>NC_069657.1:443185562-443785562 GCF_027244095.1 Hemicordylus capensis
GCCCTTTTACACCTTGGCCCTGAAGTAGGGGAGAAGCCGTTAGTGGCCTGCTGTCATATGCAGAGGCATAGCTAGGGGAGAGGGGGCCTGTGTTTGCCCCACTCCCCGCTGACCCCTTGGAGTGAGGGAGATAATGAAGGAAATAGTGAGGGTTGGAGATGGGTATCCCTCAGGATCTGGGGGCCCAGGTTCTTTGAACCCATCTGCTCAATTATTGCTGGTCATATGTTTGCAAGATATTTTACCAGTAAAGTTTCTTGTACCCAATCTAACTTGGACTCCACTTTAAGAACAGTTTCCTGGGATGTGCCTTTGATCTCTGCTTGTCCTATTGCTATGGATATGTTTCAGCTTGTTCAACCACTTCCTGGATGGCCAGGAGCACTTTTGCATAGCTTTAGCTGGTTTGCTAACTGCCTTCTTCCTTGGAGGAAGTGGATTTGGCCAGTGAGTGTCCTGTATATGCCTTATGGAACTCCTTGCCCCTTGAGGTGTGTTGGTTCTCTTTGACAACCTCTTGGCACTTAGTTAAAACCTTTTGTGTTATCATGACTTTGAATTGGAATAATGCCTCCCCCCCCTTTAAAAAAAAAAGAATAAGAATACTCATATACCACTTTTCAGCAATGGAAATTCTCAAAACAGTTTATGTAACTAAAGGAATGAGAAGATTTCCTGTCAGAAAGGGGCTCACTCATATTCTAAAAAGAAACAAGGGAGTATCCAGCAGCAGCCTACTGCAAGGGACACTGATCTGGATTGAATAGAAATTGTTGCTTCCCCCGGCCCCTGCCACCCCCATGTAAGAGAACCACTACTTTAAAAAAGTGTCTCCATGAAGTCCCTAAAATAGTGGCTGGTATTATTTTCACTTTGGATTTTTGTTGTAGTTGCTGCATTGTAGTATTTTAATTAATTTATGTAAGCTGCCTTGGGGCCCTTTTAAGGGCTGAAAGGAGGGTTTTAAATATGCATAAACAGATAAACATGCTTATGTCAAAAGACCAAGAAAAAGGAAAGGGGGCAGGGATGACACAGCACCAAGCGGTCAGAATCAAAGAGAGGGGAAATCCCAAAGGTGTTGATGAATTTTCATTAAAGAATTTATTTAATATTGCCTGATGCATTTTCAGTGTGAGATGCTCTTCTTCAGAGGTGACTTAAGTAAATAACATTAATCTAAGAGCAGTGGGAAATGACTTGAGTAGCAAGCCAGATGTTGCAGGTTTGAATCCCTGCTGGTATGTTTCCCAGACGATGGGAAACACCTATATCGGGCAGCACCTATATCAGGTATGTTTCCCAGACTATGGGAAACACCTAAATCAGGCAGCAGTGATATAGGAAGATGCTGAAAGGCATCATCTCATACTGCACGGGAGGAGGCAATGGGAAACCCCTCCTGTATTGTACCAAAGACAATCACAGGGCTATGTGGTCGCCAGGAGTCGACACTGACTTGACGGCACACTTTACGTTTAAGTGTCTGTTACTTACTTGTCTCTCTAGGGTTATGTCAAAGGACCCATCCTTTAATGCTTTGAATGCCCTTCCTGAACAGAAGAAAAAGGGAGAAGATTTTCTCCTCCTCTTATAGATTGTAGTTAGTGGTGTGAACAGACCTTTCTCAGTACTGCTAAGCGAACCTATATACAGAATTGGGATAAGATGAAAATGGCTTGCCTATAGATAGCGAGTAGCATTTTCTGACTCTTCTTGGGAAATCCTGCCCTTTGTTCACAATCCCCAAACCACTTGAAATAATTCTGTAGAACAGAGTTGCTAGGAGCTTGGCTGAATGACATCAGAGTTATGGAGAGTTTTGGTTTCTGTGAGCTGTCAAATCTTCTGGAGGATTTTGGTTTTGAGCTTCTCTATCCAAGTATCTCATAGTTTATAATTACATATAATTATTAAAGAATCAAAAATATTTAAATATTTTTATAAATAGTTTTTATTTACTGGTTAATGACCAAAATAAACTCTATGTATGTATGTATGTATGTATGTATGTATGTATGTATATCTAATAATTACTCCTATAATTTTTAACCTAACCTTTTGATGGGACTGTAGCTCTTGATCATTCTGGTAAAATCATTCCTAGAATGGCAAAGAGTAGGGAGGCAGAAAGAGACAATTCATCAATTTATGTATGAGGGACACAGAGAGAGAGAGAGAGAATTTGTGGACTAGTGAAAGGATGTGGATTTAGAGGAGTGGGCAAGAGGGAGTGATTTGAGATCCTGCATTGTTCTGTAAGAAAAATGCTGCATACCTGCCAATAAGTCCCGATTTTCCCATTCAGGTTGGCAGGTATGATGCTGTCTGAATGAAAGTGTTCATCTAGCTCTTTAAAAACCTTTTTCTTGAGAATTTATTTTCGGGTCTGATGCTACACAGTTAAACACACTCATCCTGATCCAGCTAATGAGGGGTGTGCGTGTGTGTGTGTGAGAGCATGTATCCATGTTCTTCATTTCACTTTCAAGAATCATAGGCATTGGAATGTGCACTTAAGTGTAGATGCTGATGGGGTGTGCAGTGAGATGTAAATTCCCATCTGCATTCTGGCACCTTTTATAAGTATGCCACCTTTTATAAGCATGACTAGAGCTGGATCCGAGTGATATATTTTGTGCGTTTTCTAAATTGTAATTTGAAAAAAAGAAAAATGAGTTCAAACCAAAATTTATCATCTTTCACTTTTTAAATGTTTTTGTTGTTGCCAACTTCAGTTCTAGGAAGAGCTTTTGTCATTTTAAACTGTGTGTAGTTATTTGTTTATGTTAGGCCCAACTGGTTTGGTCCACCAACTGTCTCAGAACAATCTATGCTTGAACCTAGTTGCTTGTTGCTGATATAGACTCAAACATAAGGAACATTGCATTGGTCCTGAAGGATTGGTAGTTACCAACCATTGACCTACAAACAATAAAATATAATTCGTTCATATATGAGGGTTCTTCAAACAGCTTTCAGTACATGCCCTGTAGAAAAGAATGAAATTTGCAACAGTGCAGAGCTTTGACTCTTGCAGCCCAAAATCTTGACGTTGTAGTGGTTAAAACACACAGACTACATTTCATCTTTTTTTCTGTTGGTGGTAAATTCTTTGGAGAAGAAATGGGGAGCTCTATACCCTCACAACTGTTTAGCAGATGAATCAGTGGGGAGCAGCAGGAAACGTTTACATTGTTTGGTTAGCTGAAAACATTCTTAACTGTTATGCTGGTCTCTGACCATAATAAAGGTTGATTGATTGATTGATTCTTAACTGCTTCTTCAAAATGCTTCTGAATCCTTCCTTTGGGAAAATGTCTTTTCAGAGGCAAGTTGGAACTACTACTACTAATAGCAGTAGTAGCAAAGTGGTATTGGTCTTCCATAATCAGCCGCTTTGTTTTCTGAATGTTTTGTTTATTCAGAGTGATTGAGACTGTCTTTTTAAATCAGATTTTCATCAATGCAGTCCTAGGATTTGTATTGATTGCTATATGCTGTATTGCTCCTAAGGAAAGCTATTTAACATTAGAGGAACAACATGATATTTGCCTAGGGATGCTGCTACTTGAAACAGTGTTTGGTCTCTGTAGATTCTATGTGTTTTGAGTGTTAATTAGCTAACTATGGTTCTGTGCATATCTGCAATACCAGAGTGTGTGTGTGTGTGTGTGTGTGTGTGTGTGTGTGTGTGTGTAAGTCTATGGGGCTGTTCTCACGATCAGCCAATATCGGGCTAGGAGAGCCTAGCCCGATTTTGGCGGATCGTGTAAACCATTGGGCTCTCAGGTGAGCTCGGTGGCTTACAAGCGGCTAGCCTGCTTTTTTAGCTCCCCCCTTAGCCCGGGTTTCCGATCGTGGGGCTCCACGGCGCAGTTAATCCGCGGCGCAGCTTAGAAAATTCATGTTGTGTTTGCCATCTAACTTTGGATTACTTAATGCAGTTTGATAAATTTTACCAAGCTAGGAATGTAGCATTTTTCTAGATGCCGAAGATTTTAGAATTTTTGAACATTTAAATTTAAAAGAAAAGTTTGTTGTCTTTTCAGTGTTTGATGATGAAGAAGAAAGCAAATTGACTTATACGGACATTCATCAAGAATACAAAGCTTTGGTGAGTAATATGAATTCACTTTTCTCTAACATTTAAAGATATACAATGTGTGTTGCTGAAACAAGAATGCTATGTGTATCTAGTGCGGCAATTAAAAATTCTGTTACATGTTTAAAAGTAGGGTGACTTAAGTGTATCATTGTGGAAGAGCTATTATTGTGTATGTTAGCATCAGTGTCTCTAACTTGCTGCAGCTGCCCTAGGTCAAAGAAACTATCTTATTACTTTGTACTGAACTGCTTTGACATTACAGCAGTTTCCATCACAAGCAGCAGTTCCATGTCTTTACCAGGTATCTCTCTGTTCAACTAAATATCAAAAATATTATTGCATCTATTGATGTCAAATACCAAAGATACTGGCTGACCTGATCAGCAGCATGACATGGGAGGTTCTGAGCCACCCGTGCTACTGTGGGCATCTAAAGAATCACGGACAGTCTTGTACTTTTGCACAAGAACTCACATACTTAAAGCTGTGTGTCTGCACTCTGCTAGCATTACTTAGATTGTTCCCAAGCTAAGTAGATGGAATACCCACATTCCTAAGCAGATTAGATGCCCACAGCAGTGTGGGTGACTCAGAACTGCCCATGTTACTTCACTTGATTTCCTCTTCTGGTAGAAGAAAGGGACAGGATGAAGCTGGCTGTCTGCAGTGGCAGCAGCAGTATGGGGCAACAAAGGGGAATGGAGAGGGGAAAGGGTGGTGTGGCGGTGGACTCCTTGCTGTATGTGGGGGAAGCTATGTGAGTAAAGGGGGGAAAGGAAAAGTGCCCCACAGGATGCTGATGGAGGGATGAAGCTGACCACTTGCTACCCTGTTTTGGGTTTATGTGGTTCTCTCTGTTATTTATTGTGCCCTTTCCTTAAGGCAAACAGCCTCAGGGATTTCTGCCATTTGGGGACTGCTTCCAAGGTAGCTTTCTAGCCAACACCACACACAGCAATTTCTGCAGGGCCTGGGTGAGCGTTCCCAAAGCCCAGCTAAACCAATTACTCTCTCTTCTCACAAAATCTGGACACAGTGAATGTGGATCATTTTGGTAAGCGTTTTGAACATCTCAGCTATTACTGCTTTTTGTCAGAGGTTTAACAGAGGCAAATCTAGCTGTGTTTCCATAGCTCAGTGATAAAACACATGGTTTGTGTATAGGAAGTCCAAAATTCAACCTCTGGCATTTCCTTTGGATCATTGGTCAAGACCTCATCCTTAGATCTTGAACCTTGGCTGCTTGTCAGAGGAGACAATACTGGGGTAGATGGCCAAGTGGCCTGACTTAGTATGAAACAGCTTTGCATGTTTATAACTATTGCTATAGTACAATCCTACACATAAACATGCATTCAGAAGTAAATCCCACTGTGTTCAATGGGGCTTTACTACTAGGTAAGTGTTCATAAAAGTGTAGTCTTATAGGACAATCCTATGCTTGTTTAATGAAAAGTAAATTCTACTGAATTCAATGGTGCTTGTTCCCAAGTAAGTGTGCACTGCCTAAATCACATTTATGCACAATGGGTACAGTTCAGCCAAAGTAAAGACTGTTTAGCTCCATCAGTTTCAATAAGAGAAAGTCTTAGTGTGTGCATTTTTTCACATTGAAATCAAGTGCTTAGCTTTGGCTGAACAAAATGCCCTTTGTGATCATCATAATATTGTAGTGTAGTAGTTTGAGGGAGTTTGAATTCTTATCCTCACAGACTCAGACAAGTTCTGGCAAAGTTCATAATTTTCTCCTCTTCCCCACAGTTGGTTTGTTATATTTGTTCACTGCCCCAAACTTCTGTCTCTGGGTGATTTACAACAACAAAAAACAAATCAAAACAGACATAAAAACCTTAAAACGATTTAAAGCCACAAGTCTAGTTAAAAAGCTTGGGTGGAAAAAATGTCTTTAGAGACTTGCTAAAAGTTGTTGGATATGGGGAGGCTCTTATTTCAGCAGGGAGTGCTTTCCAGAGTGTCAGGGCAGCAACAGAGAAGGCTTGTCACTGTGTAGCCACCAGACGAGCTGGTGGCAACTGCGGACGAACCTCTCTGGATGATCTCAGTGGGCAATGGGGCTCATGGTGAAGAAGACGTTCTCTTAAATACATCTTAAAATATAATAATAATAATAATAATAATAATAATACCCTGGGCCTAAGCTGTTTAGGGCTTTATAGGTTATAACCAGCACCTTGTATTTTGCCCGGAAACATCAGTAGCCTATGTAGTTCTTTCAACACAGAAGTAATATGGTCTCTTTGAGTGACCTGGAGATCAACCAGGCTGCTGCATTCTGTACCAATGACAGTTTCCAGACTACATGTAAAGGGAGCCCCACTTAAAACACAGTGCAGTAGTCAAGCCTGGAGGTTACCAGCATATGTACTACTATATTGAGGTCGTTTATCTCACGAAACGGATGCAGCTGATGTATCAGCTGAAGCCGATAGAAAGCTTCTCTGGCCAACTTGAGACACCATGGAGAAGTTTGGATTCAGAAGCACTCCCAGACTGCATGCCTGTTCCTTCTGGGGAAGTGTGACCCCATCCAGAACCAGCAGATCAAAATACTGTAATCTCCTGAGTTTCAACCCTGCACAATAAGTACCTCCATCTTATCTGGATTCAGTCTCAGTTTCTTATCCCTTATCCAGCCCATCACTGCTGCCAGGCAGGCATTTAGGGAGTTTATTCCTTTTGATGATGTTGCCATGCAGAAATAGATTTGGGTGTTGTCGGCATACCAAAAACACCCTGCACCAAATCTCGTGGTGATCTCTCCTAGGAGTTTTATGTAAATGTTAAAAAGCATTGGAGAAAGTATGGAGCCCTGGGGGACACCATATAAAAGTTCATGTTTTGAATAACAACAGTCTCCAAGTGACATCTGCAATCTGCCTGAGAGGTAGGAGCAGAACCACTGCAAAGCAGTTCCTCTCACTCCCAACCCTCTCAGACACTCCAGAAAGATACCATGGTCAATAGTATTGAAAGCTGCTGAGAGATCCAAGAGGACCAACAGAGTCACACTTCCCTTTCAATTCCCCATTGGAGATCATCCATCAGGCAGTCTCCACTCCATAGCCTGCCTGAAAATCAGTTTGAAATGGGTCTAGATAATCACCAGTTTCCTCCAAGACTGCCTGGAACTAGGAGACCACCACCCTCTCAGTTACCATGGCCTTGAAGGTTGGAGACAGGCCAATAGTTGCTTAACTCTGAGGGATCTAATGCAGGCTTTTTCAGAAGTGGTCCAATGATCACCACCTTAAGACAGGGAGGCATCCTGCCCTCCTTCAGAGAAGCATTTATAATCTCTACCAGGCCTTCTACAACAAATGCTCCTGCCATTTAGTACAAGCCATGTCAGACAAGAATCAAGAGAACAAGTGGTAGGCCACACCATTCCAAGCATAAGAACATAAGAATAGCCCTGCTGGATCAGACCTAAGGCCTATCTAGTCCAGCATCCTGTTTCCCACAGTGGCCCACCAGATGCCTCTGGGGAGCCCACAGGCAAGAGGTATGTGCATGCCCTCTCTACTGCTGTTGTTCCCCTGCAATTGGTATTGACAGGCATCGTGTCTCTGAAGCTGGAAGTGGCCCACAGCCACCAGACTAGTAGGTGTTTATAGACCTATCTTCCATGAATTTGTCTAAGCCCCTTTTAAAGCCTTCCAAGCTAGTGGCCATCACCACATCCCATGGCAAAGAATTCTGTAGATTAAATATGCGCTGTATGAAAAATAGGGGTGTGCAAGGTCCAGAGGCCCCCCGGTCTGGCATGGGGGGGCCTGTTACTTTAAGCGGGGGGGGTAGTACTCCCCCCCCGCCGCTCTTCCCCCTCCGGCGCTGTTCCGTTTAAGCATCTTCTTGGGGCGGCAGAGTTCCTCCCTGCCGCCCCTGCCCCCGGCGTTACTCCTGAAGGCTTAAAAGAGACGAGCGCTAGCGGCGCGCATGTGCCCTGCACGGCGCGCGCACTCGTCTTTGACGCTGGCGCGCGCCGCATACATGATTCTTGGTAGGGGCTTGATTCTCAACCAGAGTTTGGTGAGTTCAAGGAAAAAGGAAGCCAAGGCTAGTGGCTTCAGAAGTTTAGGGTAGGAGAAAGTGGTTTAGTAAAAGTTTGCGTTAGAACTTCTGTTTCTTTGGTGTGTGTGCTTTTGCATATTCCTGATACTGTTCTATTTTTGTTTACTGGTTACATAATTAAAATAAGAAAGACTGGCCTATGCCCATCCTACCTAAGGTGTTGCAAAAGACTCTATAAACATTTAAGCATGCATTAAGGCAACCTATTTTTGTAACCCATTAAGGATTTTTAACTGTATTTAAAAGCTGAGAAAGCCTCAGATGGAAGCAGTCTGTAGTAATTGAATAAAACTGTTTTTTTAGTTCTTTTCTTTTTACAAGTCTCTCCGAGTTGGTTTTTAACTCAGGAAAAAGTGGGGCCCAAAAGGGGGGTTTCTCTGGTGCAAACACGTCTTCAAACATTCAGCATCTATCAGTTTTCTCACCACATGTAGGCTTGCATGTGGAAGATTTTTGTACTTATCCAATAGCAAAATAAAGAGAGTTTTCCCTGGGATTCCACCCCAAGCTCAGGGAGGCTCAGGCTCTGTCGATAAAAGGGGTGTGGTGGCAGCATTTTGAACCTACCAATAATACAGAATAGTTTGAGGAAAAACCTCGCTAGGCAGGGATGATTCAGCATTTCTTTCCCTCATGTGAGCTTGCTCTGAGACAAAGGCTTTAATCCTATTAGTAACAATAAGAAAAAAATGTTATTTTGGTCAAAAACTATCAGCATTAGCAATTGCATGTTAGCATTTGTATCTTTCTTTCAACTAAATCAGTGTGTCAGGTCAAGAACCTCACAACAGGGGACATTTTCAGTTTCTGATAAAAGTTTGCATAATGGCTCGATGAAGTAATGACTCTTACATATATTTGAGAATGAGTAAAATGACAGCTGCAAACTAACTGAAATAACATATACAGTGTTATTTTAAAAATATCTTTAGTTTAAGATTTCTCATGATTGTGATTTCTTTGTATGTGTGCAGAAAGTATGAATATTGTAAAGGATTCTTCATTTTTACAGGTTGAAAGGTTGTTAGACAGTTACCTTAAAGAAGTTGGAATTAATGAAGATAAATTCCAGGAAGCTTGTATGTCTCCTCTTGCCAAGACACGTACCTCACAGGTAAATCTTTGTTTAACAGTTTTAAGTACTATTCTAGAAATACATGGCTGAGTTTTCCTACCTCTTTCTTTATTTACACAGAAATGTCTTGTTTCAAACACACTGTGGTCTCTTTCAGTTTAAAGAAATGTTGATTTTGTGCATGCACATGCACACACTCACAAATCCAGTGTCATTGGGTGAAAAAGAATGGACTGATACATTGTTTCATACTATACTAAGCACAAATGTTTTTAAATTACCCATTGAAACCAATAGAACCCATGCATACCTAATTACACTTAGAAAAATATAGCCCTGTCAAAAATATAGCCCTGTCAGTTTGTGCTGACAGTGTTCACCTGAGAACATCCTGTGTAGTCCTACTTGATTTGCAATATTTTTCTCAGCTGAGCTCCGATTCTAAGACACATAGCACCCCTTTGTCCAACTGTATGGCTGGAGTGGTAGTGGGGAAGCGCTCTCTCATGTTTCACTTCTTGCTGCTGGAAGCCTGCTCTTGGTTTCTGCCCACTCTGTCTGCAGGAGGTGCATAGGTCAGTAGTTCTAGCTTACAAGTTGGTTGTAAAGATTATAGCACCCGCATGGTGAAACATTCTGTCTTGGTGAGCCCCTATGGCCTGCTCTTTTTGGCCCTTCAGGAAGCGGGTAAAGACTTCTGCTTGTCATCTGTTAGTGATTTTTTTCCTGGTTTTTCTCTGGCTCCTGACTGGCTAGCTTTGTATTTCTGTTTTCTTTGTAGTAGCTTAATTTAATTTTATGGCTATGTTTTGTATTCAATAATTGCCCATATTACAATTTTAGACATAGCCATTACTTATGTCTACCGTAATATAATTTTCCCAGTTACAATACGCCCCCATGCATTGCATGCAGTGCTAACTCCTAAAAGAAAATGGAGGAAAACTTTTATCTGGATTGTGATCTGTTGAGCTCCATTAGCAATGGGTTCTGCGTCTGTGCAGAACTCTCTCGGCGTGGAGTACCACAGCTCCTTGTGGTGCTTCTGCCCCGCCCCACATGACCACGTGGCTGTATTTAAGGCGGGAGGAACACCATTCCCTCAGTTCCTTTTTGACTGCCTTAGCAATCGGTTCCTTGGTTGCTGTGGCTCCTCAGCTAGGTTTTCTCAGTGCTTGAGTTCTTTACAAAAATGATTTATTGGAAATCAGTCCAATAAATTAATGATCTCTAGAACAGCTTCTGACCTTGTGTATGGATAACCGTAAGAAGATGGGGGTGGGTGGGGGGAGACCTTCAAACACTGTTCTAAATGTAAGGTGAAGCTGCCATCACAGGATGGGCATGATCTATGTTTGATTTGCCTTGGAGAACAACATAATACCTCAGCATGTAATATCTGCACGTCATTCTCCAAACACGGTGCAACAGGGAACTTAGACTACGGGCTGCTTTATACGATGATGTTTTGAGCGCCGCAACACCTTCAGCATTGAAGGATGGGGCAGACCCTTTGGAGAATTCCTCTGGCCCAAAAACCGTACAATCGCAGTCTAAATCCTTGCTGCCTACTTTCGAATTTCCAAACCCTCCGAAGAAACCTAAAGAGAGGCTACCCTCGGATGAGGCTCCAATACCGGCAAAAAAGAGGAAAACTTCCTCGGTGCTGGAGAAAACACAGTTTCCTTTGGGTTTCCAAGAAGTGATCATAATGTCGGTATCGAGGCCATCAATGCCGAGATCCACGGAGGGCATGAGACTGTCTACACAGAGGGTACAGCCCTCTGTTAGTCCATCAACGCCGGAGCTTCTGTCGATGCCGAGGTGAAATGTTCCTCAACATCTCAACATCGAGTGCAACTCAATAGGCATAAACTTCGAAGCCGCCAGAATCGGCAGAACATCTTACAATGCTGAAGCCATCAACGCCGATACCACAAGCTTCTCTGCTTGCGGCACTAAACCCATCGTCGATATTGCCGGCCATGATGCCCATGCAATCCCTGCTGATGGTTCAGCAAAAGGTCTCAGAGTCTCCACTAAATACGCTGGTACTAATGGAATCGAGGCATGCAACTCCATAGCATCATAATCCAATTACCTTTGATATCGAAGATGAGGATGGAGGTGGTGTTTTGGAGACTGTGGATGCGGGACTTGATCCCTCGACAGCATAGACTCTACTTTCTTTACTGGATTAAAATAACAGCATACCACTTTCAGGGGTTTCTTATCCCAAACAGAGGACACAGGATGTACAGCAGCCTTCTGCTCAGAACCTGCCAAAACCTACTGTGGAGACACAGATGAGGCCACTAGTCTGCTATGCATCGATGGCTGCGCATTTGGCCTCTACCACCAGCTGGCATTCCTGAGGATTTTCACATTCTACTAACTGGTCTACCGCTTTGCAGAGCATAAGCCTTTATTCACCTGGGCTATCCCAGAGAGGGATGGTGTGGACGCTAGCAGCAGGGGATGCTCCATCTTCTCTGCTAAAAAGCAAGGTAAGTTAACTACTGCAGCATCCATTCAAACACAGCTACCATTGCAAGAGGAACCAATAATATTTCAACAACTACGCAGACAGTTGAAAAAGCATACTGCACCTGCTGAGACTCAGACTCTGTTGCTTTAATCTCCACCACCACAGTCTCCAATGCATGACTCTGTTCCACCATCACATTCTCAGATGGGCAGACATCATGGCTGCTCAGATTTTGAATCCAACCAGGATACTGTGGACATAGTACAAGACTCATCTCCAGATGTGGCTACACCTTCTCAGGTCTCCCCAACAGAGAAAATGAAGGAATATAATGTACAGATCAAATATATGGCAGAGTCCTTGGGCCTGGATTTGAAAACCCAGACAGTGACCATTGATGATCCAATCTATAATTGTATGGCCAGGTCCCTTTTAGCTCAACCAGTGCCTCTACCAGTTCTCCCTGTAATTTCAAGGGCCACGCAGAGTGCTTGGGAAGTTGTTCAAACATCCACACCAATTTCAAAGAGACTGGAAGACCTATATAGGGTACAGGAAAATGAAAACACTTACCTGCAAAAACATCCGGTGCCCAGTTTTTTAGTAATTGACTGCACAACCACATTGAAGTCAGGGTTACGACACGACTCCTGCAGATAAAGAAGGCAGGGAATTAGATGTGATGGGCAGGAAAGTTTATTCGATGGCTTGTTTATCAGTCAAAATTGCCAACAACTCAGCCTGCATGGCGAAGTACAATCACGCTCTCTGGGAGAACTTGGAGCAAGATTTAGATGAGCTCTCTCCGGAGAAATTCAAAACCCGCTTTAAACAAAACATGGCTAAATCAGCAGCGTTGACTCAACAGCTGAGCGCAGCAAAACACCTTACAAAGTCAGAGTCCTGAGCCATGACTACAGCAGTTACTTTGAGATGCAATGCCTGGCTTAGATTAGCCTCTCTACAAATTGATATGAAGGACAAGATAGGACTTCCTTTCGATGGAAAGGGTCTGTTCAGCAAACAGACGGATTCCACTATGGAAAGGTTAAAATATATATATTCACGGCTAAAACCTTCACCTCAACTACTACATCGTCTTACTCATCAAAATGCAGGGCTTACTCCAGAAAAGGTCAGGATATAAACAGCAAGAAAGAAAGGACTAAAGAAAGTCCTACCAACCTCATAACAAGTGCCTGTATCAAAATAAGAACAAGGACAGTCAAGGTCAGCACGCGGACAAATGGAAGCCTCAAAGCAGCATCTTTGAGGATTGGGCCAGCCCATTGCATGAACTAATGACTCAGGACCTCAACCACACTCAAGCAGACACCAATACCATCTCTGTGGCGCTGCATATAACTGCTGATACCATCTCAAGGGTAACAGTAACATCAACATCGATTAGGGATGTGTCTGGAAGCAGTTCGGAGGCCCTTTATGGTGGGCGGTTCTGCCAGTTTGAAGGCGGGGGGAGCGTTCTGCTTTAAGGGCCGGAGAGGGTGCACTTACCCTTACCCTCCCTCTGCTTTTCCCCCGCTGGTGCTCCGTGTTTTAAAAGTCCACTGGGGCGGAAGCGTACCACCCTGCAGCCTCATTGCTGCCTTGACCGGAAGTAGGTGGAAGTATCCGATGAGCCTACGAGAACGCCGAACGCATGTGCCGGCACGTGGGAGGTGTCTGGTGCACGCGCAGGCGCATCAGATACTTCTGCCTACTTCTGGTCAAGGTGGCAATGGGGAGGCAGAGAAGTACACTGCTGCCCTGGTGGACTTTTAAAACACGGAGTGAGGGTGGGGGGAAAGTGGAGGGAGGAGTAAGTACACTCTCCCCCCACCCTTAAAGCAGAACCCCCTACCTTCGAGCCTCCCCTTCCTAATTCCGTGCACATCCCTAACATTGATTGCCAGAAACATCAGTCTGGCAAGCCATGCCCCTGCATGGCAACACATAACATCAGATCGTTGGGTCCTCAAAATAGTGTCTTCAGGTTATGCTGTGGAGTTCAGGAAGAGACCATTCTTCATGGGTGTACGCTTCACAGGGGCAACACCAGCACTACTGGAAGAGGTAAAGGAGTTGTTAGCAAAAGGGGCTATATAGTCCCTGTGTGATGGACTCAAAGGTGGGAAGGATTTTACTCCCACTACTTCCAGATCCCCAAATGGGAAGGAGGAATATGTTCAATAATTGACTTAAGATTTAAAACCCTGAACAGCTTTGGTCTGAGTTATCTTAGAGAGTGCCTTCTTTTGCATGATCTCCACCGCACGTTAAGGTAATCTGAGGATCCATCTCCAGTTACCACTGGTTCGTCTGGTGGCAACTCAGAGGCGGGCCTTCTTTGTAGTTGCTCGTGGGCTATGGAATGCACTCCCAGTAGAAATCCGTAATTTGAGTTCATTACTGTCTTTCAGGAAAGCCCTTAAAACCTGTCTGTTTGGCCTGGCCTTCCAGGGTTTTTAAACTGTTGTAAACTGTTTTAAATTGTTTTAAATGTTTTCCCTGGTTTTCCGGGTTTTTAACTGTTTGAATGTTTAATTGGTTTTATTCATTATTTATTTATTTTATTTATTCGATTTCTATACCGCCCTTCCAAAAATGGCTTAGGGCGGTTTACACAGAGAAATAATACATAAATAAGATGGATCCCTGTCCCCCAAGAGGTTCACAATCTAAAGAGGAACACAAGATAGACACCAGCAACAGTCACTGGAGGTACTGTGCTGGGGGTGGATGGGGCCAGTTACTCTCCCCCTGCTAAATAAAGAGAATCACCACATTAAAAGGTGCCTCTTTGCCAAGTTAGCAGTTTTGATTTTAATTAACTGGTTTTAATTGGTTTTATTCTGTTGTAAACTGCCCTGAGCCATTTTGAAAGGGCAGTATATAAATCGAATAAATAAAATAAATTAAGATGCCTGAACAAGTTCATCTGTGTGAGGAAGTATCGAATGACAGTGTTGCACGGCATTTTACCTCTCCTACATCAGGAATGGTGGCTGGCAACCCTCGACCTGAAAGATGCTTGCTTTCACACTGGAATTTGGGAAACGGACAGGAAATTCCTGAGTTTCACTGTAGGCAACTCCATTTATCAGTACAAGGTACTGCCGTTTGGCCTTGGCACGGCACCATGCGTCTTTACAAAGTGCGTGGCTGTGATAGTGGCCCACCTAAGGGCCAGGGGGCTATCTTCCTGTACCTGGATGACTGGCTTCTAGTGTCCAGGGACAAAAATGGGTTACTTTCTCAAATATCATATCTGTTGCACCTTCTCCAGCAGCTGGGCATAGAAGTAAACTCAAAAAAATCTCACCTAGACTTGGTGAAGTACATAGTCTATATAGGGGCTGTGAAGGAATGAGGCCGAGATCTCTTGGGTTTTTGTAAATAAGCCCCTGTATTGTATCATGTATTAATATTCCCAAACCTCTTCTTGTAAATAGGTCCTGATAAATTGTATTGTATTATATTCCCAAAACTTCATTATTGTAAATAGGATTTTGTGGTTACAAATCTCTGTGTATGGAGAAGGCTGGCAAGGTCAAAAGTTCATTCTTGTTTCACTTTGGGTTTAGCATTTTGACAGTTGGTTTTTGGAGGGAAATGAGATTTTTTTTTAAAGGGGGGGATTTTTTGTTCTGATTGGCTGGGCTGAGGAACTGATGGGCAGAGAGACTGCATATATTGGGAGTGTTTAGAGAGGGAAGAGAGAGTCCTGGAAGTGAAGTCAACAGAGTCCAGAGAGAGAGACAGTCCCGAGAGACAGAGGCCTGGAAAATAGTGAAGTCAAGAGTCTGTTGGAGAGAGGACTAAGGAGTCCAAAAGAGAGTCTCGGAAGGCAGAGAAGTTAGTCTGTTGGAGAGATGACTAAGGAGTCAGAGAGAGTGAGTCCTGGAGGTGAGAGCCCTGGGATCATTGGAGGCAGAAAGGAGAGTTTGTCCTTTTAACACATTTTATACCTCCCAAAATGCAAGTCTCTGGGCGGTTTACAACAAAATAAAAATAAATAAAAAGGTTAATACATTCCAACAATTTAAAATTTAAAACAACATTAAAACTGTTAAAAACACAATTGAAAAAGTTTCTAATTAAAAGCCTTGGTGAACGAATGCGTCTTGACTGTCTTTTTAAAAGTTGTAAGAGATGGGGAAGCTCTTATTTCAGCCGGAAATGTGTTCTCGGGGCAGCAATGGAGAAGGCCTGTCCCTGAGTAGCCACCAGATGAGCCAGTGGCAACTGCTGACAAATATCTACTGATGATCTCAGTGGGCGGTGTGGTTCATAGTGAAGAAGATGTTCTCTTAAATACCCAGGGCCCAAGCTGTTTAGGGCTTTATAGGTTAGTAGGTGGGGCCGGGTGCAGAGCATCTGCGCCTCTAGCCGCCTGCCCCGTCGCCACCTCCTCCCCCTCCCGTCGCTGCCATTTTCCTCGTTGCTGTTGTTTTCTCTCCCACCCACCCCTGCCTGTCCAGCTTCTTCCTTCCCCTGCCTTTTGGCCCGCTTACCGGCCAGCCACCATAACCTCCTTCTTCCCCTGCTGCTGTCACCGCTGTTTTGCCTGCCAGTGCAGTGTGCGGCCAGCCTGCCTTTGTTTTGTCCTCCCACTGGTCCAGCTGCCCGCCTGCTGCAGTTTTTTTCGGCTGCCGCCATTTTTCCCTCTGCCACCCATCCCGTGGCTAGCCTATCTGGTGGCTCTCCAAACTCTCGTGAGAGCTGCCATGCATGGGATTAGTCATGGGTATGGCTTAGAGAATTAAATATATAGATAACCAAGACCTTGTATTTTGCCCAGAAGCCTATTGGTTGAAGAAAGGCAGTCAAGAAAGGACCCAAGAGAGCTGAAGTCTGCAAGTGTCTTCTAGAGTCTGCTTTAGTCTTCTAGAGTTGCCTAGCCAGCAAGAAATAGAAAGGACTGCGAGCTGAAATCACTGAAAGAGAAAGAGAGCCAGGCTGGATTGAGCCCCAGATCTTCTGAACAAAGAAGTCTGCCCAACCAGAAGCTGAAAAGAATTGACTCTGAATAAGGACTTGTATAGAGTCAGGCAGTGATTAAGTTGCTACGGATTTGTAGTTTTCCTGCCTTGTTCTATAAGTACTGCTTTGTGTTGTATTTTTCTGTAAAAGAAATGTTTTAATTTATTTTTTTTAAAAAGTAAAACTTTCTTGTTAAACATAGTAGAAGCTTGTTGATTGTCTCCACCCCACGCCTCTAGGCCTTTCCACTCTACCGAGATTTGGCTTGGGTTTCTTGAAATTTTGGAAGGGCTGTTGCAGTGGACTCAGCCATACCAAAAGCCCACTTGGTGGCAGTGGTGAAGGAGTTAGGAGGATTAGAGGGCCGTTCCTCATACTTGATAGCCTGGTGAGATAGCCGGTCCTCCACAGGGGCAATTCTGGATACTCAAAAAGGAAGGGAATACTTACCTCAGGAAAGGTTCCTGACCATCAGGACCTGATCCAGAATTTCAAAGACCAGCCAACTCAGTCTGCACAGAAGGTTCAGTGCCTCCTGGGCTTGATGGCCTCCTGCAAAACAGTCAATACACAACTGAAAATGAGGAAATTGCAAATGTGGTTCCTCTTGGTCTTTTGCCCAAATTTGGACAGCCCTCTGTTAAGATTAGTATTTCTGTTAATGAAAGCCTTTCTACCAATGCTAAGAAATCAAACTGCAAGTTCAGCTAGACAACACCACTGCAATTGCCTACCTGAAACCCCCCCTCTCCCCCCTTTCTCCTCCACCCCCTTCTCCTTCTCCTCCACTCTCTCCTTACCCTCCCCCCTTCCTCTCTCCCTCCCCTTCCTTCTCCCTCCCCCTTTCCGCTCCCCCACACCTCTTCCCCCCATCTCATGCATCCCCCCTTAGGAACAGCAGGTCTATCACCGGCTACTAGTTGGAGGGCTACTGAGTAGGCAGGATGCCAAGTACCATTTGCAGGGGAGTAAAAGCAGGAGAGAGGGCATGCCCTCAACTCCTGCCTATGGCTTCCAGCGGCATCTGGTGGGCCATTGTGTGAAACAGGATGCTGGACTAGGTGGACCTTGGGCCTGATCCAGCACGGTTGTTCCTATGTAACCATCAGGGGGGATGATGGTTCAAGGGGGGGTGATGGTTCAAAGCCTCAAGATCCTTTTGTGCATTGAGTATCCAGCTATGCCACTGGTGCATTCGCAATCGCGTCTATCCTCAAGTGATACACATAAAGGGGACAGACAATATGATTGCTGACAGCCTGAGTCGTGCTTTCTCATGTTCAGGTCAACTTGAGTGGGAGATACACAACAAATATCTACATCCAATATTCAGAGCCTGGAAATGGCCACGAATATATGTGTTTGCAACCTTGCTGAATGCCAAATGCAGAAGCTTCTGCTCCAGAGCGGGTCACGATCCGCAATCTCTAGGAGATGCATTCCAATTGGACTAGACCATGGATCTATTGTACATGTACCCACCACTTCCACTCATAAGCCGAGTGGTGGCAAAGCTTCTACATTGTGGTGGTCAAGGCAACCTTGGTTTCCACTGGTACTCAGACTGTCTCAACACAGATACAGAAGATTCCCACATTACCAAGAACTACTGTCACAGGAAGGAAGGTCAAGTGCTACACCCTAGCTTAGCCATTCTAAGACTAACAGCATGTTGGATACCAGCTTCTAAACAGGATTATGCTAAATCAAAGAAAACCATCCACTCGTAAGAATTATGTGGGAAAGTGGAAAAGGTTTAGATCTTATGCAGCCTCTAAAGGCTTCTGTACTATGTCAGCATCTGTAAGACAAGTGCTTCACTACGTAACTACTCTCACATCAGAAGTCCTATCTAACATATCCATCAGAGTACACCTGGCAGCACTTTCAGCAAAAAATCCAGGTTGAGATGGAAAAACAGTCTTCTCCCATCTTAGCTCCAAAGGTTTCCTAAAAGGCCTCACAAACTTATATCCGCTGATCAGACAACCAATAGAACAGTGGAGTATCTCCTTGGTTCTCTCTTCTTTGACTGAATTGCCATTTGAACCAGTGACCACATCAAGACTCAAGCTAGTCACCCTAAAGACCTTCCTGCTACCTTCCTGGTAGCAATCACCACCTCCTGCAGAGTGTGTGAGATGACAGCTCTATGCATAGACAAACTGTTTATGAGATTTTATCCAGAGAAGGTCTTGATGTGAACTGACCATACTTTCCTTCCTAATGATCTCTCTATATAATTCTTCTGGGTGTGCATTGGAATGTGCACCCCAGTGCCCAGCTGATTGGATGGGCGGCGGAGGCGCCTGATTGGCTGAGGCGCACCCAGGAGGATTGGCTGCTGTGGTGGCGGCAGCCTGCTGCGGAGGCCAAAGGCAGCAGCAGGCCTAGCCCGGCCATGGATGCAAGGCCCAGGAGGAGTGAAAGAAAGTGGGGGCGGGCAGAAGTGGCAGTGGGGAGGAGAGGCGGCTAGGCCTGGCACGGGCCGGCCGTGGTTAGGAAGCGGAGACTGGGGCAGAAGTGGGGGGGGGGGGAAGGTAACCGCCGGCCCCAAGGAGCGCACAGATGCTCTGTGTGGGGTCGGCTAGTAGTGACTAATTTCCATATAAATCAGGACATTGTTCTTCCGACTTTCTTTCAAAATCCAGCCACCTCTCTAGAGAGAACACTTCACTCTCTAGACGTCAGGAGGGCATTACTCTTCTATCTAGCAACAACAAAATCTATTTGCAAGACAAAAAGACTATTCATTACTTACAAGGGGAAGGTAAAAGGTCAATGCCTATCTAGACAACACTTGTCTCATTGGCTGGTTCTGCTTATTTTGCTAACTTACAAGCAACAGAAAATAGAGCCCCCAAGGACCATAAGGGCACATTCCACCAGGGCATATACGACCTCAGCAGTCAATTTGTCAGGCATGTCCTTCAAAGATATTTGTAAAGCGGTAACCTGGTCATCAGAAATGCCCTTTATAAGACATTACACTATAGACTTGAGATCGGCAGCAGAAGCAAGCTTGGGAAAGAAGGGCTTAAAATGGTGTTGAATTATCTACTGCTCCCTCCTCCTAAATAGCTAGCTAAACACTAATTACTAATGGAGCTCAACAGATCATGATCCAGATAAACAGGTTGCTCACCTGTAACTGATGATCTAGAAGTGAGCCATTGACATCCATTAGATCCACCCGAACCTCCCCACTGCAGTAGTTCAAGTCCATTATAAAGAAGTCACCTGTGACACTGCAAGGATGGTTGCCTGCTCTGGCGGTCGTCCAAGAACTGAGGGAGTGGTGTCCCTCCCGCCTTAAATATAGCCACATAGTCACTTGGGGCAGGGCAGAAGTGCCAAGAGGAGCTGTGGTATTCCATGCTGAAAGAGTTCTGCACAGGTGCAGAACCTATTATAAATAGATATCAACAGATCACTACCAGATCATCAGTTACAGGTGAGCAACCTGTTTTTCCATTTCTTATGTGCACTTGCAAACTTGGACTTGCTTCTCTTCACCCTTTCTTTGCCCCAGGTTGCCTGGACAAGGATAGTGACTGCTAGTTAGTATGAATTCTATAACTTGCCTTGGGAGGAAGCAGGAAACAGTTTTCTTGCTGGCAGAGTTAGGAACTGCTTGCACTTACATTCTACAGTACCCTGAGATGGGGAGGCAGACGTATCACTGATTGGAATGATTGTCCAATCCTTCAGAGGTGATTTGAGCCCTTTAGTTTGGGGAAAGGAGAGGACAGGAGCATATGGCTGAGGGACAAAGAAAGAGGCGGCTCTGCGAAGCAGGTATTACTTGTAAAAATGCTTTCCTTTCTCCCCCAAAATGTATATCTTCATGTATTATATGCACGATGGACTGAGACTGTTATTAAAATGGGAGAAGGTGTATTCTAATTTGAAAATTATTTCAGAAACCCTAAAGAACTTTCTCTTCTAAAAGAGAAAATTACTGTACAGTAAAATGGTAGTTGGCCCTGTGAACTGGTTGGCAATGTAAGATTTAAATAATCCACTTTCTCCACACAGGCCATTTTGCAGCCAGTACTGGCAGCAGAAGATTTCAGATTATTTAAAGAAATGATGGTTGAGAAAAACATTGAAATGCAGTTGCAGGCCATTAGGATAATTCAGGAAAGAAATGGTAAGGAATGGTCAACAAGTTTAATTTAAAAATGATGCCCAACAGACAATTGTTCATACAGGCGGACCTTGATATTTACAGGGTTGTGTTCTCAGCTGCAGCCATGGATACTGAAACCATGAATATCGAGGCATTAGGGACTATGGGTTTGTGGGGGTTAGGTTCCCAGTTGGCTAAAAAATGGCTAAAAGATTGCTGAAAATTGGCTAAATGGGGGGAGGGTCAACACGGGGGGGAGCTGCTTACTATGCTTTGCTGCTCTCCCCAGATTGGCCCAAAATCACCATTTTCTTTTTTCTTTATACGGAGCTATTTTGAGGCTCTAAGAAACAAAATGGCGACTGAAAATGATCTCTGTGGTCATTTCTGGCTACCACTGACTCACGGATATGTGAGGTTGACCTGTCCCCCCCCCCCCTTTCCTGCGTATGCCGAGGTCAGGTGTCTTTTTTCCGACTGCTGATACACAAATCTGCAGCTAACGAGGTTTGCTTGTACTTCATTTTTTGACAATTGTGTTCCTTTGTTCACTACCACTCTCTCTTTCCCCCCTTTTTAACAGGTGTGCTACCTGACTGTTTGACAGATGGGTCTGATGCATACAATGAAATGGAAGAAGAAGAAATGAAAATATTAAGAGAGGTTCTTAGGTAAAAAGAAATTTTCTGCTTTTGTAGTGATCAGCCACCCCTCCCCCTAAAGAGTTAACAGGGAGTGAACCCTTGTCTTGACTGTCACACTGGTGAACTCCAGGGCTGCCAATCAGTACACCAGGTGGGTGGACCTAGAGAGCGATTATAAGGAATTCTGGGAACAAGAAGGGCTAGGCTTTGTTAGAAGAGAAGGGCGTGTGGCCATGGAGGATGGTGGCAGGAAAATGACTCTGCAGGTCCTGGAAAGACAGGAGGGCAGGAAGCTTGAAGTCTCATCCGAAATTTGGTGAGTTCAGGGGAAAGGAAGCCTGGGCTTTGGTTTCAGGAAGTTTAGTCTTGGGAAAAGTTTATTTAGTCAGACTTTGTGTTAGAATTTCTGTTTCTTTGGTGTGTGCTTTGTATACTGTTCTATTATTGTTTAACTGTAACGTAATTGAACTACGAAACACTAGCCGATGCCCAATACACCTAGTGCATTGCAAGAGACTCTATAAACATTTAAACGTGCATTAAGACAACCTATTTTTGAAATCCTATTAAGTATTCTTAGCTGTATTTAAAGCTGAGAGAGCCTCAGATGGAAGCAGTCTGTAGTACTAGAATAAAACTGTTTCTTAAAAAGTCTTTTCTTTTTACAAGCCTCTCTGAGTTGGTTTTTAATTCATAAAAAAGAGGAGGGAATGAAGGGGAATCTTCTCTGGTGCAAGCACATCCTCAGATGTTCAGCAACTACCAGTTTTTCTCATCCCATGTAGGTATACACATGGAAGGGTGTTTTTTTGTTTTATATTTGCCCAATACCTAGTGACAGAGGGACCTTGGATTAAAGCACCCAATCCAGTGGTCCAGTTCTCTTCAAGTTTTCGGGTGCTTGGTGGCAGCCTTTTGAACTTACCAATATTGCAGAAAAGTTTTAGGAGAAGCCTAGTCCTGCAGCTCAGCAGGGATGATTCAGCATTTCTTTCCCTCATGTAAGCTTGGTCTGAGACAAAGGCTTTAATCCGCTACAGCTTTGTTCTCATTTTTGGATTGGCTTCCAACCTAAATATGCATTATTACATGATGGTGAGGAGTTGCAGAGCCCTTTCCTGACATTAGCAGATGGATTTGCCAGACTCCCTCATTAGCTTATGCCACTGACAACAAATATAGTTTGAATGGGGGTCACAGATTTTTGGGGTGGGCTTGCTGTGGGTCTCTCATTCCACAGGGGTTTTGCAGTCCAAACTCCAGAAAAGATGTTGTCCTCCATATTAACAGTGCGATCTTGTATATAGTTACTCACAAGTAAGTCTCACTGTGTTCAGTGGGGCTTGCTTTCAGGTAAGTGTGCATATGTTGGCAGCCTGAATGACAAAAATGAGAGTAAATGTTGGTGCAGTTAGAGCATGTGCTCTTTGAGCGTGGTGCTGAAGGAACATTTCCTCTTTGTTTACAGAAGAGGGTTTAGAGTTTTAATGCTTAATTATGTGTATATGTAATGTGAAATGATTGATTTCATACATAATCTTAAATCTGATAACAAGAAAAAGGCAGAAAAGTTGAAGACTGTAAGACTTAGATATAAAAGTTTTTCTTCTGCTTGGCTTAATCTGTTTTGAGTATCCTTTTCACCTGTTCAACTGCTTAAATATTTCTCTAACCACATAACATTCCAGACATAAACGAATTATTTTTCCATGTAAAATGTTTTGAGAACTTCTGTTGAAAAGTGTTATGTAAATATTTGTAGTTGTGGTGGTAGTAGTAGCTTCTTGTTTGAGCTGATGATGATTGCATTGGTATGCTAATGAAAAAGTTGGGGTTAGCTTTTCCAGCTGTAGACTCACTACTAAATAAAATTTATTCATTTATATTTGAAAATATTTATATCCATCCCTACAGCTCAGCACAGCTTACAATAAAACAAGAGAAAACAATAAACCGCCCAGAGACGCAAATTTTGGGCGGTATAGAAATGTTTTAATAAATAAATAAATAAATACATACATACATACATACCACCACAATAAAACATAATTAAACATGATAAAGCACAATAAAATAAAGTAACAGATAAAACAGCAATCAGAACTAAAAATCAAATTAAAATTGAAACCTGCTTATGACCAGTTTTTGTTTAAATGTTTCTTTAAAAAGGAGGAGTTTCAAGTTCTTTTTAAAACTAATCAGAGGTGGGCCCTGGCAGATCGGGATATGCATGGAACCACGGTGGGGAGGCTAGAAGGCAGTGTGTGTGTGGGGTCTATCTTTAAGAGTGGGGGAGGGTGCACTTACCTCCTGCCCTGCTGCTTTCCCCCAACCAGTGTCTGTCGCCCTGTTGCCACCATCTTCCGGATATGACCGGAAGTTGCTGGCTGGCTAATAATAATAATAATAATAGTTTGATTGTTTGTTTGATTGATTTCTATACCACCCTTCCAAAAATGGCTCAGGGCAGTTTACACAGAGAAATAATAAATAAATAAGCTGGATCACTGTCCCCAAAGGGCTCACAATCTAAAGAGGAACACAAGATAGACACCAGCAACAGTCACTGGAGTTGCTGTGCTGGAGGTGGATAGGGCCAGTTATAAAGAGAATCACCACATTAAAAGGTGCCTCTTTGCCAAGTTAGCAGGGATAACTATAAATATAAAAGTGTATATAAATATACACTCTTCTCTTTTTCTACTAAATAAAAGCATAAAGGGATTTGGGGTGTATTTCTTGTGTTTCTCTCCACAATAGTCAACATAAATATGGAGTCCAAGCAAGGCTGTGCTAGACTCCTTGGTGCCTATGAAGAGCATGTGCAGACTGCCTCAGGAGGCCTGGAGCACAGAAACTGTCTGAATCTTTGTTCCCAGTTGTAACCAAGTTTAAGTACATATAGCAACCTTTGTTCACATTTATGCCTTTCTTCCCTTGCCTCTCTCTTTCCACTTCTGTTTTAGATTGAGAGTTGCTTTGTGGGCAGGGTCTTGTATATTGTCCGTTTCTGGGCTGGTGTAAATCATGTTACATTGATAGGGATATATAAATAATAACTAAAATAATTTTCATAACCTAATTATAATGTATTCACTTGCACAGCCAGGTTGTGTCATAATATCTATCTTAACAATTTTGCAGTACTGCTTCTGACTGTTGTTGCAGATACCGCTTTGACTGCCTAATTGGCTCTGTGCCATCTGGCTGTTTTCTTCTCTTTGATTATTGCCCTATTCTGATGTGTATCAGAATAGCCTTGCTGGCTCTGTAGCTCCTCAGAATCCATGTCCCCCTCTCCCTCCCCTTTCTCCTCCAAGAATTAAATGGACATGCCGGTGCTGTTTTGGAGGACACTGCAATTTGCACTTTGAGGCTAACAGATTTTCACTACAAGAGAGACTGTTTTATTAGCAGAAACATCTGCTGCCTGTGATAAGACTTGTGTAATAAAAGTGTATTTGATGGGACTGTATAATCTGGGCTGTGGGAGCATCCCATGACAGGAATTTTATCGGTTATAACATGTTCAAGGAAAAGGTTTACAAGAAGGGAGCCACTGGGGAGTAGGGGAGATCAGACAACTTCTGGATGGGGAACTGGTGGGGTGGAGGGAGCATTAGTCTCCTTGTTTTTTGCTAAGTCATGGGTTTCTGAGAGGGCCCAGCCCCTTAATTTGAAACTACATACTCAAAGCTTTGACCACTGACGTCTCTCTCTGGTATGCTCCACAAAATGAACTCTGCTCTGATCTATCCTCCTCCCTCTTTCCTCCTCCCCATCCATCCTATCCTGCTCCTATCCCCCCCGCCTTCAGCTTCTAGTTCTGGGTAGCTAGACTTGCTTGCTTGCCATACATGCCTTTTAGAATTTTGGTGTGTGTTTCTTTTGTTCCTCTCCACAATAGCCAATACAAATATGGAACCCAACCGAGCCTGTGCCAGACTCCTTGTGCTTATGCTGGGTGTGCATGTGCAGACTGTCCAGAGCATGTGCACACTGTCCTAGGAGGCCTGGAGCACAACATTCTCTCATCCTTGTTCTTCTCTTGCTTTATAAAGGTAGTTCTGGATCTGCACAGGCACTCTTGTGTAACTCTCCCAAACAGTCTGGAAGATACCTTTGTAAAGTAGGTACCACTTGGAGTTGTGTAATGATTCCCCGGGCCTCTGGGCTACCTGTAATTCAGGATGAGTGGGCTGCCCTGTTCCTCCACAAAAAGCTGTTTTGTAGCAAATTTACAGTTCAAAAGACTGTAAACTGTAAAAAGACTAGAGAACTCTATTTACACTAAAGAGTACCCTGGCATGCTGTGAAATTTTTGTGTGGTTATGAAGGTCCTCGTGTGATTGGAAGGTCCTTGGGGATTGGATGTTCTCTGGGGAACGTGGTTGTGAGGACTGGGAAGATGGGAGTGCTCTTGGTCACTTGGAATTCTTCTTGCATTTTGAGTGAACAGGTTGGTAAAGAATTACTGAACATAAAGAAGCATTGCATATTGCCTTGTTTTTTATTTTGTAGGAAGTCTAAAGAAGAATATGAGCTAGAGCAAGAAAGGAAAAGAACTAAAGAGGTATGTTGGGATTCAGCTGAATGCATCTACCACGTGTATGTGGTAAAACCATTGTTTTTTGTATCTTGTTAGTATCAGAATAAATATCAGCTTTATCAGTTCTGGCTGCAATGGCAAGATCTGATGAGAAGTGTATGCTTCTCATCAGGCCTTACTAGTTCCTGTTCCTGTTCCAAAATGAAATGTGATTTCTTTGCACCTTTTTTCTTTTGTGTATTTTGACCATAATCAATGTATCTTAATGTGTCACTTGCTATCAAGGAAGCTGAGTGATGACATTAGAAAAACCATCCTAATGGAAACATAGCCTGTGATTCTTTCAAATGGTGAACTAAGCAGTAAACGTGTGATGGTGTAGTGGAGTAGTGGTACTCTGCTATGCTACTGGCACTAGGGGTCAAGGTAGCCACTTTGGGAAAGACAAGAGCAACCCAGTCTTGACAAATCTATTTGGAGGGCCTATTTCCAAATAGATTTGGAAATCTGTTGGAGGGCCTTTTTGAACAGCAACTGGAGCAGCGTTAAATGTGTGTACCCAACTTACCTTCAGTAGGATGTTTTGTAATTGTTGCAGTACCTAAGGAAGTATTTAAATTATTTTGTTTGCTGAGGTTAATTCATATTCTCCAAGTACATTTTAGTTGCTGATTCTGTACCAATTAGTTTATAAAAATGCATGTAAAAACATGAGCTCTGCATTATTGTGATGTGAAGCTGAATTATATACTCTTGTCTTTTGGCCACTTATGCCAGAATAAAAGAGGTTTAGAGAGTCTCCATTTCTTCTCATTTGAGAATGTTGGTTTGTATAGGGCTGTTGAGTTGGCTGGAGAGAAGAAATTCACCACAGCAGAACAAAAATTTCATTTTTTAATTGACATAAAGAATTGTTATTTAATCCTAGTTAGTTTCTGTGACCATAGTTAGGTTAAATAAATAGCATGTGTTAAAACAATTTTTAATATCTTGATTAACAGAAAAAAACTTGTATCTGTCTTTTATTCTTCTTGCTTGCTTAATGCCTGAAATGCATGACTGACTGTTATCTCATTGTCAATTTAAAAAAATATATATATAGTTCCATGATCAACTGAGATCATCTGATGGTGCACACAGATCTCCAGGACATCTGAGTGCAAGTGCAGGAACTAAGGCAAAACTGTCATCAGGTATTATTATTATTAAGAATATTTATATACTACTTTTCAACAAAAAATGTTCTAAGAGTAGTTAGCTGAAAGTATCTAACATACAAATTAAAATTCATTGTGTTTGCTCATATTTATGTTAGGGCAAAAGTATTCCAGTGTTTCAGATGAACTGATGTTAAACTTTGTACGTTGTATCTCTGAAGAAATGCAAGGCAGGTTGAGGGGACATGTGCTATAATAACTGGTTAAACCCTGAACATCAGCAAAAATTCATCTGCCCCAGGATAAATTTAATAGGGCCTATATTTCTTTATTTAGATACTATATTTACCTGAATTCAAGACTAGGTTTTCCTCCAAGTTTTTTGATATTGGAAATTAGGAGGTCATCTTGAATTCAGAGTCCTGTTCCTTTTGCACCAATGCTACACTCGCCTGGAATGCTGGCTCTTGACTTAATGGAACTAGTTAGTACAACATCCTTGCACTAGTGCAACATGTGGGGTAGGCAAATAATGTTATCTGTTGCTGGAGGTGGAGGACCTCTCTGGAGGTCAAGGACATATCCTTCCCACGTGCTCTTAGGCAGGACTAAGCTATTTATTTAGCATATTTATTGACTGCCTGACTTCCTTAGACTTAGGCGAGGCGGTTTACATAAATTAAAACAACAAAGTGGGGGGCGGGAATTAGTTGAAAGCCTTTAAGAGCCTGTGAGGATAGCCCCACCCAGTTCTTTTAGTCCTGTGTTTTGCTCCAGGCAAGACTCTCCACTCCATTTCTTTTGCTCTTGTCTTCCCTGCAAACCTTATCTTATTCTGTTTACCTTCTGATCCTCCATCATTTGTTTTCTCTGTCGCCTTTCCTTTCCTGCTCTTAATTCCTGCCCCACTCAGTGTTCTCCTTTATCCTTGCTTCCTTCCTTATTGCCTTTCTTCCCTCCCTCTGCTATGAGCAATATCAGAGGTGGGAACAGTCCTAGTCCTGCGACAAAAAGGACAAAGAGAATTCCCCACCTTATGAGGGTCCGGGATATCCAGCAGTGCCTCAAGGGCCCTTACCATTCCACGAGCAAGCAGACTAGAATGCCGAACCTGGTCTCCTGCCTGCAGGCTGCGAGACCTCTCGATCAGCAGTGCTGAGGACGATGCAGAGCTCCACGAGTGTGGGCCAGGCTGTGGCCTCGTTCACCAGAGCGGTTACAAATGAGGCTCTGTATCGCTGCAGCTGCTGTCCCAGCTACCCCACCACAGATCATCTCAGCCTGGATGGCAGGAACAGCATGCCAAATGGCTGCTGCCCCAGATGAGTGTGGCAGGAATATGAGGAAGCCTCATCTCTGCTGGGCCACGCCGCTTCATCCACGGCAAGGCCCCCAGCTCCGATGGACACCATCAGGAGCTACCGTCCCACAGTATGGGCTCAGCTTCATCATCCCAGCAATGGGTGAGATCTGAGCATGTTGGAATTTTTTCTGTTTCTGCCCCTGCTAAGAGAGCCCCTCGCCTTATCTCTCCAGCGGTGTTTCCCAGGGAGTTGCCACTAGGATGGCAGTCATGTTCCCAGGACACACTCTCAGTGTCCTCGCAGAAAATTAACACTTCCCAATCTAAATCTGAGGGGGGAAAGAGAACTATGAGGGACCCCACCCCTTTCTCTGAATCCTCCTCAGATTCCCATAGCCCTACACCTAAGAAGGTAAAAAGGAAGCGCAAACATTCCACAAGGAGGCACCAAGGAGGCCACCACTAAATAAAAAACCTCAAGTGCTTTTATGGGCTCTAATTATAAGGACAGGGAAGCTCACTCATCAGAGCTTTCATGGGTCGGGTCACCAGAACCCTACACAGAGGTGCCAGTTCCATCAGACCCTCTCAGAGGTCCTGAGAGACCCAGGGTCTTCTCTGACTTTTACACAGTCTTTTACACGCTTCTGACTTTTACACAGCCCCAGATAAAAAGCCAATCACAGTTATTCCTAGCATTCACCTAAAGGTGGACAGACATGGAGAAAAACCTGGGAGACCCTGACCTAGCCCCTCCTAAGGAGGGGGTGAATGGTCAGGAGGCAGAGCCCAGGACTACATCCCAGAGCCTCTTCCTGCAGATTTGCTTCACTCACGACCAAAGCAATTACTACACTAGGGCTGCATACCAGGCCCCAGAATGAACCACCACAGGTGTTCAAAGGGGATAGAGTCTTTCCAAAACCCAAAAGAAGGTCACTGGGTGGTTCTCCCCCCCCCCCCCCATGATCCATTCATTGACACTAGTAGGCAGGCGCGAAAATGACCAACTGCAAATAGGAAGCCACTTATGGTAGCAAATAAGTTTTGCTCCTTTCAGTAGGAAGCATCAGATCTTCTTCAGAACCCTCCCTCCACAGATACACTGAGTGGGGGCCCTTCATATCTCACTCACTACTCCCAAGGCATGGTGAAGCCTCCCTAAAGGATCCTACTGATAAGTGTACAGCGTTTACACTCAGATGGGTGCAAGACAGTTCTGCTCTTCAGCAGCAGCCTTTGCTAGGCAGAGCCTCACTAATTTGGCTAGATGATTTATTACAGGAACCACCTTCTGACCCTGGCCACCTGAGATGACAGCTTTTCATGATTCAGAAGGCACAGGCTGGCGTGACAGATGCCACCCTGAACCCTGTTCACTTTACCTCTTGCGCATCCGACGCATATGTAGGGTACATCGCAACCTGTGGTACAAGCACTGGCAGATCCTCACCATGTCTAGAACCAACCTGGCAGTAGTGTCATATGATAGCACCAAACCTTTCAGGGAGGAAACACTAAAAGAATTCGGGTGGAGTCCAAGGATAAGCACAACACCATGCAACCTGTGCCCCGCATACTGGGACCCCCAACAAATAGGAGAATATTCCCTTAAGCCAGCCTTCAGAGGACGAGACATAGATTCCAGAGCCCAGTGCCACTTCTGGAACTGCCAGCACCCAGCCAATGAACTACTCAGCCAAGGCCACCAGCCTCTCATGCAACAACCCAGGACAGGAAAGCGACGATCCTGACCTGGAGCCTCACAAGCTGGGGGGTCGCCTCTCAGTACACCTCCACACAAGAGAGACCTCAACAACCCATTGCTAGGTCTTCAACATCATTCAACACCATATTTTTCAATGCAGAATGATCTTCTAAATGGAACTACTCATACTAATTAACACTCATCCTTCACCTCGTTAGAAGATAAAGGCTCTTCTTTCTGATCTGTATTTTGTTGTAGCAAATTTGTTTTTGACTCCTTCAGAGCCATCAATGCATCTCATCTCTGCTTTAGGTAGTCCTCTCGTTCCTTGAGTTCTTGCACTCCAAGTTCTGATAATTTCTGCTAGAATGTAAAAGGCAGATTTACTACAAAATATCTGAAATACATTTTTTATTAATTAGGCAGCTAGAGATTCATAAGAGAAAGGATGCAAGAATTGTAAAAAGCAGCAAGCCTGTTAAACTAAATTTAAATAGCCCGCCCCCAATTAAAAAAGTGACCCCCAAAAAAGGATAGAAAAAAGACAAGAATGAGACACCTTTATTATGAGTAGTGATGCTCCCTAAGCTTGATTAGAATTTTGGTAGGAACATCAGAAGCTGCCTTATACCAAGTCAGAAATTTGGTCTATCTAGCTCAGGACTGTCTACTACACAGACTGGCAGCGGCTTCTCCAACGTTGCAGGCAGTCTTTCTCAGCCTATCTTGGAGATGCTAGGGAGGGAACTTGGAACCTTCTGCACGCAGGTGCTCTTCCCAAAGCAGCCCAGTCCCCTAAGGGGAATATCTTACAGTGCTCACATGTAGTCTCCCATTCAAATGCAAACCAGAGCTTGTCATAGGAACATAGGAAACTGCCATGTACTGAGTCAGACCATTGGTCTATCTAGCTCAGTATTGTCTTCACAGACTGGCAGCGGCTTCTCCAAGGTTGTAGGCAGGAATCTCTCAGCCCTATCTTGGAGAAGCCAGGGAGGGAACCTGAAACCTTCTGCTCTTCCCAGAGCGGCTTCATCCCCTGAGGGGAATATCTTGCAGTGCTCACACATCAAGTCTCCCATTCATATGCAATCAGGGCAGACCCTGCTTAGCTATGGGGACAAGTCATGCTTGCTACCCCAAGACCAGCTTTCCTCTAAAGACCAGCTCTCCTCTATCCTTCTGTCCTTCTTTCCCAACACAGCAACGGCATCTGTTCCAATCTGTTCATAGTTCCCAAGAAGGATGGGTCCATAAAAGTGGTTCTGGACCTCAAGTTCATACACTAATGGGTCAAATGAGGAAAAGTGAATACAGTCCCTCAGGCTGATAGCAGAGGCACTACACCACCTAGACTGCCAAACATCAGTAGACTTAAAGGAAGCCTATATCTATGTCCCCATCCATAAGAGCAGCCAACACCTCCGCTTCAAATACACAGGGGTACACTGTCAAATACACAGCTCTCCCCTTCGGGCTGTCCTCAGCACCCAGCTGTTACATCAGCATGCAGAGTCCCAGAGCTGCAAGCACTATCAGTATACAAAAATGACTGCATGTTCTCTTCCAACTCAGTTTGGCTCCCCACGACCTCCTTTTGGCCACCGCTTCCATCTTTCTCAGGACCTTCCTTTCCCATCCTTTGACCCTCGGTCCACTCAACCCTCGGAAAAGCCTTAGTGCAAGTTGGACGTAAGAAGATGTCTTAAACAATATATCAAATGCACAGTACATTCAGATCCATGAAGAAACTATTCGTGTCCTTTCTGCCTACCTCCATGGAAACAAGTCTCCAACAACCATCACTAGATGGATAAAGGCATGCACAGCCTTGGCTTCTGAGTTACAAACCCTCTGCCCACCTACATGTATCTGTGCCTGTTTTACTAGAGTGACGACTCGGTCAACATTTTTGACAATGTCACCAGTTCATGGAATTCCAGTTCATGGAATCTGCAGAGCAGCCACATGGAATGTGCCTTCCATGTTCACCAGTTTTAAAAAAATTGACCCTTATGCCTCCTCTCAGACAGCCTGCGGCAGAAGGGTATTTCAAAGGGTCCTTCCACCGGAGAAGATAGTGGTGCTCCCTCCTGGAGTATCTTTGCCATGGCTATGGTATGTTCCACTCAGAAATGTCATCAACCACCAGCAGCAGAGAACAGAGCATTGATCACTTACGGCTGCTTCTTGCTGCTGGAGTCGACGACATCTTGGCCCACTCGGCGCATGTTCGCATCTACTCCTGGAAATGACTTGTAGGCTGCCATACCCTACTCACAGATCATCAACACCTCTTATGGGTCTGCTGCTGTGTAATTCCTTGTATTCCTGTTTTGTGTCCATGTTGGTACCACTATGCGCTTTACATTGTCTTCTCTCACTACTGGATCTAAAAGAACTGGGTGGGGTTATCCTCCCCGGGCTCTTAAAGGCTTTCAGCTAATTAGCTTAGTCCTGCCTTGGAGCACGTGGGAAGGATAACCCACTCAGAGATGTCCTCGACTCCAGCAGCAAAAGGAAGCCTTCATGGTAAGTGACCAATGCTCTGATCTCTCTCATAGTATTTTTGAGAGCCAAGAAAATAAAAAATGTTAACTACTTTGTAAATTAAAAACACTGGCTGACATGATGCGCACAGCTAACTGAGATGAAGCAATCTGTGGAGCCAGTGCTACAGACATGGAAGCATCAGCACCACTGTAGAGAATGGGCAGTAGCTTTACCAGCGTTACTGCACTTTTTTCCATTTGCAACAATGGGAAGAAATATAGTCAGGTTAGTCACTCTTTCTCTATTATCTGTGCACATCATGTCAGCCATTATATGAATAATTAGCCATAGACTAACTTTTAAGAAGGAAAAAATCTATTTTAAATATGCTTGAACCACTTAAGGTGTAAGGATCCCAGACCTTTTGTCTGTATTGGTATGATACACATGTAATATTGCTAATTTCTTGAATTTCGATCCAGAGAGAAAGCACAAGGATTTATCCTCTGCCAAACTGAAGGAAGATATTCGAAAGAAAGCAAATGAGAATGGTTCTGAATGTGTAAAGAAGCACGTGGGGCTAGAAGGGCGTGTAAGTTGAATGCTCACACCATTTCAGCTGTAGACATCATGCTATGAAGATATGTCTGAACTACTATTATTTAGTTGACTAATATAACATTTTGAATTACTTTTAAAACATTTTGTTGTGTGTATAAATATTGAGAGAGTTTGATCCATTACAATATTATTTTTGGAGTGCCTACGGGAACTAGGTGCTGTACATAAAATATAATTTAAATAAAATACATCATTTAGATTTTCTTATTTTTATATGACAATCTAAATAATATAGGATATACAAGGGTCAGATCAATTAAAGGTAAAATCCAGGGGTAGGCAACCTTATCACTCCAAATACTGTTGAACTACGCCTCTCAACACCCTCAGCATCAGGGAAAGACGTTTTAGTAATCCAGACATGATGTGACTGAGGCATGGGAAACAGTGACCATATCTGCTGTTTCAAATTATTTGTATTTATTGATAGATAATATAAAGATGAAAGGGGCATGATTTAGCAGTTGAATGGATATGTGGGGGGTGAAAATGAGAGGAATTACTGAAGTTACAAGCTTGAGAGGTGGAAGATATAGTAGAGCATGAACAAAAGAGAATAATTAGAAGGAAAAAACAGGAGTCTTGGTTTGTTAGAATTCTGTCATAAGAAATAACAGAGGAAGCATTGGCAATTTTAGTTAAGGAGAGAGAGCAGACTGTAATACTACTATTTTCTATGCTGATGACATCTAGAACTAGAGACCAAAAGAACTGGAGGGGAAGATATGTAAGGTGGAAAGGAGGTGGCCCAGAATAGAACCTTTGGACACACCAACAGAGAGGGAAAGAAAGAGGAAGTGAGAAAAACATTAACAGAAATAGAATATCCTTGGACTTTGATATAGGAGACTTGGGCTCAAATCTTGACTTGTTAATCTGGAGCAAGTAATATTAAAGTGGGAATAAGTGCAAGTCAGTGATGAGAGATGTGCATATTCTGGAAACTGTTGAATTGAGAAAAAAATGGGAAAATGTCCATGCAAATTTGCCCTCATTTGCATAACATTTATATAATCCCCCCTCCCCATTTTACTGTGTGAAATTTCCTTATGCCGTAGATAGATTGTGATCTGATTGGGCATGCTATTTGACCTATACTCTATCTATCTATCTATTCATCCATCCTAAACGTACCCATCGCTAATCCCATGTGTGACAGCTCTCGTGAGAGCTCACGAGCAGCTGCCCAGATAGCGACAGGGAAGGAAACAGTAATGGTGGGAGGAAGCGCGGCGGCGGTCTACCAAGAGAAAGCACGGCAGAGGGCCATTGGAGGAAGCAGTGGGCCCACCAGCGAGAAAAAGCAGCCACTGGCGGGAGGTACCAGGGTAGATGGTGGGCGGGAGGAGGTGGCGAGCTGAGGCGGCTGGTGGGAGGGCATGTGGCCAGCTGGCTAGCCAAAAATAAGCCCTGGCAGCGGGGGGTGGATAGAGAGAAAACGTCTGAGGCAAACTAGAGGTGCAGATGCTCTGTGCCCAGCCCAGCTAGTATTTAATAAAACAAAAAACCCCCACCATATTAATTTCCCATGCTGTGTCTCAAATTTTTTAAGTAGCCAAGTAGTTGAACTGAAATACTTGATGAGTGGGAGGAAATGAATGACACTTAATGTGGTTTCAGTGTTATAGTGGAACAAATTCAGAGCTCTATGTGGAAAGAAATTACTTTTATTGGAATCTGTCTTCTATATATATAATTCTCTAAGGCTTACCCGTGGCTAATCCTGTGCATGGCAGCTCTTGCGAGAGTTCGCAAAAAGAAACACCATGGTGATTGGGCAGTGGAGATGCCATATGCAGATAGAAAGGAGGAGCCTGTGAGAGCACAAGCACCATAGTGATTGGGCAGTGGGGATTCCATATGCAGATAGGGAGGAGGAACCTGTGATGGTTAAGGTCAGTTGGAATGCAACTGTTACTGGTTGGAAGATGATCTTGATTGTAGCGGAGTGGAATCTATATATATCTCAAAGGATAGTAGGGAGGGGTCTGTGAAGAAACGGGTCGTGAAGGAGGAAAGAGCCCGTTCAGGAGAAAGAGGCTGATGTGTGAATTAGATGAGGAAACAAGATGAACAAGATCTGTTAACTCAGGAAAGGGGTGGGGGGAAGAGTGAGTGGAGGAGAAAAAAGAGAGAAAGAAGGAGGGGAAGACAGAAAGAAGAAAGGGCAAGAGGTGGGCCCGAGCCTGTCAGCAGTCTGAGGGGAACGAGCAGCCATGGTGGTGCCTATTGGCAGCAAGGAAGGGCCCAGTCAACCACTGCTGCTGTTTGGGGCTACCAAGGCCATTGGTGGAGGCAGGCAGGCAGGCAACAGATGGGCCTGGGTCTGTCAGTGGCCTGAGGGGAATGAGCAGCCATGGAGATAGTGGCAGTGAATAAGGGCCTGGTCAACCACTGCTGCTGCTCCTGTGGGGAGGAGCAGTAGCAGGGCTTGGGTGAGGGTGGGGAGATCTCTGGGGATAGAGGGTTTGGCCAGTAGGTGCCAGCAACACTGCAGCCGCAGTCAAGAGGGGTGAGGGGGATGGAAACAACCGGATGGAGGAGGAGGAGCAGGGTGTGTGGCTCAGGTGAGGGTGGAGAGATCTCTGAGGTGAGCAGGGCAGTAGCAGCGAGTGAGGGGAGCAATCAAGTACTAGCACGCAGATGCTCTGTGTAGGTTAAGCTAGTACTCAGTAAAACATATGCACTCTCACACACTTCTCAGAGATAATTACCTGAAAAACACTACAACTTTGAAATCACCAAGCGTCCCTAATATTGCTCTGGCATCCATTCATTGTTAATGGATTTTATGCAACAATGACTGATATCTGGACTAGCACCTGTGCATGTTGGCTGTGTTCCAGATGATCACTTGAATGGGGTGTGTGGTGATTTTCTCCTATTTCCCCTTTCCTCTGAAGCCTACTGTGTGCCCCCAAAATGTGACCCTTGAGGGCCAAGGGAGATCAGAAACCACTCCTTCCCCTGCTCAAATGTCAGTGTAGCAGTAGTTTGGAACCACACTGCTACATGTGCATGTGCTACTCTGGATGTTGGCCAATGAAATTTTAAAAATTGAACACTTTCCAGAGAAAAATGAAGTATGGGGAAGTTTTCTTTGGAAAAATTTCAGCTCCAAATCTCTGCTTCTGATTAATTTTATGACATTTTTTAAAAAAAACTTTTAGATTTGACCTACATCACACGTGACACAAGTATCGAGAGATGCTAAAAAAAATGGATTTACTGTGAAACAAAATTTTACAGGGTTCTTGTAAGCATAAAGTGTTAAGCAAGCATTGTTACCTGGCGTAATGTTTAGAGACAGAATGCTGCATAAAGATTAGATATTGATTAGATATAGCAATAGATAGATATAGAACTGGCATTACAATGTAAAGTTTAGAGTCAACATATCCAAAGATTGTCATGTAGTTATGTTGGTTATTCTGTCTGAGGATTAAATATAGGAACATTGTTGATCATGGATTCACATAACTGGTATGCAGTTATGCATGCACATCTAAAATCTGTAAAGCATAGGCGCATGGGAAGTGAGCATGTGGAGAAAGAAGAGAAGAGCAATGCAGCCCGACAGCAGATCCCTTGCAGACTGAATGGCTGGGCCGGGAAGAGCGATCTGCTGGCCTTTGCAAGCACCGTCCTGGTCCCCTCGAAGCCTCCAGAAGCATTCCTTTGCCAGGCCTCCTTCTGCTTTATCATTGGGTAAAGGCCGCTGAGCCCGGTGGGCGTAGCGACAAAAAATGGTGCTTAAACACCAGGAAGTTGGTAGCCTCTAGTCTTGTGTCTGAACAAAGGGTTTTTTCCCTCCTTCGCATTTCCATGAGAGATGGTGGGGCCAAAGAGATGCTGGGCATACCTTGCCACCAGGTTGACATTAGAAAACAAAGCCACCAATATTGCTTTTGATTGCTTTCCTCCCCTCCTGTCAGCCAGCTGCTCTGAAAGGAGCAGCCTCTCCTGCAGTTGGTTGGCCAAACTTTGGGTAAGTGACAGCATATCCTATTATTTATTGAGAAGTAAGTCCCATTGAGTTCAGTGGGGCTTACTCCCAAGCAAAATATCAGATGGCAACCTGAGGCTCCGCCTACCCCGAATTTGACACCAGAGGCACCTTTTTACACTTAACAAACCAAAAGGTTTCCTTGTAGATCTGGAAGAGTAAAGGCTACACACCCTTGTAGTAGCATGCTCCCACCCTCCAATATTCCAAAGTGTGTACTTTATTTATTCTTTGTTCTGATTTTCTTCCGATGGACTCAAAGCAGCATACATGGTCTGCCCACCCCTATTTTAGCCTCACAGCAAGCTAGGGTTGGCCTGGGGTTTCCAGGAATGAACATTCATCCCAGAGTGACAATTGAAAGCAATCCTGGAGATATTAATGGCTTAATATTGTGAAAAATATTGGAGGCTGGGGGGATGCAGGAATAGCTTCAGTCAGATCTGGCAACTTTGCAACAACCCCAGACTGAGAGATTAGTGGCTGAGGTGAAGAGGATTGCCCATTCTGTACACAAATTGCTCAATCACCACCAAATATTAATAATTTTTAAAAGGCACTCTGTTCTTATAACAACAAAAAAATTACTTTACTAGAGAATAATTCCACACACAGTGCTTTAAAGAACATGTTCTGCTTCCCACTCCATAAAAACAAAAATAAACCTTGCTTGTCCTTTTAACTACAATACAACTACAATGGGACCTGCCCCCTCCCACATACCATATAAGAACAGCCCTACTGGATCAGGCCCAAGGCCCATCTAGTCCAGCATCCTGTTTCACACAGTGGCCTACCAGATGCCATATCTCGCTTGCAACATTGGTTGCACCCTTATTTGTATAATTTGGAATGTGCTTTCTTCATATTCCAAACATTTGACCTAAACCTTCACTTCTTCACTTGAATTATGGCTCCAGCCAGTGAAGTGCAGGCTCAAACAGGGACCTAAAAGAGGTGATGTGAACACAGCAAGAACATCATCAACTGAGGAAGAGCTAGCAAGTGAGTTAGGTAATGATGTCTGATCTCTGTGAGTACCAAACAATTTCTGCTAGTACTCCTAAGAACAGCCTTGCTGGATCAGGCCCAAGGCCCATCTAGTCCAGCATCCTGTTTCACACAGTGGCTCACCAGATGCTGCTGGAAGACTACAGGTAGGAGTTGAGGGCATGCCCTCTCTCCTGCTGTTACTCCCCTGCAACTGGTACTCAGAGGCATCCTGCCTTTGAGCCCTTCAACTAGTAGCCATTGATAGACCTCTCCTCCATGAAGTTAGCCAAACCCCTCTTAAAGCCATCCAGGTTGTTGGCTGTCACCACATCCTGTGGCAGAGAGTTCCACAAGTGGATCACGCGTTGTGTGAAAAAGTACTTCCGTTTGTTGGTCCTAGACCTCCTGGCAATCAATTTCATGGAGTGACCCCCTGAATCTGGGTCGAGATCTGTCGAGATCCATAAGAAGTGGGGACCATGCAGTAGGGACCATGCAGTAGCTATGCCGAAGCTTGTCGAGGCGTCCTGGCCACGCCCCCACACTCTGCGCATGCTATTTAAGGGTGGCCAGGATGCACGTTCCTCAGTTCTTTTCTGACCGCCATTGTGATAGGACCTCGGTCTGCCGCTAGTCGGGAAGTTCCTCATATTTTCTTCAGGAGTTTGTGATCTTTTTCTCTCCACGGACCTGTTTATTCGTGTTTTTTTTTACTCAGACTGGCTGACGTACTCTCTCCCTCGTTGTGAACTTGGACCGGCTGACGTACTCTCTCCCTCGTTCTTGAACTCGGACTGGCTGACGGACTCTTCTGGCTCTTCTAACTTATTGACTGGCTGACGATCCTTCAACTCTCTTACTGCGAGATGGCTGATGAAAAGAAATCCTTTAAGAGGTGTGAGCACTGTAAAGCAAAACTCCCCTCTAAGGATTTGCATGACTTATGTCTCATCTGCTTGGGAGAACAGCATAACGTCACCACGTGTAAGATAATGCCTATCTTTTTCCAAGCAGACCCGGAAAAACCGCACGCTTCGTCTTCACGCTGCTATATATAACGACATGCTGAGCCCCTCGACGCCGGGGACACCCTGCCCGTCGACGTCGACCTCGCACAAACCTAAATCGCGGCCCCAACGAGCCTCGACTCCAAGTCCTGACCATCCTTCCAAAGTTGTTCCGAGTAAACCTGACAAACGAAACTTGACACCGACCGCTCATCCAACGCCGCCCTTGACATCGACACCGAAACCCCCATCGACATCTAGTGGGAAATCCACATCGGTGCGCAAAGAGGACCGCCCTTCAACATCGACCTCAGGTTCGAAGGCTGCTCTCCCCTCGATACCGACATCGCCAAAGCGCAAGAACACCGATCACCCCTCGACACCGAATGGGAAGCGTCAAAGGCTTATTGACCTGACGGTAGAACATACTCCGTCACCCTCAAGTGTGCAAATTCGCTCCCCTCCACCAGAGCCTGACTGCACCACCTGCGCGCCACAGTCTTTGATCGACACCGAGGCTTCGACCCCAGTGCAACACCCAACGCACATGACTCTGAAGCCGAATGCTACCATTCTGAGAGCCCTTTTCCTTTCACCGGCTCCGACGCCAATCGCCTCTTCTCCTCCACCCACACCAAGGACGACCGCTCTTCCTCTCATTCACCAGTGGTCTCTGTAGCCAGGCAAGTCTCCCCTCGATACCGACCACCGACCTTCGACATCGAGGCTGGCGAAACTGTCGATCCTGCAGTACCTCTCGTTCCAACGGAGTCAAATGCACTCCTTACTTTGCTGGACTCGACGTCGAACACTCTATCGACGTCGACGTTTTTGGGTTTTCTTCCAGAAATGGAGAATCCAGAGCCTGCATCCTCGCTTGCTCGTCCATCATCTACACTGACAGCAGCCCACCTGCAGAGCCCTCTTTCATGGCACACATGCGGTTTCACCCACACGGGGTCTATCCAGGGTCTTGGTTCTTCCTCACCAGCGGCTGCCTACGTGTGTGATTCAGCCAGACCGTGGAGACCTGTTTCTCAACTTTCCCTACCTGCAACGTTGCCTGTGATTACACGCCCAGAACGCACCATGGCCTCCACGCAGACTAATGCTGTTACTCTGACACACCAAGTCTCGCAGACTAGATCTGTTGGGACACGCTCGGTGTCCACCCAGACGGATATCCCTGTCTTTCAAAGAACTGCTGCAGAAACCCAGACCGCAATACCTGCATCATTGTCTACCTCACACTCTGACCACTGTGGTTCCGCCGATTTCGTATCAGACCAGGAGGAGGAGGAAGTTGTTGTAGAGCCGCCAACTGAGGTGGCCCCTGCCACCTATGTGTCACCAAATGAAGAGCTCAAGATGTATCATAAACACGTGCGGGCTATGGCTGAGGCATTAGGACTGGATCTTCGCTCAGAACTAGCCACCATAGATGACCTGGTCTATAATTTCATGCTCAAGACCCAATCAACAGCGCCCGTTGCTTTGCCAATGCTTCCTGTTATAACGCAGGCCGCCAAATGCGCCTGGGAGGTACTTCACACTTCCACCCCAACGTCTAAACGCCTGGAAAGCTTGTATCGCATCCAGGACAAGGATAATGCCTATCTCCACAAACATCCTGCACCAAATAGTTTGGTAATTGATTGCGCATCTACATCTAAAACTGGGAAGCGCTATACAGTACCACCTGACAAGGAGAGTAGAAAATTGGATCTCTTGGGCAGGAAGGTTTACTCAACCTCCTGCCTTTCCATTAAGGTGGCTAACTACTCCGCTTGTACAGCTAAATATAGCCACAGCATCTGGGAAAACTTAGTTATGGACTTGGACACTTTACTCCCAGATGAGTTTTGAAAGGAATTCTGCCACACTTTGGAACGATCCGGTGACCTGACCAGACAGCTCCTTAGCATCGCAAAACACTTGGCAGAAAGTGAGTCCCTGGCAATGACTGCTGCGATTACCCTCCGCAGACATGCCTGGCTGCGCTCCACTAATTTGCAGCCTGATATGAAAGAGAAGATAGAAGGGTTGGCCTTTGATGGTTCTGGCCTTTTCAGTGAAGCAACCAACTCGACGATGGAACAACTAAAAAAATCGAAGTTTACAGCAAAAACTTTTACAAATCAAGCTTCCACTTTGACCTCCTACCAGTCACGGTTCCGCTCCTCTTTCCAGAGACAGCGGCCTCCATACCATCGCCGGGATTACCGCAGGCCTTACACCCAGTATCAAAGGAGAAACTATCAAGCCAAATCAAAATCTGGTTAAGCTAAGCGCAAATCCACCGACGCCCAAAAGCGTCCCTGAACCATCTGTCAGCTCACTGACACTTCCTCTTTCCCCATCCCTGCCTGCGGGGGTTCAACCATCATCTGCGCCGCCACATTACATCAGACTGGCAAGCCATGCCCCCGCATGGCACCACATAACATCAGACCGCTGGGTCCTGAAAATCATATCCTCGGGGTATGCCATCGAATTCAGGACGATACCATGGTTCACGGGAATGAGGTTCACTCCTCCGTGTGCCTTACAGGAAGAGGTAAATGAGCTACTGCAAAAAGGAGCAATAGCCCCGGTGTCATGGGCGGACAGGCGGAGAGGTTTCTATTCCCGCTACTTTCAAATCCCCAAATGGGATGGGGGAATTCGTCCCATTATGGACCTCCGCCATTTGAACAAGTTTGTACGCGTCCGGAAGTTTCGCATGATGGCATTGCAACAAATTCTCCCTCTCCTACAAGGAGAAAGGTGGCTTGCAACGCTGGATCTCAAAGATGCCTACTTCCACATCAGCATCAGACCTCAACACCGGAAGTTCCTAAGGTTCACCATAGGAACCCAAGTGTTCCAATACAATGTACTACCCTTTGGACTGTCTACAGCCCCAAGGGTCTTTACGAAGTGCATGGCCCCAGTGATTGCCCATCTAAGGACACTGGGGATTTCGATTTATCCGTACTTAGGCGATTGGCTCTTGACCTCAAAGAGCAAAGACGAGTTACTTTTGCACATCCGCTGTGTATTGGACCTACTTCACGACCTGGGCATCCAGGTGAACTGGACCCAGTCCTAGTGACCACGTACATAGGCGCTGTCTTGGACACAAACAGCCAAAGGGCATACTTGCCAGAAGAGCGATATGTTTGCATTCGGGACCTAGTGGGTCTATGCCAACGATCCCCTGTTCAAACGGCTCACACAGTACAACGCCTTCTGGGCCTAATGGCTTTTTGCAGCACCGTCATCCGCTTTGCACGCTTGAAGATGAGGAAACTGCAGCTGTGGTTCCTGTCTCTCTTCCACCCGACCAGACACAGCCAACGAAGATGTTTAGAAATCCCGTCCCTGGTCCTGGACTCACTCACCTGGTGGACTTCTGCCCATGGGGCAAATAGTCATACATGTGGCACTCTGTGCAATACACTGGGAAGTGCCCCTTCCCCTGCTGACCTTCTATCTTCATACTGTTTTAGTTGGCTGTTTACAGTATTTAGGGAGCTTATTGTCTGTTTATTAGATAGTTTACTAGGATAGGTCTCAGCTGTAATGGTCAGCTATTTAACCGTCCAAACAGCCTTTCCCAAGAATATGAGGGAGGGATATGTATTTACGTTCTCTTCTCCACCAGGCTCCTTGTGATTGCAGGGGCTTGTTCCAGGTTCCCCTTCACACTTCCCGCTAAACTCCTGCAAAACTCCAATGTCCTGTTTGCTATCCCTGTTCGCTATGCTCTCGGGCCTTCACCTCATACGTAGAGTAGCCTCCCAACTGTCACACAGGATGTGAGTCAAAGGAAAGGAATGTGGGGCCTCTCCCAGCCCTAGCTGACTCCACCCCCACCAAGCAGCCACTAAGTAAACACTGCCTTTAGGTAACCCTAAGAACTCCTAGCCATGTGATATCTTAACCCTAACAAGTAACCCTAACAAGTAACACACAGAGAGATAGAGAGACTAAGACCTACCCCTTAAAGAGAAACAGCCCCTGCAAAACTCCCCTCTTCCTGTTAGTTTGTTTGAAGGGGAAGAGGCTAGATGTTTAGAAAGGCTTGCTCACCTTCTCAGCTGTGTCTGCTCTTCCCAGCCTCTCTTTGTGCCACGAAGGATAACCTCATGGCACTCCATCAGGTTCTTCTGTTTAGCGCTCTTCCCTTCTTTTTTGCTGTATGACTCTTATCTCTCTGCTCTTCCAGGCTGGATCCTGGCTTCACACTCTCCTCCTTGAATAGCTCCCATGTTGATCTACTGAATGAAACGTGGCACAGGATCAGAGGCTTGAGAACGGTGGATCTTTCAGCTGAAGGAGAGATGCTGTAGCTGGGAACAACAACTTGGGAGCGGTGGTCTGGTTTCTGGTGGTCAAGCAGACAGTTTGCTCAGAGCGAGGCAGAGAGTGAAGGTACCATGGCTGGGGAAGTCTTGACTTCTCACTGCACAGTGGAAGTCACAGACAATTCCTGTCCATGGACAGAGTTCCTGCTTGTTGCCCCGTGGCTTAGGTGCAAACCCTTGGATTGCTCATGAGCAGATCTTGCTTGCAGGCAAAAAACTGTGTGTAGGCACAAGACTGCTAGGGGGTATCATGGCTGGGGAGTCTTTACTTCTCACTTCGCAGCAGAAGTCACAAACAGTCCCTTCTCCCATGGAAAGAGTTCCTGACTCTAGCCCCGCGGCTTGGGCAGCAAATTCTTCAGAGTAGCCTTCCAACTCAACTCCTCAGGAGTCTTTGATGAGGAACTTTGTTGAAAGCCTTTTGGAAGTCCAGGTATACTGTGTCAACTGGATCACCTTGATCCACATACTTGTTGACACTCTCAAAGAACGCCAAAAGGTTAGTGAGGCAAGATTTACCATTGCAGAAGCCATGCTGGTTCTCTCCCAGCAGGGCCTGTTCTTCTATCTGCGTTACAATTTTATCCTTGAGGATGCTTTCCATCAATTTGCCTGGAACAGACATTAAGCTAACCAACCGGTAATTTCCCAGATCGCCCCTGGATCCCTTTTTGAAAATTGGTGTTACATTGGCTACTTTCCAGTCCTCCGGTACAGAGCCTGATTGCAGGGATAAGTTATATCTTTTAGCAAGGAGGTTGGCAATTTGACATTTGAGTTCTTGGATGACTCTTGGATGGATGCCATCCGGCCCTGGCGATTTGTTAGTTTTCAGTTTTTCCAGACAGTTTAGAACATCATCTCTTGTCAGTTCTATCTGACTGAGTTATTTAGCCTCCATCCTCGAAAAGCCTGTTTCAGAAAGGTATATTCTCAGTACCCTCTGACATGAAGACAGATGCAAAGAACTCGTTTAGCTTCTGTGCAACCTCAATATTCTCCTTAATAATCCCTTTCACTCCCTCATTATCTAACGGCCCAACTGCCTCCCTGGCAAGTTTCCTGCTTCTAATGTATTTAAAGAAGTTTTTGTTATTCCCCTTGATGCTTTTAGCTAATTGTTCCTCAAACACTATTTTCGTCTCCGTTATTGTCACCTTGCATTTCTTTTGCCAGAGTTTGCATTCCTTTCTGTTCTCTTCATTTGGACAGGCCTTCCAATTTCGGAAGGACGTCGTCTTCCCTTTTATGGCTTCCTTGACATTACCTGTTAGCCATGCTGCTATCCTCTTGGACTTAGTGGTACCTTTCCTCCTTTGGGTATACAATCTAACTGGGCTTCTAGTAATGTGGTTTTGAGTAAACTCCATGCATTCTGGAGCGAAGTGACTCTCTTGATTTTCCCTTTCAGCTTTCTTTTTACCATACTCCTCATTTGGGAGAAATTTCCTCTTCTGAAATTCAAAGTGTCTCTCTTAGACTTCCTTGGTGATTCTCTCCCCGCATGTATGCTGAATTTGATGGCACTATGGTCACTGTTCCCTAAAGGGTCGGTGACATTGACATCACATACCAGGTCCTAAGTGCACTCAGGATAAAGTCCAAGGTCACCTTCTCTCTGGTTGGTTCCAAGACCAACTGTTCTAGGGCTCAGTCATTTAGCGTATCTAGAAATGTGACCTCTTTCTACCGTGGTTCCCCGAAAATAAGACATACCCATAAAATAAGCCGTAGCAGGATTTCTAAGCAGTTGTGCAATATAAGCCATACCCCGAAAATAAGACACAGTGGTGATCTCTCCTGGCTCAGTAGCAGGCTGCTTGCTGAAGCTTTTCCCCTATCCCCCTGGTGTTTGTGTGGGGTGAGAGAGACCCACAGACAGAGGCGTAACGATACCGGTAGGGGTGGCAGGCTGCAAGCTGAGGCATATGGTTGAGGGAAGTACGGTAAAAATCTCCTCAGAAAATCTCCTCCTCAAAAATCTCCCCTCCTCCTGGCGGTGGCGGGCAGCGGCGAGAGTAAGCGCCGCCTCGCGAGAGAGTACAGGTACGGTAAGCACAGCGGTGGCAGGCGGGAGTGCGCAGAGCGATGCTGAGGCCTGCCGTCTGGCCCGGCGTCGCTTCCCGGCGTACTCTCGCCGCCTCCTGCCACCGCCGCGCTTACTCTCGCCGCTGCCCGCCACCGCCAGGAGGAGGGGAGATTTTTGAGGAGGAGATTTTCTGAGGAGATTTTTACCGTACTTCCCTCTACCGTATGCCTCAGCTTGCAGCCTGCCACCCCTACCGGTATCGTTACGCCCCTGTCTGTGGGTCTCTCTCACCCCACACACACACCAGTAAAGCTGCTGCTCCCCAACACTGACCAGCAACAGTCTGTGGGTCTCTCTCACCCCACACACACACCAGTAAAGCTGCTGCTCCCCAACACTGACCATGAAAGATTGGGGTCAATGGTTCTAAAGGAAATGGAGTCGAAAGAAATTCAGGATGGACTTCCGGGTTTGGAGAGTTATGATGATGATCCAGAAGGAGATGACTTAACTATAATTGAATAAATGTAGATTGTTGTACCACACTTAATAAAAATAAGACATCCCCTGAAAATAAGCCATAGTGTGTCTCCTTGAGGAAAAATAAATATAAAACAGTGTCTTATTTTCGGGGAAACACGGTAATTACCTGACTGTGAATTTACCCAGTATATGTGTGGGTAATTAAAGTCACCCATTATTACTGCTCTGCATCTCCTTGACGCATCCCTGATTGCCTGCTGCAACTTCCAGTCTATGTCAGCGTTTTGATCTGGAGAGTGATAGCACGTCCCCAGTAGCACATTTCCTTTCAGGCCTTGTATTGTCACCCACAGGGGTTTCTGTGGAGGACTCTGGTCCACCTAGGTTTTCTACTTTGTTAGATTCTATCTCTTCTTTAACATACAGTGCTACACCACCTCCAAGGCACCCCTCCCTGACCTTTCTATAGAGTTTATATCCAGGGATAACAGTGTCCCACTGGTTCTCACTGTTCCACCATTTTTCTGTTATGCCCATTATATCTATTTCTGTGTTAGCAACCAAGCACTCCAGCTCACCCATCTTGGGTTGGAGGCTTCTGGCATTGGCATATAAGCACCTATATGCTGAATCTCTTACCTGTATGCTATCTTTCTTTTGACTCTTTGACCAGCTAGAACAGTCTTCTGTCTGCTCTTTATGTGGTTTTGCTCTGTCCCCTTCTGTTTTATCTGATTCATTTGCACCCTCACACTTTAAAGTACCCCTGCTTACTGGGCAAAGAGGCACCTTTTACCGTGGTGATTCTCTTTATTTAGCAGGGGGAGAGTAACTGGCCCTATCCACCCCCAGCACAGTACTTCCAGTGACTGTAGCTTGGGTCTATCTTATGTTTATTTTTAGAATGTGAGCCCTTTGGGGACAGGGTTCCATCTTATTTGTTTGTTATTTCTCTGTGTAAACCGCCCTGAGCCATTTTTGGAAGGGTGGTATAGAAATCGAATAATTAATTATTATTTTTTATTATTTCTTGTTTACACATCATCGTTGTTGTTGTTATTGTTGTTGTTATTATTTCTTGTTTACACAGTCAGACAGGTGTTATTGACTGGTTTGTTTTATCCAGACATCGAGTCCTTCCCAGGGGCGTAACGATAGGGGGTGTGGGGGGGGGGCACGTGCCCCGGGCGCCACTTGCTAGGGGGCGCCAAAAAGTACACCCGCCGAAAAAAATTTTTGTGATTTTTTTTTTTTGCACTGCAGCAGTCCGCCAACTTCAAAGACCTCTCCCTCTCCCCCTCCCCCGGCGGCCCCCCCCATTGCTCAGCTCCGGCACTGGGCGCCGTGGTGCGGGCGCCTAAAGTTTTCAGCAGTGCCTGTTTTGCAGGAGCAGCCGCAGCGCCTATAGAAATGCTCTGCCAAGATAGCATTTCGCTCCCTGCCGGGTGCCCCGTTCTTCCTCGCCCCCAATGACTTCACAATGGCGCTCTCCTGGCTTGCATTGCGCGAGTTTCCTTTGCAATCCCGCCTCCTCGAGTGGCTCCGAGGTGGGATTGCAAAAGGAAACTCACGCAATGCAAGAGGAGCCACAAGTCGCTCTCCTCCTGGCTTGCATTGCCTGAGTTTCCTTTTGCAATCCCACCTCCTCAAGTGGCTCCGAGGTGGGATTGCAAAAGGAAACTCGGGCAACTCGGGGGGCTAAAGGTTAGGGGTTTTTGTTTGTTTGTTTTAAACTTTCCTCGCTGCATGCTTAAATCTCGGCAGTGTGCAGTACAATTAGTGAAGGGTGGTGTCTGGCGTTCCCGTTGCTATAGTCGTGTGTCGTTGTGCAGTTCTATGGGGAATGTGATTATTTTGTCCGAAAAGTCCTTTTTTTAGCACAAGAATGCTTGAGCATTCAGTTCCAGAGAGCAAGAATATTGGGGAAAATGGGTAGCCACCTAAAACTCAAATAAGTAGGGAGATGTAGCAAATGGCCATATTTGAGTGAAGGAATCATTACATCTGGATGATTAATTATCTGGCATTAACTGCCTTGGAACAAAGATGGTTCAGTCTCGGAACTTAAGAGTGAGTTAGCTGCATTTAGAAATGAAAGACTTTTCAACTCACATCACTTAAAAACCCTGCAGTTCCTGCTAATTCTATTTCACATCTTGATTTTTTCCCTCTCCTTTTAAAAAATCCATAATACAGGGAGGCAAACAAAGCATACCTCCCTTTGCTTTTTGAGAGAAAGGCTGTCAAAAGTACACAGTATTAAGGATTAATGGGTAGAAAGAAGCAGTGAAAAGAGACTTTCGAAGACTATTTGGCAGGTGCAGAACTGCGGTGCGGGGTGGGGGGAGAATACAAGGAGGATGGTTTTGCAGATCCTCTGAAGAGTTTTAGCTGCAAGAAGCCAGACAATGTTTTTTCCAGGAGATGAAGCTTTTTGGCTCTTAAAAATCAATAAAAGTGGTTACATAATTCTTGCTTCTACTGTACAGAATACTGCCTCTATTTGGACTTGTGTTGCTAGCACAATGCATTCCACAAGTGTCCTTTTTAGCAGCCTGTGCCCCCATTTGGTTTGTTGCAAAAGCAAGTTCCAAATTTATTTTTAAATTAAATAAAATTAAAGTAGAGATTTTGCCCATTGACAGTCTCCCTAAAATGTTATACACCCACTAGGTTATACTTGAATATGCTTTTAAAGAACTCATTGCCATGGCAACCATTTCCTAGTGCACATGTTGTTGTGAGACAATATGGACAACTCTTTTGAAGAATATGGTATTTGGCAAACAGCACAGTTACAATATGCCTGCGCTCACCTTAAGAGATAACTGTGCATTTATAACTGTTAAGTATTTGAATTCTTTCCCTTAGCCTACAGATAGATCCATTCTTCTTCTTAGAATGGTTGTAATATTTTTTGGAACCAAATAATTAATATCTTTGTACCAGTAATATAAAATAGACAACCATATAGGAATCTTCTTGAAAACTGAAACATTCCATATTATTAAAATATATCTAACCTGAGATGTGTGTCAGTCAGATATATGTTGGGTGGGGTGCAATTTCAGTGCTTGCCCTAGGCGCCATTTTCCCTAGTTACGCCTCTGGTCCTTCCCAAGGACCTGGGATGGCTGAATTTTATTGTCAATTGTTATAGATATCGTCGCAGAATATAGGCTGTTCCCTGTAAAGTTGCTTTTTGTAATTGGCTTATGGTGATTTCTGTGACCCCTATGGTGTTGAGGTGCTCTTCAAGGTCTTTTGGAATTGCACCCAGGGCGCCAATTACCATTGGGATTATTTGGGTCTTTTTCTGCCACAGCCTTTCAATTTCAATTTGTAGATCTTTGTATTTCGTGATTTTTTCTATTTCTTTTTCTTCTATTCTGCTATCCCCTGATATTGCTATGTCGATTATTTTGACTTGTTTTTCTTTCTTCTCGACTACAGTTATATCTGGTGTATTGTGTGGCAGATGTTTGTCTGTTTGTAGGTGGAAGTCCCATAATATTTTTGCATCTTCATTTTCGACAAATTTTTCAATTTTATGGTCCCACCAATTATTTATTATTACTATTACTATTATTATTCCTTGTTTACACAGTCAGACAGGTGTTATTGACTGGTTTGTTTTATCCAGACATCGAGTAGTAGTAGTAGTAGTTATTATTATTAGATGGCATTTGCTGAACCGAATACTATCTAGATCCTGTTGGTTATTTCTCTGGCATCATTTTAAAAGCTGCCTGCAAACTTCTTTATTTTAAGTGCCAGCAGTCTGGTTCCATCTTGGTTCAAGTGCAGCCCATCCCTTTTGTACAGGCCTTGCTTGCCCCAAAATGTATCCCAGTGCCTAACAAATCTAAACCCCTCTTCCCGGCACCAGTGTCTTGTCTACACATTGAAACTCCTCACCTCTGCCTGTGTCACTGTACCTGCGCGTGGAACAGGTAGCCTTTCTGAGAATGCTACCTTGGGGGTCCTGGACTTCAAAATAATGAAGTATTGTCATCCATCCTAAATATGGCTTCCAGGAATTCCCAACTACATTTCTCCACATCGTTGGTGCCGATGTGCACCATGACAGCTGTCTCCTCCCCAGCACTGCCTAAGAGCCTATCTAGACACTGCCTGATGTCCACAACCTTCACACCAGGCAGGCAAGTCACCATGCAGTCAACACATGGGTCACAAAGCCATCTCTCTATACCTCTAATGATCGTATCACCCACAACAAGGAGGCCCCCACCCCCCAGCGGAGTATCCCCTGTGAGAGGATATCGGCTCATCATCCATGGAAGGGGTCCCTTCTAAAGGAGCATTTCCCTCTTCCTCTTACCGATGTCCTCCTTGCCCAAGACCTTCATTCTTCCTGACAGCAGAGGAGCTATCAGCACTGGAGTGGGATGCATCTGCCACGTCCCTGAAGATCTCGTCCGCATGCCTGTCTTTCTGAGCTTCTCCAGATCCGCTACCTTGGTCTCAAGGGAACGAACTTGTTCCCTGAGATCCAGGAGCTCCTTGCACTGAGCACACACCCATGACTTCTGCCCATGGAGCAAATAGTCATACATGCGACACTCTGTGCAATACACTGGAAAGTGTTTCCTCTCCTGCTGGCTTTCTATCTTCATACTGTTTTTGTTGACTGTTTACAGTATTTAGAGATAGTTTATTGGAAGGATAGGTCTCAGCTGTAATGGTCAGCCATTTAACCATCCAAACAGACTTTCTCAAGAATATGAGGGAGGGATTTGTACTTATCTTCTCCATTGGACTCCTTGTGATCACAGGGGCTTGTTCCAGGCTCCCCCGCACACTTCCTGCAAAACTCCAATGTCCTTTTTGCTATGCTCTCGGGCCTTCACCTCTTATATAGGCTTCAAACTGAGACACAGGATGTGTCTCAAAGGAATGTGGCTGACTCCACTCACTCCAAGCAGGGACAAACGAACATAGGAGTTTGCTAGCCCTGGCAAATGCTAGCCCTGGCAAATAACAAACACACACAGACAGACAAGGACTTATCCCTTAAAGAGAAACCAGCCCCTCAAAATCTCCCCTCCTCCTGTTAGTTTGAAGGGGGAAAGGCTAAATGTTGTTGATTAGAAAAGCTTGCTCACCTTCTGAAGCTGCTCCTGCTCTTCTACTCATTTGAGAACCTGATCTGAAAAATTGTGTGAATTTCTGATTGTTGATAACGTGGTCTGAATTTGTCAAATTTTAGGATAAGGCAAATTACCGAACTTGAGTTAAATTGGGGAGGGGGCAGGCTCTGAGTTGTAGGCGGCTATTGTTATGCATGTGGATTATAATTGTTAAGTCAGAATGTTGCTTCTGGCAATCTCACTTGAGCAGTCAGATATTCCTGTGCTCATGGCATCTTTACTGAAGGTCTTGGATAACATTCACTATAAAGTCCTGAAGTCACTCTGCTCTCCTTGTTCATATGGTCCCTTGCTTGTATATGTTAGAGGATGGGAAAAGGGGTTCAGCAATGAGTGAAGAAGAAAGATGGCATAAATTTCGCCTTTGGCATATATTAGAGACAAGTTTATTATGAAATCTTTTCTAGAGGTTACCCTATTTCTTGGAAGATTGTAAAAACAACAAAAATTTGAGTGCATTACCATTTTCTTTTAGTCCTAAGATTGTGAAGTGTGAATGTGGCAGTATACATATATCAACTCTGTACATTGTCCAGGGAGCTGAGATTGGCTGGGATTTCCAGTTGACTCTGTATGTTGGCAAATCTGGGTTCACCACTGCATAATGTACAAAATGGCACTGACAACATTTCCAATATAATTTAATTTATTTTATTTATTTATTAAAACATTTTTATACCGCCCAAAACTTACATCTCTGGGTGGTTTACAACAGAATAATATAATCCCAGACAAGTTGACATGTTGTTTCATAAGTAGTGCAGATGTCCCTAAATTAAGAATGCTTGGATCAAGAATGTTAGGTATCACTGAAATGTTGTCTGGGTTTGAATGTGTAGGAATGTTAGGATCGTGGATCCCTCCCCTCACCCCACAACTGCAGTGATTGATGCTGTAAAAGGCGACAGTACTGGACATCTGTTTGGCAGATGTGCACATAGAGACCCTTTTGTAGTCTGCTGCTCCAAAAGAAATCTGTAGCTTGCATGCAACTAGTGATTTTGCTGTTCATAATTACTAGACCTGTGCTTTAGAGGTTCCAAAGCGGAATATGCACCACTTTTGGGACCTGTGCGGAGGTGTCGCTGCCCCCACACAGAACCAGGAAGCAGAGTCTCCTAGTACCCCAGCAATGGCTAGGAAGGAACAGTGGAAAGTGTTGTGTTTTCCTTGTAGCACTCTGTGGGCAAAGTGCTTGAAAGGACTAGCCCTCCTCGTGTTTCCCATGCATTGCGTGGCTCATAATACAAAATTGTCCTGCTTGTAATGCTGAGTCCACTAAGATAAGCAGCATTTGTTTGCTAGATTCTTCTTTGGCTTATATTTGAGCCAGACAACCTGCATATCCCCTGTGAGCCCCCATCCCACTTTAAAAAAAAAAAATATATATATATATATATATATATATACCACCTGACTCCAAAAGCTCTAGTGATTCACAAAAATAAATACTTTCTAACTGGGCAGTAGAGGGGTCTCACTGGAGGCCTCCCTTTTTCTCTGTGTCACCTCAGACACTACAGCAGCAGCAGCAGTTCCTGGGCACTGGGAACTTTTGTGGGGCAGGCATTGGGATCCCAGTTTTGGCAGGGATACAGTAGGATCTGTGTATGGAATGAGGCCTTGCGGGGAAATGAACTGCTCTCTGACTTGCTTGGAAAATAGCTTGGTGAGAGACTACATGTGAGCACTGTAACAACAACAGATATTTATATACTGCTTTTCAACAAAGATTTCCAAAGCAGTTTACATAGAGAAATAATAAATAAATAAGATGGATCCCTGTACCCAAAGGGTTCAAAATCTAAAAGAAATGTAAGATAGACACCAGCAAGTCACAGTGGGGGTGGATAGGGCCAGTTACTCTCCCCCTGCTAAATAAAGAGAATCACCATGTTAAAAAGGTGCCTCTTTGCCCAGTTAGCAGGGGTAAGATATTCCTCTTAGGGGATTGGGCTGCTTTGGGAAGAGCACCTACATACTTGCATACAGAAGGTTCCAAGTTCCCTCCCTGGCATCTCCAAGATAGGGCTGAGAGGGACTGCTTGCAACCTTGGAGAAGCCCCTGCTAGTCTGTGTAGACAATCCTGAGCTAGATGGACCAAAGGTCTGACTCTGTATAAGACCGCTTCTGATGTTCCTGCTGAAATTCTAATCAAGCTTAGAGAGCATCACTACTCATAATAATGGAGTCTCATTCTTGTCCTTTTTCTGTCTTTTTTTGGTTATTTTTTTAAATGTTGGGGCTATTTAAATTTAGTTTAACAGGCTTGCTGCTTTTTACAATTCTCTTATGAAACTCTAGCTGGCTAATTAATAGAAAATGTATTTCAGATACTTTGTAGTAAATCTGCCTTTTACATTCTAGCAGAAATTATCAGAACTTGGAGTGCAAGAGCTCAAGGAACGAGAGGACTACCTAAAGCAGAGACGAGATGCATTGATGGCTTTGAAGGAGTCAAAAACAAATTTGCTACAACAAAATACAGATCAGAAAGAAGAGCCTTTATCTTCTAATGAGGTGAAGGATGAGTGTTCTCTATTAATTATTATGAGTAGTTCCATTTAGAAGATCAGTCTGCATTGAAAAATACGGCCCCTGAGCTTGGGATGTGTATAACCCTATTTGGACATAATAATAAGATGCTGTACATGATTGCAGCATCAGAAGCAGGTCTGGAAATTGCATTAAGAAAGAAGTCTATGAAAGCCCATCACATATGTGGCAAAACTCAATCCCTTCCCTTGGCACAATCTCCAGATCTAATTCAGCACAGTTCTAGAGACATATAAGATACTTCCATTTTCATGCCTAGCAAACATAGATGGCAAAGGAAATGTATGCTTTCACACATCCCTTCTCTATAAAATTGGTGTAAAGTGTCCAATTTATGCAGGCACAGGAATGCTAGATGAATGTGTCCATCTTAGCATGTGTCCATCTTCGTTGCTGGAGACCAAAGTGACTCTTTGAAATGAGTGAGCAGCATATAATGTATGTCATGTACTCTGAGTACTTTGATATTCTTAGCAATCCTTACAACAGTCCTGTAAGCTATGTCAGTTTTATCCCCCATGGTTGGGGCGAGGTTGCAGATGACAAAATAGCCTGTAACTAAGGTTTCTTTGTAACTTTGTGGCAGAAGCAGATTCATGTTCTTAGTTTCAAGGGAGACTGGCCCCGTGGATCTTTATTGTGGTCCACTGTACAATCACACTAGTGGGTAATGTGCCTGCACAGCAGCCTTGTGGATAGAATATTCAGGTTTCTTGTGGCACTCCAACCCTGTCGATCATGCTCAGTGTGACCTTTAAGTCTGGCAGTTGGAGCACCTAATGCTCGGTTCCTTTCTGACCACCATTGTGTTGTCCTCTTCAGGCTTCGCCTCTCTGCTCAGCTTGGTTCTTTGTCTTTTTACTAGTAAGACAGGATACATTACTAATTGTATTGGTTTTCCAAACTTGATCAACAGACTGGCTTATGACTCTTCATTTTCTAAATGGACATTGGCATGTGATACAAAGTTTCCTGTCACTGATTGCCATGATCTGTTTGATTTGCTTAGGGAAGGACCACAACATGAGTGTTTGAAAACTTTGCTTATCATTCTCCTTCCAGACAAGAGAGCAGGAAACTCTGACAGGGAGCTGTATTATATGATCAGTCTCTTCATCCTGCAACCCCAAATGCCAAGATCAACATTGTCAGTGATGGGCCCATCAGCAGCTGCTGTGGCTGCACCCTTAGCACCTTTGAGTGTATTGACATTGAGGTTGATGGCGAAAGATTCAGCCTCTTCAGTACTGTCAACTTCATTGTTGGCAGCAAATAATCTCCCCTCAATGTTGAGATCTAGCAGAAAGGTACTCCCCAGCCATTTTTAAGCAGCCACACGATGTTGACAAGGAGAAGTCATCGAATGCTCAAACAAAACAGCAGAAGAAAAAGAGGAAACATTCTGAATCTAGCCAATCCTTGCCCTCTTCTTCAACATCTCAAGTGAGGTGATCATAGGTGTCAAGACATTCCGCCTTGACAGTGGGACCGGGCTAAGACACCTTCACTCTCCTCCATCAGACTAGCTGAGGAAGGGGTGGGAGCTATTGTGGCTGTATTGCCTGTGCTACCAACAGGTCTCTCTCTCAACGCAAGCATCAAGACCAAAGGTCCTTGGATAATCAGGCAGTGTTGACAGGAGTGACAATGTCAGTATCTCTGTGTCAGCATTTGGCACAGTTTCTTCTACGCTTACTATGGCCATGGCTTCAACATTTCAAGATTTCATTAGCTAGGGCTTGGATGTGGAGGACTCAGAAAATGAGGCTCTGTCTAGGGATGTGCACAAACCGGTTTAGCATTCTATTCCTAGAACGCCGAACCAGTTCGGAAACCACACGTTTGAATTGGTTTTAATGCGGGGAGTTGCTTTAAGGCATGGGCAGGGTGCTCTTACCTCCCCTGCCGCACTTCTGCCTCCAGCGCTGCTTCAAAAACTGCTGGTGTGAGGTGGATCTATACCCTCTTGCTGTCCCAGTCAGCGTAAAAGCAGAAGTGGCTCGTGTGCCACATGTGCACCCACCACTTATGGTTTTACGCTGACCGGGGCGGCATAAGGGTATACAGCCACCTCACACCAGCAGTTTTTGAAGCAGTGCCAAAGAGGGAAGTGTGGCAGGGGAGGTAAGTGACCCCACCCCCACCTCCCGGGTGTGCACAGAACCAGTTCTGTGCACATCCCTAGTCCATTTAATACTGAAAACTCCTATGTCTCTGGCAAGAACACCACCAGTTTCTCCAGGATGACATTATAGGTATGAGTGCTGGTAGAGGGAAAGGATCCCTTATTTAAGCCCAAAATGTGTTTATTATCACAGCCACATGGGATACTGGTGCTCCCCAGGGATCTAACTGTGGTTTCAGACACAGGGAAAGGAATACCTATAAGGAACATCATTCCTTTTCTTCATGACTCCCATATGACTATGAGGAATCCTGTCTTTGGAAGCTTACAAACCCAGTAAGGTAAGATACCCAAATGAGGTCTGGGAGTCCCCATCTCTCCTTCCTGCCTACAATGACGTAGATTACAACAACTCCGTTGCAGCACCTCACAATGGTGTAGTCTGCTGTACCTGCTACAGGGTCTAACATAGGAAGCTGCCTTATACAGAATCAAACCATTGGTCCATCTAGCTCAGTATTGTCTTCAGACTGGCAGCAGCTTCTCCAAGGTTGCAGGCAGGAGTCTCTCTCTGCTGTAACTGGAGATGTCAGGAAGGGAACTTGGGATCTTCTGCATGCAGATGCTCTTCCCAGAGCAGCCCTGAATATCTTACAGTGCTCACACATCTTAAGGTAGGGCAGTGAAAACCGTTCCTTTCATTAGGTTTAGCACTATGAGGGCTCCCTAAGGGAGAGGACCCTGAATGTCCATCAAGGAGGAAATTTCATCAAGAAATGCGATAGAAGAGTCTGTCGAGCTCAGAAGGCCCAACTGGAACAAGGCAAAGGCAGGAAGGGCGAATTAGCACATTTCACGGGGATGTTCATGCTGCCATAGTATTGTGAGGGATGTTATCATGGCTGGTGAGGGGAGACGGGACGAAGAGAGGCCACTACAGCCATCCTTACCAGGCGGATGTAACCCCCACTGAAGACAGTGGGACTGGTTTCCAAGTAAACAGGCATAGGACTACGCTGCCGGGTATAGGGGCTGGGGCAAGAAAAGCGTCCTGATTTCTCCCCTCCGTAAGTGTCAGAGAAAGAAAAGAAACCACGACTCGGCCACCCCATTGAGAAGAGAAAGGGGCAGCTAAAAACACGCTTGTTCTTTGTTTTCTGTAGCAGACGAAACTAAATGAGTGGAAGCAGGTTTCGTCCAGTAAGCAATTCAGGCAACAGAGGATCAAGCCGAATAAGGACGGAAGCCCACATAGCCAGGCAGCTGCCTCCCCCCCCCCCCCCCGCTCTCCCATCAGCTACTCGAACCACTCACAGCAACCGCGACAATCTAACACACAGCATTCTGCTCCAATGGCACAAACTCAAGTGTTTGCCTCAATTTTGTGAGAGAAATGACTTCAGCACCTGCTCTTTCTTTACAAAAACCTTTCAAGAAAGAACAAACACAAAAAGGTGATGACATCTCAGATGCGGAATACAATCCTTCTTCAGACCTTGAGGGAGAATTTTTTTTTAAAAAGAATTTAAGTATTTTCAACATAACATTGAAAACAATTTCCACCAATACATGGCTCATTTATATAGTAAATAGTCTTTAGAGTTTAGAAAAAGATTGTGTTTCAAGTTAAGGTGCATGCTTATTACACTGACAGCAGTTACAACAGGTCTTGTAAGAGGCTATAATAAAAGGTATTCCGATTCTATGTGAGACCGGAAAGGAATCCCTCTACAACAATATAAGAGACTTTGATCATATGATTGGTTAGTTTTCAGCAGCAAAGACTGAGGGAGATTCTGTACAAACTGAGAATCTGTCTGGTCCTTTGCCTGATTAAAATGTAACCCCAAACCCATCTACTTCTTCCATTGATGTACAAGTTCTGGAAATGACTAAGATGCCTGGTCTGGAGGTCAAGCAGTAAAAGACTGAGGCTAAGGATCCATTGTAAGACTTTGTGTCGGCTTTTTCTTCAGCACAATCATTAGCTTTACCAATGCTGCCTGTACAGATCTAGAATCTTTATAGGGTCTGCAAGATGATGAATGAATCTCTCTGTTTAAACATCGTCCCAATTCCATGGTTGTGGATTGCACAATGGGGAGTAGACCTGGAAGGAAACTCTTCTCCCATGGACAGTTAGGGTAGGAAACTGGATGGTATGGGAAAGAAATGTTATGCTACAAGTTCATTTGTAATAAAAACAACACCCAACTACATGGCTTGAATGTCCAAATTCCATCACAACATCTGGGAACAGTTCAGTGAGCAGTTGGAGGATCCAGATGACTTACAAGAGAAATTCAAAGAAACTTATGTAAAATCAGTAGATATAACTAGGCAGCATTTGAGCACAGCAAAACACCTTGCAGAATGAGAGTCTAAAATCCTGGCAGGTGTGATATATCTCAGGAGACACACTTGGCTCAGATAATCTAATATGTAGTTGGACATGGAGAAGCTAGAGAATTTGCCTTTTGAAGGTGATGGTCTTTTCAGTTCTCAAGCATGATATGTTAGAAAAGATGGGGGGGAAATCAAGGAATACAGTGGAAAATCTGCAGTCTTGGGGAATACATCCACTTTCACATCAAGATTTAAGTTTTATGGTTTGTTGCCAGAGACAACAGTATAAGCAGCAAGATTGAAGATATTATAGATGCCCTTTCAGACAACAGAGAAAGTGGTATGGTCAGAAACCAGAAGAACAGAGCTGCCAAAAGCAGCAGGAGGTGGCCAAACTCTTTGATGCCAAACTGGCACAAAGGGGGCTAATCTTACGGAACTGTTGATGACTTCATTCTGTGATAGGTTGTCTAAGATGTCAAACAGCATTGGATGCTTGGGTGTTGAAAACAGTAACACTGATATATACAAGTTAATCTCATATTCATGGGTATAAAATACACCCACTCAACTCCTACTCTGATAGAGGAAATGAAGTCTTTACTGGAGAAGAATGTGATCGAGCTATCCATCACATAAATGTCACATAAATGGGGCGTTTGACCCATATTAGATCTCAGGTGGCTCAGCTGAACAACTTCATTACAACCAAGAAGTTTCAAATGATATCCCTGTAAGGCATTCTTCCCTTATTGGTTGCGGAGGAATGGCTCGCTACACAAGTCCTAAAAGATGCCTATCTCCACATCAGCATTTGAGAATGCTGCAGGAAGCTTCTGTGTTTTACAGGAGGATATTTGGCATAAAGTTCTACCTTTTGGTCTCAATACTACACCAAAGGTGTTCACAAAATGCATGATTGTATTCGTTGTGTTTCTCCAGACAAAGGGGTTGCTGACAAAGGCACATGCAGAGAATGCCTATGCTCTCAGATTCAATTTGTACTTCATCTTCTACAAGATTTAGGAATCCAAGTAAACTGGAAGAAATCACAACTGGACTCCATGCAGCAGCTACAATACATAGGAGGGGTATTAGATGTTCGCAACAAAACTGTGTACCTACCTCAAAAAAGCTGCAGGGATAGTGCAGCTGGTTCAAAACTTTAAGAAGTTCTCAAGGCAGAGGGTGAAACGAATTCAGAGGTTGCTGGGTCTAATGATGTCTTGCAGATCTATGGTCAAGTATGCAAGATTATGTATGTACGGTCTTCAGCTATAGTGTACAGACCAAATTACAACAGTCAGCTAATGTGGCTGGACATTCCTCAGAAGGTTTTAAAGTCCATGGTGTAGTGGTCAAGGGAAAATAACCTCAACCAGGGGATTCCTTTTCAGCTGTCCATTCCCACAGTTACTGTAACAATAGATGCATTGTTTGTTAATGGGTTGGGGAGCACATTGCAGTGTGCAGAGGGCTCAAGGTCCATGGAGTGTGCAACAAAGAACACTGCATGCAAGTTTTCTGGAGCTACTGGCATTCTTCTCGTCAATAGCAGGAAAATAGTTTCTGCCAATGATACAAGGCAGGGTGGTCTGTCTCTTGACGGACAAGACTACTGTGATAGTCTGCCTGAACTGTCAGGGAGGGACAGTGTAAAGATCTTTGTGCAACCTGAGCATGCAAATTTGGAACTGGTGCATATTATTGGGAATATTCCCTATAGTTTTCCATATAAAAAGGGACAGAAAATACATTGGTGGATCAATTGAGCAGAAACAGCAGTTATGTTCTAAACCACAAATGGGAGTTCAATTGGAAATACTTGACATGGATATTCAAAGAATGAGGTCACCCAAGTGTAGATCAGTTTGCTTCAGACAAAATCACAAGTGCCCTCAGTATTGCACAAAAGCCAGGTTAGGCTGCAGATCCTTGGGAGATCATTTTTGGATGTAGTGGATGGACAGCCTATTTTATATATTCCTTCCTTTCCCACTATTAAGAAGAGTTTTGAACAAGATTATGGTGGAAAACACCAAATGCATTCTAGCATACGTGGTGGCCACACTAGGCTTGGTTCCAATCCCATTTATCTCAAGAACAATATCAACAGCTGCTTCAGAGGCAGGACATGTTGATTCAAGATCAACATACTTCATCACAGCTTATCCGTTCTGAAACTAACTCTGTGACAGAAACTACTAGACAGTCTCTTACTGTCTGAAAGGAAATAATCCGTCAGAAAAAATTACTATAAGTGGACACTGTTTTCAGAATATGCAGAAAAGAATGGGTTCCACCTTCATATGGCTAACATTCAAGTGTTTCTTTACCTAACTGAACTTAAACAGAAAAGTCTCTCATACCTCTCTCAAAGTACATTTGTCAGCAATCTCTTCAAGGCATCCGGGATGGGGTTCAAAATCTGTATTCTCACATCCAGATGCAAGGTGGTTTTCAGAAGGTTTAAAACATTTTGTATCCACCAAGTAAGAAGCCAGTAGAGCAATGGAGTTTATCATTGGTGCTCTTGACTGACAAAGTCCTTTTGAACCCTTGATATCAATACCATTAAAGTTGCTGTCACTTAAAACTGCATTCCTTGTGGCTGTTACCACAGCTTGTAGAGTAAGTGTACTTACAGCTCTTACTAATGGACTCACCAACTAACAGACTCACCATTTACACAGTTTTATCTGAACAACTAACTTATTTAAAATATTTATACCCTGCCTTTCCAGTGCACTACTGCTCAAGGTGGCTCACAGCATTAATAAAAAAGATGCAATGTAAAACAAGTTCTAGTATGAACTAATCAGCCTACTTCCTTTCACTGTCTCTACAACTGGACTAAATTTGGTTCAAATCTAAGGTTCACAAGTTAGATCTCTTGCACCTCAAATGTTCATGCATCTGCCATCTGCGATCAGGTTGGATGATGATATTACAAACTACACCACTGAGGTGTCCCTGTGTCACTCACTACAACCGTACCAAATTTGGTTCAAACTGGTTAGACAGTCCTCAAGTTAGTGCACTTGCACCTGAAAAGTTCACGTTTACCATCTTGGATCGGGGTGGATGACATCACAAACTACACCATTGAGGTGTCTCTACAGCTGTAGCAATTTTGGTTCAAATCGGTTAAGCGGTTCACAAGTTGTCCTACTTGCGCCTCAAAGGTTTATGTGTCCACCGTCTTGAATCGGTGTGGATGACATCACCACAGCTATGCCACTGAGGTGTCGCTCTGTGTCACTCACTGCAACTGTACCCAATTTGGTTCAAATGGGTTAGGCAGTCCACAAATTAGCCTGCTTGTGTCTCAGAAGTTCACGTGGCCACTATTTTGAATTGGAGTGGGTATCATCACACATCACACCATTAGGGCATCCCTGTGTGTCCCTACAGCTGTAGCAAATTTGGTTCAAATCGGTTAGTCGGTTCACAAGTTAGCCTACATGCACCTCCAAAGTTTAAGCATCCGCCATCTTGGATTGGGGTGGATGACATACATAATCTTTTATATCCCGCTTTTCTACTACATACTTAAGTTTCTCCTCATAACAACCCTGTGAAGTAGGCTAGGCTGACAGAGAAGTGACTGGCCCAGAGTCACCCAGCACGTATTATGGCTGAATGGGGATTTGAACTCGGGTCTTCCCAGTCCTAGTCCAGCACTCTTAACCACTACACCATGCTGGCTGTTGAAGTGTCCCTACAACTGTACCCAGTTTGGTTCATATTGGTCCAGGTGTTGCAAAGTTGATAGGGTGGTACAAACACACAGATGGACACACGGACATGCACACAGAATGCCGGGTGATCTCATAAGCCTACTGGAAAGTAGTTTAATAGATTAATCAAGTTAAACAAGTTAAGACTAGGCTAAAACTACATTTAAAGTTACATTTTTTAAAAAGTTTCAAATTAAAAAATTCATAAGCAAAAAAACTGAGGACTATAAAAACTGAAAACCCGACTAGATATCAACAGCAGATAAAACATTAAAAAGCGTCTTTAAAAAGATGTGTGTTTAATTGTTTTTTTTAAAAACAAACACTAAGGGGAGTGAGCATGGCGAAGCTCTTTGGAGATGGTGTTCCAGAGCTAAGGGGCCACAACCAGAAAGGCCCTGTTTCTAGTCCCTGCCAACCAGCTCTCTGTTAGTGGCAGGGCATATTTATTTTTCAAATTTGTACACTGACTCAAACTTTTGTCTCTGGGCGGTTAACAAGAACATAAAACAAGTTAAACAGATGGAAAACTTTAAAACAATTTAAACAGTTTAAAAGTCAAACACAGATTAAAACCTAAAAATTGAAAAAGCTTGGTTGAAGAGGGGTTTTCAAAGGCTTTTAAAAAATTGTCAGAGATGGGGAGAATTGTATTTCAGTAGGGAGCACATTCCACAATCTCAGGAAAGCAACTGAGAAGGCCTGTCCCTGTGTGGCCACCAGATGAGCTGGAGGCAACTGGAGATGAACCTCTCCAGACGACCTCAGTGTGCAGTGAGGCTCATAATGAAGATGATGTTCGCTTAAAAACCCAGGGCCCAAGCCATTTAGGGCTTTATAGCTTATAACCAGTATTTTGCCCGGAAACCTATTGGCAGCCAGTGTAGCTGTGTCAGCAGAGAAGTTATATGGTCTTTCCAAGATGACCCAGAGACCAACCTGGCTGCCGCACTCTGTACCAATTGGCGTTTCTGGACTACGTACAAAAGCAACCCCACATAGAGCGCATTGCAGAAGTCAAGTCTGGAGGTTACCAGCATATGTACCACTGTTTTGAGGTCGTTCATGTCAAGAAATGGACACAGCTGGTGTATCAGCCGAAGCCATGTTGGACAAAGGCTCCAAGCAGCTTGTCCACATCCTCAGGAGTTATAAACTGAAACCGATCCAGTCAAACCACATAAGAGGAGTTGCTGGACACCTCGAATTCAGACACCGCAGTAATTAGATGGAGTCTCCATTTAAGTCGGCTCGAATAAGAGAGATTTTATCTTCAAAAAGCTCGTTAAACACATCACAGTGGGTAACTGATGGCTCCAAATTCTGATTCAAAGCGGTGCGGGGGGGGGGGGATATACTAGCCCCTTCACATATTGTTAAGGCCTGATACACATTTCACACCTAAGATTGTGTTGGGCTTTCATATAAACCAGGATATAATATTGCCCACCTTCTTCAAGGACTCATCAACAGCACTAGAGAAGTCTCTGATACCTCTGAATGAGAGCTCCTCTTTATTACCCAGAAAGGACAAAGAGCTTCAGGTAAAGACCACTCAACTGTTCATTTCACACAAAGGGAAGGATATTGGCAATTCAATTTCTAGACAGAGGCAATCATATTGATTGGCTGATCTGATTAACCCCTTGCTTCCTGTAGGCTAATGTAAACCCCCATAGTCCATAAAAACTCATCCTACAAGAGCAGTTGCCACTTCAAAAGCAAATTTCAGTAGAAATGTGTACCGTAGCTACTTAGTCATCAGATTATCCTTTCATTAGGCATTGTGCCTTGGACATACGTTTGGCAGCTGAGGCAAATTGTGGGAGGGTAGTACACAAAAGGGTGCTGAAGTGACACTACTGCCCCTGCCTCTTGGGGTAAGCTAGTCATCCACTAGTGTGATTGTACAGCAGATCACAACAAAGATAAACAGGTTGCTTACCTTAACTGCTGTTCTTTGAGTGATCCATGTACATTCACATAGCCCTCCCATCTATCCCCACTGCAGTAATGTACTTTGCCAGTCTTGCTTATCTTGTTAGTCAAAGGACTGCTCAATACCATTAGGCATTCATTTAGGAACCAAACATTCAGGAGCCAACCACCAAACTTAATGGTGGGGTGGGGCTGGAGCTTGAGTATTCCATCCATGAGGCTACAGCACAAGCACATTACCCACTAGTGTGAATGAATCGTTGGCACTTACCTGAATGGTCATTCTCCTCAGACGTATGGATTGTATCCGAGCATCATGGGTTGTCACCACCTACTGCTCCGAGACAGGGCCAATCAGAAAAGATCTTGCTAGCAGAAGGGAGGGACAACCCCCTCGCCTCCTCAGTCGTTTGCCCTGTCTTGCTCCAAGCAGGTGCTCTTCGCTTCGCTCCTGTTTTTTCTGCTTGTTCCCTTCTGTTTGTCTTTGTGTGTTGGGGACTAGTCAGGATCTTAGGGAACAGGCAGTCCCAGCGCTCCGCCCACATTCTGCTCTGTCCTTTCGTGGTGGATATCGGATGCTATGGAAGCCCAAGTATCGCGCTGTGAGAGGGAGGCTTCTCCCTCCCTCTCAGAGAACTCAGTGGCACCCACGGTGTGCTGAGCTGAGTTGGATGCGGCTACCTCTCCCGCTCCCATATCTCAGCCCCCCAAGGCCAAGAAAACAAAGAAGCTCTCGAAGGAGCAAAAAGCGGCAGCGCGTGCAGCCAAGCGCATCGCACCGCAAGCGGCTGCAGTTACTCAGCCGGAGCTTGTGGTAGATTTCAGATGGTGTAACTTGGAGACTATTGCTCTGCAAAGTAAGTTACTGTATGGAGTTCCAAGGCTCTTTATGGTCTCCAGTAGGGATGTGCAAAAAATTTCGGGCACAGATCGATCTGTGCCCGAAATGAGCAATTTCGGGTGATTCGGGGTTGAACCGAATCACCCCCGATGCCCCCAGATATTTTTTGGGGCCGAGCCGAATCACCTGAATTTCGGGGGCCGAAAAATTCGGGTGATTCGGCTCATGACCGATTTTTTGGGAATTTTTGAAGTTTCAGTGACTTTGGGGCAGTTCGGGGGCATAGCATGGGATCTGGGCAAAAAGAGTGGGGTGGGGTGGTAGTGCCCAATGGGTGCAGGCTACCACCCCAATTTCAGGGGGATTGGACAAAGGGCTGATTTTTTGGGAATTACTGAAGTTTTTGTGTCTTTGGGACAGATTGGGGCAGAAAGTGGGGCCCGGGGCAGAAGAGTGGGGTGGGGTGGTAGTGCCCAATGGGTGGAGGCTACCACCCCAATTTCAGGGGGATTGGACAAAGGGCTGATTTTTTGGGAATTATTGAAGTTTTGGTGTCTTTGGGGCAGATTGGGGGCAGAAAGTAGATCTGCCCCAAAAGGGTGGGGTGGGGTGGTAGTGCCTAATGGGTGGAGGCTACCACCCCAATTTCAGGGGGATTGGACAGAGGGCTGATATTTTTGGAATTTTTGATGTTTTGGTGTCTTTGGGGCAGATTGGGGGCAGAAAGTGGATCTGCCCCAAAAGAGTGGGGTGGGCTGGTAGATAGTGCCTAATGGGTGGAGGCTACCACCCATCCTCAATTTCAGAGTGATTGGGCAGAGGGCTGAATTTTGGTGAATTTCTGAGGTTTTTCTTCATAAGGTGCAGTGTGCTAGATTGATCCATTCATCATATTCTTAGTAAATGAGAGTGTGAAAAAGTGAAAGTGGGGTCATGAGAGTTGTTTAATTGAAAAAAATCTCATTTGCTATCATAGAATGAGAATTCACACCTCAGAAAATAAGGGAATAACATTCCTTCAGAAAAACTTCTGAGGGGATGGGTGAAATTGGGGATGGGTGGTAGCCTCTATTTCTCCCTTTCAACTTATCGGGAAATCGCATAGTTTTCCTAAATGCCTGCCTGGAGTTGGTAATGGGCTGGATGAAGGATAACAAACTAAGGTTGAATCAAAATAAGATGGAGATACTGATTGTGCGGGTCAAGATACAAGAGATGATTTAGATCTTCCTGTTCTGGAAAGGTTTACACTCCCCCTGAAATATAAGGTATGTAGCTTGGGAGTGCTCCTGGATCAAAAAAACCTCTGGTTGCTCAGGTTGAAGCAGTGGCCAGGAGCGCTTTTTATCAGCTTCAGAGGTAAATGACCTTTTAGAGGTAAATGACAGTTTTGACTTGGGGCCAAGCCTTTTCTGTGGTTGCCCCAGGGCTTTGAAATGCACTCAATTTCAAAATAAGAGTGCCTCCCTCTGTGACTGCTTTTTAAAGGACCCTTTTGACACACCCGTTTTCTCAGGCTTTTAATTAAAACTAATTTTTACTCTGAAATTATTTTGTCTTATTCTGAATTGTTTTTATTCTACAGAAGTGTTAATCACTATATATCAGGCAGTATATAAATATGATAAATATTCATTACATGTTCTGCAAAAGTTAGTTCATAATTGATATTGCATTTTAATATGTACATTTGTTCTTAGGGAATGACAGCAGAAGAAGAAAGGTCATTGCAGAAGAAAAGAATCCTTGCAGCAAAACTTAAAGAAGAAGTTGTTAATAAGCGATAGTTTACTGAAGTTACTTCTACAAGGGGTTGGACAAGAATTCTTTAGAATATTTTTGACCATGAACTGAATTGTTTGCTTTTAAGCATTCTATACATTAATTTGATTATATATATTACAAAGACAGTACTAAGGTTTTTTTACAGTTAGAGTGCAAAGTAAAAATTTAGTTTATAAGGGTTTTTAAAATGGTTTTGATTGTTCCAAAGTGTTATGTACCCAGAAGTTTAGATTCCTATGATTCTAATATGTATTGCTGGATGTGGACACTATAGTACTTTTGGTTTAATGAATTTTTTAAAAAGCAAATACCTCTGTCACAAATATGGTCACGTTAAAACTCTGCATTAAAGTGGTTAAACTCCAGTTTTAATTCATTTTTCTTCAATGTCCTGGGACTTCAAAGTACATATCTGTCATTTAAAAGTAGTTCAGAAATTCTAGCTAAAGCAGGCACACAGTTGAACAAAGCAAAATATATTGTCCTGCCTTTCACTGCATAGAAACACAGGCACAATGCATAGAACTGCAAGTGGCCCTGGGCTTCTCACGACATTTTACATTATAGGCACATCTTCGTACATTATGCTAATTTAGCAAATACCTCACTTACTGTGATGCAGCTCTAAAACTGGTAGCATCTGTAACCAGTGTGAGTCACACACAATTATATAACCTGGCTGGTAATGAAGGCTTTTAAAACTTTGCCTAAATTTGTTGTTTCAGAAACGATTTTAAAATGTTTGCTCAATTGCCATTATACCAAGTCCCAACTCATGATCCTGCCTGTACTTTACTCAAACTTTCAAATTTCCCCATCCCCAGTGCTTCTGAGAAAACGAGGCTTTCAGACAGAAATAGTCAAATACACATTTCATGTAACTTTTTATTAAAATAGTATTTAACTGAGACATGTTGGCAGATGTAATCTTTATCTTAAAAAATTGGTTGAAGGGCCCCAGGCATTTGAAATGTGGGCTGTCCTGCTGCAAACCAGCATACAAACTGGAAAGGTGGGAGGGAAGAGTGCACCTGAGGCAGACTATCACTCAAAAAGAAGGAGCTTCATCTTTCACAGCATGGTAAAGTGTTTGAATATTTGTCAACATATCACCTCCCATTGTTTACATTAAATATAAAAAGCAACACCGATTTTTGCTACAGAAGTGACTCATGAGCTGGTCTGCACGTGTCCTTAAAGCTCATAACAGTCTTTGAAAAAGGATGGAAGAATTATGAGTACCCAAATGTTTTATGGGTCTCTCGTTCCAGAGACTTTTTAAAAAGCCCAGTGACGGGGTCAGGTGAATTTCACTGTGAAGGGAAATGGAACATAATAAGTTTCCCCAGTGGTAACCATCCAAATTTAGAAAAAACGGTTACTGTGAGGAGTGAAAAAAGAGACCAGAAGTACAGAAAGTGAACATAAGAGGTCAAGTCTACAGCAATAACACTGTTGAGCCAGCCACATTGTTTCCCTGACCACTTCCCTTCAACAAGAACATCTTGGCTTGGAGGAGTGAGAAGGAAGCCCCATTCTTGATTGCCTGGAGCCCCCAGAAAGCAGAGAGATATGTCCTTTAGGGCATATTAACCTGCCAGTCACCACACCACACTGAATCAAATCAAGAAGCACTCTTTGTTTTTTCTGCTAGATTTGCTTCAGTGGTGTATAATGATTAAATCGTACAAATCTTATTAAAATCTTCTGAAATGGCCACATTTCAAAATCTGAATTAATTTACCATTTACAACAAACCAAACAAAACCAATAATTATGGAATTACAGGGTCACATTTTAATTCCTGAATTTTACAGTTCAGCATTAATATCACCACATGTATACAAATGGTGTAAAACAAGTACAGTGGGTCCCCCCCCCCAATACAAAATAAACTTCTGTTTTATGGAAAAACTATACTTCATATCTACACAGACAGTCCATCTTTTGCAAACAATAGCTAAAATTAAAATTAACTACAAAATCTCCAAAACAGGGAAACTGTGTCAGTAATTGTTCCAGGAGAAATGGACCCATAATACATTACGAGAGTGATTTGCAATGTTGGATTGCCGCTGGTTTTATAGTTAATTCTCACTCTCGACACATTTGTAGTTTGGGGAATTTCTTCTGCATGATCTCAGATCATATATGGCCAAACTAACATTAAAATATTTACAGTTCACTTGCTCTGAAAATAAAAAGGTCTCAAAATGGCTGCCTCCATCCATTTACCTAATGTACTTCTGAAATTTACTTAAACACATGGAATGTGTGAAGAAGCCACCTTTGTACTCTACCCCCTAAGTTCAAGGTGCTGCATGCTGGCTCTGCCCCCGGGCCACTATTGGTCAAAAAATGACTGATTATGCCCCCAAATTTAGCAGGCTTCACAACCTTCTGGCAGCATTATGCAGCCCTCTCTCTCTCGCCAATGTGAAAGGCAGATGGCTCAAGGAAAACATGTTCTAAATCTAGCAGGGAGTGACTCCAACTTGGATTCCACAGAACAATATTACTAGTTGCAATACTAATGCCTTTTCAAGTACTAGGGTTTACTGATGGTTTCTAGAATTTTTTCTTCTGAAAGCTGATGATCCTTGGTATTGACTCTCCTGGATAGCTTCTTAACTTCTAGTCATCCTCCTTTGAACCCAGCTTCTTTTCCCCTCCCAAAATACCGAGTTGGAAAAAAAATAATAAATTGCCACTCAGCATGCACTACATAGCAGGGTGCTACTCCCTCTAATTTGGCTGATGGTGCAAAAAGTGGTCCCCAACTTCTGAATTTATTTTTATGGAAGAAAGAATCAAAGAGGCAATTGCTAAAAAAAACCCACAATGGACAGCACCATTACAAAGTTATGTTACTAGGTTTGCAACTGAAGCCTTACAATTTTCTTCTAGCTTGGATACAAATGGGGAAAACCCTGCAATATCAAAAGGTTACTTTTCCCATCCCCATCCCCTCACAGAACCCAAGACTTTCCTTTTGCTGGCAAGCTGTCATCCAGGCGCTGATTACTAACCCACCATTCCGAGTTTCATTTTTAGCCACCTGAATGGCAGACTCGTTGACTAGAAAGAGATTAGCTTCTTTGGAAGTCTGGTGTTCTCAGAACTAAACCTTTCTAGTCGAATTTCTTTTGCTACTCCTTGTCTTGCGTATTTTCCAGGGAGAAAGCTTTCCGAGTCAGACTATTTAGCTCAAACAGTCACAGCGTTTAAGCACCCAAAATCAGAGCTTGTTTTAAGATTTTTACGAGCCAAGACGAGGTCTTTTTCTCGGAGATGTTTCCTCCTCTTCGTCTTCTTCCTCATCATCTGGATAATCCACAAGGCCCACTAAGCTTCCCTGTTGTAGAAGATAAATTCACATTTTAAAAGAATTCCCAGGAACAATCAGTGGATTGAAACACAACAGTGTCAAGTTGTGAAATGAAAACCAAGAACCTCACCACATTGTGGTGTGGCTGATGTAGCCATGCTTCAAAAGGGGGAGGGGGGAGGAAGAGGAGGAGTGCACTGTCCTTTCAGCAAAAGACCTTTCTTAAGTCCTTACACACAGGAAGTGGTCTTATACAGAGTCCGAGCCTTAGTCCATCTTGCTCTGTATTGCCTACTCTGACTGGCAGCAGCTCTCCAAGGTTTCAGGCAGGGGTCTTTCCGAGCCCTAGGTGAAGATGGCAGGGATTGAAACTGGGTCCTTCTGCATGCAAAGTAGATGCTCTTCCACTGAGCCAACAGCCCCATCATGGAGGTGAGATGTTCTCATTTTATGCAACTTGCTGCTAAAAAAAAACCTTGCTAGCTTAGATGGTTTAAAAAAGGGAATTAGACAAATTTGCAGATATTTGGCCTGCCAACAGCCATGGCAGTTTATAGAGCCTCCATTCTCAGGAGTAGCATGCCACTGAATACTAAGTGCTGGGGGACAGCAACAGTGGAGAGTCTCTGCCTTTATACTCTGTTGCTGGGCTTCCCAGAGGCATCAGACTGACCACTGCAATAAGCAGGATGCTATATTGGATAGAACTCTGGTCTGATCCAGGAGAGCTCTTATGTTCATATGTCTGGGAAGAGTCATGTTTAAATTATCCTTATTGCATGCACAGTTACCAGACGCCACGAGTAAAGGCTTTCCCACGGCCTTAATGTGTGATGTAACATCAGGAACTTTCATGGAACCAATAGCAAGGAAAGAAAAAAATCTCTCTCTTCTGGGTCAGATTTGTTGCTTTCAGAATGCAAGAAGTAAAGATAATTAAAATAAATATCAAGGGCTTTACATCATTAACTGGCTGCTCAACAGGGAAATCTGGGAAATCTGTCAAACTGGTCAAGACCAACAAATGAGGGGAAGCATGTCCATTCCATAGATTTGAACTGCATCAGCACTTCTGTGCCTTCTTCTATGAAATAATGCGAGCCTATCAATAAGACTGTCTTATTTCATTAATTAAGGTGATATGAACAATACTGGACAGCAGGGAAGTTGCCTGTTTTAAAGTTCTTGCCTGATCTGAGCAGACATTCAAATTGACTAATGGTAAAAAGTATGACATATAAAATATTCTTGAGTTTATAATTCCACGATCAGAATGCAAATATTTTCATTAAATGTCCACCCTCAGAAAAATTTAATCAATTCAATTCATGAAATTCCTCCAAAGTTAAGCCTGTGGAGTTGCAAATGGTACATTATGCCACAAGGCAGATGCCAGTGCTGAGAAGGCCCTGCTCTGTGTTCCTCTCATTTGTGAGGCAAAACTAATAGGGACTGGGAGTAAAGCCTCCCTCTGGATCTTAAGACAAACCTGCATGGATATTTGGGGGACTTCTCCCACCATATCTTCGATGTGATTATTTAATTACAAATCCACACATCAGGCCTTACACTCACCTTCGTGGCTGTGACTGCTGCAGTCAAACTGGCATTCTTGGAAGAGGAACCATTTGAACTTGCCGGTGATGTCTGAGCTGCTACAGATTTACTGTTTGTACTGTTTGCTCCATTAGTTGCACTGGCGGAGTGGGAAAAAGTGAACTTGAAGCCACCTGCTGAAGTCCTTTTGGGGAGATTCTCCTTGTCTTCACTCTCTTTTGCTAATGGGGAAATAAGATGTTGATCTTTAGCATCATCATCAAGCACGACTTGTCCCCTTAGCTAAGCAGGGTCCGCCCTGGTTGCATATGAATGCAAGACTATATGGGTGAGCACTTAAAATATTCCCCTCAGGGGATGGGGCCGCTCTGGGAAGGACATCTGCATGCAGAAGGCTGCAAGTCCCCTCCCTGGCTTCTCCAAGACAGGACTGAGAGAGACTCCTGCCTGCAATCTTGGAGAAGTCGCTGCCAGTCTGTGTAGACAATACTGAGCTAGATGGACCAGTGGTCTGACTCGGTAGAAGGCAGCTTCCTAAGTTCCAAGATATTTTCTTAACCCTCTTTCAATGGGAGAGGGGAGATGCTTAGCCGAGTGATCGGAACTCTGCATAATCCAGGCATGGCAAGTCCCCACACAAGTCATTTTATTTTTTTATTTGACTTCTATACCACCGTTCCGAAGAGGAGGAGGAGGAGGAGGACGACGACGACGACGACTCAGGGTGTTTTACACCAAACACAATATAATTAAAATCAATTAATTAAAAATAGAGACTATAACACACCATAAAACAAGTAACAATTAAAACATTCAAAACAGTTTAAAAACCCTGGGAAACCAGGTTACAGCAAGTTAAAAACATTTACAACAAATTAAAAACCCTGGAAGGCCAGGCCAGGTTTTGAGGGCTCTCCTGAAGGCCAATAATGAACTCAGATTACGGATTTCTGCCGGGAGTGCATTCCACAGCCCGGGAGCAGCTACAGAGAAGGCCTGTCTCTGAGTCACCACCAGACTGGTAACTGGAGATGCACCTCCTCAGATGACCTTAAAGAGCTGTGGGGATCATGCAGAAGGTGGCGCTCTCTAAGGTAGCCTGGACCTAAGCTGTTCAGGGCTTTAAAGGTTAACCAGTACTCTGTATTTTGCCCAGAAACATATCAGCAGTCAGTGCAACTGTTTCAGAACAGGCGTAATATGGTCTCTCCGGGTTGCCCCAGAAACCAATCTGGCTGTCACATTTTGAACTAACTGAAGTTTCTGAACTATGTACAAAGGCAGCCCCACATAGAGTGCATTGCAATAGTCAAGCCTTGAGGTTACCAGTTGATGCACCAGTTTTGAGGTCATCCTCTTCAAGGAATGGAAACAGCTGTCAAATCAGCAGAAGCTGACAAAAAGCACTCCTGGCCATAGCCTCCACCTGAAATACCAGGGTGAGGCCTGGGTCCAGGAGTACTCCCAAGCTTTGTACCTGCTCCTTCCGGGCAAGTGTAACCCCATCCAGCACAGGAAGATCTAACTCATTCCACAGATTTTGAAGCCCTACAATGAACACCTTTGTCTTGCTTGGATTCAGCTTCAATCTGTTATCCCTCATCCAGCCCATTACTGCCTGTAGGCAGACATTTAGGGAATGAATGCCATTTCCTGATGATACAGATAAAAAGGATAAGTAGATTTGGGTGTTATCAGCAAATTGATAATACAAAGCACCAGATCTCCTGATGACCTCACCCAGCGATTTCATGTAGATATTAAAAAGCATTGGTGACAGAATGGAGCCCTGAGGGACTTGATATAGCAGCTCCCGTTTTGAAGAGCAACTGTCACCAAGCTCCACCATCTGGAATCTGCCTGAGAGATAGGAGCGGAACCACTGCAAAGTAGTGCCTGCTATCCCCAACTCCCATATTATACCCAGTGTCAGGTGATCATGGCACCTAATGCTTCTAGGAGCTCAGCTTCCACTGCACGGTGACTGTAGAGGCACCATTTGCACAAGGCGCCATCACCTCGATGCGGGGTCTGCTAAGGCCATTGCTACAAAGGCAGCCTGAAGGAGTGTCTGCACATACTCCTACATTGCTGCATAACTGCGCTTCCTTTGCAAGTTGCATTCTGGTTACAAAATGCATGACTTTTGTGAGAATTTGTTGTGAGGTTTTATTTTTTGGTCGGGCAATAGAAAGGTGAAGGCTGCGACTGGGTGGCTGCAATACATGCGTTGCTTGGTGGGGGGAAAATATGCGGATCATGGAAAAGGCCCGACTGCTGTCTTGGGAGACTCCCCCCTCCCCACCCTGCCCCTAAATTCCAATCTCTCAGTCTGACTTTTGGTTTGGCTGCTCACAATGCTTTAAGGTTTCTCTGCTACCAAGTCTGCTTGAAACCTGCCTAATTCTGGGGATTTCAACAGGTTTTAGTAGTAGGTTCTTGAAAATATTTTTGTGACAGTGATCACACAGAATCTCATATATATACACTGCAAAAATGGGGAAGTTCTAATTCAAGCAGCATCTCATAATACCTTTTTTTGTTTCCATGAACTTCTCGTAACTATCTGGAAAATCATCCTCCGACTTGGATTTCTCTACAGGGGGCACAACGGCTTCACCTTCTTCTTCTTCATCTTCATTGAACCACATTTCCTCATCATCCTCTAAGGCTCTAGCATCTCTGCGGAACCTGTTGCTACGCAGTATAGATGGGACGCTGTAAAAGACACCGCAAAGGGTTTGAAATCAGACATGGAGTTGCAACAAAAGATGCCAAAATTAGATGTCCAATTGGTTGATAAGGTATAGAGAAGCTAGCAGAACGCCATCCTGAGAGTATTTGTTCGACCTTTTTCAACAAGTGTACCTCTTATATCTCAAAGTTTCAGTTAAGGTATCCCATATAACAAATTATGCAAACCAGCCAAGAATTGTGACCTCCAGAAATAAATTTTCCCAAAGTTGGTGGGAAATAAAGTACAAGCCAAGTGAATCTGCCCTGGAAACAGGCCAAACATCACACCACCTCAAACTCTATGCTGTGGCTTCTGTCATCATCACAAACTCTGGCCTAGTGATCAGGGCTCTATCGCATACCCTTGGTCTGTCCTGGCCCTGCCCATTCCTCTTCCTCCTCTCCTCATGACTGGCTGGAGAGGAGCTTGGGCTCTGCCACCCCTTCCTCCTGGAGAGAACTGGTCACAGCGGTCAGATGAATCCTCCGATCCAGGAACCAACTGTGCAGTGTGTCAGTGAGTCAGGAAGGCTCCACGTACCCCCTACAACGTTTCAACCCAAGGGACTCATGTGTCCCAGGGATTCATGTGCCTGGTTGAAAATCCTTGGCTGACACATACTGGTATGCTGGTATTCCTCTAAGGCGCTATGGGTAGCACATGGGGTCACACAAATCTCCCTGCATCCAGTGAAGGGATAGCAAGTCCTATCTATACTGCACTAAAGGCAACCTGATTTTACCATATTGCACCCAGCTATATTTGATCTTATAGCTGATGGTAAGATCAGCCTAGTACCAAACTGATGCTAGTGTGAAGGTGACTGAGAGACAGAGGTGCTCTTACCCTTGGACTTCGGGGCCAAAGTCCAGGGCCTCCACACCCCCTGGGGGCTCCCAAATCCATATCCTGGGTGATGTGGTGGCTGTGCCGCAGGCCTACATTGCATGGGGGAGCCAAGTGCGATTGAAAGCTACGCTGGGTGCTCTAGAGACGGCGGGGGAGGGGTGGGTGGGGGTGCGGGGAGAGGACTATGTGGGATGGGAATATGTTAAGTTGCATGTTGAAATGTTCCTGCTAATGCATATTTGCATAAATATAACTTTTATATTCTTACATTCTTGTGATTTCAGCTGCTGTTTGTGCCCTCAAGAACCCTTGTGTTAAAAATACTGTGTGTGTTACAGAGGTAGGTAGGTAGGTAGGTAGGTAGGTAGGTAGGTAGGTAGGTAGGTAGGTAGGTGTGTGTGTGTGTGTGTGTGTGTGTGTGTGTGTGTGTGTGTGAGAGAGAGAGAGAGAGAGAGAGAGAGAGAGAGAGAGAGAGAGAGAGAGAGAGAGTGTGTGTGTGTGTGTATAGGGGAGATGTAAGGATGATGCTTAACTTGCAACGGGGAGAGGCAGGGGCCTCCAAAGGCCTTTAAGTCCAGGCTCCAAAACTACCGAGGTGCACCTCTGCAGAGAGCGACCAAGTATGCAGTGCTGGCCCAATGCCTTCTCCCTACATAGATATAGGAAGAGACGTAGATACAAACAGCCTCTCCACCAGTGCACCTGCTGGCCCAACAAATCTCTCCTGAGCCCCCTCATTAAGTCCCAACATCAGTGCTTCTGAGGAGGAACATGAGAGTCCCCATCACAGGAGCACAGGAAGCTTTGTTACACCGAGTCAGACACATGGCCCATCTAGCTCAGTCTTGTCTACACAGACAGGCAGCAGCTCTCCAAGGTTTCAGGTAGGAGTCTCTCCCAACCCTACCTGGAGGTGGTGCCAGGGACTGGATCTAGGACAGATACTCTACCACTGAACTATGGCCTCAACCCCTGGAACACTGACATTTCCCCAGTAACTGTGGCATAAATCTAGAAATTGAACTAACAACAACAACTTGGGAAGGACTCGAAGTCTGGATAAAACAAACCAGTCAATAACACCTGTCTGACTGTGTAAACAAGAAATCATCATCATCATCATCATCAGACATCAGACATCACCAAGACCTGGCAATGGCTTAAGAATGGCAACTTGAAGAAAGAAACAGAGGGTTTAATACTGGCTGCACAAGAACAGGCACTAAGAACAAATGCAATAAGAGCAAAAGTTGAAAAATCCACCACAAACAGCAAGTGCCGCCTTTGTAAAGAAGCAGATGAAACCGTGGACCACCTAATCAGCTGTTGTAAGAAGATCGCACAGACTGACTACAAACAAAGGCATGACAAGGTAGCATGGATGATATACTGGAACATCTGCAAAAAATACAAGCTACCTGTAGCCAAGAATTGGTGGGACCATAAAATTGAAAAAGTTGAAGAAAATGAAGATGAAAAAATATTATGGGACTTCCGATTACAAACAGACAAACATCTGCCACACAATACACCAGATATAACTGTAGTCGAGAAGAAAGAAAAACAAGTTAAAATAATCGACATAGCAATACCAGGGGATAGCAGAATAGAAGAAAAAGAAATAGAAAAAATCACCAAATACAAAGATCTACAAATGGAAATTGAAAGGCCGTGGCAGAAAAAGACCAAAATAATCCCACTGGTAATTGGTGCCCTGGGTGCAGTTCCAAAAGACCTTGAAGAGCACCTCAGCACCATAGGGGCCACAGAAATCACCATCAGCCAATTACAAAAAGCAGCTTTACTGGGAACAGCCTATATTCTGCGACGATATCTAACACAACAGCAACAACATTGATAATAAAATTCAGCCATCCCAGGTGCTTGGGAAGGACTCGATGTCTGGATAAAAGAAACCAGTCAATAACACTTGTCTGACTGTGTAAATAAAATAAATAATCAATCCGATTCTCTATTTTGTTTAGAAATGAAGTTGTCTGCATTTTAAAACAAGGAAGCCTCTTGGAAGGTGTGTGCAGCCCTTCCCAGTGCTTTCCTCCTAGAGCTCGGAATAGAGGGCTCTGTCTCCCTTTAGTGGCCCTACCAGCACTGAAAAGAGTGCAGAGGTCAGCACAGTGGAAAATGGTTCTCGCACTGCATGCTTCTGCCATGCGCTCTATGTGGGGCTGCCTTTGTACGTAGTCCGGAAACTGCAGTTAGTTCAGAACGCAGCAGTCAGGTTGGTCTCTGGGTCACCTCGGAGAGACCATATCACTCTTATCTTAAAAGATCTGTACTGGCTGCCGATAAGTTTCCGGGCAAAGTACAAGGTTTGGGTTATAACCTATAAAGCCCTAAAGAGCTTGGGCCCTGGGTATTTAAGAAAATGTCTGGAGAGGTTCATCTGCAGTTGCCACCAGCTCGTCTGATGGCTACTTGGGGACGGGCCTTCTCCATTGCTGCCCCGAGGCTTTGGAACACACTTCCTGCTAAGGGTGTTCCAATAAGAGCCTCCCCATCTCTTACAACTTTTAAAAGACGCATTTGTTCACCCAGGCTTTTAATTAGATATTGTTTTAATTGTGTATTAATAGTTTTAACTTTTTAAATTTTAATTGTTGAAATATGTTAATCCTTTTATTGGTTGTTTTTATTGTCTTGTAAACCGCCCAGAGAACTTGCGTTTTGGGTGGTATAAAAATATGCTAAATAAATAAATAATAAATAAAATAATAAATAGTGGCCCACACCTGAAAAATAGTGAAGATCACAGAGTTGTTCCAGAACTAGGGAGATTCTCAAGTTCCTGCTCAGTCACAAAGCTCACTGAGTGACCTCGGGTTAGTGTCTCCCTCTCCCAGCCTAAACTACCTCACAGAGTTTTTGTGATGATAACATCGATTGTGTGGAGTATCACATAAACTGCCCTCAGTTTTTGTTGGCGGAAATTCAGGATACAAATGGAAGATTAAAACACATTCTGTGCCACAGCTGAAGATATATGTCCCAAGATTAGAAAAGAGAAAAAACAAGATAGGAACACTTCAGGAAACCGGTTAGAAAAAGCATCAATGATGATTCCAGGTTTAGAGTCAAAACCTTTACTTTCAAGATGTGTACCTGTTCAGTTTCTGGCTTTGTCTGTCTTTCTCTTGCTCATATTTCGTCTTCAGTCCTTTGAATGTCTGAACATATTCAATGGATTCAAGTGCCTTATAAAAGTTTTCAACTATATGTGCAGTAAGTGACTTGATATCCTCCTGTATTAACACAAAACAAAGTTTACTATTACCAAGCTGGAGAAGATCAGAGGCTTCAACATGAGCCCCTTGCTGTAATTAGATATCCTGGCCATTAGAGCAAATGGATGCATAAGATCATTAAGCTTATGTGACTGAGGAGCTTGCCTTCTTAGGCATATTTTTGTGAAGCAACAACTCCTTGTCTACATAGATAAGAAATTCCTGATGATTCCGAGTCTCTCTCTCTCTCTCTCTCTCACACACACACACAAACTTGTGAGTCTCTGGGTTAATGAAGAGGCCACTTGAGCCTGTTCATTATACTAGAGGAAACAACTCTGATGCTGTTTTACACCACCACTTATTCTGAAATGAAAGAGAAGGATCAAGAATACAGTCCATAAGTTTTGTCTGGCGTTGGTGACCAGCCAAATTTGTGCTCACTGTCCCTTCTCTATCGCATGCTCTGAGCACCTCAAAGGCTCAGGGAGAGCCCCCACCATTCCTTATGCTGCAGAGAAGGGCAGACACTCTTTCCAGATTACCAACAAAATATCTGCCAGTGGTGAGTGCATTTGTGGCGCTCTGGTCAATAATCTTGTATACACCAAGATTATTTTCCCTCTCCCATAATTCAGATAAGACTTCAATTTACCATTGAAAACATGGCAATAAACCAAAACGGTGAAAGGAGTTATGAGACTGCTGTGCAAGCATAAACACAAGTAGGCGGCAAGACCTCAAACTGCTGCTGGCCTGGCACAACCGGCAGCCTCCGGACGACTCACTGCTACTGCCCTCTTCAAGGAAAGGAAAGGGCTGCAGCTCAATTCTCAGTCTAAGCAGCATTTGCAAGGTGGCGATTCCTTGCAACTTTACTGAGTGGGGAGGTTTGGTTCTGGCATGCGCCAACGACCAGGGGGATCTCGTTTCTGAGGTGTAGAAATGGGAATTCCTGCATGGCTTTCTATAAGACTGAAGTGTCTCTCAATTTGCAGAGGATTTAGGGAGAAAGCAAGCAACAGGCCAAAGATATTAAATATTTATAAATCACAAGATCTACAGGATATATTGCAAATTCCAAATAATCAACATTAACAGACTAATTCAGACTATTAGATACAGTCCTGCTGACCTTAATTTAAAGTCCTGGGGTGGAGAGATCAGATCATTTCCCTTTCCCACCAAACACAGAAATGTTTCTACAAAATGTTGTGTGCCTGAATCACTGGAAAATCCTTGTGGAAGAGATTAGGGGTGTGCACGGAACCGGGTTGGTGGTTTGGTTCAAATTCGAACTGAATCGCCGGTCCGCGAGCCAGTTCAGTCAAACCGGCCAGTGGTCTGGTCTGTTTGGTTGAGCTGGATCAGCCTAGTTCGAGGGTTATGTTTTTAATGGGGAATCCGGTGAGGATTCTCACAAGCAAAGGGGAACCCTGCTGTTAAAAGGGTTCTAAGCGCAGCTGGTGTGGAGTAGTGGTGAAAGGAGACCTTAACGGCTTCAGCAGTGGTTCCTCTAAACCCCACTGGCTCATACACACGCACCCCACCAGTGGCAGCCCAGATCCAGCATCCACGGATACATGTAGGTCACACAAATGGCCTCTGCACATACACAGAGGCAGGAATCAGACCCCTGGAGCCCTTCATGGGTATGGGTATGGGTATGGGTGTGTGTGTGTGTGTGTGTGTGTGTGCGCGCGCGCCCCCGTGGGGTTTAGAGGAGCTGCCACTGCCGCTGCCACCACCGAAGCTGGTAAGCCTCCGTCTTGCTGCTCCCCACCAGATTTCCCGTTTACAAGCATAGCCCTTGAACTGGGTCGAACCAGTTTGCATTGTAATGGGCCCAGTCCAGTTTGGACTGGAATAGCCACCATTTTTTTAAGCCAGTCCGGTTCGTGGTCGAACTGGGCTGGTTTGAACTGATGGAGGGTTTCTATGGCGAATAAAGGCATGCTTCCTGTTTTGTTATGTTTGAATCTGAATAGCTCCACCAATCATGTTCCAGGACATAACACCCTCAATGTCTTCAAATTTTGTGCAAAACTCTCAGACACTTAAGAACTTGGTCAGACAAGATTCCTGAACATATGAGACAGCACCAGTCTCTGGCTCACATGCACCCACACCCTACCCCTCTCTCCTTGGGTAGAATTTATTTCTAGGCACATTTATTTAACTTATATTCTACTTTGCCATTTTTAAAATGCTCAAAGTGGCTAACAAAATTTATAAAACGCAACTGCAATAAAGTGCTTCCTCATGCCTGGGATAAATGGTCACTCACAAATCTCTGTTCAGCTGTACTAACAAACAAGGCAGAAGAAATGTGGTCTTTTACAAAAAAAATCAGTTCAGATATCCTGCTTAATACAGATATAACTTGCACGACATCTTTCAGCATATTAAAAAAATATCATACTGAATGCAGTCTTCTGGGGTCTGGAGTACGCTTTCAACTGTTTCACCTTCCCCCTTCCCTTCCCTGCCCCACTTTAGATGTTGAACACAGGGCCAAACTATGGGTTATGCTAAATGCATACTCTGGCCATTCATTTTGCTCTTTTCCCCTTAAACAGTAGCTATGGGGGTGAGGTGGGGACTCAATCTGGATCAGAACCATAGCATGGGGAAAGGGGAGGGTTTCACCCCATGGTAAAGTTCCATCCCCTCCTCCAAGTGGCTATTTGCCCTGGGAAGGAATCCATGTTTAATGCAAGATGCAGTGTGGCCAGCTTAAGACCTTTATTGATTTAGTTGTAATGCTTAAGGTCATATGCACCTAAAAGGTTCCTTTCAGAAGGTGAAATTGAAACACACTCACAGACACACACTTACCACTCTGATGAATTCAAAAAGTTCAATGACCGCTGAATTCAGCAGATTGTACCTAGTTCCATTGTCCAAAAGAGCATTTATAACTGGCTCAAAGAGGTTGCCTTTGGTGATATAACGGTTATAAAATTCATCCTTTAGGCCAATTATCCTCCTCATGAAACGAAGAGCACCTACAACATTAACAGGCATTCCAGAAATATTATTTGCACTTCTTTCATATTCCCCCAAATAGTATTTTCCCACATTATCTGCATGACCAAACAAATGCAACCCAACAGGATTGGTTTCTTGCTTCCAATATGCAGCAGCAAAAAGGCTGCACAAGGATACATTTAATTCATTTGCATTCTTTCTGCACAAAGAAATGTGGAGCAAATAGCACCAAGAACATGTCTTGTCTTATTCAAGCCACATCACAAGAAGGGACACCAGGAGCTGATGACCGAGTGGCTGCTGGGCTGCATCCCTTCCCACTTCTAGGCATGTAACCAGTTGCTACCTGTCTGCCCTGTGCCTTTGGCTTTCCTCAATCAAGTGTTAACTTTTTTTGCCTTTGCTCTGAAAAAATGTGTGTACACGCATTCCATCCCTCACATGGTTAAACTATTTGGAGAAAGGGCAAGGTGCACCCAACACATGATTTGAGTGAGATGTTTTACTAATTCAAGGCACAAACTAAAAAAGCATTCTGTTTTCTGTCTCTCAGACAACGCTCTAATAGTTTTGGTTCAAATGAGGGCAGGTTTTATCCTGGATTCAAGAATCCTCTTCTGCCCTGGTTAGAAACCAGTCCCAGCACTTGAAAGACTCATATTTGGGGCTGTGTGCCTTTCCTGTGCTTTAAAGGGGGGGGGGGTGTCTCCTGCAAACAGTTCTGTCCCAAGCAACTCAAATTCTGCAGCAAGAAATGTTGAATTTTAAACTGTTACACATAGTTTGTTTTGCATTATTTTGCAGAAAACTTATTTTGCTTCTGCCCCTTCTAGTCCCCTTGCCTGGCTGTAACAAAGCCTAAATACATGTAGGCAAAATAATTCTATATTCTTCCCCAATTTATCTCTGCCTCCACAACTCTCACTTCCTCTGTTTCTGTTGTATCAGTTTTAGATTGTGAGTCATGTGGGGCAGGGACCTATCTCCTAATTCTTTGTAAAGCACCATGTACATAATGGTGCTATAGAAATAATACTGCCCACATTATCTCAAGCCACTCTTTCTAGGTAGGACCGGGAGAGACTCCTGCCTGAAGCCTTTGGAGAGCTGCTGTCAGTCAGTGGTAGACAATACTGAGCTAAAAAGACCAAAGGTCTGTCTCGGTATGAGGCAGTTGCCTACGCTCTGTGACTCTTCTGTTCTCCCACAGAGACAGCAGGCAATGCAGAGTCCCGGCGGTGCCTTTCTAACGCTTGTTTATTCAGGCTGGATGGACGGGACTTCCACAGGACTAGTGAGTGCAAAGCATGACCACCACATCCGACATATAAAACTGGACCTGCTACTTACACAGTGCCAAGAAAGTGTGTTTTGAATTCATCAAGACCAAGACCCTTCTCAGCAAATCCTTGTTCATAATATAGTTCTTGATGTGATATGTGTGGTGCTCCACACAAAAAGTAAGCAGCTCCAAAATTAAGGCAAGCAGCTGTGCTGTTTGATAGTTGTCTGCAAAACAAAACAAACTGAATCAGGCACAAGGACCCTTGTCCAGCACAGCATCCCTCCAGTGGCTGTTGCTGGTGTCTATCTTATGTTTCTTTTTCTATTATGAGCCCTTCGGGGACAGGGAGCCATCTTTATTTATGTATATTTCTCTATGTAAACTGCTTTGGGAATTTTTGTTGAAAAGCAGTATATAAATATGTGGTGTAGTAGTCGTAGCAGCAGCAGCAGCTCTATGAGTGAAGAGCAGGGATCTGTAGCAGATAATTCTTAGTACTCCAAACTATACTTCCCATATGGTCTGACAAATGACAGCAAAATGATATACACCATCTAACACCTGGGGAGACTTCTTTTTGCTAATGTGGTCTCTAGACTGAAGACTATTGCATAAAGAGTGTTAACACTTATTTAAACAGGTAGGAATGTTCTTTCAGCTAAGTGGGAAACAAACAAGTACTGCTATTAAAAGAGAACATTAAAAAACACAACCAATTTGAGTTGTGCTTGCCCTCAAGTTCTTCAAAAAGCTTAAAAGCCCATCTGAAAACTGGACGCATACAACACCATTTCAGCTAGTAGTGACTCTATCAAATGAGCACATTTCCTCCCCTCTTGCTGTGAGGAAGCAGAAGCTTGCCATCTTAAGATTCCCAGGAAAGGCTCTTTTCATGTTGTAGTGAACAGCCAGCCAGCAACCACAGGGTTAATGGTGCAACAGGCTGTTTCCCCAATTGACAGGCTACAGGCCTGAGCCAGACCCAATCTGTTGACAAAATGGACGGTTCTAAAGTACTCCCCAGGGGCTTCTGGGAAGAAGAAGAAGAAGAAGAAGAAGAAGGAGAAGGAGAAGGAGAAGGAGAAGGAGAAGGAGAAGGAGAAGGAGAAGGAGAAGGAGAAGGAGAAGGAGAAGGAGAAGGAGAAGGAGAAGGAGAAGGAGAAGAAGGAGAAGAAGAAGGGGGGTATGCCCTAATAGAGAGGGGAGTCTAATGGAGTTTGGTAAGGCTCTCTCAGGGCAAGTTCTGTTTGTCCCAGGACCAGGGATAGCAGGGTTGGTTTCACCAAGGTCCTGATGAGTTCCAAGAGAAGGGAGAAGCCCAGGCTGAGGCTTCTGAAGTTAGAATTAGGCAAAGTGTTAGTAAGACTTGCATTAGGAGAGTTATTTTATTTCCCTATGTTTGTGTGTTGTATACCCACCTACCCTTTTTTGTAACCATTAGAAGACAACCTCATTTGCAACCATTATGCTTTACAATCCTGAACGTGCTTATTTTGGGAAAATAATAATAAATTGGTTTAAAAGGTATCTCAGAGTGTTTGACTGGCTCTGGAACAAGGGGAAGTGCCTAGTTCACACACACCCCAAAGGCCTGCTTTCCCCCCACTGAAACATTCATATGTGTGTAACCACATTTTATATGTGCCTGCTAGCACACAGTAAGGGGGGGACTGGGGTTTATTGCTCCCTTCTGTCAGAAATGCCCTATGACTTGAGCAGTTGGTGGCAGCGGCTTCAACCTACCAGGGATTCTTTTAGTTAATTTAAGACCGGGGTCAGCTCACGAGCCACAGGGAGAGGTAACTCAGCTAAAATTCTTCTCACATGAGCTGGCTTGGACCCTTACACATGTATACAATGAATTTCAATTTCTAAGTTTAAAAAAAAAAGCACACAAAGAGTTCCACTTACCTGGGCATATTGTATTACTCTTGTTGCTTCCAACTACCGCATCTTTACAAAAAGTGAAAAGACTTAACATAAGTTGCCTGCTTAGTTACTGTGGGGCACAGAAAATATTTCAAAACAAAGAGGCATATATTTTGTTTCAGGGCTGTGCAACTCGTCACCCACAGGTATAACAGAACAAGCCCCATCCATCCATCCATCCATCCATTTAGAGGCCACAGCAGTAGAAGCCCACCCGGTTCTGTCTGGAACTTCACAGCAGCCACACATAAAAGAGTATGAGCCTAGCTATTAAATGGGAGACGCTTAAGAAGCACAACTCCTCTAAAAAGAAGTGGCGGAGTCCTGATCTGTTTTGCTCCTATTACAACTTTCCAACTAAGCAAACTATCCATTGCTTAGGTCAAATTCAAAGACAGGGGTGGCATCCAGACTCTTGGTAAAGTGATGCACCACTAGCAGCTCTTTCCGCAAGCAGGAGAGCTGTGGCCACGCAAGGACCTCTTGCACTCATGCACAAGGGCCCCTTGCACTTGTGTAACAACCCTTGCATGAGCACCACCCTCCTCCTCAAGCAAAGAACCACTGTTGATGTGTGCCTCTCCGCCAAAGGTCTGGAAGCCATCTATAGGTTCTTGCTTGTGAGGAATCCCTGTGCCTGAAAGTCAATGAAAATTTGAAAAGGAAATACATTAAGTGACACAGAACCATTTCTAAAGACAAACAGGCCCCTTGGGTTTCTGTAATAATAATGTTTATATTTGTGCCTCAAAAGCTGGGCACTATTACCCCCCCCCCACGTTTGTGTGCTTGTGTACAATTAGAAATTCCACGTGAATGCAAATACAGTGGCAGGTATGGTACCCAACTACAGGTGAACCCCATTATCTGCAGGGTTGTGTTCTGCCCCACAACCATAGATAACAAAATCTCAGATAATGGGGCAATAGTCAATGGGCTGTGGGGTGGGGGTTAGGTTCCTAGAGGCTGGAAATGGGCAAAAAGGGCCCAAAACACAAAAAATAGTGAAATGAAGTGCCCTACTGTGCTCCTTGGGTCTCCAGCTATCCAGGAATGCCCCTGCAAAGTCCCAATTGCCCATTTTGTTTGTGAAAAGTTGCAAAAAAAAGTTTTTAAAAACGAGCCACCAAACAGCTCCTTTTCTCAAAATGGTGGCCGGAAATGACTTGAGGGTCATTTCCAGCCACCCCAACATGCAAAATTAATCTTTTTAACTTGCCCCCTCCACGTATGCCAAAGTTAGGTGTCAATTACCCAATCATGGATATGCGAAACTGCAGATAGTGAGGTTTCCCTGTACTGTTGTGCGTAGAAGAATCAAAATATCACTGAGTCTCTGTGGCTTTCTCCAAATTGGATTTAGGAGGTGCAGACAGTGCTGTGGATCCACAAAGCCAGAAGCAAAACTAGGTGGCAACAATGCTGTTCTCACATCAATTGCATGAACCAAACCTTCCCATATACCTACTCCCCAAAAGCACCTTATGCATGCTGCCTATCTGCATTTTTCAGGATATGGCATGCAGTTAATACATATTTTTAAAATTACTACAAACACAGGTGCCATCACTTGGAAAATGCTGCTTTAAAAAGTATAGTGTTCTACAAAGTGACATCACCAGTGTGCAATCTCTACCTCTTAACACTTGATATCAACTTCTGGGTCAGATTCAGATACAAAATATGAGCAATGACATCTTAGAATCCAGGGACAGAATGAGCTGCTTTTAAAATGGGAGCCTCTAAAGACCAAGATTTATTTCTTGGCAGAGGGTGAAAAGGGGTATCCATGATGTCTGGAATTCTCCAACAGCACTCTGTCTTGTCAGCCCACAGACAGATACATTCGTACTCTACTTCCATCTATGTTCTGCAAACTAGCTCAGGTTCACATGCTCAGGCATGAAAACCCACATGGGTCCTGGCACTGTACAAGTCGATTAATTCAGACAACACAACAAAAGCACAGCTGTCTTGGAATGTGAACACATCCTGAATACAAAAGGAAGGACAAGGCAGAGAAGAGAATCTAGCCCTTGACCTTACCTTTGTCACTCTTGTCCTCTGATGTATTTGCCAGAAGTGGAGCAGTAAGAACATGCATACAATGGTTGTAGAAAAAATTGAGAAATTCACTTTTCTCAGTTTTCTGAAACACAAAATACTCAGCATATTAGTAGGTGCCATGGAGATGTACATGGAGTCATGCAGCTCATAAAGAAGAAATGAATGAATTTGCATGCATGCTTGCAAAACATCTATCCAGAAGAGCTGAAAGGCATCACAGTCCCAGGCTTCAAGATCTGGGATCCCCAAGGTGGGGTGGGGGGCTCTTACTGATGGGGCCTTCTTGGTAATGGAGCCTCGGTTGTGGAGCTCCCCTCTCCCTTCATTTATTGATTTTCAGGGGCCAGGTAAACACGCTTTTCTCTTCCCAGGTGTTAATGGTTCTGGCCTTTTGTGGCTTTTAGCAGCTTAAGAGTTCTAAATGCCTCAGGAATGTGGCCGCTGCTAATTTGTTATTAGGTATTTTATTTTACTGTTTAAGTTGTTTTACTGCTAGTGAGTTTAAAATATGCTAGAAGCTGCCTTGAGAATTATATATTGGAAGATAAAAATGTTTTTAATAATAATACATGCTTGCAGTAACGGAAAACACACCGACACTGCTAACAATGTTTACATGGCTAAGAATAAGGAGTGTCAGAGAGAGAGAGAGAGAGAGAGAGAGAGTGAGTGTGTGTACTGGCTTTATTTACATTCTTTCCTGCCCAGTCACAATGGCTGAGAGAAGTTGCAACATCTCCTTATTTTACTCAAACAACCAGAGCCTCCTTTCAAAGCCAAATCTCTACACATTGTATTATACTGGGAAGAAATATGTTAGTGTATACACATGCTCCTAGTCTAAGACACATGTCTTGTGGTAGCAAGCATGACTTGTCCCCTTAGCTAAGCAGGGTCCACCCTGGTTGCATCTGAATGGGAGACCACATGTGAGCACTGTAAGATATTCCCTTCAGGGGATGGAGCCACTCTGGGAAGAGCAGAAGATTCCAAGTTCCCTCCCTGGCTTCTTCCTGCCAGTCTATGTAGGCAATCCTGAGCAAGATAGACCAACGGTCTGACTCAGTATATGGCAACTTCCTCTACAGGCAACATTGTGTCCCTCCCCATGGAGCTCCAAGACACAGACACACATGGAGAGCTGGTCTTGTGGCAGCAAGCATGAATTGATCCATTTGCTAAGCAGGGTCCACCCTGGCTTGCATTTAAATGGGAGACTACATGTGAGCACTGTAAGATATTCCCCTTAGGGGATGAAGCTGCTCTGGGAAGAACATCTGCATGCAGAAGGTTCCCAGTTCTCCCCTGGCATCTCCAAGATAGGGTTGAGAGAGATTCCTGCCTGTAACCTTGGAGAAGCCGCTGCTAGTCTGTGTAGACAATACTGAGCTAGAAGGACCAGTGGTCTGACTCAGTATAAGGCAGCTTCCTATGTTCCACACTCACTCACTGTTAACATGAATGCCTTTCAACCCCCTGGCAGCACACATTTCAACTGGCAGCTGTGGAGCAGAACTCATCAAGACATGGGTGGTAGCCACACACGCATGCTCACAACCAAGATGGTGCCTACCCAACATAAGCATCGTTAACTTTGTGGGCTAAGCTTTTGGACTATTTCCACCAGAAGGCAACATTTGGACTCAATACAAAGTGGTGCAAAATGACTGAGGAAACCACAAATGCTGCCTCATAAAGCACACAAACAACATGCTGTGGGCAACCACTTCTGAGAAGCAAAACTGCCATTCCAGCTTTATGGATGAATGGTGGATTTTTATTTCTTTTTATGAAAAAACAAACATGCTTGAAAGTATGTTTGCCAGAAATGCAAAGGCACTGTGCATCTTGTAAATAGTTACAGTGTGTGCCAAAAGACAAGTAGATTTCATTTAACAGGTTTCTTAGACAGTAAAGTTTCTTTACCCCTTTCCATTTTCTTACATTAGCTGTGGCCAGCATGTTCTCGGGATCGATTAGAGTACGTAAGAGCCCCATTAACTGAACAGCACCTCCGAGCTCGGGGTCTGTGTCACAGATCATTTGCTCAATGACTACGTTGATGAGGAGGATATCCTGCAACAAAGCAAGATAAATCAGACCAAGTGCTTTCAAGAACTGAACAAGAGTTGATTTCCCCCCACTCTGAAGAAAACAATTCCTTTGATTTTTGCTACTCTTTTTCAAGATACCCATTACTCAGCCTACAAGTTTAGCCACCTCTTTCTGGCAAGGATGCTGTTTCCCTCTTGAGAAAAAGGAGCGGGCTGAACTTATCTCATCACAACTTTGTCATTTTCAGGATTTTTTCACTTGTGTGTGTGTGTCCTGTTTTATTGCTATGTATGGTGCCTGAGAGGTTAACAATTTGTTGTGGTTTTGGAGGCTGTATGTTAAGATGGCACACAGCCTAAACAAACATTATTCAGAATTTAGGTTGACTAGCCAAGCTTGCTCATCCACATACCTGATGTCTGGGAACAATTTGTTGCACAGACACCTACTACTTCCATAATGTTTGCACCTGACTCTGCATATGGAAGTTTGTTTATGTGCAGTTTTTTCCATGGCGCATGCAGTGTTACTGAAATATTGTAGCTGGGACATTGTGTAGTGCTAGCTAAGGGAAAGAGCATGGAAGAATCTACAAACTGGGTAGGGGAAGAAAAGGAAGCTCAGTGGCCAGCTCAGGAGGCTAATATGGCCTGCCTAGATGCTTAATGCCTCACAGAACTCCCAATGACCTGGCTGCCTTTTCAGAGTGTGCACACAAGAGAAGACTGGGAGATCTTTACAAGAGGGTAGTACAAAGCTACTGGATTCCTTCTCTTTAGCTCCAGCTTTTGCCAGGACGTTTGAAGATAATCAATAGTTAAATTATTTGAAGCGTTTTTGCTCAGAGAACCAGGGGCAATTCATACCAAAATCAAAATATTCAGGAATGAAACAGCAAACACACTCAAGGTGGACAAGCTCCAGGTCAGAACCTCCAGTCCATATTTTGCAATCCCTTTCCCTCTGTGCAAGACATACTGCACATACATTTGCTCCCACTAACTCTATATGATTTGTTAAACAGGGATGCTAAGCAACATCTGGAAATGGGACGACTGAGCTAGAAGGTGTAGGAGCCCAATCTTGACTGATCTTTACACAGATTCTGGATCCCAACACCATTTCCATCACACCTCTCTGGACCTCCACGCAATTCAATAATTTATACACAGCTTTAGGTTTGCACTATCAGCGGTTACCTTTAAAACTCTCATTTGAGCCTGCAAGTCTGCAAAAAGAAAAATAGCAGTCCCCATTGTATTTATTATACTGATGCCCTGCTTTTCAACTAAGTTTGGCTCCTAAAGGAGATTACAATTAAAATCTCAACATAACTGCCAAGTAAAATCATAGACCACTCAGTGCCGTTACAAGAGTTGGTCCCAGTCTCTCTTGCCTACCCTCTTCATTTCATTCCTGTCAGGACTTGCTATTGAGAAGATGCTGGTGAGCCGGTGCAGATGGCTCCTTCAGAGAGTATACACTCTACAGATTCATGTGCTCTCAACCACAACTTCATCACAGCAGTGCAATCTGGTTACTTATCTCTTTAGTTTCCCTGCCCACTATTTGACCATTACTGTATCATCAGGGAATCTCCAGCTGGCCCCAATTATTCATCAGTATACAGGAACTGGTTTTCCTTCGCCCAACTAGATTTGTATTTGGTGGTGGTGGGGAAAAGAGCTAATGCTGCAGCTTGGCATAATAAGGGGCCTTAAGGGGCTAACTATTGTCCTTAAATATGGAAAGATTATAGATGAAATATGGGAAGATATGAGATTATATAAGCATGTATCTTACATCATCACTTTGCTGGGCTTCCTGCATTACAAATTCCCGGACCATGGATGGACTGAATTCTACCAGATAAGAAAATATATCTGTCGCAGAGGATCTGACTTGCAAATCATCCATGCCCTGAAAGATAAATAAAATCAACTTGGTGAAATCTGAAGCATTTCAGATGCAGTAATGTCATAACAAGTTAAAATGCAGTGAAATTTTGATTTCATATATTCAATATGCAAAGAGCCAATAATTTCATTCCAAGTTATGGATTGCAAAATATTCCACTACATATTGTGTCTAATGCTTTCTGTGAAACTGGTGGCCATAATTCAGATTTTAAACAATTCAAGTTTCCCTATTTCAACTATGAAGTTCAAGTTGCTCAGCTATAATGCACATGCTACAAACAAAATGTGACACAAGACAGACACAGTAACATAAAGGGGAAAAGTTTTTTGGGGGAAAACACAGAGGCACTAATTTTCATTAATGCCTGTTTATTTCTCTGTCTGTTGGAAATTTCAAATCTCATAAATTAGGGCAAGATAATTATTTTATTCTTTTACCTATTTATATAAAAATAATGAAATATTCAATGTGTGTATTCAAATCACTAGCACTGATTCAACACAGAACCTATACCATAGAGGCTAAGTGACTGAGCTTTGTCCCTAGATGATCTTGGATCAAATCTCAGATGGCATGAACTTAGAGGATAGCTTTAGCAAGCAACTCTCTTTCAGCCTTGCCATTCTGTTTTTAACACAGGGAGAACAAAACTGACTCTCCTTTACAGGGTTGTTGACAGCCTACTGAGACATGGAGTGGTTTGAGTGTTCTAAAGGGCTGTATAGCTGTAAACTATTAATAATTACATATTTGCTCATGTAACATCCAACCTACTACTGACAATTATTATTCAATGGGTCACATAACATTTTGTTTTCCTAGCGTTCCTTCTAAGCTCTCTCTGAATAAGCTATATACAAGAACAAAGAAGCAGCCGTGGAAAAGGACTGAGGCTGCAGCTGGGGATAATGAGCACGTGAGAGTTATGCTTCCTCGGCAAGACAAAATGACACTTCTTGCTACAACTTAAAAAGCAGAGGAACATTTGACTCCTACAATGCCTCTTTTCAACTTGCAGATGCACAGCTTTACTCACTTCTGGGTACATAATCAAAATCTCACATGGACCACACTGAACTGGTTGAGCAGACCAAACCAGGTCTGCAACTCTTCACTAAAAGGCGAAGTAGTGAGAGGTGCCTTTTACTCTAACTTCTAGCCAAGTTTTTCTTCTGAAAACAACCTCCTAGTGGATGGACAGGAGAGCACGCCACTGTCTGGACCACTGGATGGCAACAAGGAGAACAGCCAATCTGTCCATTCATGCTTATGTACCACCATTCACCACAGTACTCATTTTGGGATTTTCATGCCATTTTTTTAACTCCAAAAAGAAGCACTCAAAATATCAAATATACTAAGATTTTAAAACAATGAGCATCATCCACACTTGATCTTCCTTCCACTCGGTCCAAGGGTGATGTCATGCTCCAAGGGGTAAGTGGTGTGTTCCTGGCCCTTTGACTCCAGAATCCCAGGGTGAGAACAGCTGAGGTCTCCCATGCTCCTGAGCAGCCCTCATCCTCAGCTGCCTTGGCTTTAAATGCCCTAGTACAGAGCTGACAAAGTCTACTCCAAGCCCTGCCCCCTTCCTGGTCTCACTTCCAGCCACTTCCAACATGGTAGCCCCACTGGAGCTGTTCTCTGCAGCTCTCCCTGCCTCACCTGCTCAATCCCACCTGGACTTGACCAGCCTGGAACCATCCAACCCCCAGCCCTTCGGGGGAAGGCCGAAGGCAGAAAGGAGGGACACCACATTCCCCACTGGACTCTACAGAGTCACACAGGCAACCAGGTAACGCGGCATCCCGACAAGTGATTTCAACCAATTTCCTCTTCCTTCTGCAATCCCGTGTCCCCCCTCAAATATGTCCCTAAGAGTTGGGAGACCCCCAGGAACAGATTTTTGGGGCTATGGGTTGTTGTTGTTTTGTTTTGGCAAAAATCACTCCTCCCCTGGCTTGCCCAAGCAGAATTCCATTGCAGAATATATAATCAACCTCAATATGCTGGCATTCTGAGCTCAGCACTATGCTGAAGTTGTTACAGTCTAGATGAGAGGCTGCCCTGAGACCACCATACACCAGTTGAATATTTGATTGAGCCTGGAAATGTTCAGCTATCTATGTACTGATCTTATTCAAAAGCTCTACATACAGAAAGTACTGCAAGGTAGTGAGATTTTGCACTTTGTAGCTTTCAAGTAGAGTTCATTGCAGACAATGGCTCACACCTTGACTAACATTATACTCACAGAAGTACTTTCTGCTCACATGGAGGGGAGGGGTGTTTTTCACTATTACCCCTTCCCTCCGCTGTCCCTGAAAATCCTCCAACCCCCAGGGACATATGGGTGGGGGGATCAGAAAAAGTCATCTCCCCCCAATTTTGCAATGGAAAGTAGTTCCACAAGTGCAAGTTAACCACAATGTGAGTCAGGGCTCCTCAGACGTGTGCTCCAAACTAAATACAATAGTCATTTCAAAGTTTCAAGGGAACACAAACATATTAAATCTGAACTACTGAAAAAAACCAAAGTGTAGTTTGGAACTCAACTTACCATTACTATTTCAAGAGCAGGAAGTATTCCTAACTTTGCCAATGTTTTGAAAAAAGTGTCTCTGTTCTGAGGTTGTAATGTTTGAGAAAATGCACAAAACTCCTTGAAGAAGTTGACCTGTAGGACATGAAAGAAATTCCAACACAGTAAATATCAATACATCACTGATAAACTGCTACTAATACTGATATCATAACAAGTTCAACACAAACAGCATATCATTTTTCAGATAATAAAAGGCAATAGAAGTAGCAAATTAGCACAATGAAAGGTCATTCTCCTTTGTCTCCCAACAACCTTTGCATACAGAGATAAGGATTTTTAAGGACCCAATTAACATTCAGAACTTCTATGCAATGAAGAAATCCAGATTGCTCTGAATACTGTAGGAGGATTGTATAAATTATGGGAGTCAGTGTGGTATTGTTGTTAGACTAGGACCAGGCAGAGCTGAATTCCAATCATTTATGGAGCTCACTGGGTGTGATCTTGGGCTAGTCATGCTCTCTCAACCTAACTTACCTCACAATGTTGCTTTGAGAATAATTGCGGGGGGGGGAGAATAATGCATGCCTCCGAGCTCTTTAGAGAAGTGTGGGATAAAAATTTAACCAACATGCTTTTACTGCAGCAATATTCTACAGAAGGTGACAGTACAGTGGAATGTAGTTGTTCCAAAATTTTGAGATTAAAGCTACAGAACTGCCTACATATGCATGAGAACACTGGAAGAGGCATCCTACCTTTTAACAAAAAACAAACAACAGTGTTTGGAAAGGGTGCTGCCTCCTGCAAAGTCCAAAGGAAGGAAAACAATGACAAGAAAACCACCAAGTGACTGCTATTTATTTCCTTGCAGTTTTTTATAATGCAATTACAGCTTGGAGTGTGTGTGTTATTCTGCAGCAAGGTGCAGGTCTCAGAGGGAGTGGAGTATTTGGCAAGGTCTGGGGATACAGAAGCTGAAGAGGTAGAACAGAAGGGCATTCAACAGTAACAACCACAGAAGTGGGAAAAGATGTTTCCCCACTACAGTCTGCTGCAGGTTGGTTCCTGTCCTGGAGTACTATTGCCCTCACATCTGCAGAACTTAGCTGCAAAACACACTCTGAACGGAGCAGCTGGAGTTGCAGGTTGCCAAAACATACACTGTAGACACACATGCAGTCATGACTGTGGGCCTTTCCACACATTACACTGTAGGAAATCTGGGTTGGTTTATTTATTTAAGATATTTATATCCCATCCCTCCAGAGCAATACCACTTGGGGTGGCCAACAGTAAAACCACCATGAAACATAACGTTAATAGGTAAAATAACTAAAATCAGGGCCCAGTTAATACCAGATTTATTTATTTTCTATCTATCATTCTCCTAAATGTACCTCTCGCAAATCCCATATGTGGCAGCTCTCGTGAGAGTTCATGAGCAGCTGCCTGGATAGTGACGTGGAAGGAAACGGAAGTGTGGCGGCGGACGGCCAGAGGAAGCGGCAGGCAGGCCAGCAGCCAAGAGGAAACGCGGCAGTGGGCCAGCTGGCTGCCGGGAGGAACTGTGGCGGCAGGCTGGAGGAAGCAGTGAGCCGGATGGTGAGAAAAGGCAGCCAGCGGCGGGAGGTGCCGGGCTGGATGGTGGGTGGGAGGAGGAGGGGGGCCGAGGCGGCCAGTGGGAGGGCATGTGGCCAGCTGGCCGACCGAAAATAAGTGCTGGCGGTGGGCAAGAGGCAACAACAGAGAAGGCCCGTCCAAACAGCCACCAGACAAGATGGGAGCAACTGTAGATGTACCTCTCTAGAAGATCTCAATGAGCGATGGGGCTCATGGCGAAGACGACATTCCCTTAAAAACCCAGAGCTGAAGCTGTTTAGGGCTTTAAAGGTAGTTTACCAGCGCCTTGTATTTTGCCCGGAAGCTTATTGGTAGTCAGTGTAGCTCTTTCAACACAGGAGTGATATGGTCTCTCTGAGATGACCCAGAGACCAACCTGGCTGTACCAACTGCAGTTTCCGGACAACATACAAAGTCAGTTCCACACAGAGTGTATTGCAGAAGTCCAGTCTGGAGATTACCAGCATATGTACCACCATTCTCATTTGATCTAAGATCGTAAATAAACAACTAACTAACTGTACCACCATTCTGAGGTCGTTCATCTCAAGAAACTGATGCAGCTGGCATATCAGCTGAAGCTGGTACAAAGCACCTCTGGCCACCGCCTCAACCCGAGATACCAGGGAAAGGTTTGGATCCAGAAGCACCCCCAGACTGTGTACCTTCCGGGGGAGTATGACACCATCGAGAACTAGCAGATAATAATCATCTCTCAAGTTCCAACCCTGCACAATAAGTACCTCCGTCTTATCTGGATTCAGCCTCAGTTTGTTATCCCTCATCCAGCCTATCACCGTCTCTAGGCAGGCATTTTGGGAGGTTATATCTTCTCCTGATGAGACTGACATGGAGAAATAGATCTGGGTGTCATCAGCATACTGATAACACCCTGAATCTGATCTCTCCCAGAGGCTTCATGTAGATGTTAAACAACATCGGAGACAAGATCTCTGTGTAACATCTCTGAGACATTTTTGGAAGGGCGGTATAGAAATTGAATAAATAATCATAATAATAAGATGGAGCCCTGAGGGACACCATAGGAAAGTTCATATTTTAAACAACCAACATCTCCAAGAAACACCACCTGGATTCTTCCCGTAAGGTAGGAGCGAAGCCACTGTAAAGCAGTGCCTCCCACCCCCCACACGTTCCAGAAAGATGGTAAATAGTATCGAAGGCTGCTGAGAGATCCATAAGGACCAAACAGAGTCACACTTCTTCTGTCAGTACCCCATTGAAGATCATCTATTAGGCCGGCCAAGGCAGACTGCACCCCATAGCCCGCCCAAAAACCAGTTTGAAATGGGTCTAGATAATCAGTTTCCTCAAAGTTTCCTTCCCCACCTGGAGCTGGGAAGCCACCCAGGGGCGTAGCAAGGTTGGAGTGGGCCCAGAGACAAGATTTTAAAATGGGCCCCCCCCCGAAAGTCCAGGGCCTCCGCACACCCCAGGCCCCCAAGGATTTAAGTCTGATATTCCAAAATAAGTATGCTGCCTGCAAATACATTTCACTGAATACACACACACACGTCACAATATATAGTGATATACATTGAGTACTATACATTTGTATTACTTTTAATGCCTAGAACACACTAGAAAGATGAATTATTAAAATGGGCCCCTCGCTGCAGATTAGCAAAGGAGACTTTCAACCATGAAGGGTGAACCTATGTTTGTTTTCTCAGAATTCTGAACAAATTCAGTCAAGTTTGATTGCAGGAGGTTTTTCACAGGAGGCTTTTAAAGCCCTTTAAGACACATCTCCTCTGGAATGGAGGTGCTGCATTCACATGTTGGCCAGATTTACCCTGAAGTCCCTGCAAGTTATTGGGGAGCAGTTCACACACAAGAAAAATAAAATAAAAGCACCACACATGCTTCACAGTTCTCACTCAGACCTTCTGGGTTGCAAAACAACTTGAACATAAGTGCATTTATAAATGAATGAATGAATAAATAAAATTAATAAAATACTGTTCCAGAAGTTTTTGCAATTTTCTGCCATGAAACAAGCCACTTATAGGACTTTTTAGATAATTTTTTTAAGTCAGCAAATTTTCCAAGCTGTTTCAAAATAAATATTCAGAGACTTCTCGGTCCCTCCCCCCCCCCATCCAAGCCCTATGGCAAGCAGATCCCTATATATATGGGGGGCGGGAAAGGTAACCACAAAAAGGAGTTCACACTCTACCTGGCAAATGCTGGTCTGGGTTAAGCAGGGCAGCAAGGGGTCTTCTGCTGCAGAGAACACTCTGGCTGCCTCCTCCTTCCTGGCTTGCTTGGGCCCTACTCGAGTTCAGGCTTCACTGCGGCCTACACGGAGGCCTCCGTGGAAGCCCCGCCCACCCGCCGATCAGCTGAGAGGCGGGAGAAAAGGAGCTCTTTGCAGCTTGCCGGCTGCTTCGATTGCGGGCCAGCAGAACAAGCAGGAGAGACGGCGAAGAGGGCAAGTGGCTGAGAGGCTATGGGGCTGGGCAGGGGGCAATGGGGAGTCACATGAGGTGCCTCTGGGGTGCCCCTCCAGGCAGTGGGGCCCCCAGACAACTGTCTCCCCTTGCCCTATCATTGTTACGCGCCTGAAGCCACCACCCTCTTAATCACCTGGCCCAGCCACGGAAGGTTGAAGACAGGCCTGTAGCTGCTTAACTCTGAGGGATCCAAGGCAGGCTTCTTCAGAAGCGTGGAGAAAAAGAGGAGTATTAGGCCTCTCTGTTTACCCGTACCTCGACGATTGGCTCCTGACAGCCAAAACCAAACTGCAACTACTCAGTGACATAGAGGAAGTGAGGGCGTTGCTGACCAATTTGGGGATCCAAATCAATGGGAAAAAATCGCCTACAATACATCAGCACACGACTCGATACGGTACAACAGAGGGCATATTTGCCAGAGGAGAGGTACCAACGCATTTGCACCATGATAGACAACTTTCAATCAAAACCACTTCAAAAGGCAAGGGCGATACAGATGCTCCTGGGCTTAATGGCATCTTGTACCACCACAGTACCATATGCAAAGCTGTGGATGTGCACTCTGCAACTGTGGTTTCTCCGCTCCTTCTGCACCATGCACAATCCACAAAACAAGCGTCTCATAATACCACGGAAAGTCTTGGCCTCACTGCACTGGTGGACAAATGCCACACATTTCCTGAGAGGCGTACCATTCAAGATTCCTCCTCAGCTGAAGCCCCTCCAGGTAGACATCCTAGTCTAAAGGTGTGGTGGGCTCCCCTGCCACCAGAGATGGGGAGCATTTCCTCAGCGTAGCTGCAAAATCCAGCTCCTTATATTCAGCCCCATGTTGACTTTCCCCACACTGCTTCATCTTCTCCGCTGTGCGGAAGTGGAAATCAACTGGCTTGGTTTTGGGGGTCGCAATCTTCCCAGGTCCCCCTTTGAAGCTGCCATCAGATCACTCACACCAAACTAACTGGGTCAGGCAATGACAACTTTGATTTCTTAAACTGTCTATGCAACTCAGCCATTTCTTGCTGCATTCTCTTGATCTCCAGCTCTTTTGTCGATTTTGGAGTGATAGATGGATTCTCTCCTGAAGCTGCCCCAGCCCTGTCTGCATTCCTCTTCCTGCTGCTAACAGTCCTCCAAGGCTTGCCTGGCTGCCTGAACTCCAGAAGCCAAGTGTACAATTGACTGGAAGCTGCAGCCAACCCAGGATCTCAGATGAGCTTACATGTATGATACATGTTTCTAGACATGTGTCTGACTCATTAATATGCTTTAGGGGATACTGCAAAATCATAGGTGCATCTCTAAAAAAAACTTAAGTATGTGAAGGGCTACTGCAGTGCTTCATCATGCTCTCTTGCCGTTCACTGCTTTATATCAACTGCAGGACAGAACTCCATGTCTCACTAAAGCCATGCCAAATTTAAACTTAAAAACTGTGAACACTTGAATACACATCCTGTTAATTAGATAACCCACCCCACTTCATAGTCCTCTTGAAATTGTCATGCCAGCAAAAGACCCTGAAAAATTAGCAGGAATTATGGCTGTAGTACAGCAGCAAACCCAGACCTCCCAAATGAAAGTCCTCTAACCAGACTTACCAGTTCACGCCTTTTGTCATCATCAGTAGCTTCATCAGTTAGTTGTGCAAAGACTTCAGACAAGAACTTTTCATCTTCCTGTAGGATACAGTAATCGTTATATTGTGACGTAAATAAGATCTCTAGTCTCGTAGATGCAGACAGATATTTTGTACTGTTGCAACTTGGCCTTTATAACCTTGTATGTACTGTCTATTTTTCACACCTGTCTTCTAAAAGAAAGGCCAAGGATTTACAGTCCCTGAATGTTTTTCAGCTTGCCCAAATAATCTAATACACAATTTGGTGTGATTTTTTTTTAAAAAATTAGAATACTGTTTACCAAAAACAGCTCTCTCAGTCAATGGTCAACTTATGCCCGTTAAGAAGTTGTTGGTCCATATTTACCAACATCTGTGCAATGAAGTCATAATTCAGATCACAGCTAGTAGCTTGATTTATTCTCTCACCATTGTTTTAAGTAGACTAGCAACTGTACAGCCACCACCCTTTCCCCTGAATGCAACTGTGTGCAGCATGTACTGGGTGTGTGTGCGCGCGCATGCATTGAATCTGACTCTCCGCAATTTTGCCACTGCTTCTCCTTCTCCATCCAGGTTCTGGGAAATACCTCTGCTTGAGACATGGAAAAGGATTCAAACATACCAGTCAGGATTGATAGCAAAATTAACTGGTACCACTATGCATAGGACAGTTCCTTATATCCCCACCTGTTTAATCCTCAGGTGATCTCAACATAGGCACAAGATCATACGGCACATGCCACCTCTTCACACTTGACTGTCTAGTGTATCAACTGTGCCATACCTTAGTTTGTATCACTGTGCTGACATCAGCTACTCTCAGATAGCCGATCACCCATGTAAACCCCGGAAATATTAGAAATCCAGTTTTGAAGTTGTGGCAGCTTCTGTTTCAGTAGGAAGCTCTAAGTCCATCAGTGCATTTTCCTATCATCTCTTGCATTTGCCCCTTTATGATGCAACAAACAAAACTGCTCAATATGATTATCTGAGATGATTCCCCCAACTCTGCAGCATGGGGAAAGGATGGCCTACCTTGTGGAATAGTTGTACAGATAGCTAAAACAACATATGTGCATGTGCACTCAGGAAAAGTATTAGGCATTATTATACTGCTACTGATCAAGAACAAAAAACAGGAACACAGTAAGTTGAAGGGGACCCTTCTCACAAGCTACAACCACTGCTACATCAGCCCTTCTAAATCAAGCCCAACAATCCAGTGCAGGGTGCTAAAAGCAGGGGGGGAAAGGGAGCACAAAAAGCATACTGGAGTCTCTGGAGCTACTGGAGCAGATTGCTCCAGATGACTTTGCAAACCAACAGTATCTCATGCATTTCTATTTGCTTTATGGAGTATCTAAAATATCAGTCTGCAAGACTGGTTATATGCTGTTCTACCCACCCCACACTAGTAGCAGGCTACCTTCTTAGGTACTCTTCTCCACACCCAATAGTTAACTAATTTTGTCACATACTGTCATGCTTAGGACATATACTGGGAGCCAGTGTTCTCTCTGATTTTTTTCATCTGTGTGTGGACTGAGTTTTGTTCTGGATGGTAGTATCAAGAGAGTGTGCGCATGTGCATTCAGAACACAGCCTTCCAGATTCAACCTGAGCGGGATCTAAAATTAACTGAGCAGACAAAAATGTGTCAGTGCGGCGCAGGCACGCCTTAGAAGGAACTCTTCTGGGAGCCTCCCCTCCATACAATTGTCATCTAGCTTGGAGCTTCCAGATGGCAGCCATATGGCCCAAGGTCTGAGTGCTGTGGCTTTCCTCCATTTTGGAAAGGAACATTATACTGATATTTTCAACGAAGCAATTTGAGGTAGGAGTGGTTTTCTTTTTCCTTTATGTAGTTAAAAATGTAGCACATACTAATGTGTGTGAGAAATGATTAAAATGGTCTTACGGCTTCATTTTCTATTACTACAACATAGGGAGACAAAACAGCAATTTTGTTAACTCCTCCAAAGAGCCAACCAGCATCAATTATTATTTCCACCGTAGTCACTCATTTAACACACCAGAAACATGGTGTTCATTTTACCTTTGTACAGAACTTAGTAGTTTTTATGGCTTTAACAGTAACAGTGATAATGAAAAATGCCACAGTCAAAACTACCTGGACTTTCTCCCTTTGGTATTTGAATATACAAGAGGGTCCCAGGATCCAAATTGGTGAAGTACAGAAAATAAAATCTTGATAATCTTTAAGGAAGTAGAGGTGACAAGTATGACAACAATAATTTAAGAAACACAGTTACTTGTTTGGACAGTTCATGGAACAAAGGACTTGCTTAGTTTTGCAGGAAAAGGAACTGCACTGGCTAATATCAAGTACTGAGTAATGATTTCTTCGGGATTTGTAACTGCTCGGTTTCTATAAGTTTTAATAAAAACCTTGAAAAGTAATTTAAAAACCACCAGCCGAGTTGTTATTGCAGGACAGACTACAGCAAGCAGGGCATATTCCTGCAAATATTCAGAAGCAGTATGCCTGTTGTTGGGAAATCAAGAATGAGAGAAGACTGTCTGCTCACATGTCCCACTTCTGGGCTTCCCAGAGACACCTAGTTAGCCACTGTGGGAAGCAGGATGCTGGACTAGATGGCCCATGGCCTGATTCAGCAGGGCCTCTATGTTTTTATGGTACCTATGACAACAGCACATTACCCATGTTTACTCTGCACTTCTGTCCTTTACAGTGTTTGAGAGAAGCATTTGTAGAATGGATAATCTCTAAAATGGGAAGCTGCAAAGAGCCACACAATGAATTCTGTATGCTTTGAAGTTCTATTTCTCACTCAGCAGTCTACTATGACATGAGTGAAGCAGCTTGTGAAACCGAGGTGAGCTACAAAAGCAACTTGCCACATGACAATAGGTTCACTCTCCCTCCCTCCCTGGGACTGGGGAGGAGAGAAAACTTATTCAAAGGAGAAAGTTAAAACAATCCCTGGGCACACACAAGATCTTGGGCCAGGGCTTGACAAATCCCAGGTGCCAGGATGCTATTGTGTCTAGACTAGGATATTCAGAGGCAGAGTTATTTAGTAAAATCCCTATTTGTTCCAGGGAGCCTCGTTTTTCTTCCAAGTATGTTACTTGTAAAGGGGGAAAGTAGTCCATTCACCCTCCCCGTTTCAGAGATCAGGCTATCACTGAGTCCAAAAATTTTGCCAAGTATCCATTGTCTAGCTCCTAAGGTTTGGGGCTGGCTCCTATTTTATTTATTTATTTATTTGTTGAAAATTTGTGAGACCTAGGGCTCAACCTCAGCCATCAAGTAAAAACAAGCAAGATCTTAGTCATGCATACAACTCTGTTCCATCTATTTCTGCTCACAGCTCTCCCAGCCTGAAAAGAGATTCACCCAACATCTACTCACACAGTGTTTCTACCACTGGCAGCAAGAAACTTCAAAAAAGCACACCAAACTTCATGTTGCCACAGCAGCAACAGCAAGGGTCAAAATAAAGGAGGAAATTGTTTCCAAAACACAGTTGTTGGCAAGTAGTAGAAATATCTCCTCCATGTGTTATGCTCTTGGAAGGCAAGGGGGCGGACAGCAGCAGGGAGGGGAAAGGAGAGAACACCAAGAGGCAGCTTTAGGTCTAGCCACTTTCTAAAAAGGGAGTCATTTAGATGTTTCACCTACTCCATGCCAAATAAGCCAACTGTCATAATAGATTTTAAATCGAACTTTAAATATTAAATTTCCAATCCCTGAAAGATCAAAATCTAATTAGTCTTATCCATGAGCATTCAGCAACCTAAATAGAAGGGTTTTACCAGGCCTCCACAGAATGCTGAAGCTTTGGCAAGTGCCCGATGGAGCACATGAGAGGAGAGAACCTACACACGGATGCCCTTGTCCACCAGCAGATCTGTCGGGTCTAAACAATTTAGAATGTTCTAAGTTTTAAAAGGTATTTATCATCATGTCTGGAAGGCAACTGGAAATTAGTGCAAATGCCATTATCCTTTCTTGTAAGGTAGCAAGCTACCCTGTTCTGCACTAGCTGTAATTTACAAATGCATACTAAGTCACTCCATACTGCAATAGCCCAATTTCACAACTACAATGGTACAAACGAGGATTGAAGGAAACACTAGCACAGTGATCATCACTATGCTTCAGGCAGGGGCCAACACGAGAGCCATTTCCCACTGTGCTGTGCATTTCTTGTTGCTGGGGGAGCCCTAGAAGAGAAATGGAGCCTTCTAGCCTCCCAGAGACGTAAGTTTGGGCAGGGTATTAAATACATACATACATATTAAAGGCTCTAAGAGATAAGCACTGGGAAGGGCTACACTTTCCAGCACTCTGTGCATGCCTTCCAAAATGGTGCAGAGGCCCAAGAGGGTCCATCTGCACAGTGGGAATGGTCATCTCTGTGTGGTGCTGGTGGAGGGAGGGTGCTGTGTGGAGTATTCAGCTCTGGCGGAAACTTTATAGAGGCCCAATAAACAATTAGTCAGGGAGACAGAACTGATGGGGGTCATCACTGGCCCCTGGGCGTTACAATGAAGAACACTGCACTAGCAAGTCGTTGATGGAAGCCACTCTGGCTACTATCACCTCCTGATGCTCATGGCATGGCAACAACATCCAGGAGATAAAGGGAGACCAAACCTGGTCAATGAGGGAAGTTCCCCATGTAACAAGATCCAACAACTTCCATCAGCTCATTTACATTCCCAAGATGGCAAGACACCAAAGAACAATAAAGCAGAATCTAGGATGAAAGCAGCAGGGAAAATACACGTATTGTTATAAGTGAAGTGACTGCACCTTTCTCCAAATCTAACACAATAGGATGACATAGGAGACACCATGGGGAGATGTTGAGCAACTGTCTATTGCCATCAATTGGTGGGACTTCTTGCAAAATTTGAATAAAGCTCTCCAGAGAAATCCAACATAATTAAAAGTCTGCCAAATCTCTGTCATTTGAACAATGCCTTATAATCAAAAGGTATCAACAACAAATTCTAAAGACTCAGGAAGGTACAATATCTTCTGTTTGAATTACTGAGAGTTCTCCCAGCTTGTTTTCCCCCAGGTTATGGAAAGAAGTCCAACTAACTTATCTGCAAACCATCCCCACCTTAGTGGCCAACAAAATGACACTTATCAAAGAGATCATGCCAAGATTTAATCAACTCTCTTTTCAAGTGGACCTGGTGGACTTCCAAGTTGAGTTCAAAATAAGCAATTATATGCAGAAGTGTATAGCATGTTCTTCACACCTTATGACAAGACAGTCCCGCCAGAATAGCTCCACTAGATGATGAATTGCACTCACCAGGGACATAACAGTCTTTTAAAACTTGTATCACAATATATTGTCTTCAGCATTATAGAAATACCATATTTACTTTAGTTTATCTTCCAGTAACCTGTAAGCATAGGGACCTGGGCACTGTCGCAGAGATCTTAGAGCAACCATCAGATTTGAGAACACTCAGACCAACCATGTGGACTGAAACTTAGGAACATGTAGGAAGGCAGGAGTCCCTAAAAGGTCGCATGACAATGACTGAAGCATCTTCTTCAATGAACTCATTATCAGCAAGACAACCTGGAAAATTGGACCACTGAAAAACCTGTCCCTGATGTCAATTCCAGCATCTGCATTATCCAAGCAGTTGGGAGTTAAAACAGAAGCTTTGTTAGAATTTTAAAAAATGCATGCATGCTATTTTCTGGCTACAATGTGAAGAGGATTCCCACATCAATGAATCCTGCAACAGCATATTCTCAGTAAAATTATGCCAAAGTACTTAAACTAAAATCAGATGAAATTATCAATTATCACTCTTGCTTTAGCTCAATATTTCATCCCAATCCAACATTTGTCTTTTTTAACGAACAAGGTCATGTTCAGAATTTTTAATTTCTTCTTCTTCACCTTTTGAACAGTTTATTTTAAAAATTTAGCAATTTCATGGATATAATAAGTACCAAAGAGCAGTCTTCCTGAGAGATTATTTTATTGTTTTCAATTTAGTTTTGCAACTTCATATTATATTGTTGAATTTTGTAGACCATGAAAACAGTTACAACAGGGGGAAATTGAATCGCTGTGTCCTCATAGTTTAGAACACTCTTCAGATTACTACAATTTAGATATGACTATTTGAAGATGCAGGAAAACTACTGATGGGCATTTGTTTTCGTAATCATCACCTTTTGCTTTTAGCACAACAGACAACTGCTTACAAGTAGACAAAATTGCTAACAATCTGAGAATAGTTAAGGCCACTACCAGAAATCACTCATCTCTTAAACAACATCAAACAAGGTGGATGCAACAAGAGCAATGCACTGTCCTTACAAAAGCCTGTGAAATATATGACAGAATGTACAAGCAAGGAATAAGCCAAGCTGTATTGCAAAGGGGATGGGGGGGGGGAGAATCAGAACTACTCAAGAATGTGTATGGTAGGCACAACTACACAGCATGGAATTAAATATATATACAACTGTTAGCCTGACAAGCAAGCCTGGAAGCCTCAAAATGCAACTCTTTCGAGCTTCTAGTTTTGCTTACCTGCAGCATACTGACGATCTCAACTTTGTTAAAGAAAATGAAAGAAGTGAGGGTAGAAAGAAAATTTTCTTCAAAAACAGATGGCGTTGGCAAGATGATGTCCTGAATGTACTGTACCCTGTAAGTCTGATGAATCTTTTGCCTAAGTTCAGAGTCTGTTATTGGTATGACCTCTTTAAATTTTGCTGTTTTGGTCAAAAATTCCCTGTGCCTTTTTGGCTGCGCTAATGCAGGGTCATACTCAAGGCATCCCACAACATCCATAATGCACTCGTCTGAAAACATCACCTCAAAAAGAGTTGCTTTATTGAGGAACAAAATTCCTCGAATAATTTCATACAAATGATGTAAGCCTTCAGTATTTTCTAGGTTCTCACAAAGCTGGAAAAGCTGCAATAATTTTTTAATATAGCCTTCATTTTCCAAAGCCAAGGCTAATTTTTCTCTACGGATGGGCGAAGAGAGTACTGAGGTAACTAGGTCTGCAATCTCTTCGAGTTTGTTGAGTTCACAAGTAGGGAGATCAATCAAATGACTTGTTTCAGGCATTTCCTCAAAGCGCTCTTCTTCGGATTCATCAATGAGGTCCTGTGTGACTTCCACTGAAGGATCTTTACCTTGAACCTAAAAATGGAAGCATGAACAATTGTTGACTCATCCTGAAATACACTGGTGACCGTGGGTGGAAGAGGAGGAAGAAATATCAAATCAATCATCTGATCACTGTGTATATAAATCACACATCTGGCATTCTTTGAACTGAGTACAAACGAGATGGGACTGATGGACTGCACTGAATAGGGATGTGCACGGTTCATGCAGTGGTTCGAAGCTGAACCAGTTTGAGTGAGGCATGCGCGAGTGGGGGAAGGGGCAAGTGGCACCTTTAAAAGTGAGGACAGCAAGTCCTTACCTGCTCCAATGCACTCCACGCAGGTTCCTGCTATGGCAGTGCTCTCTCATCAGCCCACGAGCAGTGGCAGCATGCACATTTGCGGGGTCTGGCCACACAAATGGCTGCCGAATGCATGGAGGCCATGTGTGTGCCAGCATGGTGCTGATGGGGGCATGCTGCGGCAGCATGTGGGTTGACGGGGGACGTGCTGCCACTGCAGAAAGCTGCGTGGAGTAGCAGCACACTGCTGAGAGGCACAGCAACCTACACAACTGGTTTAAGGTTGAGTCCTAGGAATTAAAGGGCACTGAAAGCCTCTTCACAAAGTGTATTTCTATGCATGTGTGCACACAGCACTTCACATGTAGAACTAATGCTTGCATACAAAATGCACATGTCCAGCCTCATGTATCTTGCATATATGTGCATTAGGGTGCTAGGACTGGCGTCTAGGGGTGTGTCCGAACCGGTCTTGAAGCCATTGTAAAGGCCTCCGGACTTTCCAGACCGGTTCGGATCTGGCTGGTCCGGGTGGGGGGGGGTTTACTTACCCCCCCGCCACTTGCCCCCGTCCAGTGCGCGTATTTAATGTAATAATTGGGGCAGCAGGATACTTCCCTGCTGCCCCTTGTCCCTCTGCAATGCCGCCAGCTTTGACTCACAGTTTTGAAAATAAATTACTGCTGCCCAGTGCCAATAATGAAGTTGAAGAAGAAGCCGGCCTCCACTTCGGCGCCTCTCCGCCCGGCGGCTCCCCCAGGAGCCGCCGCCGCCTCCCAGCAGCCACTGAGAGCGGCTCTGCCATGGAGGACGCGCCGCGGCAACCCTCACTTCCGGCTACCATGCGACTTTCCCCCCCACATACAGAGTGGCTGCATTCTGCCACTCTGTATGCGGGGGAAGTCGCATGGAAGCCGGAAGTGATGCAACCCTCACTTCCGGCTTCCATGCGACTTCCCCCGCATACAGAGTGGCAGAATGCAGCCACTCTGTATGTGGGGGGGAAAGTCGCATGGTAGCCGGAAGTGAGGGTTGCCGCGGCGCGTCCTCCATGGCAGAGCCGCTCTCAGTGGCTGCTGGGAGGTGGCGGCGGCTCCTGGGGGGAGTGGAGGCCGGCTTCTTCTTCAACTTCATTATTGGCACTGGGCAGCAGTAATTTATTTTCAAAACTGTGAGTCAAAGCTGGCGGCATTGCAGAGGGACAAGGGGCAGCAGGGAAGTATCCTGCTGCCCCAATTATTACATTAAATACGCGCGCTGGACGGGGGCAAGTGGCGGGGGGGTAAGTAAACCCTCCCCGCCCTTAAAGGAACCCACCCCACAGTGCCGGACCGCAGCTCTGCGGTTCCGTGCACACCCCTACTGGCGTCAGCTCTCCAAAGTATGCAAATGTACATTTGCGCCCACATCAAACAGATGTGAAACACTGCTCTAAAAGGATATCTGGACACACTACCATAGACTGAACAAGCAGGATACTGAAAATGAATCCATGTCCTAATGCCATGAAATTATGTTTATCATGTAGCAAGTTCATCTGCAAATATAAAGGTACAACCTAATGGGCCAGCAATGCAATATTTCAATTACTGAAGTGGGAGTTATACAACAAGCATCTGATCAGAACTGAAAAGCAGTAGGAGTTTTAACACATTACTCTTACCTGACAAATTTTTTCCCAAATCTCATCACAGCCAGCTTTTTCTTGAAAACTCAGGGCTAAATCATAATTCTCTGCTTCTGACCAAACAATCAAAGTATCCTATTTAAAATGAAAGACAATACTTATTATTTGATTACAGGTACAACAGTGACGTATGATCAGGTTTACATGTCCAACAAAGCAATTCCTACTGTTTTTTATTATTTATTTGATTTCAATACCGCCCTTCCAAAAATGGCTCAGGGCGGTTTACACAGAGAAATAACAAACAAATAAGATGGATCCCTGTCTCCAAAGGGCTCACAATCTAAAAAGAAACATAAGATAAACACCAGCAACAGTCACTGGAGGTACTGTGCTGGGGGTGGATAGGGCCAGTTACTCTTCCCCTGTTATGTTGAACTTGGGGGGAAAAACCTAGAAGGAAGGTACTGTTAGCTTCTGAGAGAAACCACTCTCCTCACATGCCCTTTAATTCATGACTAACAATCCATTAATCAGCAATATTAAACCTCCAATTTCCCATATCCTGACGACAATATTAAACAGAAAAGAATATACACCAATATCTGGGATTCTAACAGTCATAAAGCCAGGAAAGACCATGCGGCAGGAGTAGCCAGATCCACTGCTGACACTGGTGAGGGGGGATGGTAAAGTCATCAAGGTCCCTCCTGAGCAGTGACTATCCAGAAATCCCTCACTCTAGGTTTTAGAATTGTTTGTATTATCATTTTGACTTGTATGCAGCTTTTGGCAGTTGTCTGGAAGAGCAGTTTAAACATCTAAATATAAAACAAAATCACTTAAATGTGCTTTTTCTGTAGGTTGCTCAATGTGTGTAATCCACAATGATTATAATTTACCTTTTAAAAAGAGATTTTTTTAAAGGTACGCTGTATCTGCACTTTTATTCAATGTAATTGAACATGGTCCATTGGCAGTTAAAATATGTTAAGCAGTAGCCACTGGAGACAGGAAATGGTTCAATCTTGCAAATTCCATCCAATTCTCTTTAGGTTATGTGTCTGCACAAAAGGCCAAACAGTGGCTAGCATGCAGAGATAGGTGTTTACCATGTTAATTAGTGTACAAGTATTGAAGAGTTTGTATGTTATCCCATTTAATTAGCTCCTGACATCCAAAACATTTTTTAACACATAATTTTAGCATGTTTAGCACCAGAAAGCAAGGCTATAAGAAGCCAGAACCTTAACTACTCCCTTACTAAAACAGCATTTACCCCAAGCCATGACAGAAACATATTACAGGGTAGATGGGCTAGCCATACACGATTCACAAATTCATTGTATATTCTTGATGCTTTTTTGTTTACAGAATCTGGATAGCTCAGAAGAGGTAAAACGGTAACCTTTTCCCTGCCTTCCAAGAGCAAAGAACAATGACTCTAATTCATATTAGTGATCGTGACAATGCTCAAGATAAGTCTAATATTAGAGACAAATAAATCATGACTGCCACCTTGGAAAGATCAACCTGAAGAAAAACAAATGACCTATCACATGCTTATGCATTCTCCCTAGATCTCTTCAAAATAAAAGACAGCCACCACAGCCACAACTTCCATTTAAAACTACTGCTTGTATTACTCCAGGAAATATAGGTTTACATAAGCCCAAATTTTAAAATGGCTAAATAATGTCTGTAGCGTTTGAGTTAGCAAGTCTATATATATTATAGTTATTATTCCTTTATCAAGAACGTCACCCTGATTTATGTCCATTCATCACATGCTCAAACCCCAGCTCTGATTATTTGGGCATAAGTTGGTAAGACTCCTTTCCAAAATGCTGCTTATAATAATGAAACATAAACCAACACGCTCAGGATACTTCTTTTGATGTCAAACAATATGGGACACCACTGAGATGGGAGCTAAGTCGGCTTGCTGTCTCTGAGAATCAAGTCGACTTTTATCTATTTGGCGCGATCACTGGTCACGTGAGAATGTGACAGATGCCTTTACCCCTTCTTCCTTAGAAGTGCTCCTAATGGCTTAAAAAAATAGAGGCAAACAGGAGGCAGCACACATACAATGCTAATACTACATCATATATGCAGATGTAAAAAGTCTAATGATAGAATTAAATACACTGGAAAGGGGCAGTAGCTCTTTACTACAGTAAATATAATCTGCAAATTTACTACCCCAAACTAGTTGTTGTTCTTCACTTATTAAGATATCAACACCAGAGTTCAAATATATTTCTCACTATCTAATCTTGAAAAGGACACATGAATGCAACCAATGAATTTTTGAGTTTGTGCTCGAGCCTCGTTAAATCTATTTATAGACAAGATTTACTTATTTCAGCCCTGATCCTCCATTCTGTTCTATGCAAGGCAGTGCACTGTGCCAGCAGAGTTCTAAGGAAGTCAGTGGAATTCCCCAAACACAGAGAAGCAAGCTTGTCTTCTAATAATCCAACTGCAACTTTGGGAACCGTGTATTTTTCAAATGATGGTCTTCAGTAAGTGTTTTCCATAACACAGATATGGCTTGTAAATCTTTAGTTACACCATTTCTTTCCAAACTTCCCCTATTTCATATCGCAATACTTGCTGTTCAACCTCTTTCTATCAGCTTCCTGAGAACACAAGGACAGAGACCTTAATTCCTGAAACATCTACACAAACTAGTTTGGAAGACACCCTCTTCTAACCTTCCTTCATTAAGAGACTGATTTGGTAGTGATAACAGTGGCCTAGGTGAGATGTCCGTTAAAGAAGTCAGGACATACATCTGACACCCATTTAAGTATCATAACATACTTTTTATCCCCAAACTGTTCATTCTTAAGAATGTTACTGTGGTTAATAAGGCCCTTACCTACCATTCTGAATGTGCCTCCATCCACCAGAGAGGACTATTATTTTTACTCCAGGAATCAACTCTATGGCAGTAGCTTCCATAAGATAGAGCATGATCAGTAACAGTTTGCAAGGAATTCTGCAAACTCAAGAAGAAGGGAGAATTCTGCAATAATCCCCCCCCCACCTAACATTACTTTACTAAAGTTGATTCACTATGTCAGGGGAAAGGTATTTAAGAAGCACCAAAGATTGCATCAGTCATTCCAACACTATAGAGCTCACTCAGATAAATCTGTAACTTAGCTGTTCAGGTTCTTCCATAGTCTCCTTCATTTCTGTAATAAGGAAGTGACTGAATTTTGCACTCAAGCAAGCTATATATCTTCTGTCTTTAAAGAGAAACACACACACACAAGCTATTTCTTACTTTGCATCCACTGGACAAGTGAATGGAAAAGAAGCAAATTAAGCTGTTTAACCTGAATTGTATTGTTTACACATATACACCCTTGAGGCTACTTTCACAAGATAAAAGACCATCATAACTTTAGCTTCTATTCTGCTCAGATACTCCAGTACAGGACTGAGTAGTAAACATTACTAAGATGAAAAGGCAATTGTGAATTGAAAGAATGACAAAGCAATATTAAGTCAGGCTTGCATAACCTGTGACCCACCAAAGCAGATATAACACATGTATTGTGGCCTGATGGGTGCTTGGCAACAACTGCTACCTCCCCACACCCCATTTTTGCAGTACCACGCAGGCAGCAAAAAGAGTTTTTTCAAGCATGGCTGGTGAGCCACATCCAGTGTGGAGTAACACAAGTGATACAGACCTACATTAAATGAACACACAGAGCACACACACTTGCTAAAAGTTATTGCTAAAAGGAAGAACACATGCTAATATATTTTTTTAATTGGGCAATGACAGTATTTTATCCCTTTGCTTTAGCACTTCTGCTTTGCCTTTTTTTTTTTAAAGTTCTATACCATCCAATCAAAATACAAGATTACTCAGTTACCCAGGCTGGCTAACTCTTCTTGTATGCAAAATGTATACATCACAGGCCAGTTAACTCTCACTATGCTGGATAATGCCAGACCATATCCAGGTTCTCCTCCTCCTATCAGTGGTAAACATACAATTAATACATGATATACCTTTCCATCCTAAACTGAATACATACCTATACTTTGCTTTGTATTTAAACCTACAGGACCAGAAAACTTAAAAAGCATAACTAATGCTTATTTGAAAATTCTTAACATGCTCTAATATAAAAGCCAAAGCTGGTTAATGCATCCTGCCACTTTTGTAGAAAATGGCAACTTTTGTTGTATAACAAAAGATATACAGCAAAAAAATATTATAATAATAATACATGCCTGCTGCTTTTGATATGCAGTGTTTGGATTTATCTTCGATTCCAACAACAGCGAACCTGAAAAGAGGACAACAATTGCAATTATAAACCTTAGCAAAATGCACCTTTATAATAACAAGATATGCCCTAAGTAAGGGTCAAGAAACATTGGCTCAGTTAACCAGCCAAAATATTTTACTCGTCAGATGATTCCTCAAGCTATGTCGGCACATTACTCATCAGGACTCTTCATTCGTCATGCATCATTTTTCACTTGTCACAAAGAAACAGACTAGTGAATTTCCTGAGCCCTGGCCCCAAGTAATATTTGTTTCAGACTACCACCTTACATTCTAAAAAATTCCATAAAAGCAGTGATCAAGGCAGGAGAAACAGAACCAAACCAAGTTTTATAAAAGTTTATCCACTTTTTTCTCCAATCTCATCCCAAAAATCTGACAACTGCAAGCTGTCTAAAATAAAATATATCAGTTTACCTTCTCTAAAGAATGGCCCTTATGAATTAAATATTCTTATCTTATTCTGGTAGCTAACATACATTCATGTTGTGATACATTTAGAACAGTAAACTCTACAACCCTTAACTCTGTATTATGTGTGTGTCTCTAAGCAGTCATGTATCATGGCAACCACTCTCGAGTAACCTTTTCCAGCCCTCGCAAGGTTTATTTAGCACGTTAACACCTGTTTGTTAGCAACGTTCCCAATATATTTTCTTCTTCTAAAAACAGCTTTCTTGATCTCTAAAGAAAATAACCTGTCACAGTAAGTTTAAACTTGTTTTTAAAATGCAACTGAAAAACATTCAGTTAAAAAAGAGAAAAAAGAGCCTTCTTCATCAACACAAAAAACACTGCACATAAACATTTTCCTCCCTTCTCTTGCTACTGAGAGGCTACCAACATTTAGTCACTATAGACAATTTTAAGGCAGTGCTTGGGTTACTTAAAATTCACAGTTCTCAAGTCACTTACTTTGAAATAAGTGTGTTGAAATCAAGATTGCTTAGAACTAACAGGCAGAGACTAAGATCAAAGACTTGAGGAATTAGTTCACAAAGCTTGAGAGAGTTCCTTGTTCTTTAGATGTCAACCAGAATAAGGGATGTGGAAGCCTGAAAGGTGGGGGGGAGATCTCATTCCCCATGGTAGGCACCAGTTTCTCACAAGAAAAGCAAGGAAACTGTCAAATGCCAGGGAATTAAGAAGTCTACCAAATTAAAAGAATATCTTAAGTTTGGAGCGTTTCAAAAAAAGGTCCTCTTGAGATAAACAACTTTCTAGAAGTACAGGAAGAGAACTTATGACTGGGCAGGATGGAAGAGAAAAAGTTAGTATTATCTGTGAGGAAAAAGTTTGGGGGTGGGGTGTTGCAGTCCATAGCCCTCTGCCTGGTCATCCAGGGTGAGTAAGACTCGCCTGCAGGTGACAAAGCAGGGAAGCTTCCCAAAAGTCAGTTCCTCCCCCCCCCCGCATTAGATCCACCGCCCCCACCTTTTAAAGCCACACACTAATGCAGACATGTGGGCAGGTGAGGGAGTAACTTTTGAGGGCCTATATTTGTAAGCCACGGTGCTGGAAGCCAAGTGGGCTCTCGGGATCATTTAAAGGAAAGTAAATCTGACAGCCACGAATTTTTTTTTGGGGGGGGGGAGAATAATCAATGTTGGCGGGGGGAGACAAAAAGGACTGAGAGTCTTGGGGAGGGAAAAGGGCCAAGGAGGACTTTAGTCCCGAGACTTTTTTGGGGGGCGAAGGGAGAAAGAATGCGAACAGGGGTGGGCATGGTGGGGGGGGGGAGGCGCCTGCCCCCTAAGCAGGCAGCACCGGGCTGGGGCTGTCGCAGGGGGCTGAATGGAAGAGGCGGCGGGGGCGGGCGAGAAGACCCGACAGACTCGGCCACCTCTCCTCTCCCCCGCCTATTGTCCCCGCCGCCACCGCCGCCAGCCCGGTCGGCCAGGCCCAGCCAGCCAGCCTCCGTCCCCTCCTCCTGCTTCTCCTCACCGTCCGACTCGGCCCGCACCAGCAGCGACATCCCCTTGAGCCGCTCCACGTAGGTGGAGGAGACGTGCCCGGTGCCCCTGTCGTCCCATTGCCGCTCCTCGTTGAGCGTGTAGACCTTCACCCGCCGCCGGGTGTCCGACATGGTGGGGGCCCGGCCCCGCCGGGTGAGGGTCGAGGGAACTCCGCTCAGGAGGCCTTGCGCCGGCCGCTCCTCATGGCGCCCGGGCCCGCCGTCGCCGTCTTCGCCCCTGTCCCCTGCGCCGGACCCGCAGCAGCTGCAGCGGAAGCCACTACCACCACCGCGGAGCGGCCGCCATCTTGTTACCCGACTCCTGTCCCGTCCCTGCCTTTCTCTTCCTCTCAGCGGTGGGGGAAGGAGGGGGCGGAAGAAGGCCTGCTGCCGCACGGGCTCCACCAGCAGGGGCTACGGCGGCCGAGAGGAGAGGCGGCGCGCGGCAGCCCGCCAGAGCGCGAAGCGGAGAGCGTGCGCGTGCGCGCTCGCTGTTTCCCCCCCTGCGGAACGCGGGAAAAGCAGCGTCTCTCTCGTCAGCCTCCCCGGTTTCTTTTGAGGAGCCCCCCCTTCCCTGGGTATCCAGCTGCTGCTGCTGCGGCCCTCCAGCGGTTACTGCCGGCCTGTGGCCGCTCCCATCATCCTCCCCGCTCACAGTGGCCACTGGCCAGCAGCCAGGGATGATGGGAGCTGTAGGCCAACAGCGGCTGGAAGGTTGCCGTTCGACACGCGCGCTGGCCAGCCTGGCTCTCCGGTAGCTGGACTACAGCCCCCATCACCCCCGTCGGAAATTTTGTTGCGGCTGGGGGTGATGGGAGTTGTAGGCCAATCACTGAAGAGCCTAAGGTTGGCCACGCACCACGCCACCCTCTGTTTACATGCATACACACTTTAAGCATTTCTACATGTACATTTTGCTAAAACTGTGAGCCCTTTGAGGACAGGGGCTATTTTCTTATTTTTCTTGTATATACCACTGGGAATTGTGCTGAAAAGCAAGTTATAGATTTATGTATTCATAAAAAACATATACATACATATTATAAACACACTATCTATACAAACACATACAACACACACACATATACTGTAGTTTGGTTTTCTTCAGGAATAGCAATGGTCCTTAGCTCCACCCCTGCAACATTTCCCCCTAACACACCTCCCCTTCCTCAAATTAGGGACATAGCTAGAGGAAAGGGGGCCCATGTTCACCCCTCTCTCCAGCAGCCCTTCGGAGTGAGGGAGATAATGAAGAAAATAGGGAGGGATGGAGAACCTAGGTTCTTTGAACCCATCTGCTCAATTATAACTAGACTTCTGGGGCTATGGGTCTGAGGTTTCTAGGCAATTATGTTCTTGATGATGTAAGCCCTCCTTTCTCCTTCCTTACCTACTGGATGTGAGTAAGTGGAGGGATCTACTCTCTCAAGAGTGGGTGGGGTGGGAGGGATTGAAAGTAAGGCTCATGCTCAGTCTGTATTTTCACTTCCCACACTGCATGTCTGAGACAAAACTTTGTAATATGGTTCTGGAGTGGGGTGGCATTACTTAGTTTCTTATAATAGCTCAAACATTAGTTAGCTCAACCCCTGCTAACTGGGCAAAGAGGCACCTTTTACTGTGGTGATTCTCTTTATTTAGCAGGGGGAGAGCAACTGGCCCTATCCACCCCAAGCACAGTACTTCCAGTGACTGTTGCTGGTGTCTATCTTATGTTTCGTTTTAGAATGTGAGCCCTTTGGGGACAGGGAGCCATCTTATTTATTTATTATTTCTCTGTGTAAACTGCCCTGAGCTATTTTTGGAAGGGCGGTATAGAAATCAAAATAATAATAATACAAAAAGCAGCTTTACTGGGAACAGCCTATATTTTGCGACGATATCTATAATAACCAACAGTATTGATAATAAAATTCAGCCATCCCAGGTCCTTGGGAAGGACTCGATGTCTGGATTGACAAACCAGTCAATAAAAACTGTCTGACTGTGTAAACAAGAGAGAGAGATGATGATGATGATGATGATGAGAAGAAGACAACAAAGACCAGCTGCTGATTGACAAAATGATTTTAGAACATTGCAAGAGAAGAAAAACAAATCTAAGTGTTGCATGGATTGACTACAAGAAAGCCTTTGATTCATTGCCTCACACATGGATACTAAAATGTTTAGAAACAACTGGTGTCAGCAAAAACATTCAGATATTTATAAAAAAAGCAATGAGCATGTGGAGTACACAGTTAACAATCAATGGCGAGACACTTGGACAGGTTAGCATTAGAAGAGGCATTTTCCAAGGGGACTCACTATCCCCTCTGTTGTTTGTAATCGCCATGACCCCACTTTCACAAATACTAAACAAAACAGGCCTTGGATACCAAGCATCTAAAACATCCAGTAAAATCAACCATCTGCTGTGCATGGACGATCTGAAGTTGTATGGAAAGTCCCAGTCAGAAATCGAATCACTGCTAAACACTGTCCGTATATTCAGTAGCGATATAGCAATGGAGTTTGGACTAGACAAGTGTGCTGCATTAGTAATGAACAGAGGGAAAATAAGAAAAACAGAAGGAATAGAACTGCCCAATGGAAGCAAGATCAAGAACCTGGAAGAGAAAGAACATTACAAACACTTGGGCATTCTCCAGGCTGATAACATCGCACACACTGAAGTTAAAAGAAAAATTGGAAGTGAATACATCAGGAGAGTTAGAAAAATCCTCAAGTCCAAACTCAATGGCGGGAACACCATACAAGCCATAAACACCTGAGCTATACCTGTTATCAGATACACTGCAGGAATAATAGACTGGACCCAGGCAGAGCTAGAGATGCTAGATCGTAAGACCAGGAAAATCATGACCATCAATCATGCTCTGCACCCCCGCAGTGATGTAGATAGGCTATACCTCCTTTGCAGCTCAGGTGGAAGAGGAATGCTGCAAGTCCATCAAACAGTAGAGGAGGAGAAAAGAGGCCTTGAATAATATATCAAGGACAGTGAAGAAGATGCATTTCAAATGGTCAATAATGCAAAACTATTCAACACCAATGAAAGAAAGCACGCCTACAAGAAATAACAAGTCAAGAACCGAGCAGAACAATGGAAAAAGAATCCCCTGCATGGTCAATATTTGCACAATATAAGTGGAAAATCAGACATCACCAAGACCTGGCAATGGCTTAAGAGTGGCAACTTGAAGAAAGAAACAGAGGGTTTAATACTAGCTGCGCAAGAACAGGCACTAAGAACAAATGCAATAAGAGCAAAAGTAGAAAAGTCAACAACAAACAGCAAGTGCCGCCTTTGTAAAGAATCAGATGAAACAGTGGACCACCTAATCAGCTGTTGTAAAAAGATCGCACAGACTGACTACAAAGGCATGACAAGGTGGCAGGGATGATACACTGGAACATCTGCAAAAAATACAAGCTACCTGTAGAAATTGGTGGGACCATAAAATTGGTGGGACCATAAAATTGAAAAAGTGGTAGAAAATGAAGATGTAAAAATATTATGGGACTTCCGACTACAAACAGACAAACATCTGCCACACAATACACCAGATATAACTGTAGTCGAGAAGAAAGAAAAAGTTAAAATAATCGACATAGCAATACCAGGGGATAGCAGAATAGAAGAGCAAGAAATAGAAAAAATAACAAAATACAAAGATCTACAAATGGAAATTGAAAGGCCGTGGCAGAAAAAGACCAAAATAATCCCAGTGGTAATTGGCGCCCTGGGTGCAGTTCCAAAAGACCTTGAAGAGCACCTCAATACCATAGGGGTCACAGAAATCACCATCAGCCAATTACAAAAAGCAGCTTTACTGGGAACAGCCTATATTCTGCGACGATATCTATAACAACTGACAATAAAATTCAGCCATCCCAGGTCCTTGACTCGATGTCTGGATAAAACAAACCAGTCGATAACACCTGTCTGACTGTGTAAACAAGAAATAATTTTTTAAAAAATCACCTCCAATGGCTGGCACACCTGCACATTTCCAGGTTAAAACTAAAGCAACCACCAATGTGGAGCCTTAGGGCAGATTTAAGATCAATTTATTGCAGCATAAGGCTTTTAGAGACAGAGCCCATTTTCCCAGCCACCAAAGTAACTGGCATCTGAAAAGGTCAACTAGTTTACAAAAACTGATGTCACAAGAAATGAGTTGGTCCTTGTGTTTACTGCAAGCCTAACCCAGCTCAGATCAACTATCTTTTAACATTAGGAACACTGAGCTACCTTGCCTTCAGTATCTATTAGACAGACATGGGTTTAAGTTACCCATACACAAAGGACAGATGGGTTTTTGTGTATAGTATGAGTTTAATGCCTGTTGCTGAAATGTTGAGGAATTCCCCAAAGGAACAAGTGAACCGTAGATGGGTGGGGTGATACGAATGGTTAGAAATGCCTAATCTGTCCTCACAGGACTACAGTTCTTGGAGTTTTCTGGGGAGAAGAAAGCATCGTTAAATCAGTTTGCTCATATAACACTAGAACCAGGGGTCATCCCATGAAATTGATTGCCGGGAAATTTAGGACCGCAAACGGAAGTATTTTTTCACACAACGCATAATCAACTTGTGGAATTCTCTGCCACAAGATGTGGTGACAGCCAACAACCTGGGTGGCTTTAAGAGGGGCTTGGATAACTTCATGGTGAAGAGGCCTATCAACGGCTACTAGTCGGAGGACCACCTCCAGCCTCAAAGGCAGGATGCCTCTGAGTACCAGTTGCAGGGGAGTTACAGCAGGAGAGAAGGCATGCCCTCAACTCCTGCAGTAGGCTTCCAGCAGCATCTGGTGGGCCACTGTGTTAAACAGGATGCTGGACTAGATGGGCCTTGGGCCTGATCCAGCAGGGCTGTTCTTATGAAGATTTTATTAGATTTATATGCCACTTTTCCAAGGGGTGCTCAAGGTGATGCAGTAATATGCCTTACCTCCATATTCGGCACAATCTACTCCATCAACCTCACATACATAATTATTTACATATTCTTCCTCTATACACTCCTTACATCCCTAAAGATCCAACATGCACAGTACTTGAGCTAGATCAGCCATTACGTTGTGCGTAATAGGTTCCTTATGGGAACTGTCTCATTGCCTGAAAATTTTGTGAACTTAATATCACAAATGTAACATCATCAGATCACTCATCACATTTGCAAAGTACATTTTGGGGTGTCTGATCAGGTTTTCATAGAGGGAAAAAGGCAATTCAATAACATTGGTGCCAGAAAAAAAATTCCAATTATTGATTCTCTTAAATCCACAGCACCTTAGGCAACCACAAGTACCGGATACACCATAGTCCTGAAACACACTAGCATCATTTTACAATCCAGTATTTCACCATATTAAACGAGTACAATCAGGACTGGCCCAAGGGTGTGTGTGAGAGTATTTTTAATTGCTTTAAGAAAAACTCCCCACCCCCAACACTCCTTATGTTAAGCAGCATATCAATAGCACCTGAAATAGACCAGGATACTATGCTCATTTTTAATATCAGTCACTTCTTTCTCTTTGCAAGGCTGTCTATGCCCTGGGCAGCCAATGGAGATCAAAATGATATTTTCTGTAGAAATGCAGGTGATATTAGCCAGACAAACTATCACTGCTACTTTATTAGTAGTTCTATTACAGTTCTATTCCGTGCTCAGAGCAGCATATGTGGAATATCCCCTTTTATCCCACTAAACTCTTCTGTGTGCCTTCTCTAAAGTCTGGGCAGCATCTCTCTCCAAGACACCTGGTACCCAGGCACTGGTCTAGTTTGCCTGAATGCATTAACTGCAATTACCAAGTTCACTAGAAACTCACACCACAAAGGATTGTCAAAGACAACACTTCCATCCTGACCCTAAGCAAGTGTACATGGAAGTCAGTTCAATCATCTTCCATTGCAACTACTAATAAAACATTTACCACAGCAGGGGAAAAAATTCTCAATATCTGACACAGCTCTCAGAATCAACACCTTAAGTAATGATAATAGTAAATCCTAGCAAGCTTTGCATATAGGAAAACACTACTTGGACAGCAACATTTGTATTCTCTTACCAAGACTATTAATGCACAATGTAATATCACCATTATTAAAAGTGCCATAATTTTTTGTATTATTCACAGTGTTAGAAAGCCTAATTACATATGCAACTATTCAGAATTTGTTAATTTCATCTCAACACCTTTTTAGTTCCCCCAGGGTGTTTAACACAAGGTCCTAGGATGAAAAACTTGTCCTAACTTAAAACTAGGATAGCTAAGGACTATGCTGAGACCCACCACCTTTGTTTAAACCCGATGTACCTTCAGAGGGTGCCACCTAATGGTGCAGCGGGGAAGTAACTTGCCTAGGGAGCAAGAGGTTGCTGGTTCAAATTTCCACTGGTATGTTTCCCAGACTATGGGTAACACCTATATTGGGCAACAGCGATTTTGGAAGATGCTGAAAGGCATAATCTCATGTTGCACGGGAGGAGGCAATGGTAAACCCCTCCTGTACTCTACCAAAGAAAACCACAGGGTTCTGTGGTCTCCAGGAGTCAAAACTAATTACACGGCACAGTTTTACTTTACCTTTAGAGGACAGATCTGCATATCGAAACATGCAAATCAAGTGTGAGACATCACCTAATTAAAAGCTTAGCTGCAGGCTTCAAACACAAGCCCCAACAGAGAGGTCTTGCATCACTTAGGAAAGAGACTCCAGTTTGAGCAGGTCTCCAGTTTCTGAGAATCTGCATGCTCCTTGCTGCCTGAACATCATGCGTAGATGTAGTAATTAAGAAGTCATTCTCAGAAGATCTGAAGCACTCCCCTGATTCTTAGAATTCCCTAGTGTTATATGCTTACACTAGCCTTGCTCAAGCACCAGTAGTGCACTTATTTCATCTATGCAGCATGGACATGCGTGGGAAGTTAGCTTCCATGCAAGAGAAAGGCTGTGCCTATTCGCTGCTTTACAGTTTTTAAAGCTGTGCAATTTGGCAGGCTGAATGCACATTCTTCAAATTAATAATATTACAAAGTAAAAGGTTCTCAAAATGGCAGGTGATTGTTAGGAACATAGGAAGCTGCCATACACTGAGTCAGACCACTGGTCCATCTAGCTCAGTATTGTCTTCACAGACTGGCAACGGCTTTTCCAAGGTTGCAGGCCGGAATCTCTCGCAGCCCTATCTTGGAGAAGCCAGAGGGGGAACTTGGAACCTTCTGCTCTTCCTAGAGCGGCTCCATACTGTGGGGAATATCTTCAGTGCTCATTGTTGCAGGGTGAGGGGTAAAAGGGACAATTATTTTGGCACTTGAGCAGGGGTGTAGCTAGGGGAGAGGGGGCCCGCGTCCATCCCTCTCTCTGGCGGCCTGCCAGAGTGAGGGAGATAATGAAAATAGGGAGAAATGGAGCTGGAGGGCCCACAGGAGCTGGGGGCCCATGTTCTTTGAACCCTTTCGTTCAATTATAGCTACACCCATGCACTTGAGCAGTACTGCAAAGAAGCATTCTGCCCAAATGGCATGGGTGTGTTGGGGTGGAATTTTGTTGTGCATCATGATTGTTGCATGCAACCACAATCCACACAATATGGCTGCAACAGGTGTGGTAGCTGGGGAAGAGGGTTAAGTGCATAAATACTCCTTTGAAGGAAGATGGCTGGATCCTGCCCAACAGCAGTGCTTTTACTTAAAAAAAAAATCATTTTAATACAAGGACTTATAAAAACTGCAGAATGCAAGCACCTCCTTGAGAGATATTTCCTTCTGTGTGACAAAGAATAATTCTCCTAAGATGCAAGCTGTGACGTGTGCACCTATAAATTAAACTATGCTTTAAAATAATGTTTTCCTTAAATTTATGAATATATGTTTATGAATGAATTTAATAAATGCATTCAATTAATTAGTTAGGATCTCTTTAATTGGTTGCCAACTCTAGGAATAACTCAAAACTCCCATACTGGCAAATTAATGGTCTATTTAGCCCACCTTCTTACATAGTTGTGGCCCTGGGATAACCACAGAGAAGGCCCAGTCCCATGTCACCATCAAGCAAGCTGGTGGCAACTGTAACCAAGCCTCCGCATGTGATCTCAATAAGCGGTAGGGTTCATGACAAAGGCACTCTCTTAAATATCCTGGACCCAAGCTGTTAAGGCTTTAAAGATAATAACCAGCACTTGGTATTGGGGTTTTTTTGGAAACCTATTGGCAACCAGTTTTTAAAATTGGTGTTATGTGGTCTCTTTGGGAGATCCTAGAGACCTATCTGGCTGCTGCATTCTCCACCAATTGCAGTTTCTGAACTACACATAAAGGCAGCCCCATGTACAGAGCATTACAGAAGTCTAGCCTAGATTTGGTACCAACATTTGTACTATTTTGAAGTCATTTACCTCCAGAAATGGACATAATTGGCTTATCAGCTGAAGCTGACAGAAAGCACTCCTGGCCACTACCTGAGTTTGAGGAACCAAAGAGTTCTGGGTCCAGGAGAACTCCTGAACCTTTTATTTCTGGGGGAGTGCAACCCCATCCAGAACAGGCAATGAAATGGCAACAAGTACAGAGAGAATATATTTTAATAGTTTAAGTAGCAAAAATAGGACCATAAAAATCAAACACAAATGCTCACATTTACATTCTCCCAACTTATAACTTAAGTTCTTCTGATTTAGACACATCAGTCACAAGCTAACACACAGGTATAGGCTCATCAATTTAATGATATCGTATCTGCATTTTTATTTAAAGATGTAGGTCTGTATATTAGATGGTGGCCATCAAGTGTTATATCTCTATATATTTGTTCACTTTTTTCATCATGTTAGCACCAGAGACTGCATATTAGAAAAGGGCTCCCCTTCATCCCCTGGGTACCTTTCAAATTTGAAGCCAGCATGAATAGAATTCATTTCATGACTCAAATTTTCTAGTGCTGGGTAAACATTTTTCATTAAAAAAAATATTGGATCCCACTGTTTTCACAGTTCTAGATACTTAATTTTTTAAAAAAATTCTGGATTCAACAGCAATTCATCCTAAAATATTGGAGTGATCAGATTCTGCTTTTCTTTGTCTTCCCCTTTGGCACTTCACACTTCCATTGGAAAGTGCAGAGCTAAATGCAAGTTATACAGTATTTCAAAGTATTAATAGCTTTGGAGCTTAACATTTATACAAACATGGCAGCGTATTTCACACTTCTTGGAAGTTTTTGGACTATTCTATTTTTAGTATAGCTTCCAAATTGCCCTTTATATACAAGTTCCCCCACAGCTAATTATGCAAATGTTATAATATATATCCTTACATGAATAGTGTGCTTTAAAAAAAATCATAAAAAGCCATAGAGGGATGATGTTTTGTTAATTTTTTTTCTTGTGCCATTCCACGTCATCATACTTACCATCTATACATTTAATTCTCTAAGGCATACCCGTGGCTAATCCTGTATGTGGCAGCTCTCACGAGAGTTCGCAAGCAAGAGTACCTGACTGGGCAGTGGGGATTCCATATGCAGATAGTGAGGAGGAGCTTGTGATGGTTAAGGTCAGTCGGAAACTTCACAGAACATGTTCTTGATTGTAGAGGAGAGGAATCTCTATCTGTGTGTGTGTGTGTGTGTGTGTGTGTGTACACATACATACACACACGCACACACACACACCTATATCTATATCGGGCTGCGAACAGAGGGGTCATGAGGGAGGGAAGAGTCCCTTCAGGAGAAGGAGGCTGCCGTTGTGTGAATTAGATGAGGAAACAAGATCTGTTAACTCAGAGAGGGAGGGAGGGAGGGAGAGAACATGAAGGGAGGGGGTAGAAAAAGTGGGGAGGAGCGAGCGGAGGAGAAAGAGAAAAAGAAGGGAGGGAAAGAGAGACAGAAGGAAGGGTGAGGGATGGGCCCAAGCCTGTCAGCAGCCTGAGGGGAATGAGTGTGCCGCAAGAAAGAGTCCAGTCAACCACTGCTGCTGTTTGGGGCTACCGAGGCCATTAGTGGAGGGAGGGAGGCAGGCAGGCAAGGGATGGGTCCGGGCCTGTTAGTGGCCTGAGGGGAATGAGTGGCCATGGCGGTGGTGGCAGCGAGGAACGGCCCGGTCAACCACTGCTGCTCCTGTGGGGAGGAGCAGGAGTGAGGCTCGGGTAGGGAGGTCTCTGTGGATAGGAGGCTGCAGCTTGACCAATAGGTGCCAGTAACGCTGGAGCCATGCCCAAGAGAGGAGAGGGGGATGGAGTAAAGGGATGGAGGAGTGACCAAGCGAGGTGAGGGGGATGGAAGCAATGGGATGGAGGAAGAGCAGCAGGAGTGTGGCTCAGGTGAGGGTGGAGAGATCTCTGAGGTGAGGGGGGCTGTGGCAGGGAGTGAGGGAAGCAATCAAATACTAGCATGCAGATGCTCTGTGCAGGTTAAGCTAGTTTCTATTAATGTCCCAAGAGATTTACAGTAATATTTCCAGGTTCTCAAGATGCTTTTCAAAAGTCTAAAGCTTGCTGGCTTGTGTTTTAATACAACTGTTGCATTTTTCAATATATTTGTGCCAATTATTTTTCTGAACAGGAGCTGGTAGACCATAGATCTTCCCTTCCTGGTCACTTAATCCTATGGCTCATACCTAATTACCTACCTCTCTCCATCAGGTGGCAGTTCAGGGAATGGAACTGAGGGTTCCCTTGGGGTTGTTTCTCCCTGTGTGGAATGGCCAACTCAGGGTGCACTGGGAGGCAGTATTTGAAATATATTCCATTTTTAAAAATCTGTTAAAGAGTATGTTTTAAATAAAACTCCTATCTAAATACATTGATTCTGTGATCCCTCTAATTCACCCTGAGCTTCTCCAGTCTAGAGAACTGCTTAAATTCAGTTGAGAAACACTTATCACCTAAAAAATTTTTATTTGCAAATCATGCTGTGCAGCTTTTTCAGTTTTATAACATTTTCATGTGTTTCTTTATGGAAAAGATGCAGTTAACATTCTACTGAAAGAGCTTCAAACTACTGCAAAGTCAAATGTGTTTTTAGAGGCTATTTCCTGTTTCCAAGTGTATAAAAACTTACACAAGAGAAAGTGAGCTGGATTTTTGTGTGTGACTAAAACATCATTGGAAGCAAATCAGCACACTGAAGAAGAGTGGAGGGGGAGGGAGATGCTTAATGCACCTCTTGAGTAACAGAGGCAAGACATTAAGCAGACAAACTTATTTGATATAGTCTGGAAACATCGTCCATCCTTCAAGTGGTACATGATTTATAGCAGTACTGCTATGAACTTATGATTTCTGCATAGGGAAGAAGGAGACAGCCAACTTCATGGAGTTTCAGAAAAACTGAAGATCAACTGGTATCCAATAACATTTATACCAACTTTAATATGTCTATGTGGTATCCAAACCTGCCCGATGAGAGTTTGCCATTTCAAGACAGCTGTTCCAATTTTTTTCAAAGAACCACAATACTAATAAGCCCAGAAGGGCTCCTGTGTGTTCACAACACACTACGATGGCGAACTAGCAGATTCTGTAACTGCAGCTCCCACTACGATATTGTTTTTGTCACTTAGCGTCTTTACAACAGATGTAGCTGGAGACTGAAGCACTTTCCGTGAAAGCCTCATTCTGCCGTCATTTGGATCACGTCCAAAATATTTCACCTGTTGGTAGGAAGAAATTTGATTGATCTCAGTTTGAGGTAAGACGCTATGTAAGAGATATAATGTTAGAGTAAAATACAGCAAAGAATTTATTTTAGAGATCAGGGGCAGTGCTGTAACCACCAATGCACAAGGGGAGACAAATGTCCCAGGGACACTTGGGGCTGTCACAATGTCAGCCTGTCACCTCTCCCCTTTGCGCCCCCCCCTTCAGCTGGAGAACGAAATGCTTGCCAGCTGGGAACATGCGGCACAGCCCCATACCTGCTCCTAGCCATTAAACGAGGCACTGGCTGGGAAGTAGTGAAGGGCCACGCATCCTCCCTTCTCGGGGTTGGCCACGCCCCCTGCGTCGGAGTGCAATGCACACCAACACAGGGGACATGACCAGCAGTGGGAAAGTACGCTATGTGGCTCTTCAGCTCTTGCCTGATGATGCTTCATTTGCCAGCTGGGTGCTCTCTCTCCCCCTCACTCCAAGTGAGGGAGAGGAAGAAAGCACTCAGAGTGAGAGGCCTGTCAGACGCACATCGATGCAGGACGGGGGGGGGCTGTCCCTGGGCTGCAGGCATCCCCTACGCCGCTGGTTCAGGGGTACAACGTATCAAAGGTTTTGTTAATGTTCCATACATGAAGGGGACGCAGAGGTAATTTTAGAAATCAGGCACCTGAAGACTGACAAAGCCCCACTGGTGCAAGGGCTTCCCATGCCTTCTAGAAAAGAAGAAAGCCCTTATGTAGGTGGAGCTTTGTGGATATATCAAAGCACTTGGATCAGGGCCTTCTCTACACATGGAAAACGGGGATTTTTCACACTCCTCTCATCATGCTAGTTTTTTTTACATGTAGCGATTTTAAAAAAATATATTTTTCAACACGAAGGAACATTAAAGTTATGTGCACCCCCCCCATCTGCAGTTTGAAGTGGTACAGCCCAAACACAGGTTTACTATCTCAGTAAGGTGGTGACCTGAGGTGGGCAGAGAGGCCTACGGTTAAGGTAGAGGCCTCAGGAGAGGAAATTATCCAGTGCTCATTTTTCGTGTAATCCCACTTTGCCCCACTCATGCTTCAAAAAAACAAAACACTAGCACATAATACCAAGCACAATGTACCACCATAGCTCAGATACATTACAAGCCCCCATGAACTGCTAGCTGTAATGTAGGGGTAATGCTACTAAGTAACACACATTACCCAGGGGTTCTCCAACTTGGGTTTCCAAATGTTGTTGGGGACTACAACTCCCATCAAGAGCCCCTGGTGGTGCAGTGGTAAAACTGCCGCCCTGTAACCAGAAGGTTACAAGTTCGATCCTGACCAGGGGCTCAAGGTTGATTCAGCCTTCCATCCTTCTGAGGTCGGTAAAATGAGTACCCAGAATGTTGGGGGCAATATGCTAAATCATTGTAAACCGCTTAGAGAGCTCCGGCTATAGAGCGGTATATAAATGTAAGTGCTATTGCTATCATTCCATGTAGTTCAGTGGTGCATAACTCAAATACTCTGGTGGGCTGAAACCGACTGCGACTTGGCGTATGGGGGCAGAGGTAAATTATTAGGGTGCCAATTATTAAAGTAACACTTATTAATTACATCAAATTAAAATCAAGTTAATTAAAATAAATTTAAAATTTAACTTTTGAAGTTCTGGCAGGCCAAGATTAATTTTAAATTAAAATTCATTCTAATAAAATATGTAACTACAATATGTACAAAATACGTAACAATAAAATGCATTGCTCTACCTTTCCTCCTCTGCTGCCACCCAACTACCACAGGGCCATTCCCCTCAAGGTTCAGCCACCGCTAACTGTTTACCTGAGGCACGTGCTGCAACTGCTCAATCCCTCTGGTCTCACCACCCACTCATCCCTGCCACCCCCCAACTCCCACAGGCCAGCAGCAGGAGCGGTGGTGTGCTGCTGCTGTGGGGGCAGAAGCACTGCTGCTTGCACCCCCCCCCCACTCCCCGGCTCCTAAGCACAGGCCGCTTGCTTCCCTCCTGAGCCCCTCGGCTGCTTCCAGGGCCGGGAGCTTCCTGGAAATGAGGGCGTGCATGTGCCCTGAAGGAGATTCAGTCACTTTTTCAAACAGTGACACTCAACTCCGTGCAATGTCTGTTGCCTTTCGGTCTCTTTCCTGCTCCATCTCAAACCCAGATCTTTGTAACCCGCTGCCTCCCCATCCAACTTCAGGCATATGCTGAAGTAGGTTCCTATCTAACAAACCCGTGCCACAATAATTTACAATGATCACGGCATCTTGACCTCGAGACCTATTTTTCAATCCCACGATTTATCCCAGACACACAAGAAGGGAATACACCACCTCCCTACCCCATGCTATCTGGAATTAGGCCAGGAAAGGGTTCCCATAACAAAGAGTATCCAGGCGAGTTTTTGCCCCAGCATCTCTCTTCTGGAGAATGCAATGCTCAGGCCATGGTTTTATTTGAGGAGGGGGGAGTTTGTTTATTGAGTCTACTCTTCTGGGGCCCAAAGCTGGATGGAAGGGCGACCCCCCTACTCCACCCCCGATGTTTTGGTCCAGCTTCGGCACTGTACAGCTCGCCCCACAGAGGTAAATGGCGAAGTTTTCGCCACCTCGTCCTCCTCATGGCCCTCGCCGCACCTCCAGGTTGCCGTGCAGCAGCAAGGGCAGCGTGGAGATGGGTGAGGAAGCGGTTGGTGAAGGCTGGGGAGAGGCAGCTGCAGTGGTGGGTCTTTGGGGCTGTTGCTGGGCAATGGCGTTGAGGGGCAACATGAGGTAGCAATGTGGTGGGGGTAGGCAGCGCATGCCCAGCGAGTGGAGCCTGGGCTGCTGGCTCTGGATGTATTGCCTGCACACCCCTCACTTGTCCAACAGGTTGACTGTCCATTGGCGCGGTCCACCGGGCCTTGCGGGTTCTCCACCTTGGTCTCCCCGCCCATGGTGATAGGAGAGGCCAGGCAGGGGGCGTCGCTCATGCTGGGGGCTCATCCATTGTTTGGTACTGGCAGGGGCAATGCTGGAAGGGGAGGTTTCTCTCACACATCACTGTGTGCCCAACGGCCACCCCCTGGGCTTGTCCTTCTCCAATGACAGCTCTTTTTTCCTTGTCTAGCATAAGCTCTGGCGGGGATGAGTGGGTGGCAAGACCAGAGGGAGAGCAGCTGCAGCACATGCCTCAGGCAAACAATTAGCAGCAGCTGAACCAGGAAGGAAATGGCACTGCGGGCCATAAGGACTGCCTTATCCCATTAAAAAAATGGCCGACAGACTTTCAATATCTATCTATACATTTTTCCTGGGTGTGCCCAGGGAAAATGCATCCCGGCAGCCCAGCTGATTGGCTGGCGGCGCACCCAGGAGAATTGGACCGCGGAGGGAAGGCGGTAGCGGGCCGACAGCCTGGGTCCGCACCTGCCTGGAGGCGAGGACATGAGGTGGGGGTGCGGGGGAGAAGGGGCTGGCTACCTCTCTGACAAGTGGCAGCAGCGGGAGGAGCCCAGACGCAGAGGAGGATGCGGGCCGGCTGGCATGCGAATGAAGCTCTGCTGGCATGAGAAGCCCCGCGGCTTGAGGAGGCGGTGGGCAAAGCCCTGCCGGCCTGAAGAAATGGCAGGCGGGCGGAGCCGTGTCATCATGAGGAGGCGGTGGGCGGGCGAAGCCCTGCCGGCCTGAGGAGGCGGCTGCCATTGTGAGGCGGCGGTGGGCAGGCGGGTGAAGCTCCCGTCGGCTGGCCTGAGGGGGTGTGGCTGTCCGGCAGGCGAAGGCCGCCAGCTTGAGGAGGCGCGGCCAGGCGGGACCAGGTGGTGAAGAACCAGGGGCGCAGATGCTCTGTGCCCGGTCAACTAGTATAGTAGAATTACCTGGATTTCTTGACCAACTTCTAATCCCAGAGCACTAGGATGCTTAATCTAGAAGAGAATGTTCACAGTGTTACTTTGTTTTTACAGTTCGGGAATGTTTACACAGCATGACCGCAAAGTGTATACAAGAATTTGCTACAAAATCCACTTTCTAGGAATCAATTCATGTCTAAACTTCCTGTCCTCTGTTTGATTAACATGCAAATAACTGGTAAAAGGCAATCAAAGATATACGCTTCACTTAGGTCAGTACTTCCCCAAGTGCCTGTTTGTTCAGAAAACTGTGCAAAAATTGTACCATTATATATAAAGTAGATGTCCACCCTTATTGACAGCAGTGTCATACGAACTTGCTCTGCACAGAGTCAGACCATTGGTCCATCTAGCTCAGCACTGTGTACACTGAACAGCAAGAGCTCTCTGGGGGTTTAGACAGGGGACTATCCTAACTGAAGATGCTAGAGATTCAACATGGGAATTTCTGCATACATATAGCTCTACCACTGGGCTCCAGCCCCTCCCCAAAAGGTAAAGCCCCCCTGGCATAGTCCAATTGCCTATTTAGATTTATCACAGAATGCCAATTATCACAATGTTTTGTTTTATGGTTTTATTACTTATTGAGAAAAGTGTGGAGCAGCAGCAAAAGGTTAGTTTGCCACTCTTGTTCAAATTGAAGAAATACACAAATACCTTTCTTTGATCCAACTGTGAGTTGTGAAGTAAAACAGGAGTCATGTTTGGATACAATTTTACCATCACTCCAACATCTCTGCATTAAACAGATGAAATTTTTGTTATTCCAGTATGATGCAACTGGAAGGCTTACATCATACTCTCCTCCCCTTGCCCATTCCAAAACAATTTCAGCCTTTCCTCCGTTTGATTTAAGGAACTTCATATCATCCAACCGAGCATGCATTTTAATTCCTTTATTTCTTATTTTCTGATTTCTTTCAAATCCTCATCTCAACTTTGCAAGTATAATCAAAATTTCTTGCAGGTTTTTAAAATTAAGAGAAATTTTTCCTATGCATGTGAGGATCCTCTATTGTGTGTCTAACACATTTCTCTGCTGCCAAAAGAGAACACTGAAGACTCTGTGCTATTGTATGTCACAGCTACTGAACTGCAACCTTTTGCCATTAATTTTTATCTCAGTTCTCATACAGAAGATTGATGAAGCTATAATGCCAACACCTTACAAGAGGGTTAAGAAACTCTGATCAGACTGCATAACTGTACTTGCCCTCCCCTCTCATATAGAAATTCCTTGTGTTGATACCAAGGTTAATATGGTTAATGCGAAGAAGTAATGCTAAACTGTTAACCAGGATTTGAAACCAATAAAAACCTTGGTTAATAGTACAACATGGTTAACATTCATGCTGATGTTGCCCTCAACTATAATTAAAGCCAGTGGGGAAAGGATCTGGGGAAATCTGTTTGTAAGACTGGAGAGAGCATGCGATTTATTTTTTTAAAAACAGAAGCAGTTATACGATCAGGTCAGTCATGAGGTGACTGATAATATCAGAGTAAAGACAAGATCTGGGTGAATTAAGATGACCTGAGGAAAGCAAGAAGGAGGGAACTGGAATTTCCTGGTGCAGGCTGGAAGCTGCATGAATTTTGTGTTGCCTGAAGCCATCAACGTTGGATGGACAACACTGGGTTCCTTCCGTTGCCCAACATTCTCTGCCCAACTTCAAATGTTGGCAACAAATATTGAGTGAATGTCAGGTGGCGGAGGGAACCAGGCATACTTAACATTGGCAGCTTGAGACAATAAAATGTGCTCAGCCTCTGGTTTGCACCAGAACTGCACACTCACCAGGAACACCCGGTTCACTCCTACTTATGTTCTGAGGGTTGTCTGAACCCACCCACCTTCTCTTTGAACTTTTAATTCAATTAAGATTATCTACAAGCTACCAGCCTTATACCAGATTTCTTAAATAACTAGCCGACCCCGCACAGAGCATCTGTGTGCTCTTTGTGGCCAGTGGTTACCTCTCCCCCGCACTTATGCCCCAGTCTCCGCTTCCTAACCATGGCCGGTCCGTGCCAGGCCCAGCCGCCTCTCCTCCCCACCGCTACTTCTGCCCTCACCCCCCCCCACTTCCTTTCCCTCCTCCTGGGCCTTGCCTCTGCTGCCGGGCTGGGCCTGCCACCACCTCTTTTCTCCGCGGCCGGCCCGCCACAGCCACCAATCCTCCTGGGTGCGTTTCAGCCAATCAGGCACCTCCGCTGCCCAGCCAATCAGTTGGGAGCCAGGACGCACATTCCATGGCACACCCAGGAGAATTAATATAATAGATCAACTCACTAGTTAACAATTGAGATTTATTTAGAAATCTAAAGGAAGTTAGTTATATTTCTATACTGCTCAAAAAACATTAATTAAAACAAGATAAATGATAATGGTTGTTACAAGTTGTTAGAACAGCTCACCAGCTTCAGGCTTCCCCTTTTATTTTTGAATATACACATCTACTCAGCTAATTTTTTTTTTTACATAAAATAACTGAAAGAATATTTTCACTAATTGTGCGTGTATGTACGTATGTATACATAAATATATATAAAATACACAAAACACACTGTCAAACCTGATTAGCTTCAGAAGCCGAGTTTTGCTCACCTCAATTCTGTTATTGTGGCTGTATAAATAGCTCCAAATTCCAACTGATAGTCTTGCTATTGGGGTTGGGGGGCAAGAAGAGAGAGACAGAATGAAGGAATATACTGGTTAAGATCCAAAGAACAACAAAACTAGTTCTACACAGCTCAAATGGCCTAGTATACAAAGATGAGTTTCAAAAGCTGTTTGTTGTATGGGGGGTACAGTATGGGCTCCTGCTGCAACCTGCCCCCCACCCACTCAAAATTCACACTGGCCACTTATAAGCCTTTCACTTGCTTACAGTAGCCCTTTGGATCCTGGCCATTCCATTTTATTTAAACATTATAGGCAATCCTGCCCAAAGAGCTTAAGGCCATAGAAATGGTTATACAAAAGAAATGGATCCCCTGAAGAGCAAACAAAATATATGACTAAAATTAATAAAACATGCCCTTACATCATCTTTGCAGATTTCGGTAATAAATTCTCGTGCTTCATGCATAGCAGCTGGTGTTGGAGCAAACACAGAAAATGTCTCTTCATCCATTTGGCTAACAGTGACCCCTTGGGAATAAGATGTGTTCAGAATTAACACCAAACTGGTTTTGCACAGTAGATTTTTAGCTATTTACAGTAGCTTATAATGCAACTTTGCACTAAAGTAATGCAAACTTGACACCCCAATCTCTTACCCATGGCTAAGAAACTAGACACAGGTTGTAGGACAGCACACCCCATTTTGTTGACAGCATGAATTTCTCCCACACTGTTCACCTGGCAAAATATCAGCCAGGCCTCCCATCTTTACCAGGATTTCAAAACAATTAGCTAGAGGAAGCTGTCACCAGCTGCAGAAACTATAGGCAGACCCTTCTGCGCTAGACTCCACTTATACCACATGAGTATTTTGTATGACAGCCCCTAGCCTTGCACATGTGGCATCGGTGGAATGTAGTTTGACCTATTTCTTTCTCTGTGCTTCTACATCTGCAGAGATGCTTTTACAAATATATGAACTGGTGAGCACACAATAAAAATTAACACCGTGACTGAATATATGCAAAGCAAGATGGCTCACCTGTTCCAGCTTGAAGTTTCTTTAAATTATAACCTCCGGGACCTACAAATCTTGCTCTTTTTGATAATGGCACTTGAATGGTTTCTGAAATGCAGAACATTCAAGTCACAAGCATGCTCTGGTAAAAAAGACCAAGTTTTTGTCAAATTCTAAAGTTATCTACATATAAAGTCAGAATCCCCCCTCCCCCACAATCTATCAAGTCTGTCAGATAATGAACTTTTCTGTCAATTTTTCCAACACATATGGGGAAAATGCTATATTGCAAAATCTTGCATTTTGCCTATGCAACTCGTGCATGTCGAGATGCAAAGACGCTATAATATTAAAAGCAACAAAGATATCACTACCTTATGGGACCCTTGTAAATAGGTTATTGGCCTACACTACACACAAATATATTTTTTGTGTAGAAGAGCCAGCGTGGTGTAGTAATTGTGTAGTAATAATTGTGTATTGGAATGGTGGGAGTTGTAGTTCAAAAACAGCTGGAGGGCCAAGGTTCCCCACCCCTGGTGAAGTGGTTAGAATGCTGGACTAGGACCAGGGAGACCCGAGTTCAAATCCCCATTCAGGCATGATACTTGCTGGGTGACTCTGGGCTAGTCACTTTTCATTCAGCCTAACCTGGGCTCCTTGGAGGAAGAGTGGAATATAAACGTATGTATGTATAAATACATACATACATACATACCCGCAGTTTGAAAGTAGTATCAATTTGCTTACAATCTTCCTCCCTACCTGGTCACTTGTAGACAATTCTTCCTTGTCACAGATGACAGTTCAGTAACTGTTTACAAGTCTGCATGTTTAGCTGACTGAGTAAAAGAGCAGCAAAGTAAGTGCTGCCACACTCATCACCAAAAGAATATAAATCAGGACAGATGTTCTTCTAAGGTCATCTAGTGTAATACAACCCAGGGAAAGTTGTATTGCATTGAGTTCAATGTACTTTCCAGCACAGGCAATAGTCTAACATCAGGATCCATTTTAAGTGCTGACTTGAAACATGGGACTCTCTAATTTTGTTCTGCCATATGTCAGTTTTTCTTCTCTCCTCTTCCTCTTCATTTTTCATCATTCTTTCTCTTGCTCTGTCCCACCCCACCTGCCCTTGCATTCCCATACATCTTTTTCTCCCAAGCACATGCCAATTCACCAGTTGGATCAATGGCCTAATAACCTTACTGGTCCACCCTGACATAAGACTGTGTATGACATATCTAGAAAACTTGGCATGCCTCCTTCCACATTTTTCACCCTCCTGAATCCAGCAAGAGAAGCATTTGTGCTCTCCATGCAAAACATGGGTACTAATAGGAATTGACGCGCAATAATAGCCAGACTCCAAGAAAAGTCACAAATGCACAGCTACCAGTTATGGGCTGTGATTTTCACCAACATTCTTAGGAACATAGGAAGCCGGAGTCAGACTATTGGTCTGTCTAGCTCACTACTGTCTACACCAGGGGTTCTCAATGTTGGCTTCTCTCCAGATGTTATTGCACTTCAACTCTAATAATCCCCAGCCCCAGTGGCCTTTGGTTGAGGATTGTGGGAGATGAAGTCCAATAACATCTGGGGACCCAACGTTGAGAAGCCCTGGTCTACAGAGACTGGCAGCAGCTTCTCCAAGGTTGCAGGCAGGAACCTCTCTCAGCCATATCTGAGATACGAGATACGAGGGTGGGAACTTGGAACCTTCTGCATGCAAGCCCACAGATGCTCTTCCCAGAGCAGTCCCATCCCCTAAGAACAGCCTCTAATATCTTATACTGCTCACACATGTAGTCTCCCATTCCAATGCAAACCAGGGCAGACCCTGCTTAGCAAAGGGAACAATTAATACAGCAATGGACCAGCCATCCTCTTAAAGGCAGGTTTTCCAAATCTGAAGAGATGAGCCCTCACAAACACAGTTCAGTGCGAATGTCATTACCTACAAGGGGTCCATTCTCTTTTCGGCTTGCTCTGGGTTTTGCAATGGTCTTGTTCATAATTTGCAAGATCTCTCTCTTTGCCACTACAGGAGAAGTAAAACGTTTCCAGTTTAAATATAGAATGATCATTACAATTCTTTTTTAAAACAAAACGTTCAGTTACAGGGAGGGAAAGCTGCCTCTCTTTCATAATGCTTCTAACATGACTAATCTAGGAAACCTTTTGCCCTGCTGCACCACGAAGAGGGCTCGAGGCAGTCTTGGGTAGCGATATTGTTAAACTAAAAGCAGATTTGTTTCCAGTCTTGTGCTTCACAAGGACATTTGGAAGGCAGAAATGCATATTATGCACACACCCAGATCTTGTGTCCAGCTCTGGGTATTATTTCCCATGCATTTTAAAAGCTTCCCATCTCTCCAGTTGAAAGATATTGCAACATTTGCAAGAACTGTCACTGCTGTGCAATAATACAAATTTGGACTGTTCTGTTTTTGTGTTGGGACACTAAGCTTTTGTCAGTGTTTTGATGACAATGCATTTATGTGACTTTGTGTGTTGGTTCTTTATTATCAAAGCACATAACCTAGTAAGGTTAATCATAATTTATCCTCCCACTGCATCTACATAACAGGTCTCCAAATGTTCTATCGGAGGAGAAACACAGGGAAAAAACTGTTAATTTATTTCAGCAAATTCTTTGCTTAAAATCAGTTACTTAGCCGCAAAGAACTATTTGCTTAAGAGGTGTTGTTTTTAAACAAACAAGTTAGCAGATGGAAGTACAGCAGAAGTGTTTCCTAAGAGCACTCAGGAAGACCCATGCTTCTTTTTCTAGAAACAGAAAGCATCCTGGGAGGAGGTGGCAGCGGCGATGGGCTGGACTGGCCGGCTGGAGGAGGCAGCAGCAATGGGCTGGCCTGATGGGGGAAAGCAGCAGCGGTCAGCAGGAAGAGACGGCGGCCCGGACTGGCAGGAGGAGGCGGCAGCCGCCGGGCCCGCCAGCCAGAAACCATGAGGTGAAGGTGGGAAGATGAAGTGGGCTGGCCAGCCCACCTGCCAAAAAGCACACCGGGGCGGGGGGTGGAGAAGCGGCGGGTGGGGGGGAGCGGCCAGAAAGCCGGGCGTGCCAGAGGTGTAGATGCTCCACGCCCGGCCCACCTAGTGAAAAAAACCACCTCTAAATTAAAACTATAAACTTAAAGCCTGACTAAACAGGTATGTTTTTAGGTCCTTCTTAAAAACAATCTGAGAAAGGGAAACTAAATTTCGTTAGGAAGTTTATTCCATATACCTGGGACAGGAAATTTAGTAAGTTTAGGAGGGTTGTGACTTTCTAGGCTGGTGTATGTACATTCCATACTCTCCATATCCATCAGTGGTTTAATCAATTCCATACTCGCCAACATTTCAAGGATGAAAACAGGGACAAGCTTGTAACACGTCTATTTTCATATCCATGAACACTGTGCAAGCCACTCTAAACCCACATTACACATGACTGACAAGGAGCAAGTAACAAAACAAGGACAGTCCCTGGTAAATAGAGTCAGTTGGAGTGTATGCCATTACAGCAACTTTCATTTAGAAATTGTAACTAGACAGACTGCCTCTGCAACCTCAAAGAAAGCTGAGCCTAGCAGGGACAAAGTAGTGGACACAAACAAGAGATCTATATCCTGCTCTGATCTAAAGCGGGCCGAGGGCTGACCTTCATGGGACAAAACCAAAATAGCACAGAAATGAGCCAATGACTGAGAACCATGGGCTCTATGCACTCACCTGTGGCTTGCTGAATAGCTTCCATTACAATTTTTAGAGGTATCCCTGGAAGCTTGATATCAGCCTAATAATGCACAAATGAAAAATTAAAATCATTTAAATATTCCAGCGGTAAATTCACCTGGGATTGTTTGTCCATACAATACAATACAATGGTCAGTGTTGATGCAGGTTTTCTTTCTTTCTCTTTCTTTTTAAAATCTAATATCCCAGGAAACTGGTGCAGAAACATTGTATTTAGTGAAGGCATGATTTAACTTGGTTGGCTGGTTCTGTCCATCTATACACAGACAGTAGCTCTGGTAAAAACTCAAGGGTTTTGATGGCACTTTAAGTAGACCAATAGGATGAGCTCCACAGGTGAAGGCCAATCAGTTTAAAATGTTACAACTGGATTGTGATTGGCTGGGTCTCACTGGACATTCTGTGAGGAGGGGCCTTTGAACTTCCTCAGGGTCAGTTTAGTCTGTTGTCAGTTTATTGATTGAATGATTGATTGATGGTTAAATTTATATACTGCCTTTCATTAAAACAATCCCAAGGCAGTTTAAAGCAAAATTTAAAAACAAGATTGTAAAAAAGACACAATTAAAATATTAAGCTAAAAATACAAAACAAGTCTAATTAAAAAATTTAACACACAAGCATAAAAGCAATACTTTGAAGTGGAGGTGCTGAAAAAAGGAAATGCATGGAAGAGCTGAAGGAAGACATTTGTTTATTTAAAACATTTATGTCCCACCCCTCCTGTACAATACTGCCCAGGGCTGCTCACAAAGACAATAAGACAGATAAAAATACAAAATTAATAACATTCGGTTGAACTAGATCCAATTAAAATCAGATAATTAAAAACTTACTGGGACAGACAGAGAATAAAAAACAAAAAAGCCTCTCTAAAAAGACAGGTTTTCAATTGTTTCTTAAAATCCCAGAGGGAGGAAGCATGGCGAAGCTTGCTTGGGAAGACAAGAACTCAGGGAAGAGAGCTTGAGGGCAGAAACTTTGCAGCTGATCGTCGGCTGAGGGGGAGGAGAAAGTGCAGTGAACCTTCTCCCACATAAATGTTACTTTGCTTTTTAAAAACCTAAAGCCCTGTGAATAACTGGGGCTAAACACATGTCCATGCCTTATTACCACCTGTTACAGTAGAGCCCCCCACCTGCCCCCCCCCCCCAGTGAATTTGTATTTAGGCTAAATCGAGGTTGGTGGCAGTCAACCACTGTTGAGGTTGTATGAACTAGAAAGCAGTGTCAGGAGGGTTTAGGACGGCAAAACCCTTCACAATACCAGTAGTGCCATATTTCAAGAACTATCCCAGAAATAACACGGCTACCTGTAAAGCAGTTATTCCTTTATTCGTTCCAGCCATCTTGAAGTCCATATCACCATTATAGTCTTCTATTCCCTGCAAAATAAGTAAATTCCAATTGTCTCCCAAAGCTGCAGAGGTGGTATCACTTGACCTAAAAGCCTTTCTGCTATGATCTTGAACATATTAGATGGATGGAAGTTCTACAGCAAATGGTGGATTCATTAATGATAGCAACCTTGAAGCCCATGCTCACATCACCACTGTGGGGGGTGGGAGGGAGGGGAGAGAGGGAGAGCGCAAGCAAGCGCGGGGTGTGGGCTCTCGGGTTCTCCCAACAGTACCCCACAAACTATGGTTTTGTGGTCTCTATGGCGAAAGTAGAGCTTTTTTGGGGGGGTGAAGCATCGGGGTACCCCTGACCCCAATAGGGGAGGTTCGTTGGGCGGATGGAGCCCAATAATCAGCCCAGACGAGAGGACTTAAGATCAAAGTTTTATTTGCCCTTAAGTATTTCTGCAAGTGTAATTACAGACTTTGAGCACAAATAGGCAATAAGCTTAAGGCTAAGCCAATGAAGATGCTGAGAATTCCTTTGGAGAGAACTAGCTCCAGCAAGAGAAGTGCAATGCCCAAATTTCCAAAGAAACAGTAAACATTAAAAACAGCTTAAGACGTTAATGTACACATTTAGCGTGATGTTGGGGTTAATGGGAGCTCACTAAAAAATGTTCACGACACCACTTCACATGAAAATGTACATTATAAAGGAATTTTGCATATCTGCCCAGTCAACATCCATGGGCAATTTAAACAGGTTGCTTACCTGTAACAGGTGATCTTTCTGGTGATCCATGTCCACTAACAACCTGGGTTCTGCACCTGCACAGTGATCCTTGAGGAATAATTCAAAGCTCCTAGAGGTGCTCTTCAGTTCCGCCGCATCGTACAACCATTATTTTTGGCAGGAGAGCACCTTTCTCCTCAGTTCCTGATCACTGTTGTAATAAGCCAAGAAGAATGTCCATAGATGGAGTCAGGTAAGTCACTATAACTGTGGAGGTATCCTAGCAGTGCGGTAGGCCAGGAGGGTGTTGTGCGTGGACATGGATCACCAGGGAAAAAAACCACCTGTTACAGGTAAGCAGCCTGTTTATCTTTGAGGTGATCCATGTTCCCTCAAAACCTAGGTGATTAACAAGCTCATCAGGATGGAGGTGGAACTAGGATACTGGTTATGAGTACTTTTTTTGAGAACCACCCGACCAGGTTGGCCTCCACTGCTGAACGGATGTCCATAGCATAGTGCTTGACAAAAGGTAGGTCCGAAGACCACATGGCCACTTTGCAAATATCCTTCATGCTGATGCCAGACATGTGAGCTGCCGGCGTGGCCATGGCTCTGGTAGAGTGTGCTCTGATCTTCGGGGGCGGGGGGGAGGTTGACCTCCAATTTGTTGAAGCACAGGAAGGTAAGCTCCACAAGCCAATGAAATAATCTTTGCCTAGAGATAGGGCGACCCCTGTTTTCTCCATTGTAAAAGACCAAATGCTTGTTTGATCGTCTGAAAACATTAGCTCTACTTAGGTAATAAAGGAGAGATCTTCTCATGTCCAGACTAAGAGTGCATAGATTGTGTTCCAGAAGGGTGGATGAGTTCTGGAAGAAAGTAAGTAACTTACTTTGGTGCAGAATGATGACAATGCTCCCTCCAATAGCGAGTAGGGGAGCAACGTGGAGTCACTTTAGCAGGTGAAGTGGATGGTGTTCTGGGAGCTTGCATAGATTTAGAATCATCACCACCGTCCAGGCATGAAGGTGAAAGCCTTTAAAGGTTGACCCCAACAGGTTGCTAATAGAAGATCATGGGAGAGATTCAAGGTTTCTAGAGGTGGATTTGTTCCCTGATATTGGAGATAACTCCCTTGAAGACTGATGCTCTTTGTCAGGAGAGTCATGTAGAAGGCGAGCTGGGAGTGATTTAATGACAATAGGTGAAGGAACCCTAGATGCAGGATTTTGTGGAGTAGTCAGTTTTGTGGAGTACCAATATCAAAATGGTAGTTGTGACGAAGGTAGTCGATGAGTGAGGTGAGGTTGACTTTGAAGTTGAAGACGATGTTGGACACAGAAGCAATGTCAGAATAATGACAGTCGGGCCCAACTTTGGTGTTACTTGCAATGTTGACGTGTCCAGTGTCAAGGGTAGAGATCCCTTGTAAATCCCTTACGCATTAGACAGCGAAGGGTATGAGGCGACACCTTCGACTTTGATGTTGTAGAAGGCTTTGACTTTGTTTATGTCGCAGAGGTAGAGCAAGTTTGGTGATGCTTCGGGCTCAATGATCTATAGCATTCATGTTCGTTTCTCTTGTGGTGGCGGTGTTGAGTGTCAACGTCAATTGCCATGGGTTTCTTGAAAGTCATGTCCCCATGGTCTCTATGAGAAGGGGCTTGAGGAGAAGATGTGGTGGCTGTTGCCGAAGTTGCCTTTGATCACGAAGGATGGTGGACAGCTGATTCCAAAGTTGCTCATGGTCCCGATGAGTGGCTGTCACCTGACATCAACGCTGTTGACGGGCCCAGATAATTCACCATAGGTGTTGGTGGTCGAAGTATGGTCTCGTAAAGGGTCGCTGTCAAGTGAAGTTCATGGCTCTTCTTAGTTTTCCCAGAAAAGGCCCAATAAATTCTACAGGCATTGACATTGTGCCCTTCGCTAAAACAAATTAAACATTCATTGTGTTTATCTGATGGGGGGTAAAGCACACCCGCAGGAGGTACACTTAAAAATTTTTTTTTATTTCCCAGCGACAAAAAGGGGTGAGAAGGAGAAAAGCCGTGAAATAAATTGTAGTCAAAACCTGAAAATCACTGGGGAGAAAAGGTCTGAGGGGAAAACCAAAGAATAGTCCGGAAAACCAGTTAAGAGTCAAGCCGAAACACAATGCTGAAGAAAGCTGAGGAATGAGGAAAAGTGGAGATAATCCTTCCTGCTGCGAGCAGCGTGGTGAATGAGAAGGAACTGAGTGCTCTCTTGTCGATAATAATGGTTGCACCACGGACGCAATTCAGAGCCGAAGAGTGCCTCTAGGAGCTTTGAATTCTTCTGCAAGGATCACTGCGCAGGCACAGAACCTAGGTTGTGAGGGAACATGGATCACCTCAAAGACCAATCAGTTACTGTGCACATTTGCCAGCTGAAGTATATATTTTCCAAGTGGGAACTGTACTAAATGTAGGAATTGTCAGGTGGAAGCTCTGTATTGGTGGCCCTCATTATCCACAGGGGTTCCGTTCTTGCCTACAACTGCAGATAACGAAACCATGGATAACGAGACCTTAACCCTATGGAGATGGGGTTTAGGTTCCTAGAAGTAAAAAAAGCCGTAAATAAATGGGGAGGAGGCATCCATAAAAGCACCATACCATTCTCTTCAGGTCTTCAGCTGTGCAACAATGATCACCCCGCCACAATTTTCCATGAAAATTGGAGGAGGGAGGGGTTGACAAAAGAGTCACAAAATGGCTCCATTCAGCAAAATGGTGGCCAGAAATGACATCGGAAATAATTTCCGGCCACCCAGGAACGGCGGATAGGCAAATTTTTACTATTTTTTGAACCGCATATAATGAGGTTGGGTCTTCATCGCCTGACCGTGGATATGCAAAACTGCAGGTGCCAGGGCCACCCATATTGTAAGCAGGAAGCATATAAAGTCTCTTTGTTCAATCCACATTCTCTGATTTCCATGGTGACAACAGCTAGTTTATATAGCAGTTTTATAAAGTTCAAAGCGCTTCAAACACATTATGTTGAAACTCTGTAAAGTAGGCCAATAATATTAACCCCATACTTCAGACAGAGAGGGGGACTAAAGCTCAGAATGGCTTCTTTAAAGTCACACACTGAATTCATTTCAGGAGAGAGAATTGGGAACTTTTTCGTTCATAGTGACTCAGACAACTCTACACCAGTGTATTGATGTAGCAATATGCAAAATCTCCTGTTGCTATGATTTATGCACAGTTAAGCAAAGATATTCAGATCTTCATAATTTATATGGCTCACATAGGAGAGCCTTGCTTAGTGCTCAATTCTCATTATATTAGTGGCAAATCTTGACTCAGCTGTATAGGACAGATTTTCTAGACTGACAAACTCTAACACTGAGAAACAGAAACAGGTAGGAACTCTCACCAGAATGTCTGTTAGCAAGCGGTAATCCTCGAAGTCTCCATTTTTTGTAGAACTAGGTCTGGTAACCAAACCCACAGCAACACCTGCTATAGCAGATGATATTGGGACTCCTAATAATAAAGAATATATATTTCTGAGTTGTGATAGCACCTCCAAGTTGACAAGCTCACTAATCAATGTGTCCAAATATGAATGAGTCTGAATTTTTTGGACTACATACCTGCATCCATCAGCGCTAAACTCCCACCACATGCGGAAGCCATTGAAGATGATCCTAGAGACAGAAGTTATTACACTAACAATATTTTAACAATCTTATCAATTGTTTTTACCAAAAGCTTCCAAGGCAGCCAATAGTAAAAATCACCACAATTAAGTTAAAATATTAAATATCACTAGCCAATAAAACAGCAGTGGAAGAAACAATAAAAGCAATAGAATAGCAAGAACAAAATCAATCATCTATTAAAAGCTTGGGGAGTATTCAATACTTTTCTTAATTTAAGTGATCTAAATATGAATGTTTCCCAGCAGCATGAACATCTGAACCTGCCCTACAGAATCTGCTCATTGGTTCAGCAAGCTTAATACTGTTTACCCTGGGCAGCTTCACACAAACCACTGCAAGCCAGTAAACCCAGGAAATGTGGGGAACTGGTAGAGCGTGCTTCCAGCAGGCATGACATCTGAAGAACCCATTCAGATCTGGCTCCTGAGCCAGCTGCACAATATTCTTCACACAACCTCACAGAGTTACAGAAGTCAAATGGAAGTTGGGAAAATGTTGGTTGTGGGTTCAGGAACTCGACAAGAACGGCTTCAGAGGTCATGCCCACTGGGAACATGTGTTGCTGGTTCCCCACATTTCCCCGTCAAGTCACCCATTGAGTAGAAGCAGCTTTCCAGCTGCATTTGGAGATGCCAGGGACTGAATCTGGGATCTTCAGCGCTCTAAGCATATGACCTACCACTGAGCTACAGTTCAACTCACCTAGAAATACAATTGTTGACCATCTTTTTATTTTATTAGATATGGGTACTACTGCTTCTAGATGCGAGTTGCACACTATTCCCCCTTCCCCGCTCTGCAAGCTCTGTTGCATTTCAGAAATTTCATCCTTCTGCAGCATAACATCGACTGGAGATTTCCTAATGCTGTTGACCCCTTTTTCTAAAGCCAAAACGCAACAGAAGCAGATTAAAAGAAAAGAAGTCAATACCATTGGACTCCAATACTTCTGAAGTAACCCTTATCGTGAAAGGGAATTCACTGGGAATCACTGGCTTCAATGCTTTCTCCGCAAGTGCACCTACAGGTAAAAGGTTATGCCATGAAGACAAGCAATATTTGTTGTCTCCCCCCGCCCCCCAGTGCAAGTGTTCAACTTCTTCAGCTGTTATTTACCATGGCCAAGTTCTCTTCTGTTTATGCCTGTAACTTTACCGATCTCATTTGTTGCATATGGAGGGAACTGCAAAAGGGCAAAATTTCCATTTACAAAAGTGAGTATAATACATTCTCCTAATAGTTGGCATTCATCTTAAAGCAAAGCCCATGGAATTCACCCAGTATAAAAATATGCAGACTATGGAACACAATGAATCACTTGCAGATTTAATAATCTACTCTTTAGAATTTAAAAAAGATCATTATCTATTGAAAATAGTTCGTTCAAAATTTTTAGTCACATTTTCAGTGACTCACTTCTACCATAAAAAAAAGCTCAGTCCTATGCACGCTTAATTCCAATGGATGGTCTTAAGCACACTCCACTCTGTATAGTTTCAGGATGAACAGTTACATTATAATACCAAGTGAAGATAATGTCAGATATTTGCCCATTAAACAATATACAGAACACTACATAAGGAGTTTGAATCAATGCATTGTTTAAAACCTTGAAAGCCTTTCAGGACTTCCCATTTATATTTCAAAGTAGAAATGATTTTTTAAAAAAATCAAAGGGCCAATTCACCAATTTATTTATTTATCACATTTCTATACCACCTGATATAGACATCTCTAGGTGGTGTATAAAGTTAAAATAAATATAAAAACCATATAAAATAGTTAAAAATTCATAAACCAATCTCTGTGAATAAAAACATTAACATTTATACACCACCATCTCTAGGTGGTGTATAAAGTTAAAATAAATATAAAAACCATATAAAATAGTTAAAAATTCATAAACCAATCTCTGTGAATAAAAACATTAAAATTTAAATTTTAGTTAAAAGCCTGGGAAAACAGGTACATAGAGAGAGTCTTTGTAGAAGCAAGCAGAGAAGGAGATGCTCTTATTTCAACAGGGAGTGTATTCCAGAGCCCCAGGGCAGCGACAGGGAAGGTCAGATCTCGAGTCACCAAACAAGCCAGCGGCCACCCTAATCGTATCTCTCCAGATCATCTTAAGAAGTGACAGCGTTCATGACAGAGAAGGCGGTTGCACATGGGTACACGCTTACACATTTTTTGATGTCTGATCAGTTAATTGGAGATTCCGCTCAGGTTGAATCAGGACAGTCCCACTCTGAATGCAGGTGTGCACACACATTGCCTTGATACTGCCACCCAGAACAAAACTCATTCCACACACAGATGAAAAAAGTTAGAGAGAACACTCCCCGGGACCAAGTCTTTGAGGGCTTTATAGGTAGTAACAAGCACTTTGTATTTCGTTCGGAAACATATCAGCAGCCAGTTCGACTCTGTCAAAATCAGTGGTATATGGTCTCTTTGGGTTGACCCAGAGATCAATCTGGCTGCCGCATTCTGTATCAAATGTAATTTCCGAACTACGTACAAAGGCAGCCCCAAGTAGAGTGCATTACAGTAGTCAAGCCTAATGATTACCAGCATGTTTATCACTGTTTTAACGTCATTTACCTCCAGAAATGGACTATCTGGCATATCAGCCAAAGCTAATAAAAAGCACTCCTGTCCACAGCCTCAATCTGAGAAACCAGGGAGAGTTTGGGATCCATCACTCCCAGACCACATGCCTGATCTTTCAGGAGAAGTGTAACCCCATCCATAACAGGCAGATCTAAACCATCTCTCATGTTCCGACTCCCTACAGTCAGTATCTCCATCTTATTTGGATTCAGTCTCAGTTTATCCCTCATCCAGCCCATTATTGCCTCCAGGCAGGCATTTAAGGGGGTTATGCCATTTCCTGATGAAGTTGGCAAGAAGTAGAAGATGTGGGTGTCATCAACATATTGATAACTCCCTACACCAAACCTCCTGATGATCTCTCCCAGCTGTTTCATGTATATGATAAACATTGTCTTCTTAATCAGAGAATATGTGAAAAACAAGCACTCATATCTGTATAAGCTGTCCAATGGAGAACCAGTGACCAATGTAGGCTGCAGAGCGCTTTTAGCAATTGTGTCTCTGTGAATAGTATTCTGCACCTTTGGAAGGGTCAGATCTCTACTGCTATTGCACATTAACTCCATGCTTAAGCTTCCCCACTTGCAGCCTCTGATTGCAGCTGCTCTTCCCTGAGCAGAGAAATGGGCCAACTTTCCTCCAGCTGACAAAATTTTATCAGGAGGAAGAGAGTCGTCCCATTCACTGGGTAAGGGGAGAACAGCTGCCACCAGAGTGAACACACATGGCTCTGAGTGTATCAACAGCAGTTTTCTTCTTTCCTAGAATGCAAGGCAACAGGTGAGCAGAAGAGGAGAGGGCTGTTCCTCCCTATGCTCTTTCAGGTATCTCTCCTTTTTAAGCAGATAAAAAGGGCACAATAAAGTCCCTCTTTGCCTTTTCTGCCCTCTGAAAATACAGGCAAAGAGTGACTATTTATGGTACTTACTGGCCAGTTTTCTATTTCAAGAGTACAGTTGTCCCTCGCCAACCCTGAGGGTTCCGTTCCTGGAAACCCTTGCAGTTGGCAAGTTCATAGTAGGTGAGATATGGACTTGTGTGGGAAATAGGGATTAGGGGAATTGTGATGAGAAAAGTACCTGAAAATAAAGGAAAAAATAGAGAAACCGCCCCCTGATCCCCGGAAATGAACCCCTGACCCCCACAAATGCCCCCCTGAACCCCACAAATTCCCCTTTGACTCCCAGAATTGTGTCCCAGAATGACTCTCCTGGCCCCCAGAATGACCCCCCCCAACCCACCCAATTTTTTAAAAAAATGGCACCAAACTTTGAATACTTCGGTCGCAGTTGGAGAGGGTGGTGAAATTTCCCAATCGCAGATACTCAAATCCATGGTTGTGAAACTCACGGTGCACCAAGCAAAATTTATATCATAAAACCATAAGATAAAATAACCTTCTTGAAACAGAATCAACCTATTACAATCCGGTTTAATCTCAAAGAAAAAAAAGTGCTAAAAGTACAGGACTGATAAGAAACAGCCACAATTCCATTTTATCATACAGCAAGTCTTCCTTATAGGAGTTCTGCACCACTTTGCACAAACCTTCAAGCCCCAGAAAAAGCCTTCAGACATAAACATATTTTACCCACCCACCCGCAAAAGGCAACGTGGGAATCAGCACTAAATTTTAAGTTTTGGGACCTGATGTATGATCTCCAATTGAGAATTGACAGAGTGCGTGTGACTCTGTTGCTCCTTTTGGATCTCTCAGCGGCTTTCGATACCATTGACCATGATATCCTTCTGGGTTGTCTGAGGGAGGTGGGATTAGGGCAAACTGTTCTACAGTGGTTGTGTTCCTACCTCTCTTACAGATTCCAGATGGTGTCGCTTGGAGATTGTTGCTCTGCAAAGCGGGAGTTAATGTATGGAGTTACACAAGGTTCCATACTGTCTCCAGTGCTTTTTAACATCTACATGAAACAGCTGGAAGAAATCAACAGGAGATTTGATGCAGGGTGTTGTCAAAATGACATCACCCAAATCTATTTCTCCATATCAACTTCATTCGGTAATGGCATAACTTCCCTAAATGCCTGCCTGGAGGTGGTAATGGGCTGGATGAGGGATAACAAACTGAAATTGAATCAAAATAAGACAGAGGTAGTGACTGTGGGAGGTCAGAACTTGAGAGATGGTTTAGATCTGCCTGTTCTGGATGGCATTGCACTTCCCTAGAAAGAACATAACTTGGGAGTGCTCCTAGATCCAAAACTCTCTCTGGTCTCTCAGGTTGAGGCATTGGCCAGGGGCACTTTTTATCAGCTTTGGCTGATATGTCAGCTATGCCCACGTATGGAGGAAAATGATCTTAAAACAATGGTACATATGCTGGTAACCTCCAGGCTTGACTACTGAAATGCTCTCTATGTGGGGTTGCATTTGTACATAGTCCGGAAATTATAGTTGGTCAGCAGCCAGGCATATGGTCTTCGGGATAACCCCCAGAGACCATATAACACTAATCTTAAGAACTGCACTGGCTGCTGCTATGTTTCCAAACGAAATACGAAGTGTTGGTTATTACCTATAAAGCCCTTAACGGCTTGGGTTCAGGGTATTTAAGAGAGTGCCTCCTTTGTTATGAACCCTCCCACCTATTAAGCTCATCTGGAGAGGTCCAGTTACTGCTACCACCAGCTCGTGTGGTGGCTATCTCGGAACTTGGCCCTCTCTGTGGCTGCCCCAAGGCTCTGGAATGCACTCCCTGTAAAAACCAGTTTCTCCACTTTTAGCTGTTTTTAAAAAACCCTTAAGACGCACCTGTTTTCTCAGGCTTTTAATTAATTTTAATTGGTTTTATATATAAAAAGTTAATCATTTTAACTCGTGTTTATATGTATTGCATTTTTAATTTATGTACACTGCCTAGGGATGCACGACAGGTGGTATAGAAACATGATAAATGAATAAAAATAAGTTTTAGAATAATTAAATGATTAATCAATCATTAATCTAATGATTAATCATAGCTGCTTAAAAAAGCTCAAGTGACACAAAGCAAATTATCATACCTCATAATGGAGCATAAAGTTTTTCTCTTTTATTCCACTAAAAATAGAAATAAGTGTTACATATAACTAGATGAGCAACACATTAATAAATCTATTAGTATTTTTAATAAGACTCCCATCAGCAAGCTCTCTCTTAGGAATGTTTTTGACTGGCTTTTGACGACTGTGTTTTATAATATGTTAAATTACTTCCGTCTCTCCTTTAGCCATATATTTTTGTGAGACTGTTTCCCCCCAGTATTAGTATTTTAAATGGTGTGAGCAGCTATTATATTTTTGGAGAAATATAGCACATCCATTGTTAATAACAGTTTGAGTTAGCTGGCTTGCAAAGTACCAGCTAACTTCATTGTCTTGAAGATCACGGATACAAGATCCTATAGAGCCAAATCATAAGGCTTAATTTGTAACAAAACCAGAGTTGATGGCGATGGGTGTGAGGGGAGAAGGGAAGACTGCATATACCTTATAGCTGTTGTGATAACGTCAGATTTCACACTTGATTCCAGTGAATCAAATGTAACCGTACAGAGAACCTAGAACAAAATAAAAATATTGTGTAAATATTGCTCGGTTTTTGTTAGAGGGGCTGTATTAAGTGGTCACAAACATCTAACAGCAATTCACAGAAAAATATTTCTAAACCGAATGAGACAGCATTGTACTAAGTGTGGATAAATACTTGCAACGTTATCAGAGAGGACTCATGGGCCTGCAGAAAGGTTCTGCTGACCTGCTTCTCCACTGCTCCCCTTGCCCTTTCAATTTCTTCTGGCAGTGGCGGCGGGGGCTAGAATCCTGTGTCCTGTGCATCAGAGGTCCTGCAATTACTGTCTACTACCACCACCACTCATAATGGGTGGTGAAACTGAGTGTTACAGATGCTGTGCATTTGTCCAGAACATTCTGCATGGACTGTTGACTTCACTAGTTCAGACAAATGCAGGCCCACTTTGGGCTGCTGTGTTGTAGCAGTGCCTGCACTATGTGGCCCGAGCCTTCCCCTCACTCAGTACTGGCAGAGCAAAAGCTCTGAATGCAGAAGGCTCCAACCCAGAGTTCAGTCCCTGGTATCTCTAGGGAAGGCCACCAACCAGAATAAGCAATACTAGGCTAAATGGACCAGTGGTCTGACTTCACGTAAGGCACCTTCTTGTGTCTATAGACACTGAGAATTAGCTATATTTTTATCCCACCCTTTCCCCAAAGCAGACAAGGAAGCATATATGGTTCTCTCTCATCCTCATAACAATCCTGTGCAGCAGAGTTTGGGCTGAGAAATAGAATGACTGGCTCAAGGTAACCTACTAAAACAGGGCTGAACAATTCCCAGGTACCAGCTCATCATGACACCTGGAAATTTAAGTGTGGTACCTGAGCCAGGTGATTGACAGATGTGACCACAAGAAGCATAAGCAAGTTATTCTTTCCTCTTCCTGGTCATGTCCATCTGGTGCAGGAAACTGCTAGACCAATATGACCAGGAGGAGCAGGAGGAAGAAGAAGCAACCTGTCCCTGCTTTGCTAGCTCCCTCCTCCTGGTCACATCTGTCCATCACCTGCCTAAGCCAAACAGATATGCCCTGGAGGAGGAGGAGAAGAGAGCTGGCAAAGTGGGGAATCTAATCCTCCACGAAATGGAGGGCACTGCTGGTGGCAAGTCTGCCACCCCACAGAGCAGAGGGCAGTTTGGCTCTTAAATTTAGGAAAACCTGTTGAAGCTTGTAACCAACTTAGCAAACAAGCAGGGATTTGAATATGGCTTCCTTCAGTCTAAAACAGTATGTTTTGGCTCCCCTACCCCACCCCTGCAATTAGGGCCTTCTTCAGAGAGAGAAATAAAATCTATATAAAAACATACGACTACTAAACGATGAGACAACATCATCAAAGTTAGCACCCTAACCCCTGCTAACTTGGCAAAGAGGCACCTTTTAATGTGGTGATTCAATTTATTTAGTAGGGGAAGAGTAACTGGCCGTATCCACCACCAGCACAGCACACCCCCAGTACCTCCAGTGACTGTTGCTGGTCTCTATCTTATGTTTCTTTTTTATTGTGAGCCCTTTGGGGACAGGGATTCATCTTATTTATTTATTATTTCTCTGTGTAAATTAATAATAATAATAATAATAATGATGATGATGATGTCACAGCAGCATACACATTACCAGGCCATTAGCTCAACTCAGACCAAGTGCCTGATGAAACTGAAAGCTCTCTGTGACCTTAAATTCAGCACGATAACAGACTGATCACTGCACAAAGGTTGCTGTTGTGCCTCCTTTATATTTATCTCACAATGTGTTAAATATTAACTGAGATAATATTGATATGCATTTGTATCCTGCTTTTCCGCCAAAGGAACATAGGAAGCTGCCATATACTGAGTCAGACCAAAGGTCCTTCTAGCTCAGTATTATCTATACAGGCTGGCAGTGGCTTCTCCAAGGTTGCAGGCAGGAATCTCTCTCAGCCCTATCTTGGAGATGCCAGGGAAGGAACTTGGAACCTTCTGCCCTTCCCAGAGTGGCTCCATCCCCTGAGGGGAATATCTTACAGTGCTCACACATCAAGTTGCCCATTCATAAGCAACCAGGGCAGACCCTGCTTAGCTAAGTGGACAAGTCATGCTTGCTACCACAAGACCAGCTCTCCTCTCCAAGGAGTCCAGAGCAGTGCACATGGTGGTTTATCCTCAAAGACCCTGTAGCAATAGCAATAGCACTTACATTTATATACCACTCTATAGCCGAAGCTCTCTAAGCGGTTTACAATGATTTAGCATATTGCCCCCCAACATTCTGGGTACTCATTTTACCGACCTCGGAAGGATGGAAGGCTGAGTCAACCTTGAGCCCCTGGTCAGGATCGAACTTGTAACCTTCTGGTTACAGGGCGGCAGTTTTACCACTGCGCCACCAGGGGCCCCTGTAAAGTAGGTTAGGCTGAGAGAGAGGTCACTGGCCCACAGTCACCCAGTGAAATCCATCGCTTAGCAGGGATCTGAACTTGGGTCTCTCCAGTCCTTGTCCAACGCCACACTGGCTCTCTAAGGATTGCTTCCAGAGGTGACAACAACTAGACTGGGACGTTTTTGCAACTTGGAAGAATACTGATGCCATTTCCCAATCATTGTCCAGGTTGTCGATGTGTCACAGAGGAGCCAGGACCATTTGTGAGTCTCTTTGCAAGTCAGAACTAAGAGGTAAGACTGTTTGGAACTTTCCCTCCTCTTCTGGCATGCGACTGGAATAGCTTAGAACCCAAGAGGGCAGAAGAGTGATCCACATGTTTTCCAAGGCTCTCTCAATATTTTCACCATTAGCCGGACAGTCCCTAAGCCTGATCTGCAGCTTCTTCTGTCCCTTCAGCTTGCAACTTGGATTATGTCCTCTATTGCCAAGGACTAGAAGCAACTGTTCCCCCCCCCCCGATCTCCCCACAATTAACATATTCCTAATTATATGGTACTGGGAGCTAATTTTAGCTGAAAAGTAGAGTATGGATAAATAAGAGCTCCATCCCTTCATTTCAGCTTTGCAAAATAAAATTCACTGACATCAGCATCAGTTAACTAACATTTTTCGTATATAAGAAGAACCTACAGTCAAGTCTACACACAATTCCTCTGAACAGATTGTCAGAAAGAAGGGGGGAAAACCAAAAAAAGTTTACCACCCTGCAATTTAAGAAGCAGCAGCAGGTCTGATTCATGGATGCTGCTATTTTAAGCAGTTCGCCCACAAGGACCTTTTCATTCACTGACATGCACATCCCACACACAGTGTAGCTTTTAATAGTGATGCAGAACATATGTAAGCTTTCACTTTATAAGCAACATACAGTGGAAGCCAGGAATGACTTTATATTTCTGCAGAGAAGCAGTCAAGTTTATTTCAAAACGATCCACAGTAATTTAATACAGAATGGAGGTGGCACAGCAACACTGCCAAGGCTTTTTCATTCACTTCATTTTAATTGCTGACCAACAGCATACTGTGCCCAACCACAACATCCTACAGCAGGGGGTAGGCAAACATGCTCTCCAGCTGTCGGTGAACTACAACTCCCATCATTTCCAGCCACAATAGATTGGGCTGGAGATGACAGGAATTGTCATTCAACAACAGCTGGAGAGCCAAGGTTGCTGTCATGAGTCCTACCAGAGTCAGAGGAGGAGAGTTCACTGGGGTTGAATCCTTGTCTGTAAGGGATTCACAGAAGGCTGCCACAACCCACTTTATTTTGATTTGGGAAAACCCACTCTCCAGATAAGACTCCCAGGGGTGGGGATTGCAAAACCCTCCCTAAAAGGGCTGAGCATTTCTAGGCCTCCAGAGGTGTGTGACTAAGGCAGACCCAAAATGAAGAGCAGCACACTTCACCAACAAGGGTTTATTATTACATTAAAAGAACAATCGTGTCTTCATAAAGCAGATTGTGCATGAGTGTGTGTGTGTTTCACTAACCAGGCAACTCAGATGCAGTGCAAAACAATAAAGGAAAATAACTTCCCACACGAGTCTAACTGGACTGGTCCCTATTCTTCTACTACTCACTGGCAGGGGCCTTCCTGCTGTTTCCAGCCTTCCAATTCCCCAGCAGCTTCTCAGCTTGTGTTTTCTCAAAGACAGACTAAACTCTTGGGACAGACTAAACAAAGAACAAAGCTTTCTCTTTTGCTGCTGTTGGCTGCCTGTGTAGATCCCACCCAGTCCTCTGGATTGGTCCTTCTGTTTTGATTTTCCAGGGCTTTCCGCCTTACACCCTCCTAGCAGTTGCTCTAAGTGAGACCTAGGCTTCCCCTAAAGCCTTACTATCACTACAGTTGCCTCTTCCTGTCTTACAACAATCATCCAAGAAGGCTGCGTTTCTCCATTAACCATGTACACCAAACATCTCTCAGCAGGGCTTCACTTTGACAGACTTGTCATGACTGCAAATCTGTGTTCCTAGACACTGATCCTGATCTTGCAACCCCCGAGGCCTAGACTCAGTGCAAGAGGCTATCAGTTCAACTCCCAACAAACTGATCCCTCCTAAGAAAACATTTCCTTCTTCCTCAATTCCATGCTCTCATTCTCCACTACAGCACCGGAGCGATCTGCTTGGGAGCAGGACCTCTGCACACCAAATCTGCAGGTCTCGCCCACATCAGTTTCTCTAGGTCCTCTGTCTTGGCCTCAAGGGAGCAGAGTTGCTCCCTGTCAGTCTACTGCACCAAGCACATAAACCCCAGATTCTGGCCAGCAGGCTAGTTATTTGTGTTAAGCCCTCACACCCCTTGCTGGCATTCATAACATTTCTCCCCGCTCCGTCCTCCAGTTGTCAGGCTGTGTTTATTTTCCCTTCTGCCTTTGTAGCTTTCAGGGCCGTCAAAGTCAAAAGCAACCTATTTTTATTCACACGAATGCTTAGGGTGGAGCTATTTATATGTTGCCCTTCTGTCAACATACTCATGGAGGTCCACAGTTAAAACAATGGCTTACAATTTAATAGATACACTGCTGAAGGGAAAAGGGACAGGAAAAAAAAATTAAGAGGGGCCCCTTGCTATCTTACCTCTCCCTCTGAGGCAGGCAGTGGAACGATTAATGCTTAAATCTCTCCCCTGGAAATAAACAGGGACTTAAAGGAGCTTCATTCTGATTGCACTGTGCCCTGTTTTATATATATACACAAACAGTATATATTTAGAAACATATACTGTACCTCTTTGTTATGCTGAGTCAGAACATTGGTCATTCTTGCCTGGTACAATCTACTGTGACTGGCAGAGGATCTTCAAGGTCATGAGAGATCTTTCTAACTAGAGATTGTGAGAACTGAACCTGAATTGAACTTTTGCTATGCACTAAGCATGTATATAGCCCTCAGAGGAAGGATGATAGCTCAGTGGAAGAGCTCCTGCTCTGCATGCAGAAGCTCCCAGGTTCAATCCCTGGCAGCATCCCCAGGTAGGGTTGGGAAAGCCTCCTGTCTGAAACCCGGGAGAGCCACTGCCTGCCAGAGTAGGCACTACATAGCTAGACAGACCAATTGCCTGACTTTGTATCAGGCGGCTTCCTATATAACAGGGCTTCTCAACCTGTGGGTCCCCAGATGTAATTAGACTTCAACTCCCATAATTCCCAACCAAAGGCCACTGGGGCTGGGGATTATGGGAGCTGAAGTCCAATAACATCTGGGGACCCACACGTTGAGAAGCCCTGCTATATAACCTATGTAAAAACACTACTAGTCACCTTGATGGATAGGGTGGGCTAGAAACTACTTTAAAAAAAAGTATAGAAATATCATAACGTAAGCTTTTGGAATACTTCTGCACTGATGTCTTCTGTTAAAAAAAAGTGGGTGGGGGGGGGGGGAGAGTTAGTACCTGTGTTTGACCTCTCTGGAACAGTGCAGATCCATGAAGCGTTTTGAACATATCCACTTCACAGCTGATATCTCTAAGTGAAGTTAGGTCTCGACCATCACATCTATGGGAGTAAAGTCCATAAACACAGTGTCACAGGGGAGAACATATTCCAAAGTCTTTGTTCACCTCAACCCCATACATGTTTTTAGACAGGAAGCGGTCTTCTACTAGCTAGGACCCTTGGTCCACGTAGCTCAGAACTGTGTACTCTGACTGGCAGCAGCTCTCTGCAATTTCAGACAGGCGTCTTTCCCAGCCCTGGCTGGAGACACCAGGGACTGAACTGGAGACCTACTGCAAGCAAAGCAGATGATCTTCCACTGAACTATGGACCCATCCCCAAGATGTGGCATCTTTGACTTGAATAATGGGACTCTGGTGAAGGCGTTACCCTTGAGAAAGAGTCTACAGGTGAAGGAGCAGTCCCATCATTACCATTCTGTCTTGTCTCTGCCTCATCTATGCACATTGGGTGCCATATTCAGATAAGGACCCTACTGCACACAGGCCTGATTTATGCAACCACAAAATAGATAGATATTATAAATACTTATACACTGAAAAGTGTTCTCAGAGCAGTTTACATAGCAAAAAGGAAGGGAAAGGTTTCCTCCCTCCCTCCCTCTCAACTCACACAACAGCAGCAACAGTCATTGGCAGGGACTCTAGACTAGGAAAGTTGCTCTCTCCCCTGCTAAATATAAGAGAGCAACCAGTTTACAAGGTGCCTCTTCACCCAGTTAAGCAGGAACCGTGTACAGGATACAGATAGCATGGATTGGGCCGACGAGGCCACTGGGCATTATGCATGTAGGCTTTTATTTGAATGTATCATACAAAGAATGTAGTCAGGCAGGGATTGGCATCATCTAGCTGACATGGAGCACAGGCTCTCTCACTAAAGGATACATATGCATAATGCTCATCCTCCCAAAAAGTAAACCAAAAAGGTATACAAAAATGTATACCAAAAAGGAAGAAAGGTACCACTAAGCCCAGGAGGATGCCAGCATGGCTATCATGTAAAGGAAGACATAAAGGAGAAGACTCCCTTCCGAAATTAGAAGGCCTGCCCAAATGAAGAGAACAGAAAGGAACACAAACTCTGGCAAAAGAAATGCAAGGTGACAATAAGGGCAGCAAAAAGGAACATTTAGCTAAAAGCATCAAGGGGAATAAAATTTTCTTTAAATATATCAGAAGCAGGAGACTTGCCAGGGAAGCGGTTGGACTGTTAAGACAATGGAGGAGTGAATGGGATTATTAAGAAGGATATGGAGGTTGCAGAGGAGCTAAATGAATTCTTTGCATCTGTCTTCATGGCAGAGGATACTGAGCATATACCTGTTCTTGAAGCAGGCTTTTTGGAGATGGAGGATAATAGAATACTTCAGATAGAAGTGACAAGAGATGATGTTCTAAACAATCTGGGAAAAATGAAGACTAGCAAATCGCCAGGGCCAGAAAGCATCCACGCAAGAGTCATCAAAGAACTCAAATGTGAAATTGACAACCTCCTTGCAAAAATACATAACTTATCCCTACAATTAGGCTCTGTGCCAGAGGACTGGAGAGTAGCCAATGTAACACCAATTTTCAAAAAGGGATCCATGGGTGATCCGGGAGATTACAGGCCGGTTAGCTTAACATATGTTCCAGGCAAATTGATGGAAAGCATTCTCAAGGATAAAATTGTAAAACACACAGAACAGGCCCCACTGGGGGAGAACCAGCATGGTTTCCGCAAAGGGAAATCTTGCCTCACCAACCTTTTGGGAGTTCTTTGAGAGTGTCAACAAGTGTGTGGCTCAAGGTGATCCAGTTGACATAGTCTACCTGGACTTCCAAAAAGCTTTTAATAAAGTTCCTCATCAAAGATTCTTGAGGAAACGTAGCAATCATGGTCTAAGGGTACAAGTACATGTGTGGATTGCTAACTGGTTGAAGGACAGGAAACAGAAGGTAGGTATAAATGAAGAGATTTCACAATGGAGGGAAGTAAGAAGTGGGGTCTCCCAGGGATCTGTACTGGAACCGGAGCTTTTTAATTTATTCATCAATGATCTAGAAGCAGGGGTAAGCAGTGTGGCCAATCTTTCCAAACTAGGGGAGTGAGCGACAAAGTGGCAAATGCAGTTCAATGTTGGCAAGTGTAAAGTGATGCACATTGGGACGAAAAACCCCAACTTCAAGTGTATGCTGAGGGGATCTGAGCTGTCGGTGACTGACCAGGAGAGGGATCTTGGGGTCGTGGTGGACAGCTTGTTGAAAATTGTCGACTCAATGTGTGGCAGCTGTAAAAAAGGCCAATTCCATGCTAGGGATCATTAGGAAGGGAATTGAAAATAAAAGTACGATTTTAATGCCCTTACACAAAACTATATCGCAGTCACACTGGAAGTACCGAGTACAATTCTGGTCACCACATCTAAAAAAGGACATTGTAGAGCAGGAAAAGGTGCAGAAGAGGGCAACCAAGATGATCAGGGGCCTAGAGCTCCTTTCTTATAAGGCAAGGCTACAACACCTGGAGCTTTTTAGTTTAGAAAAAAGACAACTGTGGGGAGACATGATAGAGGTCTATAAAATCATGCATGGTGAGGAGAAAGTGGATAGAGAGACATTCTTCTCCCTCTCACATAACACTAGAACTAGAGCTCATCCCATGAAACTGATTGCCACGAAATTTAGGACCAACAAACGGAGGTACTTTTTCACACAACACATAATCCACTTGTGGAATTCTCTGCCACAAGACAGCCAACAACCTGGATGGCCTTAAGAGGGGTTTGGATAACTTCATGGAGGAGAGGTGTATCAACGGTTACTAGTCGGAGGACTGTGGGCCACCTCCAGCCTCAAAGGCAGGATGCCTCTGAGTACCAGTTGCAGGGAGTAACAGCCGGAGAGAGGGCATGCCCTCAACTTCTGCCTGTAGTCTTCCAGTGGCATCTGGTGGGCCACTGTGTGAAACAGGATGCTGGACTAGATGGGCCATGGGCCTGATCCAGCAGAGCTATTTTTAAATGTTCTTATTTTCCCACAGGAACCTGCCCATCCAATTTGATCATCTGCGGAGTCCCATCTGCACATCTTGTCCCCATCTAAAGTGCGGTCGCCAGGAATGTGGAAAAAGACCTTCTCTGTTGCTGTGGTACAGACTGTGGAACTCCTTGCCCACTCCCTGACATCTTTGGGTGGTGTTCTGGCAGGCCTTTGGCTTGACTGGTAGATGCATCCATTTTGCCCAGCACTCCCTGTTCTTTGCTGATTTAACTCTCTTCTGCTGCACCTTGTCCCATTCTTGCTGTTTTTATTTGTAATTGGTTGCTTTTAGAATTCTAATGTCAGCCATTTCCCGGAAAGGTGGATATAAATGCAGTCATACATATATCACAAGGAGGATCTCTCCACAAGTACAGCATTTATTTGGGTGACAAATGGTGTGAATGTGTTTGTTCGTGTCCCACACATGCCACCGTGGGGCTTTCAAGCATGCTTTGCGGATGTTGTATGTGGATCCAGCACCCCCAGTTTGCATAATGCCTGAACAAGGCTCCTGTCTCTGGCCTTTTCCAGTCCTTAACATTCTATCTATCTGTCAAAACATTAAATCCCATACTTACCTTCTGTATTCATTCAGAATAAGATTCCTAAAATTTTCCTTGGAAACAACATTAAATGCTTCAATGAATTCGTAAGGCTCAGCCTCTGGAAACCTTTCTAGAGATAAACAGATCAGAAACAGAAACTGAAGCAGAGTTCTTTTCTCAACAGCATGACAAAGAAGTTAAAACATGCTACTTCAGAAGACATTCCAGAGCACTTGTCAAATCTTTAGTCTTCCCTGTTCTTAGAAATTTAGTGATTGCTAGTTGTGGTGCACTGAGCACTTGCTATAATAAAGGGCTAGGCCAAATGTGCTTTTTTACACTCATCAGGTCTACACAGAGGGCCTAATGTGAGCAAAGAGTATCCTCAGTGTCTTTGAAGGACAGGATGGGAAGAAGAGGGCACATCCCACTCTATCACCTTCATTGAGAGCACGGAAGAGCTACACTCATGGCCTTGTTCTTGCTGAGGTAGTACAGCGATTGAATACAAAGACTCACTTCACACTAACTACCCTTCTTTTCAACATGCTAGATTTTCTGTGTGCAGGGGAGTGCTTTCGTATGTAGGACATTCAGTCATGACAGCACCTGCTTGCACGCCAGAATGATACAGCCCAGACACAGATTTGCTACCGAAGTGAGAATTATTCCATTATAGCATCGGTAACCAAAAATCTGCATATTAGACTTTAGGTCAGCCTCCACCAGTCGAACTGTAAACAAATGTGTACGTTATTTTAGCATATTTATAACCTAAATAAAACTAAGAAGATCTTACCTTTCAGCTGTTCTTCTGTTTCAAGCCTTATTTTATTAACTGCTTCATCTCTTGAAATCTGGAATGCAAAAATCTATCTTTTAGGGCTAGATAAACCATTTTGAATGCAAGATGAGTTTGTGTACATCCTTTGTCCATGAGGACACATGGGCAGATCACAAAATGCTTCCCCACAGAGGGCTACCAATTTGTGTGTGTGTGTGTGTGTTATCCCCACCCCCACCCCCCCCGCCCAGCAACTGGGGAAAAACCAATTAAACAAAATTTTTACATCCTTTCTGGAACATATAAGTTCTCAAGAACCACTGTAACTGAACTGAAAACACATGTCCAATCCAGCGACAACTATCAGTGTCCAGAAACATTTCAAGATATGGTTCTAGTGCCACCAGAACAAGATAGCGTCTAGATATTTTGGCATTTGTGTGTTTGAGACAGGGTCGATAAATTTTTTTTTTTAAAAATCAGATTTAAAAAAAATTTAATCAGGTTTTTAAATTGGATTTTAATCTTATTTTAAAAATTCATTAAAAGAATCTAGGTCAAAGATATCATCATGAGTGTTAATCATAACTTTCTAATGATATTATATGAACATATTAACAACAATATCTGAGGAGGTTCGTCTCCAGTTACCACCAGTTCATCTGGTGGTAACTCAGAGGCAGGCCTTCTCTATAGCTGCTCCAGGGCTGTGGAATGCGCTCCCTGCGGAAATCCGTAATTGGAATTCTCTATTAGCCTTCGGGAGAACCCTTAAAACGTATTTGTTTGGCCTGGCTTTCCAGGGTTTTAAAATCATTTTTAATATTTTAACCCGGTTTCAGGGTTTTTAATTACTGTGATTGTTTAATTGTTGTTTTAAAATGTTAATTGTTGTTATACAACAACATGTATGTTTTAGCTCTTTACTGTTTAATGGTTTGTTTTAATTGTAAACCACCCTGAGCCATTTTGGAAGGGCAGTATAAAAATCAAATAAATAAATAGGGATGAGAGATAACAGAAATAGATCAATTCTGTTGTGCAGGTGGTACACATGCAGCACACAGAGTCAACCCCTTGCCCCCACCCCATTCTCTCTGAGGGCAAACACATTCAAACATTACTTTCAACACTCATACGATGAGTGTATAGTGTACACAGGCAGAGATCTGTACACAGGTACAGTCATTCACATGTTATGCTAGACACAGGTACATAAGTATACTTCCTATGTCTACAATGCATTTGGAGGGCTTGTATCCAGGTTCACTTTTAAAATAAACACAGGTAGTATCATTCACATAAACCCATCTGTACACATATAGTATAATGTCTGAATCAGGCTAAAGAAGGCCAATGAATGAATGAATGAATGAATGGAGGATGGGACTGGCGGGAGTCTGGATATAAATGTAAGGGACAGGGAAGTGGAATAGAAAGTGAAAACAAAAGTGAACAGAACATATTTGTGCAATCCCGAGGAAACAATTTCTGAGTGTATCCTCCATTGTAGAAGGGAAACACCTATCATGGCAGCAGGCTATAAGAGAGACCCCATATGGGAATATTTTAATGAAGTTCCTGTACTTGTGGGTAAGGCAGGCGTGTGTGTGAAGTGCAAACATTGCAACAAAGAAATGTAAGGCTTGGTTGCCTGAATGAAACAGCATTATGAGATGTGTGCACTTATTATAGTTTGTACAGATAAACTTTGTTGTATGTGGAACCGCTGTTCGCGGTTACACGTATCTGCAGATGTAAAATAGACACCCTACCTCTTTATCCGCGGATATGAAAGGGTTAAAACCCACGCATCTGTGGTTCCTAGGCCAGAAATTACCACAAAGGTCATTTCCGGCCCCCATTTTGTCTACAGAAGCCATTTTGTGGCTCATTTCATCAAGAAAAAAATTAACAATGGAAAAAATCCATGACTTTGGGGGACCTTTTGGGCGTTTTAGGGGGCATTGCTGGATGCCAGGAGACCCGCGGATCATGGTAGGGCACTTTATTTGGCTTGTTTTTGCATTTTGAGGGCAAGGCCGTTCTCAGACACCTCAGTGCAGGAAAGAACAGGCCGCTGAAGATGTAGAGTGTTTTTTGCACTGAATTCAGAACATGAGGAGCTAAATAAAAACAGGCTGAAGGCAGACAATCAGGACTCCAAGAAGAATAGACTCATATGCAATTTATCAACATAAGGTTTACGTACTCACTTTATCATGCTTGAAGTCCGAGAACACTGCCGTGAGTTTTTCAGAGGCAAGCCTTTCAGAGAATGGGGTGGCGGAGGGCAGGGAGGAGAGAAGAATGAATTATTAGCATCTTAAATCTGAATGGGAATCCTTTTCGTCTCAGTGACTCTAAAGCCAATGCAGCAGCACAGAAAAGGCAATGCTTTCACCAGATGCCACAAAATAATCCATGGGTAGGGCAAAGCCTAAGTGCCAGTTCTTCTCATACAGTGCATCTATAGAAGTGTTCCATCTGCCTTGAAGTAATCCAACAAAAAATAGGACAATTGTACCAGACTTTTCAGGAGCCAGAAGATGAAAAGCAGCATGAGCACCATGTGAGGCCCACTTGGTAAAGATCTCCACGGTAAAAAAAAGACCCCTCTTTTCCTCCCAATACAATGTTATTTATTTATTTGTCATGTAGATGTTAAAAAGCATTGCGGATAGGATGGAGCCCTGAGGGACACCATACAATAGCTCTCATTTCATAGTGCAACAATCCCCGAGTGACACTATCTGAAATCTGCCCGAGAGATAGAAATTGAACCACTGCAAAGCAGTACCCCCTATTCCCAAATTCCTCGGACAATTAAAAAGGATACCATGGTCGATGGTACTGAAAGCTGCAGGGAGAGCCAAAAGAACCAACAGAGTCATACTCCCTCTGTTGATTCCTTGGTACAGATCATCCCTCAGGCTGATCAATGCCATCTCAATCCCAATCTAAAGCCAGTTTTAAATGGGTTTAGATAATAAGTGTCCTCCAAAACTACCTAGAATTGACCAGCCACCACCCTCTCAATCACCTTGCCCAACCAAGGGAGGTTGAAGACCAAACTAATATTCTCCATAACTGAGAGTTCTAGGGCAGGCTTCTTAAGTAAAGGTCTCACAATTGCCTCCTTCAAACATGGAGGCATCCTTCCCTCTCCTAGTGAGGAATTTATGATGCCAACTAGACCAATTCTAACAGCCTTCCTACTAGATGATATAAGACACTAGCCGACCCTGCACAGAGCATCTGTGCACTCTTTGGGGCCGGCGGTTACCTCTTCCCCCCCACCTTCTGCCCCAGTCTCCACTTCCAGACCCAGCCGCCTCTCCTCCCCCTACTTTCTCCCTCGCACTCCTGGGCCTGGCCTCCGCGGCTGGGCCCGCTGCTGTCTCTGCGGCCAGGCGTGCCACTGCTGCGGCAACCAATTCTCCTGGGTGTGCCTCAGCTAATCAGGCCCATCCGCCGCCCAGCCAATCAACTGGGCGCTGGGGCGCACATTCCAAGGCACACCTGGGAGAATTATATAGATATATAGATAAATAGATGTTGGGCATGGATCCAGTACAGGTGGTAGTCTGAACACATCCAAGAAGCTTATTCACATCCTTAGGAGTCACAAATGGTAACTGATCCATTCTATTTTTTTTTTTTTTTAAGGAGTTACTGGACACCCCTACCATTGACTCTGCAGTAATGGTAGAGTCCAAGTCAGCCCGAATGAGAGATATTTTATCTGCAAAAAAGTTATTAAAAGCAACACGGCAGGATGATGAAGGCTCAAGAGTCAAGTTCAGAGAGGAGGAAACCTGCGTCAGTCCTCTCACAATTCTGAATGACTCCGCTGGACATGAACTTGCAGACGCAATTCGTGCAGAACAGAATTGCTTCTTTGCTGCACGTATTGCCACAGTATAAGTCTTCCGATGAGTTTTGTGTTGTACCTTGTTAGATTCTAAATTTAGATTGTGGGAAGCAGGAAAAGAGGTGGTGGCAACAGCAAGGAAAAACAGATGAGTGTGAGCAAATGCAACTACAATTACAGGCAATCAGGTTTTGTTTCAACAAGGATTGAGGATTATGGGAGTGGGTTTTGAAGGGAGAGAGGGGTAGAGGAGCTCACTGCATAGAAGTTGATGTTACAACCAAAAGGTGTTACATCAGCGTAGCAGTGGACCTTGATGCAGTGGGTTTTGAAGTAACCATGCCAGTTGTGCCACAACAACAAGATGCAAAGCCACAAAATGGTCCAGATGATGAGGCATGATGAGATCAGGATTCGAGACAACCCATCTGTATACTATTTGTGCACTTACATAAGCTCTGAACCCAGGCCATGCACCACAGGAGGACCGGACAAGGAAATAACACAAGGAAACAAACACTGGAACTATGTACAAGGCTGGAGAGCAAACCAGGGCATTCCAGAGACAAAGAATACCCCGAGAGGGAACCCCCTTCGGGAGAGGCCGAGAGCGCCAAACTGGGTGGGATGAGGTGTCCCTGGCAACATCAACCAGAAGAAGCCTTCACGGTAAGTGAACACCAATGCTCCATTCTCGGTTGACTGTTGCCAGGGACACCTCTGGGACATACCACAGCTTGTCCAACGCTCAGGGGCGGGTGCGCTCAGGCCTACTCACGAGGGAGGACCCGCTGGAGGACCCTTCTACCGAAGGCCGCCTGGATGTCGGCATGCGACTCGATCTTGTAGTGCCTGGTAAACGTGGACGGTGAGGACCAAGTGGCGGCTCTGCAAATGTCTTGGACTGGAGCATTAGTTGAAAAGGCCGTGGACGTAGATGCCGCCCTCGTGGAGTGCGCCGAAATGCTTGAAGGAGGAGAGAGGCGTTGTGTTTCGTACGCCATGGATATGCACGCCCTGATCCATCTGGCAATCGTGGGGGCTGACACGGCAGAGCCCATGGATCTCGGATGAAAGGAGACGAACATCTGGTCCGTACTTCTGAATGAGGCTGTGTGAGTGATACATCTCTTAAGGCAGCGCTGAATGTCCAGGTTATGCCAGAGTTTTTCCCTCTCATGTGTGGGATGTGGACAGAAAGAAGGAAGGAAGACATCCTGGGACTGATGAAAAACTGAGGCCACCTTTGGTCTGAAAAAAGGATCAGGAATTAGTCTCACTGCTTCCTTGGAGAAGACGCAAAGGGATTTGTGGACAGACAGGGCCCTCAACTCTGAGACCCTTCGAGCTGAAGTGACTGCCACCAGGAAGGCGAGTTTAAATGAAAGTATACGGAGGGGAATGCTTGCCAGTGGCTCGAAGGGGGGCTTCTGGAGAGCCTGTAGCATGACGTGCAGATCCCATGATGGAAAATGGTGAACTGTCAGGGGAGATAGTAGGGTTGCACCCCGGAGAAAATGTCGTATGTGTGGAAAGGCTTGCCATGAAGAAGATTGATTACCTGAAATGAGGCCAACTAGGGATGCTGCTTGTCGTTTTAGTGTGTTCGGGTGGAGGCCTTTGTCCAAGCCCTCCTGAAGAAAAAGGAGAAGGTGACGTATGGTAGCGGAGCCCTTGGGAATGGAGTGTCAGGATGACCACCTCAGGAAGGCCCTCCAGGTGCATTGATAGATACGGTTGGTGGAAGGCCTGCGGGAAGCCAGCATCGTGGAAATGACCTTGCTGGAGTAACCAAAACGTCTTAAGACTCGCCGCTCAGTCTCCATGCGGCAAGCCTTAACCATCCTGGGTCTGAGTGGAGGACTGGTCCTTGGGAGAGCAGGTCGGGACGAACCGCAAGTTCCCAAGGGGGTTGCCTGGAAAGATGGAGGAGCTCCAGAAACCAGGGACGCCGAGGCCAGAAGGGAGCTATCAGAATGACTTGGGCCTTCAGCAGGTGGATTCTTCTCAGTACCCTGGGGATCAGAGAAGTTGGCGGGTAGGCGTATAGGAGACCGGGGGGCCAATCCGCCGAAAGAGCGTCCGTAGCCACCGCCGTCTGGCAGGGGAACCTTGTCATGAAGGAGGGAAGCTGGGCGTTCAGTGGGGAGGCGAATAAGTCGATTATCGGCGTCCCCATCTTGTGTGCGATCTGCTGGAAGATAGCCGGGTGAAGTGACCACTCTCCTGGCTGCACATCCTCCCTGCTCAGCCAGTCCGCTAGGATGTTTAGATCCCCTTTGACATGGTGGGCTGTCAGGGATTTCAGTTCCGTCTCCGCCCAGGAGAGTAGCAGGACCACCTCCTGGTGAAGAGAAGCTGAACGGGTACCCCCCTGGCGGTTCACGTGTGCCTTGGCGGTGGTGTTGTCCGTTTTCACGAGCACATGACGACCCCGGATCGTGGGATGGAAGGCAAGGAGAGCCAGTTGGATGGCGTGAAGCTCCCTCGATGCTGTGGTTCTGTTCCGCAGCTGACCAGATGCCTTGAGCCGTCATGTTGAGGCAATGGGCGCCCCAACCCCTGTCGCTGGCATCTGTAGTCACAATGATTTTGGGAGCATCCAGAAACTCTTTGCCCTGAAGGAGGTGTTCCGGGGAGAGCCACCAACAGAGGGCTGTCCGGATGGAGGATGGTAGTTTCACTCTCATCTTCCGTCTCCTTGTGATGGAGCGCTGGTGCGGGAGAAGGAACCACTGGAGGGGTCTGAAGTGAAGTCTGGCCCACGGGACTACCTCTATGGTGGCCACCATCAGGCCAAGAAGTCTCACCAGGGCTAAAAGGCAGGTAGAAGGAGACTGAAGTGCCTTCCGGACCTCTCCTGTCAAGGTCGTGAGCTGTTCCTGTGGTAGGAATAAGCGGTCTAGTTCTGTGTTGATGAGTAACCCCAGATGGAGAAGCTGGCATGACGGGGTAAGTTGACTTTTGGCGGAGTTGATTATAAAGCCATGGCGCTCTAGCTCTGATAGTGTCGAGGCGATGTGTCGCTGAGCCTCTGGTAGGGAGCGCGAATGGAGAAACAAATCGTTAAGGTAAGCCATGAGCCGGATCCCCTGGAGCCGCAGGAGAGCCACCAGAGGCGCCAGTACCTTGGTGAAGACTCTGGGGGTGGCGGAGAGGCTGAAAGGAAGAGCGACGTATTGATAATGAAGACCTGCATACTTGAATCGCAGGAACCTTCTGCTTTCCTGGTGGATCGGGATATGTAGGTATGCTTCTTTGAGATCCACAGACGCCAGAAGATCCAGATGATGCAGAGCCTCTGTGATGGCGCGTAGAGTGTCCATACGGAAGCTGAGAAACAAACGCTGAAGGAAAACACTGAGCTGAGGAAAACACGTCTGCCTGGAGCTGAGCGAGGACAGAAAGAACTGGGAGGGGTTATCCTCCTAGCACCAAGGAGGCGTGGCCGAAATCTCTTCAACCAATCAAATCTGTCCTGCCTTGGAGCTAGTGAGAAAGGATAACCCAGAGGTGTCCCTGGCAACAATCAACCGAGAATGAATTATCATTCACTTTCCAGATCCCAAAACTTTATTTAACATAATTGTATACTGCCCACTACCGAAGTCTCTAGACGGTTGACAACATTAAAACAAACCAAGAAATTTTAGAATAATTTAAAACATATAACATTTCAAATTATATTATTTACTTGCTTCCAAATGTTCATATTTGCAAACTTGACAAAAAGAAACTGATCACAAGTTAGTCTATAGATGATAGCTATTTGATAACTTCCTATTATACTTCCTATGATAACTTCCTATAGCTATTTGATAACTATTTGAGCAACTTCCTCTTTAACACTATCATGAGCCTACCCTTGACAAAACCTGATAGCTATACGGCCATAAAAAGGGTGGAAAGAGCACTGAAGGCAAAAAGCCTTGCTGTAGAAAAGATTATTTTCCTTAATCCAGCCTCTTCCCCAAATACCTTACAAGGGAATGGAGTACAGTGAAACTGACTAGACCAAATTGCAAGTAGCTTCTGATCAAGTTAACTGCATACCTAAAAGTAACCTGAGAGAAAGAAAATGCTCTTGAACAGCAAAGCATTGCTGAAAGGTAGCCTTGCACACTTGCACCTTCCCCCACCTCCCAAAGTGTGACATGCAGATGTATGGACAAATAGCCTTTAAATATTTTGGCCTTCATTCAAACTAGTGTTGCACCAGCACGATGCGAAAAAACTAGCCCCTTTATGTGGCTGGTAGTGTTCCACAGTGTTCCACAACCGATAGTAGAAGGCCTTTGCTAGGACATGTACAAAGCTGCACAGCGTGTGACGACATTTTCCACTAGTGCAGGGCTGCACAACTTTGGCCCTCCTGCAGATGTTGGACTACAAGTCCCACAACACCCCCAATTACTGGCCACTGTGGGTGAGGATTATGGGAGTTGTAGTCCAGTGGCAGCTGGAGGGTAGGGATGTGAACAGAACCAGGCAGGGGTGGTTCGATGGCGGCGGGGTGCTGCTTTAAGAGCGGGGGATTTAAGTGCACTTACCCCTCCCTTCCACTGCCGGCGCTCCTTTTTTCTGAAGTCCTCGGGGTGGCAGCGTACCTCCCTGCCACGCCGTTTACCAGATACAACCGGAAGTCTCTGACGCGCCTGTGTGTACCAGGAACGGGTGCGCGGACATCGCAACATGCATGCTCCCACGCCTGGCATGCGCAGGCGTGTCGGATACTTCCGGCTGTATCCAGTAAATGGGGGCAACAGGGAAGTATGCTACCGCCCCAATGGACTTTAGAAAAAAGGAGTACCAGCAGGGGAAGAGCGGAGGGTGGCAGAAGTGCACCCTCCCTGCTCTTAAAGCAACACCCACTCCCCGCCATTGAACCGGTGGAATCAGCTGCTATTCGAACTAGTTTGGAGGCCCATAAAGGGCCTCTGAACCGGTTCCCCTGCACATCCCTACTGGAGGACTGAAGCTATACAGCCCTGCACCACTGCAAGAACTAGTCTGAAACAGGCATATTCCTTCCTTTGCACATGTCACTGCACCACCTGCTTATGCTAGCGCAGCAGCATTACTCAAGCGTGACACTGAATGAATCCATCCAATGAATGGATGTAGGCCATTCATTTTAACTTTAAAAAAATAATAATCCAAAACTGTTCCAGGCATTTGTTGGGTTGGAGGCAGTGGCAAGGAGGAGGAAGGGTCAGTACACAATACCGTGTTTCCCCGAAAATAAGACAGTGTCTTATATTAATTTTAGGCCCCAAAAATGCACTAGGGCTTATTTTCGGGTAGGTCTTGTTTTTATTGAAGTTCAAAAAAGTTCTAGTTTGAATAGCTGGCTGCTACCCTTCTACTCAGTGTCCTTTCAGTCCATCAACTGTTACTCAGACATGACACCTCAGTTTGCTGTGTTCTTGACCTTAATCAAAAGTTATTTGTGTTTCCCTGAAAGTAAGACAGTGTCTTATATTAATTTTAGGCCCAAAAAATGCACTACGGCTTATTTTCGGGTAGGTCTTATTTTCGGGTAGGTCTTATTTTCGGGGGAGGTCTTATATTAGCGGTACTTCAGAAATTACTGCTAGGTCTTACTTTCGGGGTAGGTCTTACTTTCGGGGAAACACGGTAGTTAGTAACTAACTGGACCTGCTTTTGGAAGCTCAGGTGGAGGAGGTAGCCAGGGGTGCCTTTGCACGGCTTCGACTAGTGCGCCAGCTGCGTCCTTGTGTCTTTCTTACCATCTTGTTTTTAAATTTTGCTGTGAACTGCCTTGGGATTGTTTTAATGAAAGGTGGTATATAAATTTAACAATAAATAAACACCAGAGCATACAAGTATACTGGAGGAGTGTCAGTTCCATCACTGAAACGAGTTCTGGTTTCCTTCCCAAGTCTACTTAAAGAGCTACAGAAACCTACAAACCCAGTTTGACCACAACAATAGTTCCATTTCACACATTATGTTCAACACTTGTACAATGAGTCCAGGTACAGAGCTGTACACGGGTACAGTCATTGACATGTTACGCTGAGTATAGCTATAGCAGTATGCTTACAGTTAGGAAGCATTTCAGGGGGGTGGTACCCAGACACACTTTTAACATGAACGCAGGTACAGTAATTCACACAAAAACTTGTACATGTGTACAGACACCTATACACTTGTACAACATAACACCAGGACAGGGCTTATGGCAGGATGGGGGTAGGTGACCACATTTACAGGGGCCCATGATAGCTTGGTCACAAAGACTGCAGTTCTCAAAAAAGCTAGCATCCATAAGAGCCATAACTGATTTATATAAAGATATTTTACTTTCATACTTTTAAAGTGTGTACTGTTTATACATAAAGAAGGATTAGCACAATTATAATTCAGCCATTACTAGTTACATTCAAGTTAGTGAAGAAGAAATTCACTGAGAACTGGGCTCTTTTTAAATACATTGCTGTAATAAGTTTAATATAAACGCTTACAGTCAATCAATACTTTATTTTGGTCTTCAATCAGCTGAGATGTTTAATCTATTTATCATCATCATCAGTATGGTTTGGCATATCTTTTGTCCTAGTTGCTTGAAATACTTCTATTGAATTTTCACATGGGGCTCCTGAGTCCTGACCATCTCCCATCTAAGGGGCTAATCAGGTCCATAACTGCTTAAGAATGCAAGAAGCTGCCTTATACCGAGTCAGACCATTGATCCATCTAGCTCAGTATTGTCTACACTGACTGGCGGCAGATCTCCAAGGTTTCAGGCAAGAGTCTCTTCTAGGGATGTACACGGAACCGCAGAGCTGCAGCCCGGCACAGTGTGTGTGGGGGGTCCTTTAAGGGTGTGGGGAGGGTGTACTTACCCCTCCAGCCGCTTTCCCCCCACTGGTGCACGTATTTTAGGAAGCATTTGGGGCGGCAGGATACCTCCCTGCTGCCCCTTCCCCCTCTCGGCAGCAAAAGGCTTCAGAAAGCCTGTTGCGTGCGCGCATGGTCACAGAGACATGGCGCTCGCGACGTGCGCAAGCGCAAAAGGCTTTCTGAAGCCTTTTGCTGCTAAGAGGGGGAAGGGGCAGCAGGGAGGTACCCTGCCGCCCCAAATGCTTCCTAAAATACATGTGCCAGCGGGGGGAAAGCGGCGGGAGATGTACACCCTCCCCAACCCCTTAAAGGACCCCACCCCCCGCGGCGTCAAACCGCCCCATGTTGGACCGGTCCGGAGGCCTGTAGAATGGCCTCCGGACCAGTATGTGCACATCACTAGTCTCTCCCAGTCCTATCTGGAGATGCCAAGGAGTGAATCTAGGGCCTTCTGCATGCAAAGCAAATGCTCTTCCATTGAGCTATGGCTCCATCTCCTAAGGGGGAAATCTTATAGTGTGCACATGTGGTCACCAGTATTCCCTGTAACAGAGATTCCCAGATGTTGCTGACTACAACTCCCATAATCCCCAAAGGCTGTGCAAGTGGGAATGCTGGAAGTTGTAGTTCTATCCAAACCAATGATAGACTCTGCTTAGCAAAGAGGACAAATTCAAGCTCACCACAAGAGCAACTCTTAGCTTCAGCAACAGTGCAGCCTCAAGTGGTCCTAGACTATTCACTGTGACAGCTGTCCTAGTAATGTTCTGCAAGCTAGCACGACCATTTGTCTGTTGCTGTAGCTTGGACTTTAAAATGAGCAATAAAAATCATGTTTTCAGTTATTGTACCGTGATCAGTGCTTTCTGGATACTTACTGCTTTGCACATTCCACAATCTCCTCTGGAGCAGTGAATAACTTGTGTCCTGTTCTCTTGGCGATGCCCTGCTCTCTTGCCAGCTGTTGTATGCCTTGGATTATTTGCTGGGTGTGCTTCATGCCCACTTTGATGGCATGACAGAAGTCCTGCTGCAATACGTTCTCCGCTGCGGCTTCCAGCATAACTATCGATTCAAATGCAAAGCTAGAACTCAGTCACCTTGACAGTCTTCAACTGACAGCTCAGCAAAGAGAAACCTAAACAGTCAGTTTACATTTTATAAATCAAGCTCACTTGGATACTATGAACTCTGCTAAATTTATTTATTTATTTATTTACATTTTATATCCTGCTCTTCCTCCAAGGAGCCCAGAGCGGTGTACTACATACTTAGATTTCTCCTCACAACAACCCTGTGAAGCAGGTTAGGCTGAGAGAGAGGTGACTGGCCCATAGAGTCACCCAGCTAGTATCATGGCTGAATGGGGATTTGAACTCGGGTCTTCCCAGTCCTAGTGCAGCACTCTAGCCACTACACCACGCTGGCTCTCTTAAGTTACGTAATGGGTCATGACAATTCAAGTTAAGACCTGGGCAGAAACATACAGAGACTGCAAGAGCAAAAAAGGCCTTTTCTCAGTCAGGAGATACAAAAAAACAAAAGGATACAAAAAAGGGAGGGGAAATTGTCAAAGTAGATTTCACAGTTTAAATATACTCTTTGGTTTCATATTAGTTATGTAGATAAAATATTTTGTTTACAGGATGTATTTTCTTAAGAGAATCTCAAAAAGTTGAGGCACATCCTCAACCTTGGGAAAGGCTGTGCTAACTGTTCATATAAACTAGTGATTAATCCATGCTTGAGCAAAACTAGCATTGGCTTGGATGCAGCCATTGCAAGGACCATGATTAATCGGGATTAGTGAGCCCCATGGAGCCAATTGTGATAATCCACAATTTCAGGGCAATCCTGGTCAAACTGCTCTGGTTAACCAGCATTTAACCAGGATTCAATTCTGGTTGTCTGTCCTGGTGAAATGCTGGTTAACTAGAGAGGTTTGATCAGGATTGCCCCAAAATTCTGCATTCATACAAGCAGCTCCACAAGGCTCACTGATCCACATTGACCTTTTAACCAGGATCTTTGTGATTATGTGAATTCATATATTAAACTATATGTTAAACCATCTTATCTATCGATCAATCTATCTAATTCTCTAAGACATCCCCGTGGCTAATCCCATGTGTGGCAGCTCTTGTGAGAGTTTGGAGAGCTGCTGGATAGCCATGGATGTGGGCGGGGGGGAGGAAAGAAAATGGTGGGCTAGCCAGCTGGGGAGGGGGGAAAGCAGCAGGGAGAGAAGGGGGAGACGATGGCAGCAGGCGGGCAGTGCGGCCTCCCTCTCCAGCCCGCCTGCTGGCCAAAAGGCAAGAGCACCTGGCGGGCAGGTGGGGGAAATGATGGCGGCTGGTGGGTGGGCGGGCAGTAGGGAGGCCGGTGTAGCTTCCCTCTCCAGCCTGCCTGCAGGCCAAAATGCAGGAGCACCTGGCAGGCAGGGAGACGATGGTGGCTGGGCAGCAGCGAGGCCAGCGTAGCCTGCTTCTCTAGCCCAGCAGCTGGCCAAAAGGCAGCAGCACCCGGTGGGGGGCGGAGGAGAAGTGGCAGCCATGCCAGCCAGACATGGAGGTAGAACGAGTTGGGGTGGGGGAAGCAGGGAGAACTAAGGGTGCAGATGCTCTGCACCAGATCAGCTAGTTTATTTATTATTTCTCTATGTAAACCACTTTGAAAACTTTTGTTGAAAAGTGGTATATGACTGTTTTTAAAAATCAAGTTTACAATCCAATAAATAACCTCCGCAAGTAACATCAGATCAGAAGAGTCAGGACACAACTGGAACCATCATCATCAACATCATGTTAGCCGCCCCATAACAAGTTGTTCTCTTGGCAGCTGACAACAGAGGATTAGAACACACAATAAAAACATAACACACACAAAAGGAAGAAAAGAAAATGCAAAACAATTTAAAAACTATTTTAAAATTTGTAAAAAACCTGATCAAGTCTGAAAACCAAAATTTAAAAGGCCTGGTTGAACAAAAAGGTCTTTACCTGGCATCTAAAAGAACGAAGTGACGAAGCCAGGCGAACCTCACTGTGGAGGCTATTCCATAAACGGGGTGCAACCACCGAAAAGGTCCTCTTCCTGGTAGCCACCCGCCTCACCTCCTTTGGCAGGGGTACCCGGAGGAGGGCCTTCAAAGAAGAACTTAAAGTTCAGGAAGGGACATATGGGGCAAGGCCCTCTCTCAGGTAACCCAGTCGCAAGCGATTTAAGGCATTAAAGGTTAAAACCTGCACTTTGAATTGGGCCCAGAAATGGCCTGGGAGCCAGTGCAGCTGACGAAGCACTGGCCTGGTATGATCAAAACGTCCAGCTCCAGTTAATAATCTTGCAGCCCTATTTTGTACCAGCTGCAGTTTCCGGACTGTTTTCAAAGGCAGCCCCACATACAATGCATTGCAGTAATCTAAGCAAGAGGTTACCAGATGAGTACCTTGAGTGCAGGGCCAGTTCCCACATGCATGCATCTATCACTCAATCCCTCAACATCCAATGTGAGAACCAGGAATTATTGTGCTTGAAGTTATACAAGCAGATATGCAAATTTATTTACAGTGTTTTGATGCAAAATTGTTGATTCACACCAGCCAGTCATTTGATGCTCCAATGAGCAAGCAATGAACACACAGGTCTGAACCAGCCCTTCAGAGTGGCTTATGCAGGGTTCCCAAGCAACCTACCATCCAGTCACTAATCAGACTAATTTAAAAAGACCTGCTTGGTATTAAAACAGCAACACAAGGCTTTCTTTATTGTGGCTGGGGATGATAGGAGTTGTAGTTCAGCAATATCTGGAGGCCCCCAGGTTGGGAACCACTGCTTTAGACCATTCCCTGGATATTTTACAATTAAAGCGGGGGGGGGGGGGATACTTACCAATTTGGCTACAGGGAGCTCCAGAAACTATTAAATCCAAAATACTGGAGGACATTTCTTTGCGGGTGGGATTAATGACAACTTCTCCATCAATCAGTCCTACTCTCACAGCACCTAAGAAAAAATTCAATAAATTGAGATTTCCCATCAGTTAGCTTTTTGCAACTTTGACAAAGCTAACTCAGGAGACTACTTTTCATCCAGACTAACCCTCTAACTCACTACTATCTGTCTGGGAGGGAAGCTGTCATTAGCACCAAGAGGAGGAGAGGGTTTAACACCAACCAAGAAACAGTGCAATTCAACCTCTAAAGCCAGTCTGAATTCTTGGTAGTGCCATTTAAAAAAATACCCAAACTTCAAATAGGCCAGGTTTATTCAACTATTGTCCAACTTTTGTTATGCACTTTAAAATCAAATGCCATGTTTCTGCTAACATCTGTACTCACCGATGGGACCATTCCATGGAATATCTGACAATGTAAGGGCCGCAGAAGCTAGAAGTAAAAAGATTCAATAATTAAAACTATTTATCATGTTCCACTCACACTAATTTTTCTGTAAATAAACTATTTACAAAAAAATTTGTTACCTCCATTGATTGCCAGCACCTCAGGATCATGGATACCATCTACAGCTAAAAGATTACAAAGGATCTAAAGCAAGAAGAAAAAAAGATGAGTTATTGCTTCATTTGATGCTATTCAAAATACTACAAGTTGCACATTCATGAAAATTATAGAATTGTATTTCTGTATTCTGTCTTTAAATACATTATGACTGGTAAAGAAAGTAAGGCAAGGCTGTCTTAAAAATTAATGTTTAGAATTATGTACAATATTTCTGAGGCATACTCTGTGTTCATGCCAAGAAATCTTGACTAAAACAAAAAGGGCTAGTTCATACATACATTCATGCATACACACACTCAGTCCCTCAAGACACAAAGCAAGAACCAAGAATCATTGGGGCTGAAGTTATATAAGCCAATATGCAAGCTTCAATTTAATAAAAGTGGGGTTTTTCTTTTTTTGGGGGGGTCCCCAAATTAATGCTATTGTTTTGGATATAATACTGCAGAATGAGGTACTCTTCCAATTGTTGGTACTACATCTATTACCTCCTAACACACCGAAAAGACTCTTTCAGTATTACTGCCTCTCAAAAGGCAAGCTTTTGTCAACCAAAAGATACTGTTGCTCCTACTCCTTAAAACTAAGCAGGAGGAGCAGCATGCTTTTCAATAGTCATGTTGCACCAATGGCATACCTGGGATCAGGCTAGAAAGGACCCAAGTAACTCACCTGTGTATCATAAAAGTAGCCGGCCGGGAAAAGTGGTCTAATTGACCGATCTGTAAAATAGTATTTTTAAACATGTAAAGACTTCATATAAAAGAATGAGAAGAGCCAGCGTGGTGTAGTGGTTAGAGTGCTTGACTAGGACCGGAGAGACCCAAGTTCAAATCCCCATTCAGCCATGATACTAGCTGGGTGACTCTGAGCCAGTCACTTCTCTCTCAGCCTAACCTACTTCATAGGGTTGTTGTGAGGAGAAACTCAAGTATGTAGTACACCGCTCTGGCCTCTTTGGAGGAAGAGCAGGATATAAATGTGAAAAAAACAAACAAACAAAAAAACTAGGAGGGAATCAGGAATGAGATTGACTATAATTAGAGAAACCACAGCATGGAGTGGGGACTACCCCCACAGTGGCACTATTCTGTACTTTGCCCAAAGGGGGAAAAAAAAAAAAGAGGCCATCACATTTTAAAAGTATAGTACAGTGGACCCTCGACTTACGAACTACTCAACATCCATAGTTTTCGACTTACGAACGACAAAAATGACCGGAAGTCGTTGCCGGTTTAGATGCGGCTTCCTCGACTTACGAATTTTTAGATGCGGTTTCCTCGACTTACGAATGTTTCCAGACCTCCGTGGGTGCGCTTTTCGACTTACGAAAATTTCGACCTACGAACGTGCGTTCGGAACGGATTAATTTCGTAAGTCGAGGGTCCACGGTATCTCTCTTTGTATAGGGCCTAACTTGCTTTAGACTCTTGAAACTGTCTTGCATTGTAACTCCTCTCCTACTTCTGGCAGAACTTGTGATTACCAAGGTGAAGGGATTTCTACCTATTTCCCCTTCCCTCTCCAGCCCACTGCATCCCCAAAGGTTTGTTCGAGGGTTGGCAGAACTTCAGGAATGAAACAGTATGCAGCATGGGGAGCTGGAGAGGGAAGGAGAAATTAGAGAAGATTGCCTCCCCCTTTTGCAGAGCAGGAGACAAGGTTCTGGATACAATCATGATTTTGCTGTCTGCTGTTCTTAACTACTTTGGGCTTCCTTTGAGAAGCAAAAATGGGATAAAAGCAATCATCATCGTATTTCATTTATTAAAGGTGGCAGGGAAAGAATCTTATCTATCATATTTTTATACTGCCTGATATATACATCTCTAGGCGGTGTACAAAATTAAAACACAATACAAAAGACAGATTAAAATCCACAAAACACAACCAAATAATAGCATAAAACAGTTATTAAAACAAATTATTAAAATTAAATCTAATTAAAAGCCTGAGAGAACATGAGAGTCTTGAGGTTCTTCCTAAAAACAAACAGAGAAGAAGATGCTCGTATTTCAATGGGGAGCATATTCCAAAGTCCCGGGGCAGCCACAGAAAAAGCCCGGTCCTGGATCGCCACCAAACAAGCTGGCGGCAATCATAACCGGACCTCTCCAGAAGACTGTAACAGGTAGCAAGATTCATGACAAAGAAGGTGCTCTCTTTAAAACCCTGGGCCCAAGCCATCAAGGGCTTTATAGGTGATAACCAATACTTATTCCTCCATCCACAAGTTTCCACAATGGTGGGAAAACTAAATATAGAAAGACCTTGAACAAAGGTTACAAGTAACTCATAGGAACCACACACAAAAGCCAATAGGACATACAGCACAAACCAATACATCTCTTCTAGGAAGTAAGTCCCACTATGTTCAGTCTAAGCATGAAATGTAAACCATCGATTTTAAAAGGAATTCAGATTGTCACAAAATCAGAGTTGAAAGTGTTATAGTCCATCTCCTTACCAAAAGGTCCATCTACCAGGGTCTCCCCACAGATAGAATCCAAGCCAGTGGACTGCCTTAAGCATGCTGACAAACAGTGGCTGAAATACTGCATATCGCTCCATCTGCGTTTTAACAACATGTGTGCTTTTGCGCAAACACAGCTGCATAATGAACAGTCCTTGGAAGTAATGGCCCCCTGCTGTGCTACAGCACATGCTTAATTGTTGCATTTATACAACTGTGCTCTTGCACAACTGTATGCATGCTTAGTTAAAACACATGCAGAATGCTGCGCAGTATGCCAGCCAGTATTTTGGGATTCCATGGAAAATATTTATACAAGGCTGAAGTAAATAGTGCTACTGAAGCTGCAATTTTAATCATGTTTCCTAGAAAGCCAGCCCGCTGAAATGCATGGGACTTCATCCCAAGCAATACACTAAGGGTTAGGCTGAAAGTGATCCCAAGAAATGCTACAAGTTCTTTCCTAAATGGGTGAAGGGATTGTTCTAAACGGGTTTCCATAAAGGCAAACCTTCCTTTTCCAAATTTCTAAGAAATCATTGCAACGGTTATAAGAATACACAGCTTAGTTTCTATATTGTGTACCTATTAATCTGCTAGTAAGAATTTCTTTATCAGTGGAACCAAGTTCTCTTCGCAGATAATTGGTGGGGATTCTTCCGGCTGCAGCAGCTTTTTGTCGATAGTCAACCTTATGCAATGAGAAAGACACACTTGAGTATTATTGTTTTCTCTTTAATAAATAAATAAATAAATTTCATTAAGGCTTTAATAAACCCAATTGCCTCCTTGCCTGTGGCAATGGGAAAAGATTATTTGGGCGAAAGATCCTTTTACTGCTGCTGGATAAAGGCAAAGTTGTGCCGTTGAGTCAGTGCCAACTCCTGGCGACCACTGAGCCATGGGGTTTTCTTTTGTAGAATACAGGAGGGGTTTACCATTGCCTTCTCCCACGCAGTGTGAGACGATGCCTTTCAGCATCTTCCTATATCACTGCTGCCCAATATAGGTGTTTCCCATAGTCTGGGAAACATCCCAGCGGGGATTCAAACTGGCAACCTCTTGCTCCCTAGGCAAGTTATTTCCCTGCTGTGCCATTAGGTGCCTAGGAGTTGGAAAAACCAAGGCTTGATTTTGGGAGGAGAGGAAGATGTTTGTGTTCTCATGTTATGGGCTCTCCTGCAGAAGTCCAGCCAGAGGAAAAGAGAAACCACTGCTCCTTTTCTTCATGGACAATTTATGGAAGGAAAGCAGGAGGGGCTTTTCTCCCTCAGGTTGGAGTAAGAGCGGAAGCAGCAGTAAGACTAAGCACTTTCCCTCTCTCTGAGTTTGTGCACGCACACATTTGTCTTCTGTCAGCCCCTGTGCAATTTGGGTGCCAGAACAAATTGCTCCATTGTGTGCGTCAGCACCATTCTCTTTCTCTCCTGCTTGTGCTGCTGTGTTGGCCTCAGCCAGCACCACGACAAAGAATCAGAAGATTTACACAAGGGAGCTGGAAGGCAGTTGCCAGAGTAGGCTTCGTAGTGTTCACCCTCTCACTTCTACCCTGATGTTGCCAGGCAATCCTAATTTCCCCCACTTCCGCTCTAAATTTACATACCAGAGAGAAGACACAAAAAACAAGCAAGTGGGTAAAATGCCTTGCCTTCATAGGAAGTCAAACTTAACCAAGTAGAAATATTTTTCTTATGGATGGAATCATGTGACCTCCTCTGTGTTGCTATATGACAAACAGGGCTCTGTACAGAAAAGTCTCTAGCCCAGAAAGGGGAGAAAATCCCAGAATGTTTAACTGCATGAAAATGGTTGAGCAGGGAGCACCCACCTCCCTATGGCATCAGGGGGATGTTGCAGATTTATCAGAATCAGGAATCCCAATGCACAGTTGCAGGATTTTTAGTATATTCCCACTGGCTAAATGAAGTTAGGAGTCACTGGCTACTAAGCATAGGAAGAAATCACTGGACTCCAGGTGGGGGCAGGGGAGTTTGGAGTGTGCCTAGAGTGAGTATGTTTGGCGTATGGGGCGGGTGGGGGGGGTCCCAAAGAACAGATTGATCCTTGGCTAGTAAGCCACGCTGGCACCTGTGGACCCTTGATGAAGGCAAGTATAAAACATTACAATAACTACACAGTTAACACTCCAATTTATTTGGTCTCCCTACAACTCTGAATTATTTATCTAGACTTTCTGTGTTGTACAAGTTATTTGCATTGCAACTAACTAGTGCAACCCCAGTTACACATTCATAAAAGTTAACAGGAATTAGGGTGTGCACATGAGATAGTAGTTCAGTTTTAAAATACAGTCAGTCTCAAAACTATACCACAGTGTATGACTTCACTGCTACACATTGTGCACCGTAATACTTACCACCAAAGGCATGAATTGAGATGGCGAAGGCTTTGTTTTACTAACTGCTGTCACCATCACTGATGTGTCACCTAACTTAATTAAAAACAGAAAGAGAGAAAGAGAAATGATAGAGGCTTAATACTCCTGGTTCAGTTCAGAGTTCTCAAATAAAAGCATGGAGGGCAGAATCCTTATTGTACAAAATGTACCCCCGCCCTCTTGAAACTATTCAAAGAGAGGCAACAGGTCCCCTAAAGATTGAATAGTTTCTTAATGCTATGAAGAAACTGTTTTTAGAGAAGTTTTCTACCTGTACTACAGCACATCCATCAGCAAACCTGGCTAGCTTTCCAGAAGAAATCTCCAACTTCCTGGAAGAGAAAGAAGCTTCATTAACCAAAACTTTTTCATTTCTGTTATTCATCCATAAACTGTCCAAGCTCATGAAACATGCAGGAAGGGGCTACAACACAGAAGAGAGAGGGAAGCACAGAGGGCGAGGGGAAGAGAACAGACTCTTATGCACCCAAAGACTATGTTTGCTACGATATATCATAAAAGCCATGATAGCACATGATGTCTGCATGATACAATGCTGTGCAGTATGTGTCAAACTGCAACCTCCCAACAACTGTACTTACTGCATGTTTACTGTAAAACAGCCAGAACCTACCCAGCTGCATTATTTTAATGGGCTTCTGGAAAGGTGTTCCAATGAGGCCTGCTTTTCACAAAAAGATATGGATGGTATTTATTTATTTTTAAACTACCAACATGCTTTGTTTTGAGGGTTCATATTTAAAGAATGCCAGAGACAGGGGCACACTGACAGCCAGGCAAGGGGCTGGTACATGGAGCTCTTTGCTAAAAAAAAAGAACACACTAAATCCCTTTGTAGGCACAGATGCACTTGTTGGTTATTTCTGTGCCAGAAATTCCTCACCTCCTGATTAGTGGCAATTCTACAACCATAAAAAAGAGAGGACAGAGCCCTTAAAGCAGAGAAGTAGCCCAAACCCAAGGGGGGGGGGGAGAGGAGTCCCTCTGCAGCATGGATCAGGAGAAGGGCACACACACGAGGTGATGGGAAATGATAAAGCATCAGATATTTTAAAAAGATATTCTGAGGGGCTAGGATTCAAGCCAGTCTGGGAACCATGCTCCCCCACCCCCACTCCTTCCTAGATTCCTGCGGAGACAGAGGGCCACTGCTCCTTGGAGTGGCAAAAGCACTCCACACATGTTCAGAAGTCCTTTGAATATCCCTCCACAATTATTACTCAGTCCAGCCAGACTGCAGTGGCTCAGCCACCAATAGAAGAATGGAACTCTGCACGCGCTCAGAGGCGCTTTTCATCACTTCACGGGGGAAGAGAGGGAGGAGAGAGGGCTCCCCGTCCCCTTACCTACTCCCCAAGTCCACGGACACCCCTTTGCGGCCCCGGGCGGAGCTGCACAAGCCTCTCGCCGGCCGCCAGCGCGCCAGTCGAGAGCAGCCCGGCCCCCTTAGCCAGGGCCCCATGCCTCTGCTCCCCGCAGAGGCAACTGCTGCCGCCGCCACCCGCTCTGCTTTTGCCCTCCACCTCAGCCACGAACACCAGCCCATGCAAGCGGCAGCGGCGGCCATGACACCAGAGTCACCCGGCAAACTGGCCGCCCCGCGCGAAGGCGTAAGCTGATTGGCTCTTCGCAACAAGCTGGAGTGCCATTGGCCATCCTGATGAGCACATGGGAGGGAGGGGATGAATCAGGGAAAGGCAAGCAGGCGGAGTCGACAACCGCGAAGGGTTCGCTTTCGTTTCCGAGGCCGTTGGCGGGCGGCGCTCGCTCGCCCTCTAGTGGCCTTGGAGGCTTGGCCAATAGAAATGCTTCTTAGAATGGTTGCTGGTCGGCTGGGGGATCGGCAAAGCCTGAGCGCCTTTTGGCCGCGACCGCCACGCTCCTGCGCCTGGTTGTCTCAATAAAGAAGCTGTTATTATTACTAATAAACACACCTTTTTAAGGAGGCTTTTTAATGCTCCATTTTCGGGTATATCTGGCAGTTTCTTTAGCTTCTGGTAATTTTCAGTTTTTAGCTTTTAAAATAACTTCTAATTTGAACCTAATAATAATTGTGGTTTTTAATCTGACTTTTAACTTGGTTGTTTAATTTGGTTAATTGTATTATTTTTATTGTATCTTGTATCTGTTTTATTGTTGTGAGCTGCCCCGAGCAGTAGTGCACTGTAGGGGCGGGGTATAAATATTTTAAATAAATAATAAAATATCACTATCAAATTATTCTTGCTCACTTCTTTCTGGGTGGCAGGTATGACTGAGGCCAGCCCTTTTGGTGCCGAGCTACCCTCCTGGGTGTGTGTGTGACTCCTATGCATGAGAGTAAAGATAAAGGGTGCTGTCAAGTCGATTTTGACTCCTGGCGCCCACAGAGCCCTGTGGCTGTCTTTGGTAGAATACAGGAGGGGTTGACCATTGCCATCTCCTGTGCAGTCTGAGATGATGCCTTTCAGCTGTTGGAAGTGAAGGACTTTGCACTGTCTCTTGTCTCAAAGACAGTGGAGGACAGACTAGTGAGTCAGAGGGCTAGAGGGTCAAGACATTGGTCACCCCTTCTCTACCGCTCTGACACTATCCCTTTGGCATGTAGATTGCTACTCTTAGAGACTAACTTCCTTCCAGCCACTTCCTTTCTCTCTTCTCTTCCTGTTCCTTCTACCCTGCAACATGCAAGCAAGCTCCTCTCCCTGCACCATGTGTGCAGAGATGCAGAATCCATCTGCATCCAGCTAGCTAGCTAGCTAGATTAGAGAGCCTAACTCCTCACTTTCCTATCTAGAATGGAGTTCTCTAATAAATGCCATCTAATAAATGCCATATATATTGATTTGAAACTATGAACTGGCTCCAAGTTACTTTACTCTCAGCATACACGCATGCCTACTAAATTCCACTGTGTTGTGCCTCTGTGCACTCTGCTCAGGAGAGGAGAGCTGGTTTTGTGGTAGCAAGCATGACCTGTCCCCATAGCTAAGCAGGGTCTGCCCTGGTTGCATATGAATGGGAGACTTGATGTGTGAGCACTGCAAGATATTCCCCTCAGGGGATGAAGCTGCTCTGGGAAGGGCAGAAGGTTTCAAGTTCCCTCTCTGGCTTCTCCAAGATAGGGCTGAGAGAGATTCCTGCCTGCAACCTTGGAGAAGTTGCTGCCAGTCTGTGAAGACAATACTGAGCTAGATAGACCAATGGTCTGACTCAGTATATGGCAGTTTCCTATGTTCCTATGCTATAATTGAAAAAGGGTTTCTCTACCAGAGAGAATTCCCAACATCACCATCTTCCTATATTGCTGCTGCCTGATATAGGTCTCTCCCATTGTCTGGGAAACATACCGGTACCAGCAGGGATTCGAACTGGCAACTTCTGCTTGTTAGTCAAGAGTAGAGAGGGAGAAGATACACCTAAACAGGGCAAAACACCATGAAATGCCTGAGGTACATGGAACATGGTGAAACAGACTGGTTCCAGATTGGCAAAGGAATAGGGCAAGGCTGTATACTTCTTTATTCAATTTATATGCTATACATATACTGAGAGAAGCTGGATTGGAAGAAGAAGAGTGTGGTTTTAAAGTTGGAGGAAGAAACATCAATAACCTGCATTACGCTGATGACACCACTCTTGATAGCTGAGAACTCGGATGATCTGCAAGCTCTAGTAATGAAAGTCAAGGAGCACAATGAAAAAATGGGACTACGACTCAGTGTCAAGAAGACTAAACTAATGACAACAGGTACAGCAACCAGCCTCACAATTGATAATGAAGACATTGAAGTAGTGGATAGCTTTTGCCTTTTAGGATTGACCATCAACAGTAAAGGGTCCAGCAGTCAAGAAATACGTTGCAGACTAGCACTTGGTAGGGTTGCAATGAATGCCTTGGAAAGGATATTTAGATGCTGTAACGTGTCTATATGCCAAGTACTTCTGGTCACTTCCAGTCCAATCAGGGGCGTAGCTAGCCCACCGGTGGCCCGTGTGTGGCCGCGGCGGGCGCCCCGATAGCCCCGCCCTCGCATCTGACGTCAGACACGGGGGGCATGTTGGGGCCGCTCTCGTGGCTCCTGATTGGTCACCGGCCCGGGTTCTTTGAACCCGTTGGCCCAATGATGACTCCACCCCTGGGTCCAATGAGGAGACAGGGCGGCAGGGAGGTACGCTGCTGCCTCGCTTGACCAGTTTTCAATGGAGCGCTGGCAAGGGAAAAGCGGAGGGAAGGGTAAGTGCACCCTCCCCCACCCTTAAAGTCAACCCCCCTGCCTTTGAACTCCCCCCCCTTGGTTCCGTGCACATCCCTAATATAAACGTTTTAGTAGATAAGCGTTTTCCTTGGCATGGCGATAAAGTGATGGGGGAAGTTGGTTATCAGGACCTGGTGTGAGATGTCAGTGTCGTGGAAACATTAGGGAACAGTGACTATTGTGCGATCCAGTTTAGCATATATGCAAGTGGAGAATTGCCAAGGAAGTCCAACACAGACCCTTTGGACTTCAGAAGAGGAAGCTTCTCAAAAATGAGGGGAATGGTAAAAAGTGTTGGGGTTTTGTGATTATTTAGCAAAGCACTAAGGAAGCTACCACTCCAGTTACAGAGTGCAGAGTTTAGTTGTTGCAGCTATTTAAGTAACACACATGGAGCTCACTGTAGAGTCTTTTTTACTTAACTAGTTTATTGGTAAAGTACATTTGAGATAGGAAAGACCTATTTTATTTATCAGCTACATAATGAATAGGTAGGGAGAGAGAGATGTCCCTATCTTCTCTTTAGGAGGAAAGGAAGAGGGCTGACTCACTACAAGAAGTACCTGAGGAGTCAAGGCAGGGGTCATAGAGTAGAGGCAAGCAGGGACAGGTAAGGAAATCCTCACTAACTCTAATCTCAGTTCCCCTAGTGTTCATTAGGATAGTTGGTGCAAAAGGTCGATGCACTGGAACTCCATCTATAAGGCCCCGGACTTCGGCCCTGAAGTCCAGGGGTAAGAGCACCACCGGTTGTTTATCAGGACTTGGTGCGAGATGTCAGTGTCATGGAAAGATTAGGGAACAGTGTCAGTCGTGCAATCCAATTTAGCATATATGCAAGTGGAGAATTGCCAAGGAAGTCCAACACAGAAACGTTGGACTTCGGAAGAGGAAACTTCTAAAAAATGAAGGGACTGGTAAAAAGGAAGCTGAAAGGGAATGTCAGGAGGGTCAAATCACTCCAGAAAGCATAGAACTTAATTAAAACCACAATAATAGAAGCTCCATTGGAATGGATACCAAGAAGGAGGAAAGGTACCATCAAGTTTAGGAGAATGTCCAGAATGTCTAACAAGTAAAGTCAGGGAAGCAATAAAAGGGAAGAAGACTTCCTTCAGAAAATGGAAGGCCTGCCCAAATGAAGAGAAAGGAACACAAACATTGGTAAAAGAAATGCAAGGAGACAATAAGGGATGCAAAAAGAGAATTTGAGGAACGTATAGCTAAAAGCGTAAAACATATAGCTAAAAACAATCACCTTGGTGAATTGAGAGGGTGAACTCTTGTTTGTTTAGGGACTAAACAATCCTAGGGGATCAATTTGGTTGATGTATTTCTGAAGAATGCAGGGAGGACTGCAATTAAGCATATTTAGTAAACTGAGATAGGCAAAGGGGCTTCTGATTCATCAGACAGCCAAAGGGATTTCGGCCAATAAAGTTGGCCCTGGGCATCAGCATGGCACTGCAGACCCATGAGACCTGTTTCCAGGATTCTCATATATGTGAATATTCTGACCATTCCTTTTTCCAGTGTGTACATATCTCTGTCACCTTAAGTGGCGCAGTGGGGAAATGCTTTACTAACAAGCAGAAGGTTGCCGGTTCGTATCCCTGCTGGCACTATATTGGGCAGCAGCGATATAGGAAGATGCGGAAAAGCATCATCTCATACTCTGTGAGAGGAAGCAATGGTATACCCCTCCAGTATTCTACCAAAGACAACCACAGGGCTCTCTGGGTGCCAGGAGTTGAAATTGACTTAAAAGCACACTTTACCTTACATACCTCTTTCCCAGACTTCAAAATACAGGTCCTCCATGCCAGCACCGCATGTAGGCATGCAGGGGTGTGTGTCAAAAATGACCACTGCCTGTATCATCTCGGGGAGACCTGCCTGAAACCTTGGAGAGCCTCTGCCAGTCAGTGTAGACAGTACTGAGTTAGATGGGTCAATGGTCTGACTCAGTAGAAGGTAGCTTCCCTCCAATGGTATGTCAAAAATGAGGGAGAAGATCAGCCACAGCCCTCTAATACAGGGATTCTCAAACTTTGGTCCCCAGATGTTGTTGGACTATAAATCTCATCCTCCCCAGTTACAATGGCCATTGTGGTTGGAGATAATGGGAGTTGTAGTCTAACAGTATCTGGGGACCCAAGTTTGAGTGCCCTAGGATGGCGTTTCCCACGCCTTCAGCCAGGGAGCTGAAAATCTTTTTCATCCCAGGACACTTAGCAAAACCATCATGTCTGAATGCACAGTTTGCGGTCCCACATACACCACATCTTGAGATCATGTTCTAGGGCAATATTTTGAATCCAAGGCAATGATTACCTCCTGAGTAAGAGGCATTTGACGATCAATAATCTATGCTTGCTTGATGAAGAAGCTGCTTTAATTGCTCGCCGGTTTTTGAAAGACCAATGAGGTCAATTTCATTTGTTGTTGTTTTGGTTTAATTAGAGCCAGCCCAGGGGAAAGAAAATATATCTGGGTTTAGGGGTAATCTCTCCATTAATTTAATCCAACTTCACTGCTGGTTAAGATTTCAACTCTAGGGCTGTGGTTCATATCTGGATTGCAGGCATAACCCTTTACCTTTGCGCTATTTTTGTATAACAACCCACCAGCAGCTATTTAATTCTGAAAGTATCATTTGCTTTGGGGGTTAAATAACCACAGGGGAGGGAGTGGCGGTAAATACCTCAACCTCTGTGCTGTGATTCCGATTGGAATCTGCTCTGGGCTAGCAGCAGAGGGGAAAGCAAGATTCCAGGCAGGATTCTCTGCCTTGCTGCTGCTGGTGCCGTAGGGCTCAGGGCAGTGCCAGATTTAGGCACAAACCAAGTAAGCTATAGCTTAGGGCCTCACATTATGAGGGGCCCCTGAATCCCCCCCCAAATGACTACAATTCAAGTTTTACATAATCGATTAAAAAATAAAGAAAACGCTTGAAATTGCCTGTGACATGCAAACAGACAGTGCAGGCTGTATTGCTTCTTCCACTTAGTCGTGCTGAATTGTGTAACTGCTCTTGTGTTTTTGTACATTAGAAGTGTTCATAAATGCCAAGTAAGAAATCCAAATGTAATTTCATTTAAAAGCATTTCTAATACCAATAGGTTTACTGCAAGATAACTGCGTATGCTGGATTATCCGTTTTTTGTTGTCTCTCTCCCAAGCATATATGCAAAAATAAAGCTTTATTTCTATTTTCATTATCCTTTTTGTTAGAAGATATCTATATTTTTAATGCTATGGGGCATTTTAAACTTGATATAGTTTTGGGCCTCAGCATGTCATAATCCGGCCCTGGCTCAGGGTGATGCCCCAATCTGCCTTCTCTTAAGGACATCACTACCTCCAGCATTGAGCCAATAGGGGTGCTAAGACGGAATCAGGGAGGCAGACAGAAGTCTGAATCCCCACTCAGCCATGAAGCTCTGAGTGACCTTAAGCCAGACATTCTCTCATCCTAAACCACCTCACAGGATAGTTCCGTGGATAATGTTGGGGGAGGACCATGTAGCTCTCACAATGAGATCCTTGGAGAAAAGGCAGGTTAAAACACACACCTGACTTCAAAAGCAGGAAATCCAAGCTCTCAAGACAGTCATTTATTCCAGCTTAAGCACAAATGCCGACTGGAGGTGTAACAAGCCAACCGTATGACCGTTCAAACATGTCACATGCATTTTTAGTACCATTAGGTTTCCCACCTTTGAGAATTCTCTCTGGTAAGAGAAACCCTTTTTCATTATAGCAGAGTGCACAGAGGCACAACACAGCGGAAATTTAGTTAGGCATGCGTGTATGCTAAGAGTAAAGTAACTTGGAGCCAGTTCATAGTTTCAAATCAATATATATGGCATTTATTAGAGAACTCCATTATAGATAGGAAAGTGAGGAGTTAGGATCTCTAATCTATCTATCTAGCTGGATGCAGATGGATTCTGCATCTCTGCACACATGGTGCAGGGAAGAGGACCTTGCATGTTGCAAGGCAGAAGGAACAGGAAGAGAAAGGGAGAGAGGAAGGAGGAAGTGTCCCTGAGATTAGCAATCTACATTCCAAAGGGATAGTGTCAGTGCAGTAGAGAAGGGATGACCAATGTCTTGACCCTCTAGCCCTCTGACTCACTAGTCTGTCCTCCACTGTCTTTGAGACAAGAGACAGCGCAAAGTCCTTCACTTCCAACACCCACATAGGGGAGCTTTACTACTGGAGGAAGCAGGGGTGTAGCAAGGTTGCAGTGGGCCCAGAGACATGATTTTAAAATGCGCCCCCCCCCTCACTGAAGCTCAGCTCATGAAGTAAAGAAATCTTAGATGAGGCTGAATAGTGGTAACAAAAAGCATAGTAAAATATAACCTATGTGCCACAATAGAACATCGTCCTAAATTATTTTTAAAAAGGTTTTGTAAATTGTGGACGATGCAAGTCATTTAATGGTACTAGAGAAAGACATACTGTTCTGGTAGCTCCAGGTCTTAACACTCACATCAGTTTCGGAGGATGAATACAACTGAAGGAAGTCCAGGCGGGTGCATGACTGGGGGAGTCAGTCATGTGACTTGCCTCTGGGGGGCCCCCCAAGGCAGTGGGGCCCCAGACAACTGTCTCCCCTTGCCCTATTATAGTTACGCCCCTGGGAGGATGTGGTGTAAACTGCGGGGTGGGGGGGAGGAGGGTTTAAGGGATTTGGTGCTCAGTGTTATCAGTGAGGCACTTCAGTGTGAAGCGCCAAATGGGGTTTGTGCAGGGAGAGCGGGATTAGCTCGCTCTCCTCGCACACAAGCAGTTGCCCGTTGCTGGGTGGCCGCATCAGCTGCCCAGACGACCAGCTGCTCCGGTCAGGCACTCCTGCGCCCGGCTGCAGCTCTGTTTGGAGCTCCAAGGGAAGGGGAAAGGGGAATGCCACCATGTGGCCCACCCAGTCCCCAAAGGTGGTGCCTTCCTTGGGCCCCCCCTCCCTTCCCCTCACCCCAAGTGTGTCAACCGCAGCTGCAAGCAGCTGTGGCTGACACATGATCAAAAGAATGAGGTTAATGGAGCCCTTGCTCCGCTAACCTTGTTTAGGGGTAGGGTTTTTTAGGCGGGCTAGTCACCAGAGAACAACTGGACTTGCCTGCAAGCCAGGTGGTTCTCATGGTTGCTCAAAACCGGGCCAGTTTAGGGCAAAAGTGTGAATAGCTTTAGTATGTTGATGACACCCAAATCAATTTCTCCTTTTCATCAATATCAGGCAATGGTGTTAGCCCCTTAAATGCCTGCCTACAAGCAGTAATGGGCTGGATGAGGGAGAATAAACTAAAGCTGAATCCAAGTAAGATGGAGGTGTTCATTGGGTGTCATAATCTGCAAGATGGGATAGAACTTCCTATTCTGGATGAGATTACACTCCTCTAGAAAGAGCAGGTTTGTAGTTTGGGAGTGCTCTTGGGTCCAGGTCTCACCCTGGTGCCTCAGGTTGAGGCTGTGGAAAGGAGCACTTTTTACCAGCTGCAATTGATTTGACAACTCCACCCGTTTCTTGAGGAGAATGACCTGAAAACAGTGGTACACCAGCTGATAACCTCCGGGTTGGACTACTGGAATGTGCTCTGTGTAGGGCTGCCTTTGTTTGTAGTTCAGAAACTTCATTTAGCTCAAAATTTGGTAGCCAGTTTGGTCTCTGAGTATCCCGGAGAGACTACATTATACCTCTTCTTAAACAGTTGCTCTGGCTGCCAATATATTTCCGGGCAAGGTACGAACTGCTGGTGTAGTGATCAGCCTCCCAGCTCTAATAGGGTTAACAGGAAGTGAACCCCTGGGCTTGACTGACAGGCTGACGACCCCAGGTCTTGACCAATAAATCCACCAGGTGGGTGGGATATGAGAGCTGCTGTGGCTTCTGGGAAGAAGAAGCAGGAAGTCTAAGAGGAGAGTGCAGAGGGGCAAGGGGATCCAGCATGGAGTTTGCTCCTACATGGTGAATCTGCAAATCTTTGAAAGACATGATTGCAGGAGGCTTGATCTCACCAGGACCTTTGGTGATTTTTCAAGGTGGAATAAAGCCCGGGCTTTGGGGGCTTTGAAATCTAGCATAGGGGGAAGTAAGTTTAGATAGACCTTACGTCAGGAGTTAGTTTGCTTTCTGTGTGTGCTTTGCATTTCCTAATTATCTGTTTCTTGTAACTAAGGTTCTATTATGTGCCACCTACAAAGAGATCTAGGTGCTTTGAAGTATTCTTGTAACCAACCTAAGCATTTTTAAGTGCATCTAGGAACATAGGAAGCTGCCATATACTTAGTCAGACCACTGGTCAGACCACTGGCTCAATATTGTCTTCACAGACTGGCAGCTGCTTCTCCAAGGTTGCAGGCAGGAATCTCTCTCAGCCCTATCTTGGAGGAGCCAGGGAGGGAACTTGAAACCTTCTGCTCTTCCCAGAGCAGCTCCATCCCCTGAGGGGAATATCTTATAGTGTTCACACTTTTAGTCTCCTATTCACATGCAACCAGGGTGGACCCTGCTTAGCTAAGGGGACAAGTCATGCTTGCTACCACAAGACCAGCTTTCCTCTCTAAAAAGCTAAGACCTCAGACGGACCAGTCTGTAGTACTGAGTAAATTGTTTTTGTTCTTTTCTTCTTACAAGCCTCCCAGAGTTGGTTATTAACTCAGGAGAAGCGGGAGGAAGCCCACTAGTGCAAATGTGTCTTCAAAAGAGCTCAGCCAGCATTCGCTAGCCCTGTCCATGTGCAGGCATACACATGGGGAAGCAGTTGTTTTTATGTTTTTGCCCAATAACCAGTTTAAAGAGACACCCTGGACTAATGCACTCTAGTCCAAGTGTTCCAATCTCTAAAAGTTTGGAGTGCTTGGTGGCAGCAGTTTAAACTACCAGAACCCTTGTTTTACCAGAACCTTTTTCTTTTTCTTTCTGGGCTTTCGAGAGTTCCAGATTTTAAACTACCAGGCAATGTCGCAGACCACTCAGAGTGGTGACTCAGCGGATAAGAGTCTCCCTTGTGAGCTAGGTGACTGAGAAGGCTGGCCAACACTGGCCAGCCAGTTAATCATTCACCTGGCTGAGTCAGGGGAATCCATTACAGCTGGTTATTACCTTTAAAGCCCTGAAAGGCTTATTTGGGTTACCTGAGAGAGCGCCTTTCTCTGCAAGATTCCCACCACTCATTAAGATCATCAGGAAGGGTCTGTCTTTGAATGCCACTGGTTCATCTGGTAGTGACCTGGGTTTGGGCCTTCTCAGTTGTCACCTCTAGGTTGTGGAATGTGCTTCCCAGGGATATAAGAGGATTATCTTCCTTGGAGGTCTTCAGGAGAGACTTAAAGACCCATCTTTTTAGCCTGGTTTTTATCTAGTTTTAGTTTTAATTTTAATCTGCTTGTAAATGGTTTTTTATTTTGTTAGGTGTTTTTATTTATTTTTAATGTAAACTGCGCTGAGCCACTTTAGGAAGGGTGGTATATAAAAGAAATACATACATACATATGATTACATTTATGATTACATACATAATCATAAAAAAGTAGTTTGCTGTATGAACAGAACTGTGTTGAAGTTGCTGCACATCTCTTGCTAGTATGAACTCTCCCCTTCCATAAGTGAAACAAAGTGCCATAAAATCGCCTTTAGGAAAAGCCCCATCAGCTGTCAAGCTGTGAAAAAGCCATTTTCAATGCTACTTTTATTCTAACTTGAAAAAGACATGGTTTTTCCCAGATTGTCAGCAGATGGCACTCAGAACTTGTGCAACGTGCTTGGGTGTTATGTAGACAGTTACTTATATCTCCTGTTGAAATCCATGCTGAAATTGGAAGAAGTCATTGCCTGGATGGCCCCTTCCTCCCAAACCAGAGTCTTCAATATAATGTGGTGTTTTCGCTCTCGTTGCAGAAAATCCCCTCTTCTACCCTTAGATGGCACCAATTAGCTACTTAAACATGTGCCCAACCTATTACCCTCTTAATTATTAGGATTAAGGACCATCCGAATAATTTCCTGTGGGAATGCTTGATTCTGGAAGTTGATGGCCAGAAAGAGCCCATCTGATGTGTCCGTCTGTGCAATGAAGCCTGGAAAAAGAAAAAGAAGAGAGGCAGTAGATTTGCCAGCATCACCCTCTTTTGTGGGAATCTGTGCCATGGAAGGAATTATTTTTGTGTCCCTGATGAAGGTTCATCACTGAAATTTGTTGGGCAAAAAGAGATTATATGTCTACAGTAAATCTCACATAACATTTGGCACTCTATTGAAGTTTGTCTTCTCTTTTCTTTTTGCTGCTGTTTGGGTGTTGTCCTCTTTCCTTTGCTGCAGTGAAGATTGGCAAAACATTTTTATTTAGGAGAGAGAGAGAGAGAGAGAGAGAGAGAGAGGAGGTGGTGGTGGTGGTGGTGGTGGCGGCACAGCCTTAATACAAGAAGTACACTCCCAACAAAGTTCGATGGCACGTTGAAATCAGTGCAACTTATTGGATTAACTTGGGTCCCAGCCCCAATTGGTTTGCATATCTGGAACATAGGAAGCTGCCAAATACTGAGTCAGACCATTGGTCCATATAGCTCAGTATTGTCTTCACAGACTGGCAGTGGCTTCTCCAAGGTTGCAGACAGGAGTCTCTCTCAGCCCTATCTGGAGATGCCAGGGAGGGAACTTGGAACTTTCTGCATGCAAGCACGTAGGTGCTGTTCCTAGGGTGGCCTCATTCCCTGTGGGGAATATCTTGCAGGTAGTCTCCTATTCAAATGCAAACCAAAGCGGACCCTGCTTAACAAAGGAGACAATTCATGCTTGCTGCCACAAGATCAGCTCTCCTCCCAAAACCTCCCCCCCCATTTCAAACCAAACTCTGCTATCTCAGTGGTGACCAATGCCCAGCAAATAGGGCGTGCACCAGAGAGATGTGGGATAAAGCCAGACACTTCCCATCTGCATCACAGCCCTGCTACTCAAATGTGGCTTTCAGTGCAGAACTAGAAGTTTCAGGCTGTGCATTGTTTTTGTCTTTCCCATGGCTCTGTGGGTTAACTCCCAGTGATTTCAGTGGGACTTAAGGATCCCTGACTCTCTTTGGCTTGCGTCCCGTATATCAATCCAGTGAACAGGGGCAAATCCTTCTTGGTTCCAAACCCTGCTGTACTTTTCATATTGCAGCCTGCCTTATACAAACAGCAGAGTGAGGTGGTAGCCTCTTGGAAGCAGTACAATAAATGGAGGAACTTTAAGTAGAATGGGACTTGAGTTGTAGGATCACACAGGATTGGAAACTGTTTTATACTGAGTCAGACCCTTGGTTCATCTAGCTCAGCGTTGTCTACTCTGACGGGCAGTGGCTCTCCAAGGATTCAGGCAGGAGCCTTTTCCAGCCCTACTTGGAGATGCCAGGGATTGAACCTGGGACCTTCTTCATGCAAAGCAGAGGCCCTACCACTGAGCTATGGGCCCATCCCCAGTCCCCAAGGGGTGGGTAGCTCCATCGCCCATTGCGGCAGTCCAGGTGATGCAAGCAGCCACCAGCTCAAAGTGACAGGGAAAGAGGTGATGCTCAGTGCTGGAGGACCTGCTGTGCATGCAGAAGCAAGCCAAGTTCGGTCCCTGGCATTGCCAGGTAAGGCTTTAAAAGACCCGGATCTGAAACCCCAGAGAGCTGTTACTGGTCAGTGCAGACGCTACTGAATCAGAAAGGCCAATGGTCTGACTCGGTATAAAGTGGCTTCCTACATTCAGTAATGAAAGTGGAAGTTCTGGAGAGCACTACAGATTTCAAGTAGCATCTGTTCAGGATGTACACTAGTGACATGTTGGAGAGGGGTTCCCAGGGAGCAAGAGATTGGCAGACACTACAGCAGCTTTGGGCAGTGGCTCTGGGGAATATTTATCAGGACTGTAGTGTGGAGGTGGGAGGAGGTGGGGGGAAAACCTGTGGTGGTCCGAATCCTGATCCCTCCCATGCCTGCTATGTACAAATAAAAATGTAAGGGCAGCATTCCATGTAACATGTTGTTTGGCCCTCAGTTCTGACCTTGGCTGGCGTCTGCTTCGTGGATTGGCCTTCCACTGTAGTCCCATTCAGAGGTCACATTCAACACTCGTACAGTGAGTGTACGATGTACACAGGTACAGTCCTTCACATGTCACAGGTAGAGCAGTACACTTCCTGTCTGTACCGTGCCTTTGAGGGGCCTGTACCCAGGCTCATTTTTAAAATGAATACAGGTACAGTCATTCACACAAACACATGTATGAGTGTATAGACATCTGTGCACGTGTGCGGCATAATGCCTGAATGGGGTTTGTATCTATCCCACACACTCATCCAGCTGCAGACCCCATCCTGCCAGGACTTGTACTTCCACTCCCCGGGTGTTCAGCTGACGACATCGCTGCACCGACAGCAGATACCTTGCTCATGTCTGCCTGGATGTGGGATAACCCAAGTTATCCCATGTCCCTTTGGCTGGAAATTGTTTCTCTCTGCACAGTAATGCTCGCTGAAGTAGAACAGTAGAACTATAGAGTTGGAAGGGACCCTGGAGATCTTCTGGTCCTGTGGTCCCCTAGAAATAGACAGTACTTCTGATAACACATACAGAGTCCTTTCTCATGACCAGTGAGAAAGGGCTATAGGGTCAGCGGGGAGGAAGCCTTAAAAAGCTTACCGCCCCACAGACAATCCATTCTGGTTAGTTGGGTGGGCAGATTGCCCACTCAGATGGTTTCCGGCTGCTGTCAGTAGCTCAGAGGGTCAGGGTGCTGGAACGCATTGCCCTGCCTTCCGAAACTCCCATAATGCACCGCATGAGTGCACAGTGCATTATGGGGATCTCCCCTCCCTGAAGCTGGCTGGGAGCCCTGCAGTCTGCTAGCCCCGGCTGCAAGCAGACCATCAGAAAAATGGGGTTAAGAGAGCACCCACTTTCTTAACCCTGTATAAGGGTGGCTCCAGAGGTGGGTTTGCCGCCGAGGTGCCAATGGGATCGGGCTTGCTACATTAGCCTGGTTTTGCCTGCATGTGAGAACAGCCTCAGAGTGTCGGTAACCCTCACCTGGCCCCTTCCTAATAAGGAGGACCTAATCCTCCTACACCATCATAGTCCCTAGGCTGCGACAGAGGATGAGGCAAAGCAGTAAGGCCCCTCCATCGTTCCAAGGAGAAACAACTACCTTCTGGACTCTTCCCTCTAAGAACTGGATTTTGTTTTATTTCTTATTTCTATTTTTAAAGATTGTGAGCCCCTTTGGGACAGGATTCTTAATTGTAAAAGTGCTGCAATCTGTTCTGAGCCTATCAGAAAGAGCGGGATATATAGCTAACCAACGAAAAACAATATGGCCCTCCTCTCTGAGCACCCATAGCCAGTTTTTACCCACTAGGGGTTAAGGGGAAGATTCTCCTAGTAGGAAGGCCTGTTTCAAGCCACAGCATCTGTAGTATCGCACACAAAGTACTGTTCACCAGTGCTGTATGAGACTGCACGGCCTTTTTCTCCATGGAAGGCGCTCCCTTCCTCCCACGCCCAAGAATCTTTCTCTTCATATTGTGTAAAGTAAACTTCAGAAGGAAGAAAATTAGGAAAGAAGGCTTCCCCTTTCTTGTATTTATATGTTGTCATGGACATCAGCAGCTGGAACACGAAAACCACCCAGAAGTTGACAATTCTAAAAAATAGTTTAGCTTAGAAGATGTTTGAACTTAGGGAGTATTTTGACCAACCAGAGACGTCATCTTGCATAAAGCTGTCAGATGCAGAAGGAGAATTCAAATTCTTTTGCTGCATAGTTGTTCCATGACTAGGCTTGGGAAATCATTTTCAACATGGTGTGTGATTTTGGGCGTGTTGTTTTAAACAGATAACATGGAGGCTCTCTTTCTTTCTTAATTCTTAATTTGTTTAAATGTAAATAAGGGAATTGCAAAACAGAGATCTCTTAAAATCTTTGTGAGTCAGACATTTCAGCTCCTGCTTTCTTCAGTAAGACCCTAAGACCCCATGACCTCAGTCTTGAAGGTTGTGTATGTGTGTGATTTTCTTTCATGTGTCATTCTGCTTAGAATTCCACCGCCCTCAACATTCTTTAAACTGTCACCTTGGCTCACAGGGTTCATATAAACCACAACTGCGTGTTTCTGAAGAAGGCAGAACCCCAAATATCTATGACTTTAAAAAAACAACAACCACCAAACTGCCTAAAAATGATAAAGATATCTGTCTAAAAGGGTTTAAAGTGCGCTCTCTCTCTCTCTCTCTCTCTCTCTCTCTCTCTCTCACACACACACACACACACACACACACACACACACACACACACACACACACTCTGTTGTGAGCCATTATCATATTGGGTGGGAGTAGAGCATCTTTTCTTAGGAGTAGAGCATCTGCTTTGCATGCAGAAGGTCCCAGTTTCAACCCCTGGCAGCATCTCCAGGTAGGATGGGACAGACTCTTGCCTGAAACCTTGGAGAGCTGCTGCCAGTCAGTGTAGACGATGTTGAGCTAGATGGACTAATGGTACCATCTGACTTAGTTTAAGGTAGCTTCCTGTGTTCCTATATCTTCCTATGATAACAACCAAAACAGGGCTGCAGAGCATTGTCCTTCTAGTTCAGTATTCAGCAGACGCTCTCCAAAGTCTCAGGCAAAGAAAACAACAACAACAACAACTACAACAACAACAATGCTTTTCAATAGAAGTTCATTACCTATACAAATAATAAATAAGATGGGGCCCTACCCCCAAAGGGTCCTCAAGCTAAAGAAGAAAGAAAAAAAGGTAGGCACCAGTAACAGCCACTGGAGGGATGCTGTGCTGGGTCTGGATAGGGACCATTGCAACCTTTCTGCTAAAAATACAGTAAGAGAATCAGCACTTTAAAAAGTGCCTCTTTGTTCGGTTAGCAGAAAAGCCCTTTGCAGCCCTGCTGCCTGAAGGTGAATTTTTTATTTTATTTTTTTATTTTAATTTATTTTATTGTTAAATGTACATACAACCTTTCATTAAAAACAACCCCAAGGCGGTTTACAAAAGTTAAAAAACATGTAATAAAAATGACAGTTAAAAGTATTAAACTAAAAATATGAAAACAAATCTGATTTAAAATATATAAAATACGAACATATAAACTGTACACGGATAAAAACTCACAGAAGCAACAATACAACAATCGTGTAAAGGCCTGGATAAAAAGCCAAAATTTAACAAGCTTCCTAAAAACTGGGATGGAGGCCAAGGAACGAATGAGCACTGGGAGAGCATTCCAAAGTCTGGGGGCAGCAACAGAGAAGGCCCTGTCCTGCGTGCACGACAACCGAGCCTCCCTCATTGTCAGCACCCGGAGCAGAGCCCCCTCAGATGATCTCGTCAAGCCTTGGGAGCAGGCGGTCCCTCAAGTATCCCGGGCCCAAACCCATTCAGCAACAAAGGTTCCTAAGGCTGTGTGTGCCTCCAGGGTGCAAAGCGTGGGGGTTATCTGCAGGGGAGAGATGATTGGCAGGAGAGGGATGCCCCCCTCTGGCCACTGTTCTTCTACAATCCCTCCCCCCTCTCCCTGCACCCCGATAACACAGGAAGGGCAGCAGATGGGGAAGAGATGAGCATTCCTTTCTACCTTTTCTACAGCAGTCTTCCCCCTTTGGCAATGGGTCCGCAGCTCAATGGTCATGCACCTGCTTTGCATCTTTGGCTCAGTCCCTGCCATCTCCAAGCAGGGCTGAGAAAGCCTCTGGTCTGAACCCCTCTGGAGAGCTGCTGCCAGTCAGTGCAGACAAAACTGAGCAAGATGGATTGAGGCTCTGACTCAGGATAAGGCTGCTGGTGCATTCTATCCATTCATCTTTTGCAGTTTGTTTGCTTGTTTGTTTGTTTGGACATTTGTCCCATGTGGGGATCCTGTAGAGAATGTGAAAGAGGAGTCAGAAAGGAAAAGGGAGGCAAAGGAGAAGGAGAAAACTGAGTTGTTGCTGAATAAACTTTTAGTTAAATCTACATAAGTTGTCCTTGTGTGTATGAAGGAAGCAGCTATAAAAGCAGCTTCCTATGTTCATAGAAACAGACCAGATTTCCCAGGGAGAGGGGCCATAGCCTAGTGGTAAAACACAGGCTTTGAAGACAGAGGCTGCATTCACATGTAACGTGAAACTGGAGGTCACTGGACCCGCGGTTAATTCTTCTAACCATGAATCACATTGCAGATGTTTGTCCAACCGCAGTCCAGCAACCTCCGTTTTCAGGGCATGGGAGCCCCTTCCTCTTCCTAGTCCACTGAGGCCGTATCCCAGCAAGCTCCATAGTGTTCACATCGCCAGACTGTGGGCCATGTATCAGTACATCACAGTAGCAGCAGCCATTGGCCACGATTTTGAAGAGGGCATGCCGAGTGCAATTGTGCCTTCTTGGAATGATCCGCCAACCCTTGGCAGGGAAATGGGTTATTTGTTTATTATTTCTCCGTGTAAACCACCCTGAACCATTTTTGGAAGGGCGGTATAGAAATCGAATGAATGGATGAATGGATGGATGGATAAATAAATAATAAATAAAGGGCATTTAAATCCATGCAAGCCCTTCTTCTGACAGCAATTGCACCACCACCCTCCTAAGAGCCCTGAAACAAACTGTTCACACAAGCACAATTTTTTTGCAGTGTGTGTGTGTGTGGGGGGGAATCTTCAGGGGCTTTATTTTCCTGTTAGGAAAGGGAAGGGATCATGATGACTTCCTAGGAGGGGATATGTATATGAGGGAGGGCAAAGGATCCTGGGGTCTAGCCCGCTGTGACCAAGGATGGCTCTTGCGATGGCTTACCCCAGCAAAGCAGTCCATGGAGACCCAACCACACTCCTGCCCTCATGGCAGTTTGCCACCAGGGGACTAGCATTTTCATGAGAGGGCCAGTCTGCTGGGGAGGTCCTTAGGCTCACCAAAACCTTTGGTCTTCCATCAGACTGCACACTCATGAGTTGAGCTAACCCCACTTGCGTGGGACCCCCGGTCTCTCTGGTTAATGATAGAACTTTTGCACAGTGACCCCCTCCGCTCCAGGGAAGCCTTTCACTTACCCAAAGGAGATTTTGATGCTCCATGTGTCCGGGCGTAGCTGAGTGGGCAGACTGGGGGAAACACCAGGTGTGGGGACAGATCTTTGCTGTCATTCAAAATTCCCAGGTTTGGACCAGCATTGTGCTGTGTGCAGATCTGCTATTGTGGGGAATCACAGGAGAGGTGAGCCCTGATTTCCAGTGATCCCAGGAGAGTGGGGTCCCTGTTGCCAGGCAGATGATTTGTTGGATCAGAGAGAGGGGGGTGGGGTAAGTACTCGCAGAGGAGGCCAGAGAGAAGAGCTGCAGGCATGGAGTGGGCATAGTCCCAGGTGGGTCTGCACTGCCATCTCCATGATTACGGCTCCAGAAAGGGAACAAAACTACGGTTATGGCAGCATCCACGTTAGGACGTAATGCTGCCATTGAAAAACCTCAGGTTACAGTGGTGAAACTCACTACAAACCAAAGGTTCAAACTGGAGTTTGGTGAGGCAAACCGCAGGTCTCTTTTGCCGCGAAACTGCAGTTGGATGCATTCGGATGTAATGGAGTTCCAACCTCTGCCCTGTTTTCGTCCGGTTTCATGTTACATACGAATGCGGCCAGAATGTCCTACGTTCAGTTCCTGTCATCTACAAGCTGGACGTGGAAAGGTCCCTGTCTGAAGAGAACTGCTGTGGGTTAGCGTAGACAAAACTGAGTTAGATGGATCAGCTCTGTATTAGGCAGCTTTATATGCTCCTTTTTGCACACTGCTGGCAAACTTGGGGTTCTGGCCCCAAGTCCTTTAAATGGAGATGCCTGGGATTGAACCTGGATGTGGAATCTTTTACATGCACTGGACCCCCAAGCTATGGGCTTGTCGCGTTATAAAAGTCAACGCAATGATTGTAGATAATGAGATTTAGCATGTACACAAGCATCCCCACTTCAAACCCACAATTACATCAAAGCATCATAGGTGGTGTGTTTCCTACACTGTTGTACACAGTTCTATGTGAAAGTCACACAGTCTGCTGTGTGTGCCTGTACTGGGAGAGTCATTTGGAGAGGTCTATAACACAGAGTAGCAGATAATTTCTCCATCATGTATTGATGATATTGGCTGAAATGATGAGGAAAACTACTCAAGGTAGTCCCATTGAAATAGAAAGGAGAGGTTAGGCAGCCTAGGCAAGGAAAGATTGTGCTGTCCACTCGGTGTCGATTCCTGGCAACCACAGAGCCATGTGTTTGTGGGTTTTTTTGGTAGAACACAGGTTTACCATTGCCTTCTCCCACGCAGTATGAGATGATGCCTTTCAGTACCTTCCTATATCGCTACTGCCCAATATAGGAGTTTCCCATATTCTGGGAAATACACCAGTGGGGATTCGAACCAACAACCTCCTGCTCTCTAGGCAGGTTGCTTCCCCGCTGTGCCATTAGGAGGCTACCTGTCCCTTAATTTCAATGGGACCACTTTGAATAATCTCCCTCATCTTGTCAGCCACCCTGTTGATCATTCTGCTTTGTTTCTATGGGAGCCCCTTTGATTTGCTTGCACACCAAATGGTGAGATCTGTTTGACAGGCTATCTGCATGCCTCATGAAGTGGGGGGCTCTTCTTTGCTGGAGACCGAAACTGGACAGCTGTCTGCTGGGGATGCTATAGCAGATTCTGCCACTGAGCAGGGGTTAGGAACACAGGATCATAGGAAGCTGCCATATACTGAGTCAGACCATAGGTCCATCCAGCTCAGTATTGTCTACACAGACTGGCAGCGGCTTCTCCAAGGTTGCAGGCAGGAGTCTCTCTCAGCCCTATCTTGGAGAAGCCAGGGGAGGCAACTTGGAACCTAGATGCTCTTCCCAGAACGGCTCCATCCCCTGAGGGGAATATCTTACAGCACTCACACTTCTAGTCTCCCTTTCATATGCAACCAGGGTGGACCCTGCTTAGCTTAAGGGAACAAGTCATGCTTGCTACCACAAGACCAGCTCTCCAAGGCCCCTTCCAAATCTAAAATACCTAATGCGATGGCTCCTAACATCCCCATGCTGCGGCACATTCTCTCTGAAGCACGGGTGGTCTTGCGCTCTTGTGCCAGACTGAAAATATGTTTTAGAGCTCACCTGCACTCTGGAAGTGCTCTGTGAGACCGGAAACACATTCCTGACAGTTAAATGATGCCCCCCCCCCCAGTCTCACAGAACACGTTCGGAGCACTGGCGAGCTCTGGAAAGTATTTGTGCTCTTGTACAGGACTGCCCGTGCTTCAGAGAGAGTGTGCAGCAGCATGGGGTTGTTAGGAATGCCTGCTACAGGCTCCTCTGGAAGTCAGCCAATGCATTTAGCAAAGCGAAGAGATGGGCAATACAACAGAGGTGTGCACAAAACCAGGAAACCCGGTTCGGCTTGAATTGAACTGGACTCAAGCTGAACCGGGTCCGGTCCAATTTTGTGCATGCTCAAACTGGACGCGGTTCAGTTCAAACCAAGCCTGGTTCAAGTGGGCTCGAAGCTCTACTAATAAAGGGGAATTTGGTAAGGATGCCCCTTAAACAGTAAAGGGGATGGTGGGGGGAAAGCAGGGGGATTGACTAAAACTAGTTGGGGCAGGAGGGGAGTAAATGTTTACCTTAAAAGTGCCACTGCCTGTGGTTGTGGTGGATGCGGCAGCTGCGGAGGTGGGCAGGGGTGGATGTGGCTCCCCCCTGCCAGAGCAGGGCCGGTTCAGGCCCAGATTGGGCCTCTGCGCATGTGTAGAAGTAAATAAAATGGCCTCTATGCATGTGGAGAGGCCATTCATGCAAATGGCTTCTTTGCCTGCATAGAGGCCATTTTATTGAAATCCACACATGTGCAGAGGCCTGAACCAGGCCTGAACTGGCCCTGCCTGCTCTAGTGGGGGTGGGGGGAGCCACCATCTCTACCCACCCCTGTGGCAGCAAGCGTCACCAGCGGCACTTTTAAGATCAAAATTTACTCCCCTCCCACCCCAACTAGTTTCAGTGAAGCCCCCTGCTTTCCCCTTTACCAGATCCCCCATTACCAGAAATTTCCAAGCTGGCTCGAACCGAACCGGCTTGGTTAGGTTCAACTGGAACCTTTCAAGTCGAGCCAGCTCAAACTCAAGCCTGGCTCAATTCGAGCCAGCTCGCACACCCCTACGCTATTACAGACCATGCAGATGAAGTAAATGGGAATGAATGTATTCATCTTGAAATCATTCTAAGTCCAGAATTAGGCTTTTTGGACAGCACTCTTCCAGAACAGCAGAACAGCAGAACAGCACTCTTCCATGAATAAATATCACTCTGACTTAATCTGAGAAGCCAAAAGAAAAACACAAAGAGCATTCTTAGAAGCTTTTTGTTTCTCCAAACCTGGAAGAGAAATGTGGGGAAACGGGCTTGCTTTGTGGTTCCAGCGTGAACCATTTCCAAAGATGCCACTTGAGTTGCTTGCCAAATGCAAATGCTATTAGTAGACCTGCATCAAGTCCATCAATCGTACCTGCCACGCAAAAATGCATGCACTCCACTCCGCTGGGCAAGTTTCAAACATGATGGAAAATGTTTTCCTTTCTGAAATGTAAGAATGGCGCATGGCAACCGCTGAGAACAAACAAAATAGCACAGACACAAAGGTAGAACATACCGATTCTGCCCACGCCTTTTAGGGCAGATTCACACTACAGATGTCATTTTCATTATATCTCTTTGGGGATGGAAAGGAGGTCAGTATACTATGAGAGGGAGAGAAGTTAGCTAATTTGCTTATTGGGCATGAGTGGCAGAAATGTGTATACATTTATGTGGCTACCTAGAGATTCTTCCTGCATCACAAAAAGAGCATGCACTCTCCCTTCACTTGTTGCTCGTCAATGTGCAGAAGAGGGTATGTGTTTAGCCAGCACTTAAGCCTCATGTTTTTTGAATTCTTATGGGATTTCCCTGGAAATCTGAAATGGATTGAAATGCAGTGAAATGAAAAAATACAGCTTCATAATTCTGTGACAAATATAGCTTCATAATTCAGTTTGTTGCTTCATAATTATGTGAAAGTTTATCTTGAAAAGTACCTGAAAAAACTGCCAAAATGTGTAGGAAGGTATAATTCCCATGATTTTTCAATGGGAGAATTTCCCCACATCTTCCAGCAAAATAATGAATGTTTCCAGGATTTTTGTTTTTCTCAGTAGTCTGGTCAAGATCTGGAACCTACCTGTGAAACTGCACTCTATCTTTTGTGGTTTTGTCTGGGAGTTTCATGTCAGTGAGTGAATGAGTGAGGCCCAAACAAATTATAAATATAGATGCATGATATGCAGATCTATCTATTCACTCTATCTATCTATCTATCTATCTATCACATATATAAACCGCCCCATCCAGAGGCTCTGGGCAGTGTACAACAACTTTTAAAAGATATAAAAACACACAATTGAAAACGTAGTGCTAAAAACAATATAAAAACAATTAAAAAACAATTAAAATCATTAAAAACCAATTAAAATACCTTTAAAAAACAACAATGCTTTATAAGCCTTGGAAGGCTAGGCCAAACAAATAGGTTTTTAGGGCTCTCTTAAAGGCTGACAGCGAGTCTAAGCTGTGGATATCTTCTGGGAGTGCATTCCATAAACCAGGAGCAGCTACAGAAAAGGCCCAGTTCCGAGTCGCCGCCAGACGTACCGGTGGTAACTGGAGACGGACCTCTCCAGATGACCTCAACAAGTGATGGGGATCATACCGAAGAAGGCGCTCTCTAAGGTAACCCAGACCCAAGCCCAGGGGTGTAAGTATAATAGGGCAAGGGGAGACAGTTGTCTGGGGGCCCACTGCCTTGCCCCCCCTGAGGCAAGTCACATGACTGACTCCCCCAGCCGTGCACTCACCTGGGCTTCCTTCAGTTGTATTCATCCTCCGAATCTGATGTGAGTGTTAAGACCTTGAGCTACCAGAACAGCATGTTTTTCTCTAGTACTATTGAATGACTTGCACCATCCACAATTGTCTCTGGGCCCACTCATAAGAACATAAGAACAGCCCTGCTGGATCAGGCCCAAGGCCCATCTAGTCCAGCATCCTGTTTCACACAGTGGCCCACCAGCTGCTGCTGGAAGCCACAGGCAGGAGTTGAGGGCATGCCCTCCCTCCTGCTGTCACTCCCCTGCAACTGGTACTCACTCCAACCTTGCTACGCCCCCGCCCAAGCTGTTCAGAGCTTTAAAGGTAATAACCAGCACTTTGTATTTCGCCTGGAAACATAGCGGCAGCCAGTGCAGCTGTTTTAAGACAGGCATAATATGTTCTCTCCGGGCAACACCAGAGACCAATCTGGCTGCCGCGTTTTGAACTAACTGAAGTTTCCAAACTACGTACAAAGGCAGCCCCACGTAGAGCGCATTGCAGTAGTCGAGCCTGGAGGTTACCAGCAGATGCACCACTGTTTTGAGATCGTTCTCTTCAAGGAATGGACGCAGCTGTTGAATCAGCCGAAGCTGATAGAAAGTGCTCCTGGCATAGCCTCCACCTGAGATACCACTTAAACTCTCACACACATTGAGATTGAGCTGAAACAGATTGGTTGGCCATCTTTCGGGCATGCTGTACCAATTTTCCTGCACTGAGCTGGACTAGAAGACCTCCAAAGTCCTGATCTTTCATCTGATCCAGCAGGGCTCTCCTGATAATGTTCTCAAGGTCAACTCAAGTGATCAAGACAAGTTGAAGCACCTTCTCTATAACAAAAGGCTGAAGAACTTAGGTTTAAGAAAGAAAACAAAGGGAGGGAAGAATATTGTTACTTGTTCACTTCCTTTGGAGGAGAGAAAAATGAACCCTTATAATGACTTTGATCCTTGACACATGATCATTTGGGGCTAGGCAGAAGCCTAACCCAGGCTAGTGTGCTAGTGGGTCACATGAGCAGAGCCTCTGTCGGGCCTTGCAAACCCCACCTATACATAATTTCAGCAGCAGTCAGCATGATGCACAGAGTCCACCTGGGAATCAGGAAAAGCCTCAATATGTGCTGTGGTTAGCTGTGTGGGGTTAGGAGGCATGGCAAGCCCCATTCATGCCATTACAAGCAGGCTGTGCAGAGAGACACATTCCCTGCTCATTCCCCAGCAACCGCAGCCCTCTCTGGAATATATGGTGGGTTTATAGTTAGTACCTCTGTCTTATTTGGATTCAATTTCAGTTTTTTATCCCTCATCCAGCCCATTACTGTCTCCAAGCAGGCATTTAGGGAAGTTATGCCATTACTGGATGAAGTTAATATGGAGAAATAGATCTGGGTGTAATCAGCATATAGATAACACCCTGCACCAAATCTCCCGATGACCTCTCCCAGCAGTTTCATGTAAATGTTAAAGAGCATTGGAGACAGTATGGATCCCTGGAGAATGCCATATAAAGGTTCACATTTTGAAGTGCAACAGTCTCCAAGCAACACCATCTGGAATCTGCCCATGAGGTAGGAGTAGAACCACTGCAAAGCAATGCCTCCCAGAGCTCTTTTAAGCTCTGTCTTCCAAGAAAATGACAAAAGTGGGGTAGTACTCATCTTCTTCTCATGCTGGGCATCTCCTTTGTGATAAAGGGGGATTACTTGAGTGCCTACACACACACTTTCCTGCTAAACTCCACACAAAGCCACTGTGATGTCTGTTAGCAAACTCCTGTTTGCAAATTTCCAGGTAGCAAAGCTCCCTCGATCTAAGCCTTGTCTTCTCATGAGTTGCTTCCAAACTGAGCCTCCTCAGGAATGTGGCCCCTCCCACAAGCAGCGTGGCTCACCTGCAGCTAATTCCCATCCACTGTCTCTCTAGGCACAACTGAAACTGAAAATATCAAAAATAAACCCATAGCCAGCCAGAAATCAAACCCTAGGAAAGACTAGCCCTAACAATCTTACCTTGTCCTTTCCCTCTTGTTTTCTTGTTGATTGATTTGCTTGCTTGCTTTCTTCTTTAGGAAAGAAAATAAAATTGGTACAGGAATGTGGCCCCTCCCACAAGCTGTGCAACTCACCTGCAGCTAACCCCCACCGACTGTCTCTCTAGGCACAACTGAAACTGATTATAGACCTTGATTCTGAGATCACATCTTCAAGTTCCTTCAATACCCAGGGATATGATTCATCTGGACCTGGAGACTAAACTCATTTAAGGGAGCTAGATGATCCCTTCCCATCTCTTTACCTATCTTGGGGTGCAGTTCTCCTTTCTCCATTTGTGCATATGTTGCTTGGCTGGGCCACAATTGCCTTGTGCGAGAAGACAGGTTCAAAATAGGTGTTAAACAGCTCTGCTTTCTCTCTGTCTTTTGTTACCATTTCTCCATCTCCTCCAAGCAGCAGACCTACCGCTTTCTTGTCCTTTCTCTCGTTCTGGACATATCCACAAAACTCCTTTTTGTTATATTTTATTTATTTGGTACATTTATTGTTGGAAGTTAAAGGACTTTGCGCTGTCTCTTTGCCTCAGACAGTGGAGGACAGACTAGTAAGTCAGAGGGCTAGAGGCTCAAGACATTTGTCATCCCTTCTCCACTGCTCTGATGCTATCCCTTTGATGTGTAGATTGCTAATCTCAGGGACTTCCTTCCTCTCTCTCACTCCCTACCTGCCTGCCTACCTTGCAAAATGGCAAGCCTCTCTCCCTGCACCATATGTGCAGAGAGGATGCAGAATCCATCTGCATCCAGCTAGATAGATAGATTAGAGATCCTAACTCCTCACTTTCCTATCTAGAATGGAGTTCCTTAATAAATGCCTTTTATATTGATTTGAAACTATGAATTGGCTCCAAGTTACTTTACTCTCAGCACACACGCATGCCTAACTAAACTACCGCTGTGTTGTGCCTCTGTGCACTCTGCTATAACGAGAAAGGGATTCTCTCACCACAGAAAATTTCCAACATTTATATACCGCTCCATACAAAGAAGTCCCTGGGCAGCTCACAATATATTTGGCATCCCTCACAAGCTTCAGCTCATTCTCAGCTTTAGCTTTCCTGACACATCCCTACAGGTTCAGGCCACAGTTTTGTACTCTTCCTTGGTTATGTGCCCCTCCTTCCATTTTGTATCTTATTTGCCTTTCAGCTGTTCAGAGAGTTCTTTGTGGATGCATACTGGTTTCATGAGATGTCTCCTGCTTTTTTATTCTCATGGGAGTTGTCTGCAATTGTGCATTCAGTATCTTGCTTTTCAGTATCCCCCATTCATTTTGGTTCCGCCCCCTTTAGGATTTCTAGTGATGGAATTATTACTATATCTACCTGAATCCAAGACTAGTCCCCGCCACAAGTTTTTAAATACAGTATTAGAAATCAGGAGGTCATCTTAAATTCAGAGTCCTATTCCTTTCGAGAAAATTGAGGTATAACTTGTATTTATAATCTGCTTTTTAAGTGGGGGGTCATCTCAAATTCAGAGTAGTCTTATATTCAGGTAAACACAGTATGATTTATTATTACAAATATTTATATACTACTTTTCAACCAAAAAAGTCCCCAAAGTGGTTTACACAGAAAAAAGAAATAAATGGTTCCCCCAAAGGGCTCACAATTGTAAAAAGAAATAGAAAGTAGATACCATCAACAACCACTGGAGGAGAGCTGGTCTTGTGGTAGCAAGCATAACTTGTCCCCTTAGCTAAGCAGAGACCGCCCTGGTTGCATATGAAAGGGAGACTAGAAGTGTGAGCACTGTAAGATATTCCCCTTAAGGGATGGAGCTGATCTGGGAACATCAGAAGGTTTCAAGTTCCCTCCCTGGCTTCTCCAAGATAGGGCTGAGAGAGATTCCTGCCTGCAACCTTGGAGAAGCTGCTGCCAGTCTGTGAAGACAGTACTGAGCTAGATAGACCAATGGTCTGACTCATTATATGTCAGCTTCCTATGTTCCTATGATGCTGCATGTGTGCTGAGGTTGGCTAGGGACAGTTGCTCTCCCACTGCTAAGTATAAGAGAGTCACCACTTTAAAAGGTGCTTCTTACCATTGTCTTAGGGGAGCCTATCTATTTTTTCTCCAAGCTCATTAAAACCAGCTTTCTTAACATCCAGGATGCATGTCTGCATTCCTAAAGCTTTCCTTCCCCCTGGTGTAATGAATTCCAAGATGGCATGGTTGCTTTCCCTCAAATCACTTGTATGTTGTTTTGTAGAGGAAACTGAGCATCAGACCATTTTTTAGAAAGTTACTTCGAAGGCAATTCAACAGAACAAGCAGCATATATCCTATTACAGCCCAAGTTGCCATCTGAGTGTTTTTACCATATGCATGCATTACATCATGTGAACACAACAGGCATCTCAGTCTAAGCTGATGGAAAAATCAGAAAGGCATTTGATGTCACATATGACCTAAAGGCTGGGTGGTCTTTCAAAGTCTGAGACTTTGTCACCATCCAAGTTATTTGTGGGCTGCTATCTTCCAAATCTTTGGGGGTATTTGTCTGTTGTGGATATACAGTGTGGCTATTCAAGGTAGCAAAAACAAGCAAACATGAAAATCTGCACAACTGTAGTTTTAGAGGGAGCTTGCCCATATTTTCTTAGATGTATCAAATGAAATGCTTTTCTCAATCCTAAAAATTAAAGAAAATAGTCAAAGCGCACCTAAGCAGCAGACAACCATCATTTTTTCACCCCTCTAACTATTCTTTTTTACAAGAAATCGTACTGTTATGGTAATGGGCTGGATGAGGGATAATAAACTGAAACTGAATCCAAACAAGACAGAGGAACTCATTGTGCGGGGTCATTACTCAAGAGATGGGTCAGATGTGCCTATCCTGAATGAGATCACACTCCCTCAGAAGGCACATGGTCTGGGAGTACTCCTGAATTCAAACCTCTCTCTGGTACCACAGATTGAGGCAAAGACCAGAAGTGCTTTTTATCAGTTTTGGTTAATACGCCAGCTGCACCCATTTCTGAAAGAAAGTGATCTTAAAACAGTGGTGCATATGCTGATAATATCTAGGCCTGACTATTGTAATGTGCTCTACGTCAGGCTCTCTTAGTATGTAGCCTGGAAACTGCAACTGGTGCAAAATGTGGCCACCAAATTGGTCTCTAAGCCAACCCCAAAATACCATATTACTCCTATTTTGAAAGACCTACACTGGCTGCCAATATGTTTCCAGGCAAAATACAAAGTGCTCATGATTATCTATAAAGCGCTAAATAGCTTTGGTCCCAGGTATGTAAGAGAAGGCCTTCTTCTTCATGAGTCTCACCACTTACTCAATTGTCTGAGTAGATGTACCTAAATTTGGTGTCACGAGACACCCTCTTGTGATTACCCAGAGTCTTTCCTTAAACCTCCTTAAGACTTTGGAATGCACTCCTGGGCTGGAATTAGATCGTCAGCATCCCTGATAGCCTACCGAAAGAATTAAGATGCACCTCTTTGGCCAGGCCTTTGGTTCATTGCAATTTTTACATCCATTTTATGTCTGTATCAGTTTTATGTCTGTATGTTCTCTCCCCCAGCCCTTAATGTTTGGGTTAGGTTACAAAATGCTAAAACACACACTATATAATAATTTGGTTGCCAAACAGCAACCTGGACACTCTTATATCTCTTTCCAAAAGAGCTGGAAATGTTATTATCCTTATGGATACATACTTAGAACATCTGAGGGTAAGAGGGAGGTACTGAAAGACTCAGGCTAACACATAGATACATCAGTTTCATGAAAGTTGGAGAGAGGGAACCTAAGGGGGTAACCCCCACAAACTGCCTCAATGGAGCAGAATGTTCACAGATTTGGAGGGCACTTAAAAGACAACCAGGTAGGTGGAGCTAATGGAACTCAGTGGTGAGAAGGGGGAAGAAGGGATTGAAGAAAAAGAATGGGAAATTTCTCAGCTTGTAGAATACTTCCTCAAGACAGTCACAGTCCCTCCTGCTTCTGAGGTATAACCTGTATTTACGCTCTATTTTTTAAGGGGCTCATCTTACATTCAGAGTCGTCTTGTATTCGGGTAAATAGAGTAACTGTGGCAGTGCAGCTTGTGCAACTGCTCATTCAGCATTGGAGATGCTTCACGAGTCTGCAGCAGCTGCACTGCTATTCGTACCATTGTCAGTATGCTGTATGTTGGCCACTGAAATTCAGCCATAATTTCCACCTTTCAGCAATTTCTCCTCATCAAGCTTTCATCCTTCAGGGAGATCCTGCTTAGGCTGATATGAGCGCTGGAATGTCCCCCAAATCTGGTTCCTTTTATAGGATCCAGCAGCTCCATTCCAATTTAGATAACAGTATTAGCAGCCCTTTGGCAGTACGTGCCAAGGAACAGGATTTGGCATTGGAACCTGGCTGTGCTGGGCCCAGATTATTATTTGCAATGCGATAAGTCAACAATGTTGGGAACTTCTAAAAACAAAAGAATGGAAATGTTGATTAAGCTGCAGGAATTTTTCGAAAAAAACATGATGATGTGCGTCTGTTTCTAAGGAAAATCCTAGAAGGAAATCTCAGTAGGAAAATCCGACTGTCAGAGACGTATATGGTCCCACTGTTCTATTTAGTAGGGCTGGTCTTGATTTTCTAGCCTCTGTCCCTGGTAAATTTCTGTCCCGGTCTTGCTTTTCAAGATGCTTAAAAAAGAGAGAAAGGCTAGCATGTGTTGCTAGCATTGCCATTCTTTTGGATTCCATCATCTCCGCCTGGCCTTGTAGAAGTTAAACCTCTGCTTCTTGTCTTTACCCAGGGCCGCCCTCCCTTGAGGCGAGGTGAGGCAGTCACCTCAGGTGGCAGATTATTGGAGTGCCATCAGGAGGGCAAGATGCCCTTTACAGCTGCCATCACAGCAGCTCTTCAGGACAGATCTGAACCCTGAAAGCTTTGCAAGGTTCAAAGCTTTCTCCTAGATTTCTTGCAAAGCTTGCAAGCAGTATGAGGAGAGAAGAGGAAGGGGCCTGAAGATAAAAATGCTAATATTATAATACCCTTATACAAATCTATGGTGCAGCCACATTTGGAGTACTGTGTGCAGTTTTGGTCACCATTGTATTTATTTATTTAAAATATTTATACCCTGCCCCTCCAGTACATCATCATCATCATCATCATCATCATTTATTCAATTTCTATACCGCCCTTCCAAAAATGGTTCAGGGTGGTTTACATAGAGAAATAATAAATAAATAAGATGGCTCCCTGTCCCCAAAGGGCTCACAATCTAAAAAAAACCCCATAAGATAGACACCAGCAACAGTCACAGTGGAGTCACTGTGCTGGGGGTGGATAGGGTCAGTTACTCCCCCCCTGCTAAATAAAGAGAATCACCACGATAAAAGGTGCCTCTTTGCCAAGTTAGCAGGGGTTAGTGCTTGGGGTGGCTCACAACATAAATAAATAAATAAGATGGCACCCTGTCCCCAAAGGGCTCACAATCTAAACATATCTTAAGGACATCGTAGATCTGGAGAAGGTGCAGAAGAAGGCTACCAAGATGATCAGGGGCCTAGAGCACCTTGCTTATGAAGCAAGGCTACAACACCTGGGACTTTTTAGTTTAGAAAAGAGGTGACTAAGGGAAGACCTGAGAAAGGTGTATAAAACTATGCATGGAGCAGAGATTGTGGAAAGAGATAAATTTTCCTCCCTCTCTCACAGCACTAGAACCAGGGGTAATCCCATGAAATTGAATGCCAGGAAATTTAGGACCAGCCAAAGGAAGTACTTTTTCACACAGCACATAATCTATGGAATTCTTTGCCATGGGATGTGGTGATGGCCACCAGCTTGGATGGCTTTAAAAGAGGCTTAGACAAGTTCATGGAGGACAGGTCTAACAATAGCTACTAGTCTGGTGGCTATAGGCCACCTCCAGCCTCAGAGGCACGATGCCTCTAAATACCAGTTGCAGGGGAACAACAGCAAGAGAGAGGGCATGCCCTCAGCTCTTGCCTGTGGGCTTCTTAGAGGCATCTGGTGGGCCACTGTTTGAAACCGGATGATGGGCTGGTCTTGTGGTAGCTGTTTGAAACAGGATGAGAGGAGAGCTGGTCTTGTGGTAGCAAGCATGACTTGTCCCCATAGCTACAGTAAGCAGTGTCTGCCCTGGTTGCATCTGAATGGGAGACTTGATGTGTGAGCACTGCAAGATATTCCCCTCAGAGGATGAAGCCGCTCTGGGAAGAGCAGAAGGTTTCAAGTTCTCTCCCTGGCTTTTCCAAGATAAGGCTGATAGAGATTCCTGCCTGCAACCTTGGAGAAGCCGCTGCCAGTCTGTGGAAGACAATACTGAGCTAGATAGACCAATGGTCTGACTCAGTAAATGGCAGTTTCCTATGTTTTCTATGTTCCTATGGGCTAGGCAGGCCTTGGGCTTGATCCAGCAAGGCTGTTCTTCTGTTCTTCTGTTGAGAGGTCCCGGACAATGGGTGAAGTGACAGAAAACTGGAGATGATTATTAGCAATCCCAGGGCAAACCAAACATCGATGTGTGCCAATGGACAACCAAAGTGGCAGAGGGCCTGCTTGGACTGCTTCTTTGCAGCAGTTGCCAAGACTGGGAAAGGTGTTGCTGGAGTATCCATCCCTGCGGCTTGCTTCTGTAGAGCAACCAGGCTAGGCAGCATCTCTGTCCAGCCCGCATGTGTGTCTCCATGGCCTTTCACTCCCATGAGAGTGGTCCTTGGGGGAAGGGGCATGTCACACATTATTAACAATTCTGCCCAATCCCTGTGTACCCCAGGGCGGTTTTTCTCATGAGTAATGCCAGAGTGCACTCTCACACCCAAGGGGAAGGGGCTGCCCTCCCCCCACCAATTTTATTGTACAAAAAACAGAGCAGAGACATTCAAGACTTCCTGGGTGAGGCTGCCCTTTTAAAAGGGCTGCCTTTTAAAGTATTGCTGCCCACCATATGTTATCTCTGCAGTGATCTAATCGGGTTTCCCAGTTTATGCTGCCAACCCAACTGCATGTGCTTGTGAACATATTTATTATGTATTATTTATTAATTCGATTTCCATACCGCCCTTCCAAAAATGGCTCAGGGCAGTTTACACAGAGAAAAGACAAACAAATAAGATGGATCCCTGTCTCCAAAGGGCTCACAATCTAAAAAGAAACATAAGACAGACATCAGCAACAGTCACTGGAAGTACTGTGCTGGGGGTGGATAGGGCCAGTTCCTCTCCCCCTGCTAAATAAAGAGAATCACCATGTTAAAAGGTGCCTCTTTGCCAAGTTAGCAGGGGTCAACATACTGTTTTGTCGATTTATTTATTATTCATAGCACAAACTGTGGCTATGGTGGGGTCTGCATTAAGACGTTTGCCCCCCTGAACCTCAAGTTGGAGCCGTGAAACTAACTACAAACCGAAGGTTCAAACTGGAGTTTTGGCAAGGGAAACCGCAGGTCGCTTTTGCTTCAAAACTGCTGTTTCACGCCTTCGGACGTACATGAATTCCAACTTCTGCCACATTCAACTCCGGTTTGGCATTACAGAATTGGTTCTGTTCATTGGCTCTGTCCAGCCCATCTGATACAATAGGGTTGTTGTGTTAATGGCTATAGAGACATGCCAAATATTGCTATTATCTGTAATAAACTCTCAGCACCCTCCATATTATGCTTACCAGTATTCTTTGGGAGACATCATGTAAATTATGGATCAAAGCCTTTCTTCCCAGCATATAACCTGAGGAACATAAGAACATAAGAACAGCCCTGCTGGATCAGGCACAAGCCTCATCCAGTCCAGCATCCTGTTTCACACAGTGGCCCACCAGATGCCTCTGGGCAGCCCACAGGCAAGAGGTATGTGCATGCCCTCTCTCCTGCTGTTGCTCCCCTGCAACTGGTATCGAGAGGCATTGTGCCTCTGAGGCTGGAGGTAGCCTATAGCTGCCAGACTAGTAGTCATTGATAGACCTGTCCTCCATGAATCTGTCTAAGACCCTGGTGGCCATCACCATATCCTATGGCAAGGAATTCCATAGATTAATTATGCCCTGTGTGAAAAAGTACTTCCTCTTGTGGGTCCTAAATTTCCCAACCTTCAGTTTCATGGGGTGAAACTGAAGAAAAACCCTCACATATGTTCCAGACTGACAAAGGTGGGCCCATTTCTCTCCCAATCCTTTAAAAACATGTGCTTGGCCTAAGGAGAACATAGTTACTTGCTTCGATGCCTTGAGGCATTGCTTTTTAGTTATGACCATGGAGACTGGCTTATATAACATCAAAACAAACCAATACCTGTGGAATGTAACACTACAGACTCAACCTACCGATCAGCAGGGCTATTTCTGGGAAGCCTGGATGGCACAGCTGCAAAGGCACACTCCACAAACACTTATACCCATCCAAGTGTTTTCTTTCTTTCTTTAATAAATTGAATATCAAATGAGAATTTGATATCTCATACGGAATATTCTAAGGGTACCTAGCGCACACATGAAAATTAAACCATACAATCATTTTTTAAAATGTTTTAAATGATTTTAATTGTTAATTGATTTGATGTTTTAAATTATTTTCATTGTAAACTGCCCAGAGATGCAAGTTTTGAGTGGTATAGAAATTTTTGAAATGATAAAACAAATATTATAAATTATAATTATAAATGATAAAAATTGCAGTTTTGATTCTGAAGTGAGCCATTAAAGGGTACACTGCATATCCATTCAGCTCAGTGGGAAGTTTGTGTTTATCTGCTGTGTGAACATCTGTGTGAACATCTGGGGGCCCAACGCTGAGGATTCCTGGATGGGGAGCGGGGACAATCTTGACAGAACCTCCAGCTCCTGCTCCAGCTCCACGTCCAGCCTTAGAGGCAAGATGCCTCTGAATACCAGTTGCAAGGGAGTAACAGCAGGAGAGAGGGCATGCCCTCAACTCCTGCCTGTGGCTTCCAGCAGCATCTGGTGGGCCACTGTGTGAAGCAGGATGCTGGACTAGATAGGCTTTCGGGCCTCATCCAGCAGGGCAGTTCTTATGTTCTTATGACCACAGTGCGAGGGGACCATGGTGGGAGGTAGATTTGAAGATTCCCACCTCCAAGGTCACAATCTGGGTTGAGGCCTCTTGTGTGCTCTTTGCAGGGGCTGGGGAAGCAAGGATTCCAGGGCAATGATGTGATTAAAGCTGTGCCTAATTTCATCTTAAAACATGTATGATGATTCAACCCAGGCTACCTCAAAGAGGTGCATCTTCTAAAACACAAAGTATCTATTATATTTGCTTTGGAGCGATCATTTTAACTCACGTGCAAATTCAATCACTAAGTGAATTGATGAAACATATGGCTTTTTGTCAGTGAATACACGATGATTTCTTTATGCTGATCACAGTCCTGTTTTCCAGATCTGGTGCTTCTTTGCTGGGCCCCCTGTTGCAAGTGTGTCTGCCTACTGGGCAGCCAAGGGAGATCAGGAGGATCTGGAGCACATCCCCTGGAAGGAAGGGATCCTTTCACAGCCAAAACCTGCTAAGATGCCTCCGTGTGCCTCTGTGAAAAGTGCAGGAAGTTTTTCACACCCAGCTTTTATCTCCTCCGTAATGGAGGTGTGCATTCACATATCAGCCAAATTGACCCTGAAGTCCCTGACAGCTATCAGGGAGCACTTCACACACAATTTGGGTTATTCATTGTGTGTTAGAGTGTAGCCCGGTTTATATCTGGGGTAAAAGAAAATTTAAAAATCCACTTTTTGTGTCATTTTTTGGGGTCAACTTCAGACTCGCAGGAAATCCTCTCAGTAAACCCGCGGTAAAGCCTGCTGTCTGGGAAAGCTCCTGTCAATGACTCTGTTCCCAGGATATGTATGCAGTTTAGGCAAACTCTCTTGGAATGTGTCCAAGAGGAGAAAGGGAGGAAAGCTGGTCTTGTGATAGCAAGCATGAATGGTCCCCTTCACTAAGCAGGGTCTGCCCTGGTTTGCATTTGAATGGAAGACTACATGTGTGGGCACTGTTATTATTATTATTTCTTGTTTACACAGTCAGACAGGTGTTATTGACTGGTTTGTTTTATCTAGACATCGAGTCCTTCTCAAGGACCTGGGATAATGATGATGATGATGATGATGATGAATTCGATTCCTATACCGCCCTTCCAAAAATGGCTCAGGGCGGTTTACACAGAGAAATAATACATAAATAAGATGGATCCCTGTCCCCAAAGGGCTCACCATCTAAAAAGAAACATAAGATAGACACCAGCAACAGTCACTGGAGGTACTGTGCTGGGGGTGGATAGGGCCAGTTACTCTCCCCCTGCTAAATAAAGAGACTCACCACGTTAAAAGATGCCTCTTTGCCAAGTTAGATATTCCCCTTAGGGGATGGGGCTGCTCTGGGAAAAGCACCTCCATGGTTGCATGCAGAAGGTCCTGAATTCCCTCAGCATCTCCAAGATAGGGCTGAGAGAGACTCCTGCCTGCAATCTTGGAGAAGCCGCTGCCAATCTGTGTAGACAATACTGAGCTAGCTGGACCAATGGTCTGACTCAGTATATGGCAGTTATCTATGTATGTCATGCTGGAACATAGGGCTGCAGCTTAATTTGCTTCGATGGCCTGCAGAGGCTGGCTGCACTTTGATTCAAAAAGAAGTGCTAGAATCTTTGTGGGTGGCATTAATAAATATCAGAATCTGTGTGTTTGTAATAAAAGAACCCTCTAGCTCTGCAATAGATTTTCTTCTGCGTAAGAGTGCTTGATTAAAGATTTGCCCTGTATAATTTAGGGCTTCCCCCTTTTTAAGCATACCAGAGCAAAGACGGAGCTCTTCCTCTCCCATTAAAGTTTTGTGTTACTATTTTTGATCCTTATGACTCAATTTTTAACTTTTAAACAGCTGGTGCCTCCCAATGAGTGTGCAACATGTTGCTTCATGTTTTCTCATTCACCCTGTCCCTTCGCCAGATCTTTATGGTGTGGGATGGTTTTTTTTGGGTTTTTAAAAAAGATTTTATGAGACAAAATAGCCTCATTGAAATATTGGGATGAAAAGATAAGGGCCTCTGCGATACAAAGCACAGTTCTGGATTAGGAAGGAATGGCTTGCTTGGCTGCAGTGATTTGTAGAAACTATTTGGAGGTAATTGCTACATAGAATGAAATGAAATAAAATTAGGCAATGAGTCCTGGATGGATTATTAAAAAAAAAAGAAAAGGGAGACAGTTGCAATTAATTACTTTGGGCCAGGGAGTCATGCCCAGATGTTCCACTGACAAGCCTGAACCCTGTTCTACTTCTCAAGTGGTTCATGGCTTTATGATGAATTAGAAGAATCGAGGACCTCCCGAAAGATTTAATTACTAGCACGAAGGAGTCTGTTTGCATTTCCTAAAGGGATTCTCAAGGCATTTAGCAGCAGGCTGCTGACACTGAGCCCACATTGCAGGGCAGTGTGCCTGTCTGTTGTCCAACATGGACCACCTAGGAGTAAAAGATACTACTGGGTCCATCGTTACAACAAACAGGTCCATTGGGAGTGTAGCTGTATAGACCTACGGAGCTGCCTTCTCTTGAGTCAGACCATTGGTCCATCTAGCTCAGTGGCTGCCATACTGCGCAAAGTTCTGTGTGCAGTTGGTGCATTTTAATGTAAGGTGCACACAAGCGCACCCTTGCACAAATGCAAGAACTGCACGCTAGTTTGGTCATTATTTCCAGCAGCCATACTATTGTTGCGCAAGAGTACCCTTGCGCAATTGTGTGCATGGGACATTGCACATGGAACATGGAAGTATGCCGGCCAGTAATGTCTAGACTGATGGGCAGCAGCTCTCCGTGGTTTCACTGCTTGCCGGGATATACTGGCCAGCAGCTCTCCGGGGTTACACTGAACCAGCTCTCCAGGGTTACGGCAGCTCTCCAGAGGTCTTCCCAGCCCTAACTGGAGATGCCAGGGATTGAACCTGAGCCCCTGGTGGCGCAGTGGTAAAACTGCCGACCTGTAACCAGAAGGTTACAAGTTCGATCCTGACCAGGGGCTCAAGGTTGACTCAGCCTTCCATCCTTCCAAGGTCGGTAAAATGAGTACCCAGAATGTTGGGGGCAATATGCTAAATCATTGTAAACCGCTTAGAGAGCTTCAGCTATAGAGCGGTATATAAATGTAAGTGCTATTGCTATTGCTGCTATTGCTTCTGCATGCAGAACAAGGCCTTGTTCATGGTAAGTTAACTGCTGTGGACAGGAATGTAGGGCTGACTGGTATTACTGTTGTAGAATTTTTGTTCCTGAGGTTGGTTTGCTGGTTTGATTACTATTCCTCTCTGTTATAAAGCTCAGAGTAGCTTATAAATCTCAGAGTAGCTTACACAAGCTCCCAATGGCCTGCTGTTCAGCCACGGAAGAAAGAAGTCATGAAGACCATAGACTTGGGTACTGTTGCTCCCCGGAAGCAATCAATCAATGATATACTGCCTTGGAACCTGGAGGTTCTGTATAGCCATGGTGATGAGGAGATATTGAGGCGATTCTCACGATTCTCACGATCGGTCAAAATCGGGTTAAGGGAGCCTAGCCCGATTTTGGCTGAGCATGAGAACCACTGGGCTCGCAGGTGAGCCCAGTTTCTCCAAAGTGGGTGACCTGCTTTTGTAGCAAGCCCCGGGGGTCTCTCCGGGATGCTCTGCACCACCGCCGGTTCCGTGACGGAGCTGACAGTCGTGTGGGCGGCCGATCCGGCCACTCAGGGTAGACTGAATGATCGTCTGCAGGTAGAGCGGGCTAAGCCCGCTCTCCCTGCAAACCCCCTTCTGGCGAGTCTCACTGATTGTGAGACTCGCCTCATTGACAGACTTTATGAACTGGAGCTCTGTGATTGGAACTCCCAATGTGATCTTCATTTTGTAGAAGCAGCTGTGACCCTTCCCCAAATTTGGATGAGGGCTAAGGCATGAGGGGAGGGAGTGGTCCAGCCCTTTCCCCCCAATGCCAATCCCCTGCCTTAAATCACTTTCTGAAGTTATTAGCTATGGAGGGGGAAGTTGTGGGTGCAACTTGTATCCACAAGTTTCCCCCACATCTGTTCATAGGAGCTTTGGAGGGGGTGTGATCATGGTATAAGGGAAGGGAGAGGGTTGGGCCTCCTCACACCCCCACACCCCAATTCCTCCTTCCCATGGCTACTTTTGCAAGAAGAAAATAGCTTTGGGAGTTCCGATCACAAAGCCCTGGCATAATGGGCCAGTGTGCATGATTCTTTGCCTGCCAGTCAGAAAATTCTGGATTGATTTGTTCTATGATCCATTTGTTTGTTTTCCTGGCTGTCCATGATACCCTCAAAAGTCTTCTCCAGCACCAAAGTTCAAAAGTGTCAATACTCTTTCTATTTTGCTTCTTCCAAGTCCAGCTTTCGCATCCATAGAGTGTCACAGGGAAAATCCATGGTCTGAACGATAGAATAGAATAGAATCGTTTGGACAATGGTGGAAGGTTGAACCAGATTGTAGAATCCAAGGGAAAGAGTTGTGGTATGCAAGGACAAGTCAGTGGAGTGGAATCAGGAATATCAGGCTTCGCGCCACAGCAACTCACGATAAAAAAAAACCTGTTTAAGGGAAGGAGTAGTTTGGCGGGTTAACCACCTGGAGGACACTGGGCTTGCCTGTGAGCCCAGTGGTTCTCACGGTCCACCGAAATCGGGCTAAGCTCCCCTAGCCTGATTTCAGTGGACTGTGTGAACAGCCTCATTATGTCCAGAGAGGCAAGTGCAGGCTGCTTTTCAGGGCTCTTGCTGCTGGCTGTTTGTTAGCTCCGCCTCTGTCACAGGACTGCAATACTGTACAAGTAATTAAAGCCCCATTCAAAAGCTGGCCTGGATCACGGAATGGCTTAACCAAAAACACCACATAGATAAACCCAGGCAGCAGGATGAGGTGAAAAGGAAGTACAAGAGAAGGCCAGGTCTTCCAGGCTGCAACTCATGAAGGCAGAGAACAAGCTGAGAGGCCTGAGTAGGGGACTGCAAATCTTTTGGGGACAGCGGGGCACCTTATTTATTTTCTTTATTTTTCTATGTAAAGTGCTTGGAGAACAACTGTTGAAAAGCAGTATAAGGAAGAAGAGGAGAAAAAATCCTTTCCAGGAGGCATTATACACAGGGCTTTTACCCCAAATCTCCTTCAGAGGAGAGTCTGTGCGTTCACACACCAGCCAAACTTACCTCAAAGTTCCTTCAAGATTCTTGGACCCACTCCACACACAAACGGGGCTTTGTGATGCGAATTCTAGCTTATCTCTACGTATTTCTGGGTTTTTGAAATGCTGGTTTTAAGCTACTTTTTCTGAAAATGCTGGAGCAAATAGGGAGAGGCATTGACGTACAATTATTAGCAGGAGAAGAGGGATGTTCTCTTTAGAACTGCAGATCTATCTCTGCAGGAGCTCTCCCCTCCCCTCCCATTGGCTAGAAGGAAAACAAGGAGCATGCCATGTGGACTTGTTTCAAAACAAAATCCGAGAGCAGACAGGAGGGGCTGCTTCCTTCAATGCCGCGAGTATAATTCGAAATGGCTTCGCTCAACATTTATCCCAAAGCATGAAGCCATGTGCAAATAACTCCCAGGTGCAACCAATCAATGCCTGGTAACAGATAGCAAGGCTAACAAGTTGCTAACCAAGTCAAATAGGGAATATTATGACAGTTCTGAAAACAGAGATTAGGGCACTGTGACAAATAACAAAATGCCGAGTTGGGGCAGACAATACTAGCACAAACTTCTTTGCTCTTCTGCAATTACTTGCACAACCTGTGGCAGGGGCGTAGCAAGGTTGGAGTGGGCCCAGAGACAAGATTTTAAAATGGGGCCCCCCCACTCAAAGTCCAGGGCCTCCGCACACCCCAGGTCCCCAAGGATTTAAGTCTGATATTCCAAAATAAGTATGCTGCCTGGAAATACATTTCACTGAATACACACACGCACACGTCACAATATATAGTGATATACATTGAGTACTATACATTTGTTTTACTTTTAATGCCTAGAACACACTAGAAAGATGAATGATTAAAATGGGCCCCTCGCTGCAGATTAGCCAAGGAGACTTTCAACCATGCAGGGTGAGCCTATGTTTGTTTTCCCAGAATTCTGAACAAATTCAGTCAAGTTTGATTGCAGGAGGTTTTTCACAGGAGGCTTTTAAAGCCCTTTAACACACCTCTCCTCTGGAATGGAAGTGCTGCATTCACATGTTGGCCAGATTTACCCTGAAGTCCCTGCAAGTTATTGGGGAGCAGTTCATACACAAGAAAAATAAAATAAAAGCACAAGACATGCTTCACAGTTCTCACTCAGACCTTCTGGGTTGCAAAACAACTTGAACATAAGTGCATTTATAAATGAATGAATAAAATAAATATAATACTGTTTGTTCCAATAGTTTTTGTAATTTTCTGCCATGAAACAAGCCACTTATAGGACTTTTTAGATAGTTTTTTTTAAGCCAGCAACTTTTCCAAGCTGTTTAAAAATAAATATTCAGAGACTTCTCAGTCCCTCCCCCCCCCATATCCAAGCCCTATGGCAAGCAGATGCCTATATATGGGGTGGGGGTGGGGAATGTAACCACAAAAAGGAGTTCACACTCTACCTGGCAGCAGGGGGTCTTCTGCTGCAGAGAACAGTGGCGGCCTCTCTGGCTGCCTCCTCCTTCCTGGCTGGCTTGGGCCCTGCTGGAGTTCAGGCTTCACAGAGGCCTACACCAGGCCTCCGTGGAAGCCCCGCCCACCCGCCGATCAGCTGAGAGGCGGGAGAAAAGGAGCTCTTTGCAGCTTGTCTGCTGCTTCCATTGCAGGCCAGGAGAACAAGTTGGAGAGACGGCGAACAGGGCAAGTGGCTGAGGAGCCTTGGGGCTGGGCAGGGGGCAATGGGGAGTCACGTGAGGTGCCTCTGGGGGGCCCCTCCAGGCAGTGGGGCCCCCAGACAACTGTCTCCCCTTGCCCTATGGTTGTTACGCGCCTGACCTGTGGTGAGTCGCTTGCTGGGAAATCTTTCTCCATCTGCTTATGCAGGGAACATTTGCACCTGAGCGGAACTTTGGGATTTTGCACCACGATGCCCTTTCCTTGCAGATGTGCAAACACTTCATTGGCCTAGGTAGCAGCCCATGCCTTTTGCAAATGCACATGCAGAAGGTGTACAAGATCAACAGCTCTGTTTCAACATCTGCTTTTGCCTAAATATCAAGAGCAGTTGACTTTTTACCCTCTCTCCTTTTCACTAGCAACAATAATTTATTTCGCTGGCCAGATGAAATAGGATTGGCTCCCACCCCCACCACCAGATGCAGAGTGTGCTTTAGGCTCATATCATGCAGGTGTTCCCCCAGCTGGGAAGTATGGAAATCTGCCATCCACTAGAGATGATGGTTTGCGATAGAAATGCAAGGGCGTTAAACATAATTCGACCAAGAGAGGGCTTTTGTCCCTGGTGGGCCCCCATATGCACAGCATATGATCGGGGAAGCAGCTGTTCTGTATTTGAGCCGAAGAGTTATAAAGTTAGAGAGGCATGATTGGCCTTTTCAAAACATAAGCAACTGCCCGCTGCCATGGCAACGCGTTTCAACAGTAAACTCCTGTTTTTAAAGACGTCCAAACATAATAATCCCGTTGGACTCATATTCAGGTGGTCTCAAAGAAGTGAATGAACTTGGTTACTATGTCCACGAGAGCCTTGTTTACTCAAGAGTTCTATATTTACTGACAGTGTCCACGTTTCTGGGAAGATGCTGTGTTTTATGGTTGTTCCTATTTTAGGCGTGCAAAAGTGAAAAAGGGATAACAAAACTGTTGGAGATGTGACTCCATAAGCATTGTCTCTTAGCACTAATAATGCTTACCATCCACTAGGGACATTAGGAGCAGGAGTAGAGGCAGAGAATATAGGACGGCACCCTTGTTCTCTCTGTGTCTCTGTGCACTATGTCCCTTCTTACTGGCAGGCCGATACACTTTTTTCCCCAGTTTTCACAATGGAGAGAAGAAAGAAGTGGGGTCCCCCAGGGGATGTGTATTGGGACGAGTGCTCTTTAATTTATTCATAAATGATCTAGAAGTTGGGGCAAGCAGTGAAGTGGCTAAACTTGCAAATGACACTAAACTCTTTAGGGTCATGAAATCCACAATGGATTGTGAGGAACTCCAAAAAGATCTCTCCAAACTGGGGAATGGGTGACAAAATGGGGAAATGCAGTTCAATGTTAGCAAGTATAAAGTGATGCATATTGGGGCAACCCGCCCCCCCCACACACACACTTTGTTGAACATTGTTGAACTGGAGAAGGTACAGAAGAGGGCAACCAAGATGATCAGGGGCCTAGAGCACCTTTCTTATGAGGCAAGACTACAACACCTGGGGCTTTTTCATTTAGAAAAAAGATGACTGCGGGGAGACATGATAGAGGTCTATAATATCATGCATAGTGTGGAGATAGTGGAGAGAGAGAAATTCTTTCCCCTCTCACACAACACTAGAACCAGGGGTCACTCCATGAAATTGATTGCCAGGAGGTCTGACCAACAAATGGAAGTACTTTTTCACATAACGCATGATCCACTTGTGGAACTCTCTGCCACAAGATGTGGTGATAGCCAACAACCTGGATGGCTTTAAGAGGGGTTTGGATGACTTCATGGAGGAGAGGTCTATCAATGGCTACTAGTCGGAGGGCTGTGGGCCGGCCACCTCTGGCCTCAAAGGCACGATGCCTCTGTGTACCAGTTGCAAGGGAGTAATGGCAAGAGAGAGGGCATGCCCTCAACTCCTGCCTGTGGCTTCCAGCGGCATCTGGTGGGCCACTGTGCGAAACAAGGTGGTGGACTAGATGGACTAGATGGGCCTTGGGCCTGATCCAGCAGGGCTGTTCTTATGTTCTTATGTTCACTTCACATATACACTGATGGGATCTGGGCTGTCGGTGACTGACCAGGAGAGAGATTTTGGGGTCATGGTGGACAGATCGTCGAAAGCATCAACTCAGTGTGCAGCAGCTGTGAAAAAGGCTAATTCCATGCTAGGGAGTCTTCGGAAGGGGTTTGAAAATAAAAATGCCAATAATAGAATGCCCTTATACAAATCTATGGTGCGGCCACATTTGGAGTACTGAGTGCAGTTCAGGTCACCATATCTTAAGGAAAATATTGTAGAACTGGAAAAGGTGCAGAAGAGGGCAACCAAGATTATCAGGGACCTGGAGCACCTTCCTTATGAGGCTAGGCTACAGCATCTGGGGCTTTTTAGTTTAGAAAAGTGGTGACTAAGGGGAGATATGACTGAGGTCTATAAAATCATGCCTGGAGTAGAAACAGTGGACAGAGAAAAATATTTCTTCCTCTCTCATAGTACTAGAACCAGGGGTCATCCCATGAAACTGAAGGCCAGGCAATTTAGGACCGACAAAAGGAAGTATTTTTCACACAGCTCATAATTAATCTGTGGAATTCTCTGTCACAGGATGTGGTGATGGCTACTAGCTTGGATGGCTTTTAAAGGGGTTTAGACAAATTCATGGAGGACGGGCCTATCAATGGCTACTAGTCTGGTGGCTATAGGCCACCTCCAGCATCAGAGGCAAGATGCCTCTGAATCCTAGTTGCAGGGGAGCAACAGCAGCAGAGAGGGCATGCCCTCACCTCTTGCCTGTGGGCTTCTCAGAGGCATCTGGTGGGCCACTGCGTGAAAAAGGATGTTGGACTAAATAGGCCTTGGGCCCGATCCAGCAGGGCTGTTATGTTCTTAGGCCATTCCCTTCTTCTTTGTTCTCTCTGTTCCCTATTTATCCACCCCCCATGAGGTAGCTAGTACAGGGTGCAGGCATTTTTTCTAAGTTTGTAACTTCTTAAGATAAACCTCTACTTGTTTTAGCCCTTAAACAATTGTCTCCAGACCATCTCTAGGAGCTCTGATCTGCTCAGACTGGGGTTGCCTGCTAAATAAGGGGTGGATTCCAATTCTCCCCTACAAAAACAGGGTCGGATTAAAAGACACAGCATCCCTGTGCCCAACAATAGCCAGCGTCTTATATGCGGCACAGCCTTAAGAGGACCGAATAAGAGCTCCATCCTCACACGAGGTGACCTAACAGCTCTCTCACTGCACTGGGTCAGCCACTGCACCTATTTTGCGTTGTATCCAAAGAAAGTTAGTAATGCCTAATTCCAGTCCCATCTCAGCCAATTCAAAACAATTTAGTCATGACTAATTTAAGTCCTGCTAATTTCCATGGTGTTTAGTCATGACTGACTTTCATGGATACAACTCATTCTAGTTATATGGTGAGCCATCGATATTGTGGAATAGCAGGACAGACATATACAAATACTGGCTTACGTGCTGCGCAGACTTAGAGCTCCATCCTCGCAAGGAGTAATCTAACAGCACACGAGGTTTGCTACACAGCACAGCAATTTTTGCTTCTTTCCTCCTCCTGCAAAAGCCCTGTTTGTGTCCAGGAAGATGTCCGTGAGAGCTGTGTGGCCCTCATGGACATCTGCCTGGATGCAAAATGGGGTTTTTTGTGGGGAGGGGAGAGAAGCAAAAATAGTTTCTCCCCGTGTGCTGCAGCTGTGCAGCAAGCCCCATGTGCTGTTCGATTACTGGCTGATGGGGAATAAAGTGGGAAAAGGAGGGGGCTTGTGGCTGCTGCTGTTGGGCATCTGGGTGGTATCAGCTCTCACCCTCCACATCAGCAAATGGGGCTTTCTCAAAGAGAGGGGAGTCTTTTGCCAACAGGAAGGGCAGAGAGGGCAGTGGGTGTGTGAGCCTCTCAGCGGAAGGTCCCACACACCACTGTTGCCACCATGTGAATGAAGGTGGGCATTGGAGCTTCAGGGGCCGGCTGGGTGGATCCTCGTAGGTGTGGACCTCCAGGTCAGTTCTCAGCTCTCAATACCAGCTCTGCATCTATCTAGCTTTTGATGGGAAACAGGACATTGAACTTGATTGGGGTGGCCGACCTGAGGCTCTCTGGTGGTGGCTGGACTACAACTCCTATCATCCCAGCCATAATGACCGTTGCTATTTAAAAACAACAACAACAACAAAAAAGCATTTCTTGTCATGTTCAGTTTGACTGGCTGGCACCGGAGCACCGAACCCCCTGAATCCAGTCAGTATTGGGAAAAGGGGCAGCCCCATCCCTCTTCCCTTTCTTGGCAGTCAGCGTTTTGTTCAACACTGGCTGGGGGCTATTTTCTCCGCCTCTCCAAGACACAGAAAAAAGCTCCGTGTCAACACTGACTGAAGTGCCTCCTTCTGAAGGTTGGGAGGAGGCAAAGTTGCCCCTCTTCCTGCTGCTGGCCATGCCTCCCTGCTGATGTGGATGCAGGGTTGTGTGTGATTAGCCCCATTGACAGTGGGCTAGGGGCCAGAGTTTTCTCTAATTCTTTTCATCTGTGTGCGGAATGAGTTTTGTTCTGGGCGGGAGTATCAAGGCACTGTGTGCGCACATGAATTCAGAGTTGGGCCTTCCTGATTCAACCTGAGAAGGATCTAAAATTAACTGAGTGGACATAAAAAAAACTTGTGAGCGCAAGCATGTGCACACGCCTTAGAGGGCACACTGCTGAGGGCCATCAGTGGGAGCTTGCCTCCCCATTTCCTGAAGAGGTCCTGCAGACACCCATGCTCCCTTCAGTCCGTTATCTGAATTATACATGTCAAGTTACTACTAAGTGATGATCAGAAATGCAGCTGGTGCAAACAGGTGTGGTTTGGCGAGATCAGCAACGTACTGCACTAGCTTCCAATTTGGATTACTTGAGCTATCCTTTATTGTAAAATAATTTGCAAGACAAAACTAATCCACTAAAACAAGTATATTTTATTTTTTTAAAAAATTTGTACACCAAGGAGTTCTCCATTATGTTTTTGGAGAAGAAACAAGAGAAGGTTTAACATATTACAAAAGGATGCTGCTAGTTCCAAGTCCTACTATGGATTTTACAAACACTGTACATTAGAACTGCAAATCTGAGTGATAAAACAGATCTATAGACTGAATTAAGTCAATGCTGTATTGTAGAAAGCTTAAGAAAGGGGAGCCCAAGGCTTGGATCCCAGAATCTGAAAATAACCTAAGCCAAATGATTGAAAGAAAAGAAAAAAACTTGAACAAACGAACGGATCTTTATTTCAGTCAATGACTTACAAGCAGCTGTTTTTTAGATTGGGGGGAGTCTTAGTATACAAACATATATTATTTCCCCCTGGCTGTACAGGAACTTGAAAGACTGTTTTATGAAACAAGCATCAATACTCATACAGAAATGCTTCTCAGAATGATGTTTTCTTTTCCACTGGAAACTTCACTCACTGTTGGCAAAGCTTTCTCTTTATGTCCCATTTTTCTCGGAAAAGATAAAATGTTAATGAGTGATATGTTTAAGTAGAAAAGATCTGTCCAGTATCTGGAGCTCAGGAAAACGCCCAGTGCAAACTATTCTCTCTTTATGGTGCTCATTAATCCTAAATCATTTTTTTTTAAACCCCAATAAGAGAGCAAACAAGTGACTAAGGAACTGGTTCTTTTTTTTAAAAACTGACCTTTGTCCATCCTTACGAGACAGTTAAGAAGGAGAAATACACAGAGATATATTATATACTAGCTGCTAACTGAGCAAAGAGGCACCTTTTAAAGTAGTGATTCTTCTGTATTTAGCAGGGGGGAAGGAACTGTCCCGATTCAGTCCCAGCACAGCATCCCTCCAGTGGTTGTTGCTGGTGTCTACCTTATATTTCCTTTTAGATTATGAGCCCTTTTAGGACAGGGAACAATTTATTATAATTATTATTTTTAAAAGTAAACCGCTTTGAGAACTTTTGTTGAAGTGTAAATATCTGCAGTAGTAGTATATAATGTATACAAAGAAAAATGCCCTTCATTGACACAGGCTGCTGTGTGTGTGTGTGTGTGTGTGTGTGTGTGTGTGTGTGTGTAGGAAGAGCTTGTATATTATTCTGTTTTGCAGCCATTTGCTTAGATGGGAGAAAGATGTCTGAGGCTGCCCTACAGAAAGTCAGACTACTGGTCCAATTAACCCAGTATTGTCTACCCCTCGGGTGCTCAACTTCAGCCTCCCAGCTGTTGTTGGACTACAACTCCCATCATCCCTGGCCACAGTGGCCAATAGTCAGGGGTGATGGGACTTGTAGTCCAACAAGAGGGCAGAAGCTGGGCATCCCTGGTCTACTCTAATTGGTAGTAGCAAGGGGTCCTTCTCCGCTCTGCTACCTGATATCCTTTGAACAGGATTGGACCTGGAACCCTGCATCAAAGCAACAATCAATCAATCAATCAATCAATCTTTTTTTTCCAGTCAATGACAAGAAACAATGCAGTTCAGTTGGCTACCCCTGGTGCAGATGGACAGCTGATGTAGCCATAAAGGAGGGGAAATGTGGAAACCAGCAGTACCAGGCTATGTTATGGAACACAAATGCTACTTTTGAATTATAGGCTTAAAAGCATGGTTACAAGTACTAATTTCCTTAATAAAGTTTTTTTTCCCTTAAGAAAAAAACAGAAACAAACATAAAATCTATAAATAAAGTCATAAGTGCTTCATTTAAGAGAATATTTCTTTGGCTGCTCTGGGGTGCTTGCCAAGGGCTTTGTGACAGTGACTAAAAGGAATACGGTCCTACAATTAACGTTAACCGGAGCACCGAACTCGACCGATAATTCATATTGTTGACCGTCAGCAGTTCCAGGTCAATGATATGCTCTCGTGGTCCTGTGAGCTGCTTTACTAATACAAGCATCGCACTCACCGGGCTTGTTTGCTGAAAGAACAAATAAAAAAGGAATTTTCACTTGGAAACACACAACTTGTTTCTTTTCTCGAGTCATGTAAAAAAATGAGTAGCCAATCCATGTTTGAGTATTGGCATCTCTGTTCAAGAAATAGGTTGACCAGGGCAGAGCTGGATTTTTTTCATAATTGAATTTTTAAAAATTCAATTTTTTTCATAATTGAAAAATGAAATGAAAAATGTAATTTTTTTTCATAATTGAATTTTTATTTTTTCAATATGGGTATCAAATCTGTACTTCTGAACAGGTAGGGATCTTGTCAAATTACTAACGTGCTGGAAAGCTCTCCATACAAATGACACCTTGCTTGTGGAAAGCTAGTATGCCGGGAGAAATGTTCTTGCATTCAGGGACACAGCTAGGAGAGAGGGGGCCTGTGTTTACCCCTCGCCAACCTTCATTTGACGGTCCGCTCAATTATAACTACACCCCTGCTTGCATTGCCTTCTTCCTATCATTGCTGGATCTTCTACATGCAGGGTGTTTTAACGGCGTGGAAGTATTCAAAAGCCATCCTTCACCAGCATTCTGAAATGGTACAGTCTCAAGTTGAGGCTGTACCATATGTTCCTTTTCCATGTGTAGACTAATTCAAGAAAGGGTGTTGTTGAGGAGATGTGGAAACAGCTAGGAAAGGTAGACAGCTGGATAATAAAGTGCAGAAGGCAGGTATGGATGCAGAGTCGCTGCAAAGACTGGCAGGTAGCACTAAGGGGAAAGTGCTCTGTGAAGAACTTTGCCTTAGAATTTGTGGGGGCACTGTGGGAAAAGGGGGGCAACCTACAGCAGCTTTTGAGGGGTGCACTGAAGTTTAGGGGGCAAAAGTTATTGTTGTGCCCAGCATCTATTTCAGCGACTACTGTCTGATAGCTGCCACCTTTTTTCTCCCAGAAGACCCTTCAGAACGACCCTCAGTCATCACGTAGTATTACTATAGATGGCTCTTTGGGGGAGAAAAAATGGCGGCTACTGGGAAAAGCTTGAGTCACAGTGGTGGGTTTTGCCCCACCCACTCCTGGATTTTGCTCCACACGCCCCCTTGAAAGTTCCCCAAGCTTGCCTTCTGTGGCCTGCAAACAGGGCTACAAACTTGTGAGGGCATTTGGGGCTAGCCCCAGAAAATGGTCTAAAGCAGGGTTTCCCAACCTGTGGTACTCCATATGTTTCTGAACTACAACTCCCATCATCCCCAGCTACAACTTATTGTGGCTGGGGGTGGTGGGAGCCAAAGTTCAGAAACCTATGGAGTCCCACAGGTTGGGAAACCCTGGTCTAAAGACTCATGATGCAGCTCCAGTGGTGGAGGGAGGCTGGCGGTGGCCCATATTTGGTCGCCACTGTGGCCCCCCGGCCTCCTTGTGTCTGACGTCAGACATGGGGGCGTGGTCTCCCTCCCACACGGGGCCACGCTTGGGAGCGACTCTCTCTGTCTTTTAAAGGTGGGGCAGCCCCGTTTGGGAGCGAAATACCCCCCCCCGCGTCTGACATCAGACGTGGGGTGTGTGTCTGGGGCCACAAGGTGTGGCCACTGGGGATGGTGGCCCGGGTTCTTTGAACCCGTTCGCTCAAAGGTGGGTCCGCCCATGCACAGCTCTACTACTTAGGTTAAGCTGGTTTAGCCCTGTGAGCTGCTTGGATAGGAGTTGCATGTAAAACTCAGCAAGGCCCAGATGCTCCTCTGCACCACTGTGACACTTTGCCAGAGGAAACATATCTTGAACAGCTTTCTGCTGCTCTGCAGCACCACCACTGAAGGTGGCCCAAGAGTGGCATTGCAGTTACCAGTTCAGCATGGATCAGATGACACAAGGGACCAATAGGGTTCCACACAGTCCTATAAAACTGCTGACCCTGGTCTGGCTGAGCCACTCCTTGACCTCTAAGTTTTTCACACCTGGTTTTTAGTTCACATCTCCTCTGGAATGAAGTTGTGCGCATTCACATATTGGCCAAACTTACCCCGAAGTCCCTGTGAGCTAGTGGGAAGCACTTCACACACAAACCGGGTTTTTCATTACCGAGAAAAGCAACTCAGAATACTCACTCTCAGAAAGAAGTCTCCATTCTCATTTCCAGATTTAATCCGGAACGTGTTAATTGTATTGGGATAAATCGTGGTTGCCTGGATTTGGAAGATATCAGACGGCACGGCTCTTTCTGAGCGGATGCTCATATATTTGTGTACAATGGAGTATGGCAGGTCTCGACAAAGGGGGTTGGTTACCTGGCAAACACAGCGACTGTAAAACAAACCACAACGACTGAAAAACGAACTCCTTCCATGTGCAAACAGGTTCAGTTTCCACCTTGCAAACCATGTTTGTTAACACCCTATGAGAAATTCCCCTTACTTTTCAGATGTGAGCCCATAAGGCTCTTGACAAGGATTCTTCGGATAACAGCGATAGCCACCGTAGTAATTCCAGCACATCTCATCCTCCCGACACTCGTTACCCACCTCACATTCATTTATGTCTAGATCAGGAAAGAAGTGGGGTGGGGGGAGAAAGAAAGGAAAGGCAAATATCCAAATACAGTCAGTGGCGAAGACATTACAGCCATCTGATCTGTGCTGCTAGACAATAATGGCACAAAGAACTCTGAGAAGTAGATCACTTCTCATCACTTAAGGCTGCCTGACACCTGCACGTTCATCACTCAGGGACTGCAGCACCGAACGACGGCTTTCATGTTACCCTTGCTAACTGGGCACAGAGGTACAATTCAAAGTGGCGATTCTCTTTATGTTAAGCAGGGCACTTTCCAGATTAGACCCTGCAACGGGGTCACGACGTATCTGCAAAGTGTGCTTCCGCACTTCCTGTGTTGTGAAACCGCAGTCCCTAAGCTGTCAGTAGGGTGCCGTTTGCATTTCAGATGCCTTGTTTCGGATTTAATTGCTGTGATGTATTGCTATAGCGTTGTATGTCTGGCGTAAAAAGGTTGCTGTATTTTCCAGTTGTGAGTTTTCGTGAGACTGCTCCCCCTGCTGGTAGCTTTGCACAACAGCCTGTATTTACGTTTTGAATGTGATTTGCCCGAACCAAAGCATTTTGCTGCTGTTGAGCGGGTGATCTGGAAAGCGCCCAGGTGGAGAGCAATTGTCCCTATTCAAACCTAGCACTGCATCCCTCCAGTGCTGGTGCTTCTACCTTATGTTTCTTTGTAGATTGTGATACCTTTGGGGACAAGTAACCATCTTCTCTTTACTATTTTTTTAAATATGTAAACCACTTTGGGAACTTTTTTTTTTTAAAAGCAGTACATGAATAGTAGTAGTAGCAATAGTGTGAATGGGGCCATCACAGGTTTCACAATGCAGATGGAACTTTCAGATCCATCACCCTAAATGCAATTTTTAGTTCGCATGCTCAAGAGAGAATGAGACATCCCTAACCCTGAACTTCTCATTGTAATGGCCCTCCTGACATGAGTAGGATGCTATCCCCCTTTTACACAAACATTTCCCAAACAGGTAGACTGTGGAGAGTTCTGGGCTTAGGCACACTAAACACAGACCAGCAGATATACAGGTGAAACTCGGAAAATTAGAATATCGTGCAAAAGTCCATTAATTTCAGTAATGCAAATTAAAAGGTGAAACTGATATATGAGACAGACACATTACATGCAAAGCGAGATAAGTCAAGCCTTAATTTGTTATAATTGTGATGATCATGGTGTACAGCTCATGAAAACCCCAAATCCACAATCTCAGAAAATTAGAATATTACATGGAACCAAGAAGACAAGGATTGTAGAATAGAACAATATCGGACCTCTGAAAAGTATAAGCATGCATATGTATTCAGTACTTGGTTTGGGCCCCTTTTGCAGCAATTACTGCCTCAATGCGGCGTGGCATGGATGCTATCAGCCTGTGGCACTGATGAGATATTATGGAAGACCAGGATGCTTCATTAGCGGCCTTCAGCAATTCTGCATTGTTTGGTCTCATGTCTCTCATCCTTCTCTTGGCAATGCCCCATAGATTCTCTATGGGGTCAGGTCAGGCGAGTTTGCTGGCCAATCAAGCACAGTACACTGTGTACTTTTCAGAGGTCCGATATTGTTCTATTCTTCAATCCTTGTCTTCTTGGTTCCATGTAATATTCTAATTTTCTGAGATTGTGGATTTGGGGTTTTCATGAGCTGTACGCCATGATCATCACAATTATAACAAATTAAGGCTTGACTTATCTCACTTTGCATGTAATGCGTCTGTCTCATATATCAGTTTCACCTTTTAATTTGCATTACTGAAATTAATGGACTTTTGCACGATATTCTAATTTTCCGAGTTTCACCTGTATAATTAAAAAGTAGTGCTGACATACAGAGCAAGGATATACTGGTAGCCCTCTGTGCCACCTGAAAATATGTCCCTGAAGGTTGTGTAACCCTCGGTGACTTGTTTTCAGGTGGCACAGAGGACTTCCTGGGGAAGGGGAGGGTATCAACAGCTGCAGCTTCCCTGGTGCACCAGTGCAGTTAGTTGGGAAGTTCTGTTAGGCATCTCCTTCGTTGTACTGGTGTATTTTTGCTCTGCATATCAGCTGGTTTATTTTATCAAGGGGGAAAGAATGAGTCAGTCCCCAAAATAAGAGTAAGGGACTTGGTTTGAAAAGAATGAGGGAAAGAACATTTATATCATCACATACTTAAAAAAATACAATAAAGATGCTAATAGCCTGGATGAGCAGACCCTTATGGCCTACTCCAGCAATACAGGAAGACTGCATGCTGAGTCTCCAGGTTCCATTAGGCAGACTGACTCCTCCTCCTCCTGAATTAGAGTGAGACATGGGTACTCCTGGGGGCATGGCTTAGCCAATCACTGCAAAGCTGTCTTTGCTCTGTGGGGCACCACTGCAACTTTTACTGAATGGAGCTACAAACCAAAAGAGGAGGCCATAGAAAAAATTGTTATGGTGTGGCTAACAAATAAAGCTGTTGCTTCTGATTATTTTGCAGCACTTTCCACTCAGGGAAGCCACTTAATGGCGCATCAGGGAGATAACTTGTCTAGGGAGCAAGAGGTTGCTGGTTTGACTCCCCGCTGGTATGTTTCCCAGACTATGGGAAACACCTATATCAGGCAGCAGCGATATAGGAAGGTGATGAAAGGCATCATTTCACACTGCGTGTGAGGAGGCAATGGTAAACCCCTCCTGTATTCTACCAAAGAAAACCACATGGCTCTGTGGTCACCAGGAGTCGACACCGCGCGCCCCCCGAGCTCCCCAGCCCCCGCCAGCCGCCCAGGGCTCCCACTCTGCTCCTGTGCGGGGAGAGTGAGCTTAGCCCGCTCTCCCCGCTCACCTTCCAAACCGGGTCTCACTGATCGTGAGGCCCGGCTCATTATTTATTTAACAAATGTATATGTCACCTGTAACTAGCATCTCAAGTCGGTTTACAGCCAAATCAAAACAATTCATAAATTTAAAAGCGTGAAATACAAAAGTCAGATTCAATTTAAAACAGATGAAAATAATAAAATTAGGATAAAATTGCAGGTATTGTTGACAGTTATTTTCAAGAACTTTCTTCTCCGTTGATAGGAAGCAAATTAAATTTAATGCAGCAATCATCTTCCACAGGTCACTTGGGCCTACCACATTGGCCCCCAGGGGATCCATGGATCCCAGTCTAAGAATGCCTGCTCTAGACATTTTGGTGTGGGGAACCACCTGGAAGGGGCAAATTGGCCATTTGTTTTTTGCTGGTCTTATCTTTTCTCATAATTGTTACCAATATTGTGGTCCTTGCAATGGCCACTGTTCCACCCACTCCAGAATGATGCTATGTGGACAATGGATAATTCACAGGGGGCAATCGGGTGTGTGTGTGTGTGTGTGGTGGTGGCAGTTCCTGGAAGGAAGCAGCTGAGAAAAGACACTTTACTACTACCACCAATAAGCCATCCCCTTCCACCCTACCCTATACATTTGCCATATGTGACCATTAAGTAATTTTAGTGTATATGGTTATGGGTGTGTATATGGCGGCATTCCATATGTCCATGTATGACCCCCCCTATCAACTTCACAACGCCTGGCCCAGTATGAAGCAAACCAGGTACAGTTGTAGGGACACACAGGGACACCTCAAAAGCATAGTTTGTGATGATGTCATCCGCACCGATTCAAGATGATGGACGCATAAACTTTTGAGGCATAAGTGGGCTAGCTTGTGAACCGCTTACCTGATTTGAACCAAATTTGCTACAGCTGTAGGGACACATAGGGATGCCCCAATGATGTAGTTTGTGATTATGTCATTCACTCCAATCCAAGATGACAGATGTGTGAATGTTTGAGGTGTTAGTGGGCTAACTTGTGGACTGTTAACCGATTTGAACCAAATTAGGTACAGCTGTAGTGAGTGACACACAGGGACATTTCAATGGTGTAGTTTGTGATGATGTCATCCACCCCAGTTCAAGATGGCAGATGTGTAAACGTTTGAGGTGCAAGTGGGCTAACTTGTGAACCACTTAACCAATTTGAACCAAATTTGCTACAGCTGTAGGGACACATAGGGATGCCCCAGTGGTGTCGTTTGTGATGATGTCATCCACCTTGATCCAAGATGGCAGACATGTGAACTTTTGAGGCACAAGTGCACTAACTTGAGGACTGTCTAACCAATTTGAACCAAATTTGGTACACTTGTAGTGAGTGACACACCTAACGTGTGGACCTTGATTTGAACCAAATTTAGTCCTGTTGTAGAGACAGTGAAAGGAAAGTAGGCAGATTAGTTCTTACTAGAACAACTTCTTGTTTAAATATTGTTGTTAACAATATTTTGTTAACTATCAAACTTGCTCTTGTGTGATGTTAACATTGAAGGTTTAGAAGTCTAAAGAGAAGTACACTTACCTTGACAATTTCTGCCTCTGACTAATTGGTATCCATCTGGACACAAACAGGAGAACCTCCCTGGCTCATTGACACATTGATACTGGCATATGAAGCTGGAAGTCCTGCATTCATCCACATCTGCAAAACAGTGACACAGCTTGAACCAGCTGCAGAAAGTGCTAAAACTAATAATAGCTGCAATTCTCCAAGGTCTCGGGTAAACATATTTCCTAACCCTGATACTTCAGATCCTTTAACTGGATTTGCCAGGGACCTTGTGTGTGGGAAGTATGTACTCTATTATTGGGCTACAGCCTCTCCCCACAGTTTGGCCACCAATGAGTACAATGTTAAGCACTTTTCAGTCCTATTGATTTCAATGGGAATTACTTAAACACATGAAGCTGCCTTCTACGAAGTCCATTTAATCTATATAGCTCAGTCCTGTCCATGCTAACTTGTAGCAGCTCTCCATGAATCTAGCCAGGGACATTTGCCAGCCCTACCTGTAGATGCCAGGGACTGAACCTGGGATCTTCTGCACACAAAGCAGATGCTCTACCACTGAGCTACAGTCCTTCTCCAACTTAAACACCTAACTCTCCCATTGAAATCTATGGGGCTTCAAATGCTAAGCTTAGTAGATCAGGAGGCAGTGGCCGACATGTTGAGCAGCATAACACTGGTGGTGAAGCACCACCTGCGTCACCGCGAGTGTCTAAAACGCCATCCACGGTGTTGAGGAACAGCCCTGTTCTGTTACTCTTTTAAATTGTGTATGGACGTAGTGTTGCGCAATTGCGGCTTTGCAGTTTTATGTAGTAGTGGAACAGGGCAGTTCTGCAACATCATGGATGGTGTTTTAGACACTCACCGCAGAATGGGAGGTGCTGAACTGCCTTGTGGTAGCAAGCACGAATTGTCCCCGTTGCTAAGCAGGGTCTGTCCTGGTTTGCATTTGAATGGGGGACTATATGAAAGTACTGTAAGATATCCCCCTTAGGAGATGGGGCTGTTCTGGGAAGAGCATCTGAAGGTTCCAAATTGCCTCCCTGGCATTTCTAGATAGGGCTAAGAGAGACTTCTTCCTGTAACCTTGGAGAAGTTGCTGCCAGTCTGCGTAGACAATACTAAGCTAGATGGACCAAGGGTCTGACTTGGTATATGGCAGCTTCCTATGTACTTTATGATGCACAACATGTCAACCAGGGAATATTGAGTAGCTGTTAGGGTATTTATTTATTTACTTATTTTTATTTATTCAATTTCTATACCGCCCTTCCAAAAATAGCTGAGGGCGGTTTACACAGAGAAATAATAAATAAATAAGATGGATCCCTGTCCCCAAAGGGCTCACAATCTAAAAATCTATTTTTGTTACAATCACAATCTATTTGCTGATAAAACACAAGAGGACTGTTCTCACAACCCTAAACAGAGTCGTAGGAGTACCCAGCCATGGTCGGAGAGCCATATGTGCTCCCGATTGGCATTTGTGTGTTTGCAAGGATTAAGGCAGGAGAAAGAGACAGTGATTGTGTGGGAGCTGGTAAGACAGATGGAGCCAACCCACATTTTGTCCCCAGCATTTTATCAAGGGTGGACGAGAAACCACCCTACCCAGACCCAGCACAATCACTCTCCCCTCCTCCTCCTAATCTGATCTCTTCAAACATATAACCACTGACTGGGAAGCACACACGGTTCTCTTACCCTGGCTAGCTGCTCCTTCGACCCTCTTCGGGGTCATGAGAACAGCCCTGGTAAGGACTCATTTCTAAGTCCTCTGCCTAGGATAAAGAAGAACCTGGACTCACTAGAGTCCCTGCCTTCAGTGCACCAACACTGTGCAAGCTGAGCTCAAAAGCTGAGCTCCCCACCTACCCCATGACCTTTGAGGATCACCACTTTAGGAAACAGTTGCTCACCATCACAGTTGATTCTATCTGGGCTTAACTCAAAGCCTTGATTGCACTGGCACAGGAAAGAACCAACGATATTGTAGCAGATTTGCGCGCACGGGTTGCTGGTCTCGCATTCATTGATGTCTAAAAAGGAAACATAAGATGTATTCAGACACAGCTGGCTCTTCTCTTGTGTGGTACTTCGATGCATTCACCAGATGGCTCAAATACACTTGAGCTGCTTTATATTGAGTCAGGATAATTTATGGAGGATTTATGTAGCTAAAAAACTACAATCCACTCTCCAGAATCTCTGGCAAAGGGTTTCCCTCAGTTCTGCTTCTCCCATGCCTTTCAAACTGGGGCCTATGTGGATGGCAGATAGGATCTGACCCTCCCAAAGGCCCCTGCAGAGCAGCAGCGGAGCAAACTGGAGAGCAGCAAAGGAGTTCTGAATCTGCAAGTTCTGTTTGTTTTTGCAAAATATGGAGGTCATTCACACAATCAAAAACTGTGTTCTATCTATCTATCTATCTATCTATCTATCTATCTATCATATTTTTATACCGCCTGAAATGCATATGTCTAGGCAGGTACAAAATTTAAAATATTTAAAAATCACAAATTAAAATACATGACAATAAAAACAATATAATAAAATTATTAAAATAAGTTTTTTTTAATTATTAATGTTAATTCTAATTAAAAGCCTGAGATAACAGGTTCTACCCAGGTTTGGGAGCTGTGTGTGCTCCCAGTTATTTATTTATTTATTTAGTTAGTTTTATTTTTATATTTTATATCTCGCTCTTCCTCCAAGGAGTCCAGAGCGGTGTACTACATACTTAGGTTTCTCCTCACAACAACCCTGTGAAGTAGGTTAGGCTGAGAGAGAAGTGACTGGCCCAGAGTCACCCAGCAAGTCTCATGGCTGAGTGGGGATTTGAACTCGGGTCTCCCCGGTCCTAGTCAAGCACTCTAACCACTACACCACACTGGCTCCACGCTGGCAGATTGTGTGGCAGCAAAGTAGGAGGAAAACCCGGCTTTTCCTCCTACCTTGCTTCCACACAACCAAAAATTGGGAGCTCATGGTGTGGCAGGAACCACAAAGGAAAGAGTTAGGGAGGTCCAAGAGAAGCAAGTGGTTAGGAGAGGTGGCTAGAGTTCATGGGGGGAGTGGACTATGACACCACACAAGCCCCATCCCCTGAACCTGGAGTGTTCGGGCCAGATGTTGGAGACAGTACCAGCAGCCCATGGCTCTGAGTCATGCTGTCTCATGTGGCAAGACACCACCAGATAGATATCTTGACTACATCTCTACAAACAAAAGGGCTAGGAACTCTCTTTTTCAAAATGACGACAACACTGAAATGGGAAACATTGTACATCTGTCACATGTTGCTTAGGTGGGGCCCGGAGTCGAAACCTGCAGACATTTTGAAGGAAAAAATGCAGAACATTTTCATTCAAGCTATTTTTTAGTGACCTCTTTTGGTGCCATTCCCTCACTCTTGGATCAAACCATTATTTAATTGTTGTAACTGATTGTTCTGCATATTTTAATTGGGGTGATGAATGCCATACTATTTATTTGGTCAGAATTACTATTTCTACATGTAAAGAGTTTAGTTTTATGGTTGTAAAGCTGGACTGGGACTTCTGAAGCATTTTCTTGATTAATGGAGGATGAATTTAATAAAAACCAAACACCTGTTGTCAGATTTGTCTGCCAAATTCCACAAGCTCAGAAGCACGGCAAACTACAAACCCCAAGCTAGAAGAATAGGCAATTCAGTCAGTCATAAAGATCAACGGGTCACTTTTTTTCTGAGAGCCATCACCACTTTTCTAGTTCAATAATACCAGTTGTCTGATTAGTGAGAGCTCAGCAAGCAATAACCATAGGGCCTCATCCAGACTCCTGCTAAATGGTCAGAGAGGCACATGTTAAACACGTTAAACTTTAGCAGTGGGAGACCAACTGTCCCTATTCAACCCCAGCATAGTGTTTTTCTAGGGCTACTGCTGGTGTCTCCCGTGGCTGTGTTCACACAATCACTGCGATTCTGGTTAAAGACTTAACCAGGACTTCTGGGCCTCATGGAACTGATTGTGAGAACCTGGAATTTCTGGGCAATCCTGTTCAAACCACTATGGTTAAACTGCATTTAATCAGGACAGATAACCAGGATCTTTTTTTCCAGGGGGAAAAAATGCTATTCTAATGTATAGCAAACTTTTCCAGAAATGTTTCATGTGGTCATGAGATGCTGCATTCCAGCATCTTCTCTGCTCATCCCCAGGTGTGATTTTCTTTTTCTTTTTGGCCTGGTATATAAATAATTGCTATAAGGAACACATACTGATAAGGCTTCTCAGCATGCAGCAGTTTTACAATTTATCTGGAGGTATTTATTACCTTGGAGATCTGTTCTTCTAAAATTCCACTACATTTATGACACGAGCCTCCGAGACCAGTAGATCGTTTTGCGATACCCAAGAGCATCGCCACATTGCAAAATGCGATTTTTATTTCTCCTAAGTGCAATATTTCAGGGTCCATTTTATACCCATCTTGAAGAACACATGCAAGGGCAAGGTGATTTGAAAACAAGCAGGAAGTTTGAATTTAAAGCTGAAGTATGTGACCCTATAGTGAACCTAAGTCTGCATGTTTAACTTTTATTTTCTATTTACTATAGAGGGCAGGGTTGGTTCCCCACTAGCCCTTCCTCCTTGTACTGCGATGCTTCTTTCACTCACTTATTATGAATAATAATAAGCATAGTATTCACTGCTATGCTTCCTTCATTCACACATTACAGAAAATTCAGACCACGTTTCAGCATCATGTAGATGTTAAACAGCATAGGGGACAGAATGGATCTCTGAGGAACCCCATAGGCCAAAGACCTATGGTTCCCCAGCAACATCTGGGGATGATACTCAATGACCCTCCAGGTAGTACTGAAGGCACCATATAACTGTGCCCCCAAGTCCCAACCCAGAGAGACAACTAAGAAGGATACCATGGTTAATGGTATTAAAAGCCGCCATGAGGTCCTGGAGAATCAACAGAGTCACACTCCCTCTATCTCCTGGTGTAGGTTATCCACCAGGATGATCAAACCAGTTTCCGTCCGGGATCCAGGCCAAAAGCCAGACTGTAGCTAAAGAATGGGCAGGTGGGCATGGTTTACATGACAGGCAACTGGCTTTGTGGACAGAAGCAGGACTAGGCATGTGGGGCAAGCTAACACAACTCAGACTCTTTGGCACTGCCCATGTAGGCTTTGGGATTGTGTCCATTTCCTCATCTCCTGCTTTCAGTGAAGAGGAATTGTTCTCCATCTTTACTGCAGAATCCTGCTTCCTAAGGTGCAATTGGACACTGCCATTATTTATTATTTTGGCTGGAACAGGGTCTTCTCTGTGATGGTGCCCATCTCATAGACTTATCTCCCAAGAGAGCCCTGTACCTTTTAGACCCTTGGGGAGTCACAGTTAACACTTTTATTTTTCTATTTTTGAAGTCTGTCTTGCTTAATCATCATCATCATTATCATCATCATCATCGTTGTCATCGTCATTGTAGCTATTATTATTATTTTAGATGAGAACTATTTTTAGCTAGCTAGCAGTAACTGCTGCTGTTTGACTCCTTTGATTTGGCTGGTTATCCTCTGTTTTGTATTTAATTGTGGGTATTTAAATTTGTTTTTATTATTTCTGGTTTTCATGTGTACTTTTAAGTTGACCTTTTTAACTTGGTATTTCTCCTAAGTTGCTTGGGGTGGATGTTATTACTGGGTCTTTTGTTCTAATGAGAACTACCTGTTAAATTTTAAAAGCATCAAGTGTTTCAAAGGCTTTCTTTCATGCCAAACTACGCTTGATGTTTAAAGAATTATTAGCCCTCATGGACTCATGTCAATAGGAGCATGATCACTGCCCGCCATGGTCTGGTACTGTGGTGGAAAGTATAATGGGGCTTTAACCCTACTGCCTGCTATGGTCCTGATACACAAAGAGGCGGGTTTCATGAACAGAGAGATCTGCTTTTGCTGGTTTTGCGGGGAAGCCTGCTCTCCCTGCAGACGAGCAGAGCAGGAGCCCTGGGAGGCTGGATCAGCCGTCCACACAACTGCCGGCTCTGTGATGGAGCAGGCGGGGGCTGGGGAGTTCGGGGGCCACGCGGCCCCCAGAAGCTCCAGTATGCCCTGCGCGAGCACGCAAGGCATACTGGGGAGACCCCAGAGCAAGGAGGCTACTTTTCAGCCTTCCGCCAGGGGTCTACTAGTAAGTAGCCGCGGCACGGAGCTGCACTGCAGCTACTCATGATCCCCAAACCCGGGTTTGCGGAGTGCTCGCTCTGCAAACCCGGTTTAAGGGGCCGGCTACTTGAGTGGGTTACCCACTCAAGAAATACCGGGCTCGCAGCTGAGCCCGGTGGGTCACACGATTGTAGGAAATCGGGCTACCGGAGGCTAGCCCAATTTTCTACAATCATGTGAATAGCCTCAAAGGGTTCTAATCTGGTTGCTATTTAATTGGAGGTGGGAGGAAGTGTCCACTGATGCAATGGGAACTTTTTCTGATATAAACATTAATTGGATTGCCCTCCTCACCGCAGATTAGGTCCATAGCAGGGGTGGGGGTAGGTGAAAGACCCCTTACCCTGCCTGCCACAATCCTGGGGGCCTTCAATCCGGTGCTATTGCTAAAGAAAAACGGTGCTATTGCTAAAGAAAATAAAAGGTGATGGCTCTAAGAAAAACGGCTTATAACTCATTAACATGCAGTTTGGTTCTTTTAGAACCTCTTTGATTATGAAACCTACTTAGAAGGTGTCAGATATGTCTCAGGGTTTGCCTTTTTAAAAACCATTATGAAATTTTAATAAGAAAAATTACAATAAGAAATAAACCAGGAGAGCTCATAAAAGGAATTCTTTCTACAGATAAACAAAGATTGTACACATAAATACTTCCTTGTGTGAAGTTACTACTAATTTATTTATTGACAATATATTAATTTAAAGACTTATATCAAATCAGGTGATGAAAGTGGTTTCTTTACCCAGTAAGTAATAAAAGTTGACCAACTTTGAATATAATTATTTTGTTGTCCCTCTTCTTTAACACAAAAGTAGCTTGTTAGTTTAGACATCACCGTGTTTTCCCTTAGCTCATATCCCCTGTACAATATTGAAGGCATTGATGACATATCTCAGTATCAAACACAGCAGATCTTTGTGGTCAAGACCTGCCTTTCTAGGGGGTCAAACTGTACATGATGTTAAACAGTTCATCATCTTTTCTGTTAAAATAGCAGCCCAAGCCAGGAGGATCCAGATTGGGACTGAGGCACAGGGGGAAAAGGCTTAGACCCTTTGCAATCCCACCATCTCCCCACCAAAAATAGCCCTCGAAGTTGCTATTTGCCCTGAAACTGCCATTGGCTACAATAGTGCCTTTGGAGTAGTAGCTGTTTCAGGCATGATTTTGGGTGGGAAACAGAGTGGGGGCAAAAAGCTAAAATCCTCATCCAGTCATGCCACAATGCCAATCTGGATGCTCCCTGGGTCCCCACCATTACTAAATTAAATGAAAACACACACACACACACACACGAAATTATGATGTACTTAAAATCACATATCATTTGGCCTCCGGGCAACAATGTAGACTGATGGATAGGAAGCACCCCTGGACATAGTGGGACCAACTTCTGAGTGATGTACAGGACTGCACCGCACATCCACAGGTGCTGGTTTTTACAGTCAGTGATTGGAAAAATGCTTACCTGTGCACGTGTGATTGTCGGTTGCCAACTGAAAACCAGAGTTGCACTGACAGTAGTAGGAGCCGGGAGTATTCACACATCGGTGATGGCAAAATGGAGGGAGCATGCACTCATCCATATCTGGGTTACCACAAGAACACAACAACAACAACAACAACAACAACAACAACAAGAAGTGTTGATTGCAGCAGGGCTGGACAGGGGGCACTGAAAGGGTAGTGGGATGTATGTGGGGAAAGCTCTGGGTTTTGAGCAGAATGAGTACTTAAGGGCGGGAATATTCATTGCTGCCAAGTGCAGTGGTGCGCATGGGCACCCCGATGGTGGGCCACGCCGGGAATATGCCCTGCTGCCTTGTGGGCCAGTCCGAGCCTGGATTGCAACAATATTGCTGCCAACATGTAATTGCTACGACCTGGCAGCTAAGGTGGCCACGAACCGCCAGTGGCAACTTCAGTAAATGATCTTTAAACACACACAAACACACACACACCCCATTACATCATTGCAGATCACAAGAACTGAGGCTGTTCTCATGACCAAATGGGGGTGGGCTGGAGGGAAGGCCGGATCCTACCTTCCTGCTCCCAGGCAAACAGAGCCTCCGTTTGGCTCTGCAGCTTGCACGCCCACATGAACGCCTCAGCAGCATTCTCCGGAGCTGAAATCAGGAGCTGAGGCCTCCAACACTAGCACAATGCATTGCACAAACAGCAGAGAGGCAGCCCTTAGTACAGGAATAGCTCTCCTCTCTGTGGTCCCACTTTCCACCCAACTCTGTGGTTAACATGGCTGCTGCTGACCTCTCCGTGGTCCCACTTTCCACCCAACTCTATGGTTAACACGCACTGGCTACACAGAGGACCAAAAGAAAAGGTAGGACAGGCTCCTTGTTTGTCCTACCTCACTTTTAACCTGGGTAGGGTAGTGGATCTGGGCTACCCAGGTTTGGAATTGCTGGGCTGAGACGATCACAGGTTCCTGGGTTAACCCTCTCCTACCTGGAATCCTGGGGTTGTAAGAACAGGCTCACTGTCTGCTGCCTCTGTCTGAATTGTAACGCTGAGCTGAAATGTCTCCTGCCCCTTTCACCATTTGCAGGTAATGAAATTGAAGGATTTCAGTTACGTGTGTGTGTGTGTGTGTGTGTGTGTGTGTGTGTGTGTGTAAAAAGGGGGCAAAAGGGGAGCTGGTGGCTGCCATCCCCCCCCCCGATTTCCCCCTTGGAATGACTCTACTTCATCATGTAGTGTTGTTTCCAGGGGGTTCGGGGGAGGGAGTGGGACCTGCTTGCCACCAACAGGGTGTTGTTTCTGCTGCTATGAAACAGTCAGTGACTACAGAAAAAATATGTTGGGGAGTCATTTTTGGTGCAGAGAGCATGTTGGTGGCAGAGATGAGAACTGAGCCTAGAGATACAGAGATCACTTTCTTGCCAGGCTATATTTATTATATGCAGGAGTCAGTCCTTGGGCAAAAAAAGAACAAAAAAGGACTGCAAGTCCTTGAGCAAACCTACCAAACACAGACATATTTGCCAAGGCCCACATTTTTATTTATTACTTTATTTATTGAATCCCAACCAGTGCTGAGCTGAAAATTATCAATGGAGAACTTTCAGCTTGAAATTTGGGAGGAATTGGGGAGGGGGCATATGAAACTGAGGCAATTTGGAGGAAGGAAAATGAGCATTTTTGCAACATTTTGAGGGTTGGAGGCTACTAACCCTTTTCTCTTTGCATATTTCCCTCTGATGTCTCTTTGGTGGTGGCAGTGCAGGCAGCGGTAGAGATTTTCTTGGTGGTTGGCTGATGCCAACCACAACAATTCTCCTCCCCAGAATGCTGAGAATGAACCAATACCACAGCGGCTATCACCCCCCCCCACAACCTGCAAAACTCCCTCGGAAGGAAGCTACATTCACGACATAGAGGCTATTCACATGCGTGTGTAAAACTGGTCTAAGGGGGCCTAGCCTGGTTGTGTGTGTGTGTTTGTGTGTGTGTGTGTGTGTGTGTGTGTGTGTGTGTGTGTGTGTGTGAGAACTGCTGGGATCATGTCCAATCCCAGTGGCACCACGATGGCAAACCCGCTTGTGGAGACTCCCCTCAAAAAGGGGTTAGGAGGACAAGTGCTCTCCTGACCCTGTTTTGCCAATCGTGTGTCAGCCGCGGCTGGCAGGCAGACTTTGGGGGGATCCCAATTATGAACCACGCACTCGTGCAATGCATTATTGGAGCTCCAGGGGGTGGGGGGCGCAAGGCGACGCGGGGCGGCACATCCTGGCACCCCGACCCTCGGAGCTACAGGTAGGAACCAGTGCTCGTCTGGCTCGGTTATCCGCCCGCTCAAGGAAGAAGGACTGCTCATCTGCAGGGAAGGTAGGTTTAACCTGTCTTCTCCACAGCCCACCCTCTAGCCCTTCTCGCTGGTCGTGAGGAGAGGCTCATAATGGGGCTATTCTGACGATCTGCAAAAATCAGGCTAGGAGAGCCTAGCCCGATTTTTGCTGATCGTCAGAACCATCAGGCTCGACTGTGAGCCCGGTGGTTCTAGAGTGGGTAACCCGCTCAAGAACCCCTGCCCCAAAACCTAGAGAGAGCGCTCTGCAAACCTGGTTTTCAAAATCGTGAGTAGCTGCGGTGCGGCTTCGCGCCATGCCTACTCATGAGTAGACCCCTGGAGGGCAGGCGAAAAGCCGCCTCCCAACTCCGGGGTTCTCCCCAGTATGCCCTGCATGCTCGTGTAGGGCATACTGGGGCTTCCGGGGGCTGCATGGCCCCCGAGATCGCCGGCCCTGTCTCAGAGCCAGCAATTGTGTGGGCATCCGATCCGGCTGCCCAGGGCTCCCTCTCTGCTTGTGAGCAGAGAGAGCGGGCTTAGCCCGCTCTCCCCGCTCACCCGAAGAAACCGGGTCTCATGGATCGTGAGACCCGGCTCAATGTTATTATCAGGGCATTGTTTGAGGAGAAATCATGGCAACTGGTAGAAAAATGCCCCAAGAATGACTCTGTGTCAGAGGGAGGGAGGGAGGGTCTAAGCTATTGTGGCTGCCCGGTCCCCCTTTCAAAACTAACCCCTGCAAACTCTGAGAGTGGTGCAGAGTATGGGAAGGAGGGCAAGTTGCCAGCACCCTCGTCTTCTCTCCTTGCACTTCTTGAAAGCTTTGCAAGGAGTGAGGGCAGCCTTTTCTCTTCTCCTCACACACCTTGCAAAGCTTGCAAGGGTCAGATCGGGCAAGGGTCAGATTGGGTCAGATCCCGGGGAGCTGCTCTGATGGCGGGGAGGCACCTCTGCTCTGATGGAGGGGAGGCATCTCTGTGCCTCGGTAATCTGCCGCCTGAGGTGAATGCCTCACCTTGCCTCATGAAAGGACCATCCCGGAAAGAGAAAAAAGCAAGCAAGCAAGATTTTCTTGCCATAAGCAGATGTTTCAGGGAGTGCTGGGAACAGGGATGAGATCAGGAGAGGCAACTGGATATACAAGAGTGAGGAGGAGGAAGCTGCATACCTTGATCTCTCCCCCCTCCTCCTTGGAACATCTGTTTATGGTAAGGAGAAAAGAGGGAGCGTGAGGCCAGGGACCTCCAGTTATTGATCCTAGTTTAGAGTGACAAGGCACGGGTGAAAAAGAAGAGAACTCTATAGATTGTGAGCCCTTTGAGAGAAATCAACCTGTCTTTTCCTTTTCCAAATGCAGTTGCAGAAACATATGTAACCCTCAAGAGAGAGAGTGCTAAAAATGTAATTGAATAAATAAATGGAAACGGATGTGATCTACTGGCAAAGGGTTTACATCTAAGACCTGACGGCCACAGAGCATCTTGTGACCCATAAAGTACTTACCGACACACTGGTCTCCTCGCTTCTGATACCCAGCTGGACACTGGCACGTGAATGATCCTCTCAAGTTAACGCATATCTGATCTGACCTGCAGCTGTGAGTGCCTATTGCACATTCATCGATATCTTAAAAAAGAAAGAAAGAACAAGAACAAGAACAAAAAGGATGGTTATGGAATTTGCAAAAAGAGCCCTAGCTTTTCTATTACACTCCAAATCTCCAGCCTTTTCAGAATAAAGGAAGGCAGGAGAATCCCAGATTCAAGGTTTGATTCATATGTTACTGGAGCAGAGCTGGGCTTCCTCTATTGTTGGGACATCCTGTATGCATGGATAAAGGTCCCATTTAGCTATTGTGGTTAATAGCTGTCGAAAGACTGCTCCTTGCCCCTTGAATTTGTCTAAGCCTTTAAAAAAGCCATCTAAGCTAGTAGCCATCACCATGTCTTGTGGCAGGGAGTTCCATACATTCATTATGTACAATGTGTGAAGTGGTTCCTTTTGCCCCACTAATTCAGCACTCCCTGCTGAAATAAAAGCCTCCCTACGACAACTTTTTAAAAGCCTCTAAAGACTTATTTTTTCACCCAAGGTTTTTAACTGGACTATGGTTTTAAACTGTTTCAAGGTTTTCATTTTAAATCTGTTTTATGATGTTGTAAGCTGCCCAGAGACGGAGGTTTGGGGCGGTCTACAAATTTGAAAAACAAAACAAAACAAAACAATTGGTCAATGAGGCTCCTTTCAAAGTGGCAATTCTCTTTTATTTAGCAGGGGAAGAACAAAGTTCTCTATTCAGCCCCTGCACAGCATCCCTGCAGCGGCTGTTGGTGGTGTTTACTTTGTGCTTCTTTTTAGATTGTGTACGCTTTGGGGACAGAGCACTATCTCCTCACTGCCGTAATTTTTGCTTAAAATGTAAACTGTGTTGAGAACTCTTGCTGAAAAGCAGTATAATCACCACCATCATCATGATCTTTGAATATTTTCCATTCTACAAGGAATGTAAGATAAAGTAACCATACAGGTATGAACCAATTAAAATTCTGAAGCACCAAAATGAGTTTTAAGAATTCACTTGAGTTTTGTACAGCAATGGAAAAAACACACAACAGCTACAACAAATATGATCTATCTCCAGACAACCTACCCAAAAGAATGAAAGTGTGCCACAGAGGGGGTCAGGATCATGTTTGCTCCCCGCCCTCTGTGCCCTGCTCTGTGTGTGCCAATGCTCAAGAGTAGAGCATCTGCTTTGCATGCAGAAGGTCCCAGGTTCAAACCCTGGTGGCATCTCCAGTTAAGGCTGGGAAAGACTCTTGCCTGCATTCTGCTTGTTTGCGATGTTTCCCCTCCACTTCCCCCCCACTAAAAGATTTCACACATTAATACTACATAACTGTACTGTGTTTGTGTGTGGTTTCCCAGCCTTATGCCTGCTATAATCGGATGCAGAACAGCGATAGGACTTTCTTTTGGCACCCGACACCAAGTGGAAGTCTCTAAGCTGAACAAACAAATTCCTTCAAACTAGTTTACAAATTCCAGTTGAACTCTCTGTATTTGTTCAGGAACTGGGGACCAGTGGCAGATTCCGGGTGGAGCCTTGAGAAGAAAAAAATAATAAAAAGAGGAGGAGAAGAAGAAGAAAAGAAATGATGGATTCTTTCTCATGCAAAAAGAAAACAAAGTTGACCGCAAGACTCAGATCACAAACAGAACCATCAATTGTTTTGACTTTATGCTCGTTCACCTCCCCCCACCCCCCACGTCAAATACCCAAATATTTCCCAACACGATTCCAATCCTTTTCATCTGACATCTCAAAAGAAACTTTCCTCCATCCCAGCCTTGGTCTTTGAACAGATGAATGTTATTGGTTATTAAGCTCAACGCTAGAAAGGCATTCATAAGGCGATGCACAGGTGGAATGCAGAATTCGTACTAAATAGCAAAATTCCTGCCATTATGACAGGTAGGGTGTGTGCATGTGGGGGAGGCAGAGCTTGTACACTGCAAGGACCTATATGGTGCATGTGTGTAGGCATCCTAGTGCAGGATCCTTATTGGCGATGGCTGGCGCACCTAGAGTCAGAAGTGGAGGACACTTTTTCTTCTCACTGCAATGTTATGCCACAGGGTAGGGGTTCTCTATCTTGGGTCCCAGGATGTTGTTGGACCACAACTCTCATAATCCCCAGCTTTAATGGCTTTCAGCCATTGAGGCTAGGGATGGAACACAATAATAGTCACAATAATAGCAGCTCAGCTGGAATACATACCAAGGAGGAAAGGGACAACCAAACTGAGGAGTATGCCAGCGGGGCTAACAAATAGAGTCAGGGAAGCTATAAAAGGGAAGAAGACTTCCTCCAGAAAATGGAAGTCCTGCCCAAATGAAGAGAACAGAAAGGAACATAAACTCTGACAAAAGAAATGCATGAGACAAAAAGGGATGCAAAAAAAATATTGAGGAGTATATAGCTAGAAGTGTAAAGGGGAATAACAAAAACCTGTTTAAATATATCAGAAGCAGAAAACCTGCCAGGGAGGCAGTTGCACCCTTTGATGATGAGGGCGTGTGAGGGATTGTTAAGGAGGATAAGGAGATTGCAGAGAAGCTGAATTGTTTATTTATTTATTTATTATTATTATTATTATTATTATTATTATTATTATTATTATTATTAATTCGATTTCTATACCGCCCTTCCAAAAAGGGCTCAGGGCAGTTTACACAGAGAAATAATATGAATGAGTTCTTTGCATCTGTCTTCACAGCAGAGGATACTGACCATATAGCTATTCTGGAACTGAGCTACTCAGGCTTGGAGGCTGAAGAACTGGGACAATTTGAGGTGACAAGAGAGGATGTTATAAACTGTCTTGAAAAACTAAAAATTAACAAATGCCAGGGCCAGATGGCATACACCCAAGAGTTCTAAAGGAACTCAAATGTGAAATTCCTGATCTCCTAGCAATATTTTAGATGATGATGATGATGATGATGATGATGATGATGATGTAACTTGTCCCTACAAGTTGGCTCTGTACCAGAGGACTGGAAAGTAGCTAATGCAACTCTAATTCTCAAAAAGGGATCCAGGGGGTTCCAGCAAATTATAGGCCAGTTAGCTTAACTTCTGTGCCAGGTAAACTGGTGGAAAGTTTTGAAAATTGTTAAACATATAGAAGAACAGGCCTTGCTGAAGGAGAACCAGCATGGCTTTTGCAAAGGCAAGTCTTGCCTCACTAAACTTTTGCAACTCTTTGGGATTGTTGGCAGGTGGATAAAGGTGATCCGGTTGACATACAGAGGCGTATCTATGGAAAATAGCGCCTAGGGCAAGCACTGAAATTGCGCCCCCTGTCCAGACATCTGACACCCAACTTTCAGATAACTTTACCATAATATCAGCTGAAAAATACAAGTCAAGCTCGTTAATATTTTAATATTTCAAAAACTATTTAGCAGTGGATGTAGCCAGACCAAAAAATGCTGGAAAACTGGCTCACAATTCTGAGTGTTCCTCCATGAAAAAACAAAACAAGGAAGGGTGGTGGCAGTGGGTGGCCGGGAGGCCCGTGGAGTGGCATTTGTGGTGGTGGTGGTGGTGGTGGTGGGACAGTATCTGCCAGGCCCTTCTGCTCCTCGTGCCCAGCCTTACCCTGACTCCTTGTGTGCACAAGTCAAAGAGACAAGTGTGACAGGCATGCTAGAGTCAGAAAGGCGAGAGGAGAAGAAAGCTTCCTCATGCTATTTCCCCCCACACGTTTCCTTCTTCCCCTGCCCCATCCCTCTGAATGATCTGTTTTTGCAAGTTCAAAGAGGAAGAAAAACCTAAGCAACGGTGACATAAGACCTCTGCTCCCCTTCCTCATCAGCTTCATCAGAAGCAGTGGGCGGGGGGGGGGGAGAGGAGCTTGCCAACCTTCCATGAACTGAGGGGCAGGGCTTCACCCTCTGCCTCTTCAAAGGGGTCTCCTGCCATCTGGGCCAAGTTTGATTTTCCTCAAATTGTATTCAGCTTCAGAACAATCCCATGAAGTGGGTAACATATATTCATTTTATTTTATACATTCCAAAAACCTCACCCCACTGCTCAGCCAAGACACCACCCATTTAAAACAGATACAGTTCAATAAAACAAGTAGACATTAACATCACACTCCAAAAAAAAAGAGGAGAGAGAAAATGGGGGGTGGGGGAGAGGCAATACAATAATTCAAATCAGCAGCAGCATCCACAATATTAGCACTCAGTTTAAGGCCTTCCTTAAAAGCAGGGCTTTAAGAACCTTCCTAAATGCGCTCAGTGAACTGGCCAAGTGAGTCTTTCTAGGCCAAGCAAGCCCCGAGAAGGGTGCCACCAAGGAAAAGGCCCTGCTCCTGAAGATGGCAGTGTACAGAGCAGTGCCCCCCAGGAAGATGTAAGGGAGGGAAACAAACAGGAACAAATACTTTTTCAGACACAGGAGACAGAAGCACTTCCTTCATCACTTGTTATTATGTTAATACCTATCATACTACAAGCAAGGAAGAGGGAGTTGAGAGATGGATGGGGAGAACCTACAGTATGTTCCCCATCCATCTACTAGCCCTGTTCAGACAGTATGTTGTACATACATTCATAAGTCTGTACACATGGACATGTGTGAATGCCTGCACATGCATTCATTTTAAAACTGAACCTTTTATTTATCTCAAACATAAGTACAGATAGGGAGCGAACTGCTGTACATGCAGTTCAACATAATGTGAACATACAGATCCGAACACGTATACAGATCTGGACATGTGTACACGCTACAGAGATTGTACATGCTTTGAACATAACATGTGAATGGGGCTCCAGTTTGGACCTTAAAGAGAACAGGGCTGGGCAGATTAGAGAGGTACAATCAAATGGTTATCTTTTGCCTTTTCCAGTTTAACCTCATTTTTAAAAAAATGCTTGAGCCTTCCTTATGGAAATTCTCATTTTGTGTGAAAAAGCTCTCTGGGCAGGCACTAAATCAAATGCTAAACAGCACTGCTAGTAGTAGAAAGATCACAGTTTCATGAAAAGGCTTTTCCTTATCACACTCCTGGGATCTTTGAACTGACCATATGGGTACGCTTACCAGATGTTAGCACTTAACTCATGGATACTTTGTGGTTGTCGTGTCCCCCGCCCCCCAACAAGGAATTCCAGGGCCTTGAGACTATGAGTGAGCTCATACAGCCAGCCTAAGTGGCTCATAGGAGACTGAGCTGTGAATCAGGTAGTAGTACCTGGCTCAAGTCTTGCCTTACTGTCTACTGACTAGGTTGTCTTGGGGGGGTCGGGCCACATGGATGGTAGAAGCATCATTAGAGGTTCCGTCTTGTACAAAAACCTTTAAAATAGCAAGGCAAGAGGGGGCGATCAGGACTGGAACCCTGGTGCTTGAGGAGGGGGCATTTATAGAATCATAGAATGTTAGAACTGGAAAGGACCTTGGAGATGTCCTTGGGGAAACCCCTGCTCAGTGCAGGAAACGGCTACAGCATCTTTGAGGGATGGCTGTCCACAGGGGCATCCACAGGGCTTTTCCCGTGGAGTCGGGGGCTGGCAAAGCCAGGAATCTAATACCCCCACCCTGGGAGTATACCCCATGAATTCAATGGGAATTGGCTCAATTCAGGGAGGGGCAACTGCTGTTGGATATGGAGTTCCATTGCATCAACCTTTTGCACCTACTATCCTAATGACCACTAGGGGCATTGGGAGTAGAGGTAGTTAGTGAGGGTCTCCTTACCTGTCTATGACCCCAAGACTGACTCTTCAGCAATTCCTGTGCTGAGTCACAATCCTTTCCCTTCCTCCTGGAGGGGAGATGGAAACATCTCTCTCTCTCTCCTTACCTAGTCATTATGTAGTCCTTTAGATTAGTTTCAGGTCTTTCCTATACAAGTGTACTTAACCACTAAATACTTAGTTCTACAAGGATCTCCATGTAGAGATCCATTTTCTCTAAATAGCTGCAATAACGACACCATCCCACTCTGTAACGGGAGTGTGTGCCCATTCTTTAGTGCTCTGCTGTTTTACCCACTGGAATAAAAATTAACAACCTCTAACAACTGCCTCCTCTTGCCACCCCTCTCCAGACATGCATGGCTGTCCAGCCTCTCTTTGAAAACCTATAGCAAAGGAGAGCCCAGCGCTGCAGAAGGCAGGCTGTTCCACTGTCAAAGAGCTCTTACAGTTAGGAAATTCTTCCCAGTGTCTATCCTAAATCTGCTCCCTTGCCATTCCAACCCCTTGGTTCCAGTCCTGCCCTCAGGAGCAAGAGAGAACAAGACTGCCCCTCCTTCTGCGTGAAAACCCTTCAGATATCTGAGGACTGTTATAGGACCCCCCCTTTCGTCTTCCCTTCTGCAGGCTAAAACATATGCAGCTCCTTCAGATATTCCTCATAGGCCTGAACTGGTTCTCCTTGCACCATGGCCATGATGGAAATTGTTCCCCTGAAATGGCTATGAGCCTCAGGATGGAAGCTCCCACTAGTGTCAAATCCCCCCCTGGAGCTTCTATTAGCCACAGAGGGAAAAACATAAAAGCACCTGTATTAGCTGTATATGTGGTCCCCTCCCTGACATATAGGGGGACTTGGGGGGTATCAGCATGGGAGCAAAGGGTTATACCTCCCGCCACCCCTTACCCACAGTCCAAGTCAGTTGCTCCCCATGGCTGCTTTTTAGCAGCAACAGCAGCAGAAGCAACAACAACAACAGGATGTTGGTAGATGATGGCATTGGTAGATCATGGATAGATAGGAAGTTGGCAGATTGGTAGATGATGCATCCATGCATCTCCAAGGTCACGCTGAGTTTGGCTGTTAGTTCCTCTGCACTGGTTCACCGCATACTTGACTTATCTGCAGCAGAATGTGTGTGAACCAACCGACTTCTCTTGAAAAGCGCAACATTTGAGGGAATATGAGTTGATCTGGTATCCGATCTGCAACCACCCATTCACACAAGTGCACTTGAGGTGGCAGCCATTAATGAGCCATTAACAAACATGTGTGCATGGACTGACCCTTGGGGTAATCATCTAGTAATGCTGCCGTCTAAGCTAGAAGCCTGTGGCCGAAGATCAGTTTGATTATTTTCAATCAATGTGCCAACTTCAGCCTTCCTCATCTCTAGAGCTCCTAGTAATGAACATCTCTTCCTAGCCTCTCTCTCAGTCTTTTCTCTCTCAGGTACTTCCCTCTGTCTTTTAATTCTTTCCTCCCTTCCTCTAACCACGATCTCTTCAAACTCTCCTTCCTCTGGCCCCGTTCCCTTGGCATCTTCCTCCTCAAATTGCTGCCTCCACAATCTCTAAGACCCTGATCCTTTGACCCCCTCTTTTCCAGGTCCTTTTGCACCTGATCTATGGCATCAGAGCAGCTCAGACAATGGCACCCAGTGCTTGCCCTGACCCTCTGTAAGAAAAGAGCAACTTGGCCAATCACTGCTAGATATTTCATCACCCCTTTTATCCCTGCCATCAAATCTTACACACTATGTAACACACACACACACACACACACACACACACACGTTTTGTCATCTCTGGCAATTTTTAAAAAACATCTGAAAACCCATCTTTTCACCCAAGCTTTCCCAGCTTTTTAAAATTGTGTTTTAATTTTATGGCTGATTTTAAATTGTTGCATTGTTTTAACTTTTTATATGTGTTTTAATTGTTTTTATGTTAACCACCAAGAGACGAAAGTTTGGGTGGTATAGAAGTTTAATAAATAAAATAAATAATAATAATAAATAATAAGTAATTACAAAATGTTGATTAAGAAAGTGCTCTCCAGTTTGCCTTGCTACGTTGTGATATTTATGGGGCAGCACAAAAATAGTGTGAGAACTTTCGTGTGGGGTGGAGGCAAGTTATCTCCCCCTCCCACGGCCATTATTACAGAATCCAGCTCAGTTTGCATTTCATTGGGCTCATTCCACCAGCTTCACTAATAGCTACACTCCAGTGATTTCCTCTCATTTGCCAAAAATGTACCCAAAGCTCCCTCGTGAAGTGATTTATACTGTTTTGTCCCTTCCGTTGCTGACTTTGGCAGGACGCTCTCCATTCTGTGCTGAAATTCTGGGTGAGCTGCTTTGAGCTCTTGCAAGACCCTTGTTTGAAGCAAGCTGTTCTTTTCAGTCTTCCGTTGCAGCCTCCCCTTCAGGGTTCATGATCTGTGACCGGTGGATCCGCACTGGAAGTTCCATCCCAAGAGCACACGGACTAAAAAGTGTAGCCCAACAGATTTCACTGGAACTTGTTTCCAAGTAAGCGTGCTGAGGATCTCTGCCTGTTCTACAATTACATGCCTGGCCCAGTTCCCTCTGGCTGTGACTCATTCTTCCCAAAACCCCTGACTCATGCTGCTCGCTCCCTTATGTAACATTTTAATCTCCGCAGTTTGCTTCCTACAACCAGATAATCACAACAATGCTCGGCCTTTCAGTGCGGTTCCCACCAGCCGTTTACACTCCAGTGCAATTATTCCTTCAGCACGGCTCTTTTATGTAACAAGCCATGGGTTGCCTGGTTGCCCTTTTAAACTTGTGTCAATCTGGTTACAGAGCAATGCATTCAACCAATCCAAGCATGTGCCGCATCTCATTACTCTTGATCGCTGGCTGCAGGGCTGGAAAAATCCAAGCCCTCATGGCCCAGGCACCTAACTATCTGATGCCGGTGGCAACAGATATTCGTGATAGGAATGGGCACCCATCTCCTCCACCACAGTTGGTGCCAAAGCCACTAGGGAGACAGCCTCAGTCGAACCAACCCAGAAATCCAGAACCAGCATTGCTAGTACCCGGGAACATACGAACGTGCTCCAACTTCCCTCCCTGGCATCTCCAACATAGGGTTGAGAGACACTCCTACCTTCCTGCAACCCTGCCAGTCTGTGTACACAATACTGAGCTAGATAGACCAATGGTCTGACTCAGTAGAGGGCAGCTTCCTATATTCCAAGACATGGGGAAATAACTATTCTACGAATAAAGAAATTTATTGTTTCAACCCTGTTTTATCTTGCAGCACCTAGGCTCCAAAAGATGGAGTTCCCTTCACCTCTCCCACATACTCCTGAGGCTTTGGACAAACTGCTTCGGACTGTGTGTTCTACATGTTGTCTTGACCCTTGCGTAATCTGTCTTATTTCAATGGGTAATCATATTATTACAGAGGGTCTGGTAAATATTATAAATGCTTCTCTGAGGGAGGACAGGATGCCTCCTTGTCTTAAGGAAGCTATTATTAGACCTTCTTTGAAGAAACCTGCATTGGATCTCTCTGAGTTAGCTAATTACAGACCCGTTTCCAAACTTCCGAGATTGGGCAAGGTGACTGAGCGGGTGGTGACCTCTCAGCTCCATGCAGTTTTGGATGATACTGATTATCTACACCCATTTCAAACCAGCTTTTGAGTGGGCTATGGGGTTGAAACTGCCTTGGTCACCCTGATGGATGATCTCCAATTGGCTATCGACAGAGGGAGGGCTGATCGTTTTGGACCTCTTGATGGCTTTCAATATCATCAACTATGGTATCCTTCTGGATCACCTGAGGAGGGTGGGATTGGATGGCACTGTTTTACAGTGGTTCCATTCCCACCTCTCTGGTAGATTCTAGATGAATTTGCTTGGAGACTTTTGCTCTGCAAAGTGAGAATTAAAGTATGGAGTTCCACAAGGCTCCATACTGACTCCAATGTTCTTTAATATCTACATGAAACCGCTGGGAGAGATCATCAGGAGGTTTGGTGCTGGGTGTTATCAATATGCTGATGACACCAAGATCTATTTCTCCATGTCAACTTCATCAGGAAATTGCATAATTTCCCTAAATGGACCAAAGGAATAAAAAGGACCTAGGTGGGTACAACCAAAAGCACAAAACCAACCAAAAGAACCCACCACGGTCAAACCACCTTAAAACTGCAATTTGAAAAAATACATATGCATGGAAGATGGCAAAAGCTGCCAGAGCTGCAAATAGCAGAAATGTCTAATATTCATAAAAACATGGGATGGAACAATGGGATATTTAATAAATATACTCTTATGACCCATAAATATTACCAATACATATCACCTAACAACACATATCCATGAAAAGACATAAATGTTACAATCAATCTGACCACTGGAACCACCTATCAATATACAAGAAATATGAGAACTTGCAAAACAGTCTTTCAAACAGCAAGTTTCTCAATAAATAACAGTTAAGTGTAAATACAAGAAAACTCTAATAGTTCTTGAATTCGATGGTCCAATAGGTTTTGAGACTTATAGGACACTGGTGTTTACAAAAGCCCACAAATGTATTCACGTTTGCCAAATGTATTTACTTTCGCCAGACGAGTTTCAGCCTATATCAGCCCTTCTTCAGTGGCACTGTAATGCAAATTCCTGTAGTGTCCAAACAGTGGCTGTGCTTCTCACATGGAGCCCAATGTTTAATCTGCAGTTAATCTGATTTCAAATTTCCTTATAAATTAATACAGATCTCTCTTGCCAGCATGGCTGTATGTCTATGTCTCCCAGTTCCTTTTACTCTTCATAAGAGTATATTTATTAAATATCCAATCATTCCATCCCATGTTTTTTTTTTAATGAATATTAGACATTTCTATGATTTGCAGCTCTGGCAGTTTTTGCCATCTTTCATGCATATATGTTTTTTCAATTTGCAGTTTTAAGGTGGTTTGACGAATGGTGGGTTCTTTTGGTTGGTTTTATAATTTCCCTAAATGCCTGCCTGGAGGTGGCAATGGGCTGAATGAGGGATAACAAACTGAAAATGAATCCAAAAAAAGATGGAGGTACTGACCTTGGCGGGTTGGGAGCTGAGAGATGGCCTAGATCTGGGTGGGGTTGCACTCCCTCTGAAAGATCAGCTATGTAGCTTGGGAGTCCTGGATCCCAAACTCTCTCTGGTTTCTCAGGTTGAGGCAGTGGCCAGGAGCGCTTTTTATCAGCTTTGGCTGATACATCAGTTACGTCAATTTCTGGAGCAAAATGACCCTAAAACAGTAGTGCATATGCTCGTAACCTCCAGGATTGTAATGTACTCTATGTGGGGCTGCTTTGGTACATAGCCTGGAAACTACAATTGGTACAGAATGTGGCAGCCTGGTCTCTGGGACATCCCAAATATAACACCAATTTTAAAAGAACTGCATTGGCTGCTGATATGTTTCCGGGTGAAATACAAAATGCTGGTTATTATCTGCAAAGTCCTTAATGGCTTGGGTCCAGGGTATTTAAGAGAGCACCTTCTTTGTCATGAACTCTGTCATCTATTACAATCTTCTGGAAAGGTCCGGTTACAGTTGCTGCCAGCTCGTTTGGTGGCAACTCAGGACTGGGCACTCTCTATGGCTGCCCTGGGGCTTTGGAATATGCTCCCTGCTGAAATAAGAGCATCTCCTTCTCTGTTTGTTTTCAGGAAGACCCTCAAAATGCACCTGTTTTCACAGGCTTTTAACTGAAAAAATTTTAAACTGTTTAATTTTGTTTTTATTAGACTGTTTTAACTATATATTGTAGAACTTTAACTGTTTTAACTGTGTTTTGCATTATTTTTTAAATTTTATACACTGCCTAGAGATATACCTATCAGGAGAACTTCCATATTCTACATAATACAGGAGAACCTCCATATTTGTGGACTCAACACCCGTGGTTTCGCATATCTGCTGTTGGGTGATTGACAATTGGCCTCGGCATACGTGGGAACCCCCCCCAAAGGGTTAATTCCACTTCTGCTGGTTGGAGGCATCCAGAAATGACCATGGAGGAAATTTATGGCTGCCATTTTGTGAAACGAAGCCATTTTGTGGCTCATTTACTCTAAAAACTCAGTGAAAAATAGCATTAAAAATGGAAAATGGAAAATGAACTATTCCTGACTTCTGGGGGGCATTGGTAGGGTACTTTATTTTGCTCCCTTAACCCCCCCATGTTTTTCCACCAATTTTCGGGCTTTTGGGAACCTAACCCCCGTAATCCCATTACCCCAGTGACCCAGCATTAGAAGTTTCTGTATCCGTGGTAATTGCGGAGAATGGAATCCCCGCGAATACTGAGAGTCTCCTTTATGATATAGATAAATAAAATAAAATAAAGAAGTATACAGCTCAAAATGGCTGGAGAAGGATGGAGCTTGAAGGCCTGCCCACTGGCATCATCCATTTAGAACCTGTTCAGCAGCCATTTTGGCAGCTGCATGTGAAGTATGCAGCATGCATTTATTCTATAGCTGCGACTATTCTATGGGCAGTATAATGTTCTAGTTATTTTATCTTTGAAAAGAAAAAGAATACACCTGACTAATGTGAAGGATAGTGCTGTAACTTCCAAAGCCAACCCACCCCAATGGGTTTCCTCTTTCAATGGATTTTTCCTCTTTTTGCTTTGAAGGTCAACCCTTTGAAGAGTTCTGGCAAGTTACATTCATTCATTTACTGTTTGAGGAAAGATTTTCCAAGCACCTAAGGAAATCCATTAATCAAACCATATCTGTTCCTTGTGTAGACCACATTTCCAGTGATGCCATGACATGCTCCTTACTTATATCCCTCCTTGGTATTCCTTATGGCCACGCTAAGACAGTGTATGTTTCCCGGATCTTCCCTTGATCCTTTCTATACTTTGGAACAACATTAGTACCCTCACAAGTCCTCTGGCTTCCTCCTCTGCATTTGCAGGCTATCTGCAATCTCTGTCAAAGGTTTTTTTTTTAATTTAAAAAATGTTCATTTCCCTTGCTACTTCCTTCAATGTTCGGAATGTTGTGCATCTGGGCCTGGTGCCCAGACAACTTTTAACTCCTTGCTTTTGGAAGGCTGGAGACTTCAAGAGAAAAATGCAACCTTATCTTCAAATCAGGGTGTATCTAATTTCTGATCTGACTTGCTTCTCTCATGCCAGCCTTCATGGCTTCTGCTGTGTATCTTCAGAACAAGGATATACGTTCTCATAGCTCTCTCTCTCTCTGTGCCTTCTTTTAGCCCCTACTTTCAAGCCTAATTCTTTAGCAAAGTTATTTGGGGGGACAATGTTAGCATCATCACTTTACCTTCCTGTTGTCAGGAGATCTGGCAGGGGGTGGGGTTTGAACCAGGAACCTCGTAGTGCAAGGTTGCAGCTCAGCCTAAATAAGACATCCACTTTGTACACGTCTTCCAGTCTTCTTTAGGCACAGAACAGCCTACAGATGTGCAACACTGGTCCTTGTGATTAGCAGACAGTATAAAGCCCTCAGACTGTTTAGCCCTGGCATACATGTGATGAGTCTGGCTTTCTGACCCTGCCTGGCCAACAGCGCAGTAATTTTGGCTTGCCGCACCCTTCAGCTTGGTCCCAGCCTGTGTTGGAGAACACTCACTCCAGCACGGCCTCGCTTGTCGGTTGAACCACATCACCGCTCCCCTGCCACTTTCACACTTCCCTTCTCTGTCCCCACCACCCACTGCCAGCCTCCCAGTCCTTGTCTATGTCTATGCACTGCAGATAGCTTCTTCTCAATTACAGGACCAGGACTGCGCAACTTCAGCTGTGGATGGACTACAACTCCCATCATCCCCAGCCACAATGGCCAATAGTGGCAATGATGAGAGTTGAATTCCAACAGCATAGGAACATAGGAAACTGCTATATACTGAGTCAGACCATTGGTCTATCTAGCTCAGTATTGTCTTCACAGACTAGCAGTAATGTCTCCAAGGTTGCAGGCAGGAATCTCTCTCAGCCCTATCTTGGAGAAGCCAGGGAGGGAACTTTGAAACCTTCTGCTCTTCCCAGAGCAGCTTCATCCCCTGAGGGGAATATCTTGCAGTGCTCACACATCAAGTCTCCCATTCAGATGCAACCAGGGCAGACCCTGCTTAGCTATGGGGACAAGTCATGCTTGCTACCACAAGACCAGTTCTCCTCTCTTTAACTTCAGCTGGAAGGCTGAAGTTGTGCAGTCTCACACTAGACAGAAGTCCAACTCTGATCCATTGACTACTTCTTACCTGCTTCCTAGCCAAAGAAATGTAGTATTTGCTTATGTTTAATAAACTAGATTTCGGGCTTTTCCAGACTACCGGTTTAGCAATGATAGACTTGTGTATTCTCGGGGACCAGATCAATCTAGCCTCCGCTTAGTTCTATAATATAGCTGGCTTTACCTGGCCTTCATAGAGCACGTATGCTTGGATGGTAGGAAAAGGAACGAAGGTGCTACCTGAAACCACTGGTCAATTGCATCTTTGGTAGTGAGCCTTTGTGCTTTGCTGGAGACTTCAGTAACTGGAGGACCCCCATGGCCAAATCTGACCACTCATGCCGTGAATCATCAGCTTGTCCACATGTTGCCCAACTCAGAGGCATGAGAGGTGCATGAGGCTGTGGCAACAGGTGCCTCCACTTAGCATGCAGAAAACCCGACTTCCTCCAACATCTGCTCCATTCTCAAAGTAGCCATCCTGATTATGCTCTTGTGCAGCTCCCATCTCAGGGGGACCTGTGCAGGAGAACTTCCTGTTGGATTGTGTCTTGGTTTACAGTAGCAATTCACCCCCCCTTCAATTTAACTGTTTTCTGATTGAGATACTGACAACTTTTCTTTCCCCTTTCATGGCCCTTCTGTTTTCTTAAACAGTAAAAGACTGTTTATTCTTTAATAACTTTATTCTTTAATAACTTGAAGAGTAGGGGCATGATCCAGCCAAAATTAAGTTCTTTTCACTCTCAACAATTCCAGTGGGAAAATTAAGCACATGCTTAAATCTTTGGCTGAATTGTGCCATAGGAAAATTGCTAATTGCCATCACCATTATTCTGCAAGACAAAACACCATGCAATGCTGGTGATTCTGATATGGATGTGCTAACATGTTCAATGGCTTGAGGTCAAACTGAACCACCCCGTTTGTTCCGACCCTGGACTAACCCCCCGCCAGCCCCTTCAGGGGGTTCGCAAGTTTTTTAAAAATTTAATTTATTTTAAACTTACCCCCTCTGGAGATGTTCTTTGAGGTGGTGGGGGGATCTGTGGAGGTTCCCCCTCCTCCACTGGCCTCCCTTCTGTTCAAAACCAGCTCGTTTGGCCATTTGGGGGCCTTCTCCACCCTGGCACGGTGGCCATTTTGGAGGCCACCCTGCCTGCAAAATGAGCCCCTGTGTGGCCTGGGTCATGCCAGGTTCATGAACCCTCTGGGCCGAACTGAACCAGTGGGGGTTCGAAGGAGTGCTGGACCGAACTGGCCCGGTCTGGTTTGGACTCAAACTGGACCAGCTGGTTCCGTGCACACCCCTTGTTTCCGACCTACTGAGGCACACATGAAAGTCAGTCCTAGCGGTGCTGCGTAAGAGCACATTTGTGCAGCTATTTAAAACAGGGTGTAGGAACTTGTGAGCACTGCTCCCGTGGTTGCCAACACTGACAGGTCTGGCTTTCATCTGCGCAGCAGCCCTGGCTGGTTGGAACGCTGGCATTGCATTGTGCAGCATGTCGTCCACTGTAAATAGAATGTCATCTGCATTTATTGCAAGCAAGTTTGCAATTTGGATTATATTTAATTTTGACAAAACAGTTTGATGTGATTTATCATCAAACTGCAGAAAGACGTTCCAACCAGTATGTTAGCACCAATTTCCAAGATGGTACCTGGGCTGATTGATACAATTTGCACTAAGTGTACGAAGACTCTCCAGAGTGCTTTCCAGATTACCTGCTACAACTGTGGTAAAATGCTTTGGCTTGGCAGGATCGTATTCATAACAATTCCCAGAATCAAAAAACCCTACAATGGGAAAATACAGCAATCTTTTTGCGATGCACATACGGCATTATAGCACTAAATCGCAGTGATTAAATCCGAAACAAGGCGTCCGAAATGTGAACGGCACCCTGCTGACAGCGTAGGGACTGCGGTGTCACAACAAGTATGGAGGCACACTTAGCAGATACGTTGTGACCCTGTTGTAGGGTCTAATCTGGAAAGTGCCTTGGAATTGCTTTTTAAAATCCAGTCCTCTCACAGACCAAGCAAGCACGAAACCAACACAGTATGAGCACAACTCTAACCCACCCACGATGACCAATAAATGTTGGAGGGTTTTCAAAAAAGGATTGCAGATAAAAGAGCTTTTTTCCCCCTGTGGCATATCATCTTCAAAACTAATATGGAATATTTCCATGTATTCTGTTCAGCACTATTTTCTGCAGTGTTTCAAAAAACACATTTTTGAACATGAAGAGACAGCATGACAACTAAATTAAATTAACGTAACCAAATTAACCTTCTGGTTCATCAATGCAAAATTCATTTTTAAAAAATTAAGAGAGAGGATGAAATAACCTGAATCCAGTCATTGTGCATGATTTGTTTATTTAAGTTAATGGAAATGCTATTCAATGTTTTGATATGAAGCTGCCATCCTTCCTTGAAAGGCAGCCAACATTTTGATTTTGTTCTGATGGTGTCCAGAATAATCTGTAATTTTCTTAATGTTGTTGAATTTTGAGTCTCCAGTTTGCTAGTCATCTCTATTTTGTTTATTTCTCTCCTTGGATACCTAGTAAGGCAGACTGTGGAACTTGTGAACCAACAGGCAAAGCAGCCCACCAGGTCTGTGAGGTGCTTGACAACCCTCCTGCTTTGTGTGGTCCCAGGCAGGCAGCAAAAACACCCCCAAGGTGGGCCACTGGACATGGCAAGGGGCCATTGCTTAGTGGTAGATGACATGCAGAAAATTCCAGGTTCAGTCAAAAAGATGGGGTTAGTGCCGCGGCAACACACGATTGAAAAGACGGGGTTAGCGTTGCGCTCGCTCTGCTAACCACGTCTAAGGGGAAGGCTAGTTAAGTGGGCTACCTGCTTTGAGGACACCGGGCTCGCCTGTGAGCCCAGCAGTTTTCACACTCACCAAAAAGCGGACTGGGCTCCCTTAGCCCGCTTTTTGGCGATCATGAGAATCACCTCAGCATGTCCTTTAATGATGCTGGGGTGGGCATCTTCTTGGTATGTCCCCACTTCCCTGTGTAGGGGACCGGTGGGGGCCGCGTTAATCTGAACCAGCCCATAGTCTGAACAGGGTTTCTGACTGCCATGGACTCTCCCCAGGCTTGATTGATGGACAGGCAGAAGACTTTGATTGAGGAAAGGAAAGGATTCCTGGGAAATGGAAAAGAGGAGTTTAATGTCTATGTTCCTAGAGCACTCCCAGCATTGATGATTGTTCCACTTGAGGAGGTTCAAACTCCATCCCCCTGCCGTGACCCTTAAGAAAGGTAGAACTGCCACCGTTTTTAGTGGTGTTTCTCCTCTAACTGTAACAACAGCCTGGCACACAGAAGTAGGAGAAACCTTTCTTGGCAAGGAGATAAAGTGCTGCTTATCTTTGTATGTCAACCTGGTCTTACAAGTGCAAGTGCAAGGCCATTTTTTTTTAAAAAAAACAAGGTGACCCTAGCTATGGTCTCATCTGTCATCTACATGACAAACGTACATCAGTTTTATGTCACTTTAGCAGTCATGGCTTTTCTCAGAGAATCCTGGGTTCTGTAGTTTGGTGAGGGTGCAGAGAATACTCCATGGCAGGGAAAGGTTGTTCCAGAGGGTGGGCCCCTCAGAAAAGTAGTTGCCCCCAGATGCTCCCCATTTCTGTTTCAGAAATCTAACATGTCGGACACAGCTCACTCAGACAGAAATGCACTTTGCTCCTTCTGTGCTCCCCTTCTGATGCTGCGATGAGAGATCCCAGCTCTGCCTCCAAAATAAAATACCCAGGATTCCATGAGAAGAGAGGACAACTTCTCAACCATGTTAAGTCTGTACTGTGGATGTGCCCAAAAAATTACTCACCCCAAGAATGATGATCCAGACGTTGCACTAGTTATTAGGACCACAACAGGGTGGGGGGTATTGACTACTGAAAAATTCGTCTGGGATAAAAGACCATGATTGTGTTAACACCCCCTTAGCAAAACCAAGTGAAAAACTGTGGAAAAGCAATCAAGGGCTCTCTCCAAAACAGTTCTCTGAGCTCTTTTTCTACCAGGCCATGAGTGCAATATTAAGTTCAAGCCAAATTCAGTGACAGCTATCAAAAGCAGAAGCTTTATCTCAATGAGGATATTGTTTTCCAGCTGTAGTCATGCTATCTCTTGGCAGCAGCTCCTTTCTGAAATCTCTACAACTCCCTGAGTAAATAAGTAGATTCCTGATGCCGTTCCAGCTTCAAAATATGCCTTTGAAGGGCTCAGCCAGCAAGCCGCAATGATCCCCCCCTCACCAAATGCATTCATGTGATACTTTTCACACACTCCTGTGGGTAGGTAAGTACTCTGTGCAATACGAAATGGGGTCAAAGCACGTTCTTTCCCCCAAAAGATCAAGATACGTTTCAAAGATATGGAGCCATTTAAGAACTGTGTCGCTGACAACCTAATTGGAAGGATCACGAGGGATGAATGGCATGGAAGGGTGGTAGAAAGATTGCCACGACTACAGAGCAAGTAGGACATCTTGAAGTCCATCTTGGGTGTTCCATGGTGAAACACCCCAACCAAATGGGATGGTGGCTAGCAGCAAAGGTCCCTGCAAGCATTATGTCTTTGGACCCAAGGTGGTTGTGCCTTCGTGGCACAACCATCCCTGCAGGCAGCAAACTGGATAAATGTCTCCTTTTTTAATGCTACAAATGAGCTCAACAGGTCATGTTAGCTCGGAAGCTTCCCTTGGAAGTGCCTGGAACCTGGACTTCATCACCTGCTGCCAGGTTCTAGAAAACTCTGCCCATTTTCTGGACCCTGGCAACTGGTGGGTTCTAGATGTTTCCTCATGCTTCCTTTTATAACTGTGTTGTTATTTGCAAGCTGTTTTGGAAGCCAAGCCTGGCTGAAAAACATGGCATAAAGTAAGCATGGTATAAAGTTAAGCAAGTAAGTAAACACATACATAACTATTTGTAGCCCACCATCCAACTAAAAGAGGCTATTTACACGCACGTGCAAAACCGGGCTAAGGAAGCCCAGCCCAGTTTTGCACATGTGTGTGAACTAGGGATGTGCCCGAAACGTTTCGGAGGCCATTGTAAAGGCCTCTGAAACGTTTCGGCGCTGGGGCGGGATTCGGTGCTTCGGCACTGGCGGGGGTAGCTCTTTAAGGGCGGGGGAGAGTGTACTCACCCCCCCGCCGCGTTCCCCCCGCTGGCGCTCTTCAAAGTCCAAGCCCCTCGGGGCGGCAGCGTTCCTCCCTGCCGCCCCGTTCCCCCCGTCGGACGGAAGTGGCCGAAAGTTGCGCCCGCGCGTGCGCCCATCGTGCACGCGGTCGCATGGCAGACGGGCGGGCGCACGTGCGGTCGCAACTTCTGGCCACTTCCGGCCGATGGGGGGAACGGGGCGGCAGGGAGGAACGCTGCCGCCCCGAGGGGCTTGGACTTTGAAGAGCGCTGGCGGGGGAAACGCAGCGGGGGGGTGTGAGTACACTCTCCCCCGCCCTTAAAGAGCTACCCCTGCCGGTGCCGAAGAGTCTTCGGGCACATCCCTAGTGTGAACCACTGGGTTCGGGCCCGATCCCAGCGGCAACACAGCAGCAAACACACCTGTGAAGCCAGCCCTCAAAACGGGAATAGGAGAGTGAGCGCTCTCCTAACTCCGTTTTAGCAATCGTGTGTCAGCTGCGGCTGCATTATTGGAGCTCCAGGGGGCAGGGCAACATGCATCGGCTCTGCCCTGCACCCCGACTCCCGGAACTACCGGCAGGAGGCAGTGGGCAGGCGATCCACCCACCCAAGGAGGGACAGCTGCTTGTCTGTGGAGAGGGTGAGTGTAACCCACTCTCCCTGAAGGCCGCCCTAGAGTCCTTCTCACTGCACAGGAGAAGAGCTCCAAAGTCTCCCAGGACACTAACAACATATATTTAAAACAATGCAAATTCACAAAGTCATTTTAAAAAGAACCTTACAGATACTAATTAGCAGCAACCTGATCTAACAGTAGCATTGATCACAACAATGGATATTTTCCTGACAACAGAGAAAGCTAATCAGAGCAACTCTGAAGCCTTCGGAACAAGGGTCATAGGGACATAGGAAGTTGACTTATATAAAGTCAGACCACTGGCCCACCTAGCTCAGTATTGTCTTCTAGGGATGTGCATGAAATGGATTTTGTGTTTTGTTTTGAGCTCAAAATGAAACACAAAACAGTCGAAACATTTCGTCAAAACAGTAGTCAAGCCGGCTGTCTCGACAAAACAACTCGAACCGTGACAAGTGTTCTGGCCATAGGGAACAATGGGAAAACTCAAGACACCCCATTGTTTCCCATGGGTAGCTCCTAGGGACACCAGAGTGGCTTGTGTGGTAGGGCCTCATGGGTGCTAGCTTCTGATCTCCATTGTTCCCTATGGCCAGAACAAGCTGTACTCACAGAATGCACACACAGGTTTTGCATTGCAATTTGCAATGCATTTTGCAATCCTGCCTTGAAAAACTCTGCAGGAGCAGATAGTAAAAGGAAATCTGTCCCTCCTAACCCAGAACACATATTTCAAACACAGTCCAAAGGTGGCCAAAAAGGAATCATTGACCCAGAATCTACTGCCAGCCACAGTGCCTGTGCTGCAGTAACATCATTGGCACAAGTTGCTCTCACACACACAATTATGACTCCTTATGTTACTTTCTAGCAACAGCTGCCACTGCAGCATGCTTAGCAGCAGCATAGCCATATGCTCAACTAGAACAATTCCAGTCACATTTTGACTGAGTACACCTTGCAATGCAGACTGCAGAGCAGATCAGAGAGTGAGTGAAGCACAAGTTAGTCTTGAGGCCAGACAAGGAGCTCATCACAGCAATCACCAAGAAATATTACACACACACACTTCACAAAGGGAGCTGCCACTGTCCATTTATTGCCACAACACTATCTCACAAACAAACCACATCACAACCAAAGGAAGGCAGACATCCAGGTTCTGCCTTTGTCAATCTGAGATCCAACAAAACCAGATAGCCATAGCTGCAATAGCACAGCATACTATACTCGGTGCTGAGAAAACAAACAAACAAACAAACAAACAAACAAACAAACAAACAAACAAACAAACAAAATCAAACCTTTCTTGAATCCTTCCTCCTTTCCTGATGTATCCTCTTCAAAAGAGGCACAATATAAGGGCTATCTCTACCTCCCAGTCACTTTGAACACATTTTGAACTCCCTCCTTTGGTGTCCCCTCCCCCTCCCCCCAGCCAATGGAGATACAGTTCCCATGCCAACACTTGATTTGTATAACAAGCCAACCAATCAGCAAGGAGATTGCAAGCCAATCAGAAGCCAGTGCCAGAACACCAATCAGCAAGGAAAAAAACATGCCTCTGAAATGGCACTCAAGGCATCAAAACATCTCAAATAGAAATGGGATTGCTTTTTTCCGAGCTCAAAACAGGCCCTTTATTTGTTTTGAGCTCGAATCACTCGAAATGGCCCATTTTGACGTTGAAATGTTTTGCACATTCTTACTAAATACAACTCAGCATACATACATATGCACAAAACCATTGCCTTTGAGCTCTGTAATTTTGTTGACATGGGCACATGGTAGAATAAACTGGTTGCCAACAAAAACAAACACACACACATACACACACATTATTGCTCAACAGATTTCAAAGACCTATGACAGAGCAGGTGAGATCAGTAGGAAAGTGCACTAAGCTAATAAGACAGCTCTAAAAGAGTATCTTGGAGCTATTTGATGAAACAGAACTAGACTTGGAAAAAATAATTGCCAATGCATTAATTAGTATTGAGAATATTTCAGAGAATTATTCTATCCATTATATTAAATGCATTGGACAATATTCTTTTCTAAATAGCCACACTGCCTATAAAAACTCATGCCACAAGAAACCTAGCTGGTGCCACATGTTTTCGCAACAGCAAATACACAGTGACTCTTCTGTCTCATGTTGAGATCCTTCACAAATGTGATCTGACTGTTTTGCAGTGGTGAGCATGAACGGTCCCCTTTGCTAAGCAGGGTCTGCCTTGATTTGGATTGGATGGGAGACTACGAGGTCATTCTAATCACATGTGTACCAGGGCTAGTGCATCCCTACCTGGATAGCCTGGCTTCTTAACCTGGGCTAAAAGTGAGGCAGGAGGATGCATATATGTGTATCCTACCTCACTACCAGGTCTTGTGAGTGGGCGGGCTGCCAGCAGCTCCTTTCGGGTTGCCAGCGGTCATACTTATCATAGAGTCGGGGGGAAGGAGCAACCTGGCCTCTGTGCTCTTCGTGCACCGCACTCTTCATGCCATGCATTGCAGGCTTCTTGGAGGCCAGATGTCCTCCCCCTGGCTCTCCCTTGCCATGCCGCCTCAGTGCTTGTGTGGGCGCGTGAGCTACAGAGCTCTGGTTGGGCTCCAGATCGTGTAGGGCAGGCATCCCCAAACTGCAGCCCTCCAGATGTTGTTGAACTACAACTCCCAGCATCCCTAGACACAATTTTTTGTGGCCGGGTATGCTGGTAGTTCAGCAATATCTGGAGGGCTGCAGTTTGGGGATGCCTGGTGTAGGGGGAAGACAGGTAAGCTTCTGCATTTCACCTCTAGCCCTCCCTGGCCCCAAAGAATTGGTTGTAAGAATGACCCCTATGTGTGAGCACTGTTTGCTTAAGACATTCCCATTAGAAACTGGGGCCATAGCTCAGTGGTAGTGCATCTGCTTTGCATACAGAAGGTCCCAGGCATGTAGATCCCTGGCATCTACAGGCAGAACAGGGACAGATTTCTGCTTGAAATCCTGGAGAGCCACTGCCAGTTAGTGTAGACCAGGGGTATGCAACTTAGCTCTCCAGCTTTTGTGGAATTATATCTTCCATCATCCCCTGGATGCGAAAGCTGGACTTTGAAGAAGCAAGATAGAAAAGGTATTGACACTTCTGAACTTTGATGCTGGAGAAGACTTTCGAGGATACCATGGACAGCCAGGAAAACAAACAAATGGATCATAGAACAAATCAATCCAGAATTTTCACTCCAGGCACAAATGACCAGGCTCATACTATCATTCTTTGGACACATTATGTGAACACCCAGCTCCCTTGAGAAGTCCATAATGCTGGGAAAAGTTGAAGGAAAGAGATATTATTTCCTTCAACTTTTCCCAGCATTATGGACTTCTCAAGGGAGCTGGGTCTTCACATAATGGTACCAAAGTATGATAGTATGATTGAGGTATGAATGCATGATTGAAGAGGATGATTGAAGAGGATGATTGAAGAGGATGACTAGCAGCAAGGTGGATGGACTTGATTAAGACAGCAATGAATGCACCACTGAGAGACCTTCAAGGCCAAGTGAAGACAGATCATCCTGGAGAGAATCCATCTATGTGGCCGCTAAGAGTCGACACCAACTTGACAGCACTCGATCAATCAATCAAAGGATGATAGGAGCTGTAGTTCAACAACAGCTGGAAAGCCAAATTTGCCTACCCCTGGTATAGGCAATATGAGCTAGATCAGGTCTGCTCAACTTAGGATCCCCAGCTGGTTTTGGATGACAACTCCCCAAATCCCCAGCCACAGTGGCCAATAGCCAGGGATTATGAGAGTTGTAGGCCAACATCTGCAGGAGAGCTGGTTGAGGAGCCCTGAGTCTGACTTGGTATGCATATAAGGCAGCTCCCTATGTTCCTATGCATGCTCATGCACATACACACAACTGGAAGCCACTTCCCCTTCATGTGATGGGGTGGGGTCATAGCTAAGTAGTAGAAAATATGCTTTGTAAGTAAAAGATCTGAGATTCCCTGTGATCTCCAGTTAAAAGATCACGAAGAACAAAACAGTGCAAGGCCCTTGCTTGAGACCTTGGAAAGCTGCTGCCAGCCAGAGTGGACAGTACTGAACTAGATGGAGAAATGAACTGACTTGATAAAAGCCAAATTCACATGTTCATATGATCTCATGTTGCCGAGGAGTATGCATGCATGCATGCATACATACATGAATGCATGAACCATGTGCACAAGTGTCAGATCGGTGGTTGCCCTGCCCAGGTGAATGATGTTCAGCCTGTTCTAGATGGGGTTGTACTCCCCCTGAAGGACCTGGTTCACAGTCTGGGGCGCTAATCAATCTAGCACTGTTGCTAGAGGCTTGAGTGGACTCTGTGGCTTGGAGTGGCTTTTATCAGCTTTGGCTGATATGCCAACTGCCACTGTACTGGTTAGAGAAAGCTTGGCCACAGTTACTCATGCTCTGGTAACCTCTTGATTAGATTACTGCAATACGTTGTATGTAAGGCTGCCTTTAAAAATGGTCCAAAAACTGCAGTTGGAAAATAGGACTGCAAGATTATTAATTGAGACCGAGTGCTTTGATCAGATTACACCAGAGCTTCATCAGCTGTACTGGTTCCCAGTCCATTTCTGGATCCAATTTAAAGTGCTGGTTTTAACCTTTAATTAATAATAATAACAACAACAACAACAACAGAAGGAATAGAACTGCCCAATGGAAGCAACATCAAGAACCTGGAAGAGAAACAACCTTACAAATACTTGGGCATTCTCCAGGCTGATAACATCGCACACACTGAAGTTAAAAGAAAAATTGGAAGTGAATACATCAGGAGAGTTAGAAAAATCCTCAAGTCCAAACTCAATGGCAGGAACACCATACAAGCCATAAACACCTGGGCTATACCTGTTATCAGATACACTGCAGAAATAATAGACTGGACCCAGGCAGAGCTAGAGATGCTGGATCGTAAGACCAGGAAACTCCTGACCATCAATCATGCTCTGCACCCCCACAGTGATGTCGATAGGCTATACCTCCCTCGCAGCTCAGGTGGAAGAGGAATGCTGCAAGTCCATCAAACAGTAGAGGAGGAGAAAAGAGGCCTTGAAGAATATATAAGGGACAGTGAAGAAGATGCACTTCAAATGGTCAATAATGCGAAACTATTCAACACCAATGAAAGAAAGCAGGCCTACAAGAAAGAACAAGTCAAGAACCGAGCAGAAAAATGGAAAAATAAGCCACTGCATGGTCAATATTTGCACAATATAAGTGGAAAATCAGACAACACCAAGACCTGGCAATGGCTTAAGAATGGCAACTTGAAGAAAAAAACAGAGGGTTTAATACTGGCTGCGCAAGAACAGGCACTAAGAACAAATGCAATAAGAGCAAAAGTCAAAAAATCCACAACAAACAGCAAGTGCCGCCTTTGTAAAGAAGCAGATGAAACCGTAGACCACCTAATCAGCTGTTGTAAAAAGATCACGCAGACTGACTACAAACAAAGGCAAGACAAGGTAGCAGGGATGATACACTAGAACATCTGCAAAAAATACAAGCTACCTGTAGCCAAAAATTGGTGGGACCATAAAATTGAAAAAGTAGAAGAAAATGAAGATGTAAAAATATTATGGGACTTCTGACTACAAACAGACAAACATCTGCCACACAATACACCAGATATGACTGTAGTTGAGAAGAAAGAAAAACAAGTTAAAATAATCGACATAGCAATACCAGGGGATAGCAGAATAGAAGAAAAAGAAATAGAAAAAATCACCAAATAAAAAGATCTACAAATTGAAATTGAAAGGCTGTGGCAGAAAAAGACCAAAATAATCCCAGTGGTAATTAGCGCCCTGGGTGCAGTTCCAAAAGACCTTGAAGAGCACCTCAACACCATAGGGGCCACAGAAATCACCATCAGCCAATTACAAAAAGCAGCTTTACTGGGAAGAGCCTATATTCTGCAACGATATCTATAACAATTGACAATAAAATTCTGGCATCCCACATCCTTGGGAAGGACTCGATGTCTGGATAAAACAAACCAGTCAATAACACCTGTCTGACTGTGTAAACAAGAAATAATAGAAACAACTAATAATTAATAAAAAGCAGAAGAGGGCAACCAAGATGATCGGGGCCTAGAGCACCTTTCTTATGAGGCAAGACTACAATACTTGGGGCTTTTTAGTTTAGAAAAAAGACGACTGTGGGGAGACATGATGGCGGTTTATAAAATCATGCATGGTGTGGAGAAAGTGGACAGAAAGAAATTCTTCTCCCTCTCCCATAACACTAGAACCAGGGGTCATCTCATGAAATTGATTGCTGGGAAATCTAGGACCAACAAACAGAAGTACTTTTTCACACAACGCATAATCCACTTGTGGAATTCTCTGCCACAAGATGTGGTGACAGCCAACAACCTGGATGGCTTTAAGAAGGGTTTGGATAACTTCGTGGAGGAGAGTTCTATCTAGTCGGAGGGCTGTGGGCCACCTCCAGCCTCAAAGGCAGGATGCCTCTGAGTACCAGTTGCAGGGGAGTAACAGCAGGAGAGAGGCATGCCCTCACTTCTTGCCTGTGGGTTTCCCATAGGCATCTGGTGGGCCACTGTGCAAAACAGGATGCTGGACTAGATGGGCTTTGGGCCTGATCCATCAGGGTTGTTCTTATGTTCTTATTTGTTAGTCGTCCCATAACACATTGTTCTCTTTAAAGCCCTAAATGGCTTGGGTCCAGGTTACCTGAGAAGAGCGCCTTGCCCCATATGTCTCGACTCGGACCTTAAGACCTTCTTTGGAGGCCCTGCTCCGAGTACCCCTGCCAAACAAGGTGAGGTGGGTGGCTACCAGGGAGAGGGCCTTTTTGGTGGTTGCACCCTGCTTATGGAATACAGCCTCTGCAGTGAGGTTCACCTGGCACCATAACTTTGTTATTTTAGACACCGGATGAAGACCTTTCTGTTCACTCAAGCTTTTAAAAATTGATTTTCAAAAGATTTTTTTAAACAACAAATTTTAAAAAATTGTTTTGTTTTGTTTTGTATTTTTGGGGCTGTGTTGTGATTTGATGTGTTATATGTTTTTATTGGATGTTTCAATGTTGTGTTGTGAGCCGCCCTGAGAACAATTTTTTGTGGGGCGGCTAACACATTTTATTAATTATTATCTTCATCATCACCACCACCATCATCAGGGTTGAACTGTAGGCAGCCAGTGAGTAGAAACCATGAATCACACAGGCATGTTAAGCCAAGAGCCAGAGTCAGGAAAGATGATCATATTCCAGGCAAAGTCCCAGCTCTGGATGGAAACTTGAGAACATACACAGGACAAGGGTTAAAGACTCACAGCCAATTAGGTTCAGTATGCTGTGGAGGCTGGAGTGTTGGACTTAGATGGGGAAGATGAGACCATAGCTCAGTGGCAGAGCATCTGCTTTGCATAAAGAAGGTTCCAGGTTCACTCCCTCATCACCAGATGGGGCTGGGAAACACCTTGGAGAGCTGATGCCAGTCAATGTAGACAATACTGAGTTTGTTGGACCAATGGTCTAACTTGGTATAAGGCAGCTTCCTGTGTTCCTAAGACCTGGGTTCAAGTTCCCGACCAGGCCCAAAGCTTGCTGGGCAACCTTGAGACAGACACTCTAGCTCATCCTACCCTACCTCACAGGGTTGTTGTGAGAATAAAAATGGGGCCTATGTTCACCATCCTGAGCTCATCAGAGGAAGGGAAGGATTAAGATAAAATAATAATGGCTACCATACAGAGGCGGGTCTCATGATCAGTGAGACCTGCTTTGAAGGGGTTTGAGGGGAAAGGGTTTGCGTCTCCCCACAGACAATCAGCAAGCCCTGCCTAGGCGGCCAGATTGGCCATCCACACGACTGCCGGTGGGGGCTGGGGAGTTCGGGGGCCGCGTGTCCCCTGGAAGCTCCAGCATGCCTTGCGCGAGCGTGCAGAGCATGCTGGAGAGACCCACCGAGCCGGGAGGCTGCTTTTTAGCCTCCCGGTCGGGGGTCTCCTTGTGAGTTCCCATGGTGCGGAGCCACGCAGCAGCAGCAGCACACAATTTGTTAACCCTGGTTTGTGGAGCGCTTGCTCTGCTAACCTGGGCTAAGGGGAGGGCTTCTCAAGCAGGTTAGTCACTTGTAAACCACCGGGCTCGCCTGCAAGCCCAGTGGTTTACACTAGCAGCAAAAATCAAGCTAGGCTCTCCTCATTGTCTAACTGTGGGTTGACATGCCCAAAGAAGAAGCATCCCAACTGCAGAGAGCTTCCACATCACCAACTGTGCAAGGGAGTGGGTGGGATTTATGGATCTCTCCTTCCCCAGAAATGTCCACCTGAAAATATATCCCCGAGGGCAGCGTAATGACATCATCCAGTAATAAAATACAGTGATGATGATTACTACTAGTAAGGATCCCTTGCAGATGTATCCCCACATGTCTATAAAGATGGGCTTCCATACCACACTCAACAGTGTCCACTCCCAGAGGTGCTCTTACCCCTGGATTCTGGGCCCTGGTCCACGGCCTCCACACACTCTGGGGCCACCCAAATCCACTTTAGTCTGTCCAGGGTGCTGTGGTCACTGTGCCTCTGGCTTGCTCTGTGCTGGGCAGCCGAGTGTGATTGTGACCTGCGCCGGGTGCTTTAGAGATAGAGTGGGGAGTGGAGAAAGAAATGCATGGAATGGGGATATGTTAAGTTGCATGTTGAAATGCTTCTGCTAATGCATATTCGCATAAATAGACCTGTTTTATATTCTTATATTCTTGTGAGTTCAGTTACTGTTTGTGCCCTCAAGAACCCATGTACTTCAAATACTGCACGTGTCACTGTTAGGGGTGTGCAAACTGGTTAAAATCCGAACCGGTTCTACATTGAACCGGTTCAGTTCGAAGGTTTGGAGTCCAGCCAAACCACCTCTGGTTACGCAAGGTCCCACTGAGCAGGTGCGGCGACCTCCAAAATGTCCGCCACGGCAGGGATTAGGCCTGGAAAGGGACCAAAGACACCTGAAGTGGGTGATTTTTAGGAAAAGGAAGACCGATGGGGGGAAGGGAGACCCTCCACGGTCTCCCTGCCACCTTGGAGAAGCCCCCCCAGAGAGGGGAAGGTAAAAAAATTGTCAATTGAACCCCCCTGAACCGAACAGGGGATAGTGGTTCGAAGGAGGTCAAATCCAAACTGGCCAGGTGTGGCTTGAGTTTGTTTCGAACTTGAATGGAACCGGGCCAGGTGGTTTTGTTCATACCCCTAGTCACTGTGTGTGTGTGTGTGTGTGTGTGTGTGTGTGTGTGTGTGTGTGTGTGTGTGTAGGGGGATGATGTGGGGAGTGGGGGGCTCCAAAGACCTTTTGGTCCAGGCTCCAAAATTACCTAGGCGCACTTCTGTCTGCTCCTCCAATTCGAAGGGTGGGATGTCTTCAAGCATTACTACCATGCTTAAAGACATAAAAGGAATTGCAAGATGAAACAAGTAGATAAGATTAAGCTGTGGTCCTTTATTGGGATGATATGTGGAGGAAATATGTGGATGCTGTATGCCTGTCAATAACCAGTTTATGATCGAAGCCACCGCAAGTCTTCAATACTCTCTCCTCACAACGAAAAGTGACCTTGTAAAGTTGCCACAGGATTTTCTACCAGTCAGGGAAGTGAGGAATGCCACACAGTAGAGTTAATTTATTGGTAGTTTTGATAGAAAATCAGTTGTCAGGCTGGCATGCAAGCTGGGCTCTGGATACAGTTTTGCAAAACTGTTGACAACTTGGCCTCTCCTTGAGTTATATAATTTATAGGCGCCTATAAGATGTTGATTCCACTAGTGAATGCTGGGAATTCCACATATGCCCTGCATCAGGGCCACAAGAATGTTCTACTTTTTAAATAACAGCTGCACAGTTTCCATCCTTTCTATAAATTGCCATCTGAAATTTTCCAAATCCAGTGTTCTGGAATTAAAGCATATGTGGGTGTGGGGAAGTAACCTGCCTAGAGAGCAGAAGGCTGTTGGTTCAAATACCTGCAATATAGGAGTTTCCCATATCAGAATATGGGAAACTCCTATATTGGGCAGCAGAGATTTAGGGAGATGATGAAAGGCATCATCTCATACTGCAAGGGAGATGGCAATGGTAAACCCTTCCTGTATTCTACCAAGGAAACCACAATGCTATGTAGTCTCTAGAAGCCAACACTGACTCAACGGCACAAACAATGGGTGTACACATACCTACCCAGACATGTACAGTAGCCTTTATTAGAGTGAACATGGAAAACACTAGGCACATGGAGATGTGCAACATGCTTTAGGTATAAGTTATCATCCAGTACATCTGCAAGAAAGGGGGGGCAGTTTACTCTCTGTCAGCTTAATGTGCAGATTCAACCAGGCTAAGAAGAAACAGAATCCAATACTAGCATACAAACAGCCTGATCACAGTTGTACTTAGCATTTAGGAACATAGGAATATAGGAAGCTGCCATATACTGAGTCAGACAATTGGTCTCTCTAGCTCAGTATTGTCTTCACAGACTGGCAGCAGCTTCTCCAAGGTTGCAGGCAGGAATCTCTCTCAGTCCTATCTTGGAGATGCCAGGGAGGGAACTTGGAACCTTCTGCTCTTCCCAGAACGGCTCCATCCCCTGAGGGGAATATCTTACAGTGCTCACACTTCTAGTCTCCCATTCATATGCAACCAGGGCAGACCCTGCTTAGCTAAGGGGACAAGTCATGCTTGCTACCACAAGACCAACTCTCCTCTTTGGCTTGCACACTGAAGGACTCCCTGGCATGACTCCTGCCTGCAACCTTAGAGAAGCCTCTGCCAGTCTGTGTAGACAATACTGAGCTAGATGGACCTATGGTCTGACTCAGTATATGGCAGCTTCCTATGTTCGATGCTCTGCCACGGAGCCACAGCCCCATCCCACAGGTTCCATCTTTCACAGGTCTCAATAGACCTGTGAAGTGGTACAGCCTGAAAAAGGTTGCACCACATGCAAATTCTACAGGTTTAAATTCGCTCTTAATGGCCAGGAATCGGATTTTAATATCGATAAAGGTTTAATCTTATCATCTGCAAAGATTTCAACATTGACACGGCTTTATTTTATCGCCGGCTCCAAGCTTTTGAAATGGCCAATTACAAATTTAACACAAACTTAGCTTTGTTTTTCAGTTGCTAACTGGATAGCGATGAGATCTGGAATTTTCTTTTTCCTTGCCAGCTTTACTTTTCTTAATCATCCCAACTGAACAATTTCCCTCCTGGCTACAGGTTTGCACATGAAATACACTAATGATCTTGAAATATAAATTTCATCACTGTGGAGAGCTGACTAATTTGTTTTGACAGATCAGGAATGCCAGGAACTTTCTTTTTGGTGGGAAAAAGTGTTTTTCCTCTCCAGTTATGTAGAATAGATGGGAATAGATTCATACACTGACAATCTATGAAAAGCGACCAAAGCCGTGGTCAAACAAATATAGCTACACCTGTATGAATGTAGTTTTAGGGTCAAAGAAGAGATCTGTATCTTTTCCCCTTGGACCAAATAGTAGCATCTGCAATGGGGTGGAGGTGGGATTTTAATGAAGAATAACAGCTTGTGACGGTGTGTGTGTGTGTGTGTGTCTTGGGGGTGGTGGTGGTGGTGTTGGTGGTAAGGGAGGGAGAATTCACCCCACTCCCAGCACAGCAGTTCCAATAGGATTTGGGTTCTTTGCAATTAACTGTAAAAGCAAACACAGAGATCTTGCTCTCCTGCATCACATCTAGCTGTAACTTCAGCACCAAAACAGATGAGATGTGGAAGGGATGTAAACTGTTTCTTGGTTTTTTATTACTGAAATCTGGCTTGCGGGGTGGGCTGGGGAATTCTGATCAGAGCAGTGGCCGGTGAGAGGGGCAGGGAAGGCATGCTTAGTCCAAACACGCCACTGCGCAGAGAGAAAAGGAGCTGCAAATTTTGAATGGAAAGCAATCGATACACACCTCCCTGCTCCAATTACATTCACAAACACACCACTGTATTTCAGTTACCTGCCCCCCACCCCCGCCAACAGGATCAGCAATGAGCCGGGGTGGATTCACAACGGAGCAGCCATGTGCAAAGAACATGGGCCACCAAGTGGGGCCAGGGGGTGGAGAGCTCCTATGTACCTCCTGGTGCTAATCGAGCTCTCCTCCATAGTCCTCCACCCACCCACCAATCGTCCCTGCAGCCCCCGCTTGGCCACTCACCCACTGCCGCCATAGGCTTCTGTCCACTCTCTCTAAAGTAAAGTAAAATTGTGCTGTCAAGTTGGTGTCGACTCCTGGCGCCCACAGAGCCCTGTGGTTTTCTTTGGTAGAATACAGGAGGGGTTTACCATTGCCTCCTCCAGCACAGTATGAGATGATGCCTTTCAGCATCTTCCTATATTGCTGCTGCCCGATATTCTTCCCATAGTCTTGGGAAACGTACCTTCGGGGATTCGAACCAGCAGCAACCTCTTGCTCCCTAGGCAAGTTACTTCCTCACTGCACCATTAGGTGGCTCCACTCTCTCTGCTCAATGCACAATTTTATATACCTCTAACATGTCTCCCCATAGCCACCTCTTTTCCAAACTAAAAAGCCCTTGGAACTCCCTTGGAACCCACTACACAAAAGAACGTCACAGTAGCAGTCCAACGGAAGTTCCATAAACTGGATGGGAGTGGAGACTGGTAGTCAAGCATGTAGCAGGATACAATCCATGCCCCATTGGCTGCATTCGACTTCAGGAGCAAGCAGCTGTTGAGACCTTGGAGCCAGTGTTCCCTCTAGCAGGGATTCCCAGATGTCATGGACTACAATTCCCAGAATCCCCAGCTGCAAAGGCTTTTGCCTGGGGATTCCGGGAGTTGTAGTCCACAACATCTAGGAATCCTGGTTAGAGGGAACACTGCTTGGAACTCTATTATGTTTGTCCTGGGAGCTCTGGGTGGTGTGAATAGTTCTCCCCTGTCCATTTTAGCCTCACAACAACCCCGTGAGGTAGTTTAGGCAGAGAATGAATGACTAGCCCAAGGTCATCAACTGCGCATCATACTTTGATCTGAACTTGACACTTCGTAGTACTCTTAACCTAATAACTGCTTCACAAAGGCTCTCTGGAGTTCAACATACTTAGGAACATAGGAAGCTGCCATATACTGATTCAGACCATTGGTCTATCTAGCTCAGTCTTGTCTACACTGACTGGCAGTGGCTTCTCCAAGGTTGCAGGCAGGAGTCTCTCTCAGCCCTATCTTGGAGATGCTGCCAGGGAGGGAACTTGGAACCTAGATGCTCTTCTCAGAGCGGCTCCATCCCCTCAGGGGAATATCTTACAGTGCTCACATGTGGTCTCCCATTCAAATACAACCAGGGCAGACCCTGCTTAGCTAAGGGGAAAAGTCATGCTTGCTACCACAAGACCAGCTTCACACAAATTCTCCTAGCAATCCTTACAATAAGGATTGCAAGGTAGGTGAGAATCAAGCAAATAACTTAATTAAGGAAGTTTAGCAAAATAAGCAAGTGGCAGCGGCAGAGGGAATGTCCCTTCCAAGGTCTATAGCTGCTTCAAGTCAGATCTGGCTTACGGCAGAGGCAAAGGGTTAAAGTCTACCACCATTTCCACTGTGGTCCCAGTCTACAGGGGCCCCCATTTATCTGCTGTTTAGTTAAGAAAGAGCAGACATGTTAATGTCAAGCACATGCTTTATGTAACATGTCATCTGAACCTTAAAAGGAAGATGCACAAATTTCCCCGTAGACTTTACAGCAGAGACACAAATGCCCAAGTCACTTTCACATATTATTTATGGTTTCCTCCTCCTATAACTACAGTTCCCAAGGTTCTCTAGGTATGACTATTAAACCAGTTTAAGTTTTAGTCAGATAGGCCCTAATTCGGCAATAGTGTCTTTTTAGGACTAAAACCCCCAACTTCATTAAGAGACCTTTAATAGTGTTATGGGTAGAAAGGCCTCTTGAGCCCTCAAGAACATTTTAGCCCGTTAGCACTCTCATTGACAAAAATAAGTGTCTAACACATGTTATTTTCCCTGATGTCTTTTTTTGAGCTTCAAAGACAGACATCTTGCTGCCTAATTATACATAACAAAAATCGGATATCTCCCCACTATACTTATGACAAGAGAACCCACTTTTACTTTGGTTCGAGATCAACAACATGGCAGCAAATAAAACACAAAAATGTTAATTAGTATATAAGCTATTTTATAATCACCACATGGAAGCCAAGCTTCCCAATCACTCTGTAATTTGAAAATCCCTTTTGTATTTTTAGTTCAGTCAAAACATACATTGAATAAGGTAGAGGGGAACTCTTCAGGATTACAGCATGCTTCTTTAACATACCTTTCCAGAACGCACAATAATTTTCTACGTATACATTCTAATTACTAAATCATTAATCAGTGACAAGCCACCTCTAAAGAATTGTTTGGGATGATGGTACCCTTTTATGACTTGATACACACAAACCTGTATTTTTAAGTAATGGACTACAAACTATCTGCAGCTTGTCATCTATAAGCCTCCCACTGGCTGAGCTGCTGTGATGTCAAATAATGTTCAACATGGTAAATGCACAGGGTGAATGCATCTGCCATAGCATACTGACTAGCATGAAACTTTTCTGAAGAATATGGTCAGTTTGTAACAGAATAACCACCTTAAGTGGCGCAGCGGGGAAATGCTTGACTAACAATCTGAACGTTGCCAGTTCGAATCCCTGCTGCTACTATATCAGGCAGCAGCGATATAGGAAGATGTTGAAATGCATCATCTCATACTGCACTGGAGGAGGCAATGGTAAACCTCTTCTGTATACTACCAAAGAAAACCACAGGGCTCTGTGGGTGCCAGGAGTCAAAATTGACTTGACATCACACTTTACCTTTACAGGGCTAAAGGATAGTAGGGTAGAAGGTAAGGGCACAGGAAGGAAGTGATAGAAACTGTTCCTTTCCACATTCAAGGAACTAAAAGCAAGTGATTACAGACTCACACTTCATTCTAAGAGCTTTGCTGAGCCATCAGCAGCAGCTTAATTGAGCCTGGAAGGTGTCAGAAAACCAGGCCAATTGCTGAAGCCCTGAGGCAATGTACTGTCTGCTCAATCTGTGAAGAGGCAGATTACTGCATTCTGAATCAAGTGATGCTTCTCATCATTCATCAAGAGCTGTTCCACATGAAGCATTGTAGCAGCGGGGAAGTAACTTGCCTAGGGAGCAAGAGGTTGCTGGTTTGAATCCACACTGGGGAAACACCTAGATTGGACAGCAGCGATATAGGAAGATGCTGAAAGGCATCATCTCAAACTGCGCGGGAGATGGCAATGGTAAACCCCTCCTGTATTCTACTAAAGAAAACCCCAGGGCTCTGTGGGCGCCAGGAGTTGAAATCAACTTGACAGCACAACTTTACTTTACTTTAGTCTTGAGCACTTGATTAAGAATAAAATCAGTGACAGCCTGTGAAGGAATGAGGCTTGAATCTCCTATTCGGTGTTAGATTTCTAGACTGCATATGTAATTGCTTGCTCCCTTCCTATATTCTGCATTAAAAAGCTGTGCAGAGGTCAAATGGTCATAGCTCCTGTTCTACAGTTAGTTTGGGAGGGGAAAGGGTTTTACTGGTTAACCTTTGGCATGAAGAGAGGGTCTGATTTGATTTTTAAAATAATGGAGGGAACTTGAGTTGTCCTGATTGGTTGTTTAGAAAAATTTGGAGGGGGGAAAAGAGAATAAAAGGAGGCTTGCCTGCAGCAGAGAGTTCAAGTTGGAGTCTTGGAGAGCCAGGAGAGAAGAGCTGCTGAAATAAAGAGCTGAGAAACCATGGGAAAGTTAAGCTGAAAACTCTTTTTGAGATCTGAATCCCCCTCAAAATAGCTGGAGGAATAGTCTGGAATTGAACCTCCAGTATTGGAAAGGAAGAGCTAGACCTGAAGCTGAGTAAGAGAAAAAGCCAGGCTTGCTGCAGATGCTGATTAGAGGTGATTATAAGAAAACTCCTGGTAAGATTCTGGGTTAAGGCACAGTATTAGGTGCAGGTTAGACTGGATGTGTTTTTCTCCTATTTTATTTGTTCCTTTATGCTCATATGGCTGATGTTTCTTTGTACTCCTTTCCTACCTAACTCTGAATGAAACAGAGGTTTGGAAGGCTGTTTCAGTAGACTCAGCCAGAGAAAATAGAAAAGTCTATTTGGTGGCAACGGTGAAGCTTAAAATGATGGGACTGGTTGAGACTGAGCTGAAATGCAGCCAGTCTAGTTCGACAGACTGCCCATTTCAAAAGATTAAAACAACAAGAGGGACAGTTACCTCAGTCTGGAGTCTCATGTATGCTCCAATGTAGATATGGAGCTCCTGAGTGCATGGACTGCTCCATTCATTTCAATAAAGGGATTTATGCAAGATCCAGATGCCCCAAGCAATATGCTTACAAATTTGCTCCCTTGGGAGGAGCTCTTATGGGACCTAATTTAATCCACCATGTATCCACTCCCACACTCATACGGAATCAATATATCAGGGTGTATTAATTTTGGTTTCCGTTCTGTCTAACCAATCCACCTATATGCTTTAACCATGCAGCATGTATTGCATCGAAACAAGGGACTGAATATCTTTATTATTAAAACAGAAGGCCCTTTGTACTCCAAGAGGAATACAACAGGATGTCCATGTCATAGGTATTCATTAAGGGGGAAAAAACCATAATTTCTCAACCTCAATAAAATGAAATATGAAAACAAGATCCAGTTTTGCTGGAGTCTGAATGAAAATATCCTACATCTGTAGGCAATCAGAAGAAGCTGGATGACATGTTCAATTAAGAGAATCAGAAAATAGGCTTGAGCGTGACTGTATATGTACGTCAGATATTCCCTAGACAGCCTATAGCTGCTTATCCTGTGAATTAAGTACTTTTAACAGCAATTAAGTTAATTCACAACGGAGCTGTAAAATATGAATATCTTTTGCAAGCTGTTTGCATCACTGCAATGCATTAAACACAGCAGTTTCGTGCTCATTTTGCTCCAAATTTCTTTGCTTTCACATTATATAATGGCTTCATCCACCTATTCTACTAAATGGATGCCACCAATGTTAAACACACATTTCATGGTGGGAAATGCAAATATGCTCCACATAATTTTGTATCTCCCCACCACCACCACCAGTTCTATACCATATACTTCCAATAGGAAAGAAATATCAAGCAAGCAAACAAGTGATAAAATGCTCAAGAGGTGCAACATTTGGGTTTTGCCCAGACCACAAAGTGCCTGTCTGAACAATAATGTCTTTAATAGGCTTTCCTCACCCTCTCCCTGCTCAAGCATTTCATTTAGAGATGTACATATCAGACAGTATAAAAATGATAAATAAATTTAAAAACTCATCTCAAACCTTCTTACTCAGAAGATCATATAAGCATGGGCTTTCTTATTTTAAAACAGACATTAAAATCAAAACCATCACACATTATTTCCAGATAATGCTCAGGCTATTTGTTTGTTTAATATACTTTAATCCTCTGCTCTTCAATTCTGGGATTCCCAAGGCACTTACAACATATCTGAAAATCATATAATAGAACGAATAAATAAAACAAAATTACTAACACAGAGAAGCAACAACTCAATAATGCAGAATTAAGACCATAATAAAAGGCTGGGAGATTAAAAATGTTTTCAGTGAGCACCAACAAGATGTTCTATTCAGAGAACAGAATTCCAAAACCAGAGCACCATCACAAAGAAGGTCCCATTTTTGTTCATCTCGTTTCCAACAGCAGAAATACAGAAAAGGGTCCAAGGTACATTTCAATGCATGGGCAAGATCTTGTGGAGTGTGGCAGTTCTGTTAGGCTTTGAAAGTCTTGATCCAGATGCCCCTGGGGGTCAGGCACTGACCTTCTCTACTCTGTGCTCTGATAGAAGGAACTACAAGCAGTCCATGTTGGTATATGAAACCCATGGACAAGCATCTTTTTAGGCCAAAGAGTCCGCTGATCCTGGAGAACCAATCCCATTCAGGATTTCATTTGCTCATGGAGCCTCTTTCACACTACTGATGTCAACATTATGATAATGTGGAACAGGAAGTGGAAGAGAGGCATTTGCAATTCAAATACCTTTAAAAATTAACATTAAAATTTTAATGTTTTAATTTGTGGATGATTTTTAAATTGTTACTGTTTTAAGTGTCTGTGTATATTTTAACTTGTTTTATGCTATCATTAACCGCCCAGAGACAAAAGTTTAGGGCGGTGTACAAATGTGATTAAATAAATAAAATAAAATAAAATGTGCATTCCACCCAAAGTAGGTTTTCCATTTATGTTACAAAGTGGTTTAGGCAAGAAGCACCTTAGTATGTATTCACACCATAGGCCTAAACCAATTAAAAGTCATTCTCTGGATCCAGGCAACCTTGGGTAGGGATATTTAACAGGATCCTCAGCATCTCCACCAAATAACTCACACTAACTGATAACTCACAGATAAGAGCATCTCACAGTTCTCTGGAGGAAGCCATGGCAGTTGGTATAAAAACAATATATGCTTGTAGGATCGGACAGACACTCAACCTCATGGCTCACAGACTTTGGAAGGAAAATATGGAAGAGGACAAACTTGCACTCCTTGTGGAGTGGCAGAGTCTATTGTGAGCCATCTTGAAAGTCAGACCTCTGAGGAACTGAATATAACATGTGGGAATATGGAGCTGGATTGTTCCGGTGGTCCATTTAGCCCAGTTCTGACTGGTAGTGACCCTCTGGGGTCTTGGGTGAGATTTCTCTTGCTCCTACTGCTATGGGTTCTTGTTTGGGAATGTTGGGAATTGCGTTGGCACCTTCTGCATGCAGAACATGTGCTCCACGAAAGAGCTGTGCCCCCCACCCTTCTGCTACTTTGGATCTGACCTTTCAGTTTGTAGATCTGCACAGAGATCCAGTTTGAAGTTTGCTGTTGTTTAAGAAAGAACAACAACTAGCTAATGAACAACATGCATCTGAGTGTACATCCACCACTCCCCAGGCCAAAATTCCCAGGATATTAGCAATGGTAATTTTTCTAACACAATCAGGAACATGGCTTGCAACACTGTTATAAACTCTGGAGGCTGTTTCCCATTGTATTGTTTGTATAAATAGTTTACTTTAACATCTGTTCCTTCGGCGTATATCATTTTTGTGAAAGAAAAAACCTGGAGCCAAATTCCACTTTTGATTCATAAACACTTGTCTAAGGCAAGCTGATGGGGGGGTCCAAGCACACGTCAGCAAACCCATCTTCCAAAACTCAGGCTATTCATTATTTTCATTCTCTGGTCTCAGCAACAACAAAAATTAAAAAAAGGAGGGAGGGAGGGAGGGAGATAAAAAGCCTTCCCCATCTAATTATATTAAATAGTGGTTAAGTGGCTATAATTAAGACAAGCTGTATTAAATAGTTGTAGTTCTTTTCTTGGCATTCAGACAGGCCGCACCAACCTCATTTACTGACAAACAAGTCACTCTCAAATTAAGTTACCATTAATGGACACTCTGGTGAGTTTATTTTATGAATCAGAATTTAAGCATGTTGGAAGAAATCCTTACTCTAGAAAACTCACTGCCAAAACACCCATTGACTTCCATGAATCTCAAGCTTATGCCTTAACCATCTGATTCACAAGGACAGAACTCAGTGCATTTCATGTTCAGTCACCAACATATTGCCACACAATAAGGCTGTTCACACGAGCAGCCCTACCCAGGCTTGGGCAACCCTTCCTGAGTAGGGCTGCTCGTGTGAAGTGTGCTGCTCCACAGGGAAGCCCAGGAATTACCCCAGGGCTATTACCCAGCTAGAAGGGCGCGAGTGCATGTGAATGCTCGGGTGGCCTGCTTGAAGAAGAATCCCTCAGTGCAAAGTGTGCCTCATGCAGTGCATTGTGGGATCCCTGGAGGCTGGGCAGCATTTCCCTGGTCTCTAGAATGCAGTGCCGTTCGTCGCAGTGGCAACTGTGTAATTGGCGGTGGGGCATCAGGATTGTGTGGAGGATGGTAGCCCTCCCTAACCACCAGGGACTTCGGCCATGTGAACGACTTTAATATAGGGCTGGCCTAGGCAACTTCTGACCCACCACCCATGTCTAATAGTTTACAAGGAGCTTTTCCGAATGGCAATTGAATGCCCCTTCACTACACTTAAGACCTGGGGGCGGCGAGGGGGAGTTTATACCAAGGAACCATTTACAGTGATATCAGGACAGGAGCAGAATTAATTCATGCAGCCAATGACAGTATTCTGCTCTGTTCCTGATGATTTGCAGTTACTGCAAATTATATGCATCCTAAAAATGTAGCATTTTGGTACAGTGCTCAAAATGGCTTAACATTTAGGCACTTTCTGCCGCAGTAAAGATGCAGTCTGGAAAAGCTCCAGGGGCTTGATTAAACGTCCTAGTTTTGCTGTGCGCCCAGGACTGCAAAAATAATATAATGCTAAGCTACATGTTGTTGTTTGTTTATTAAAAATACGTACAACCTGCCCTTTCATTTATATAAGTGCACATGGCATGTGCAAAGCTGGTTACTTTATATAAGTGCACACCAAACAATTAAAAGCAGTTTTTAAATGTTTCAGCTTCTTTAAGAAAATCATCCTTTCAAGCTCCCCTTTCTGGTCCACTTTCTCAGGTTTGGTTGGCAGTGACCAGAAAGAGGGTTTTTTTCAGTGGTGCCGCCACAACCATGGAATGTTCTCCCTGGAGAGATCTGCCAAGTCCCTGGCCTCATTCAAGAGGGCTGTAAAAACTCTGCTGTTCCACAAGGCTTTGGGGCTGATTTTGTTTTTAGTCTGCCGCTTTCAATCTGATTTGGCTTTTATCATTTGTGTGCTGTAGTGTGTTTAACTGAGTATCTTAATGCAATTTTGTGGTGCACGTGTGTGTGTGCACTCCTTTTTTTCGAAACAGCCGGATTCTGCAAGCGGAATAGGTTGACTTTTGCTGAATTAAATGCATAATAATTGACATTTGGCAAAATTATCAGACTTAATGGGTGGACCTTGGGGTAGGGAAGAGTAAACAGGCTTCTCTTTATCCCCTTTATAAGAACAGAAACATGGCTGCCTGGGACAAATAAAGATTTTTGAATATTCTCATCTAGGGACCACAGTTACATTTCTACATTTCTGATGCCCAAGATTTGTTCACCTCTGCATTACCATGCAAACTACTCACCACTACTCCAACAATCATCCCTGTCTTTTGCATTACCTCCTCTCGTATATTTGTATGTCCCTCAGCCTTCCCCCCTCCCCCCTGCCACTTTGGCCCCCTAAACTAAATAGCCTGATGGTTAAATTCACATCTGCTGGTTTTCCAGTTTTTCTTAAAGGGGTGTAAAATTCAGTGCAAGGTGACTTCCTTACCTTGGCACACATTATGGTCACTTGCCTCAAAACCAGATGCACACTGGATCAGATCGGGAGGAGTTCGCCGAATGATGGGATTGCCATTTCGGCCACCTGCAGTGTCAGTGGCTGTTGCTTCTTGACCATTGTTCATAATTATCTGAGCACTCTTGGGAAGGCAGAGGTATCCTCCAAAGTGGTTAACGCACTTCATCCCACCTTTACAAGCATCATTCACAATTTCACATTCGTTGATATCTGCAGTTAGCAACAACACAAAGATGAACATCAGAAACAGAACCTTCTAGGGATTCTGTGGATATCTGAGATGTTCCGAGAATATTATCATCATAATATAATTGATAATATTATTTTAAAAGGGGAGGTGGAGGAGGATGGGACTAAATGCACAAAATGTCCACATCTGCGATGAACCAATGCCTATGAACAGAGACCATGATGTGCAATTAAGCCAATGATACATAACAGGCATGCAGTGTAAAAGACACTAATTTTGAACTGCACTGTGAAAATCCCATATCTGTGTCTTTGGGATAAATTTCCCAAACATATGCTGCAAATGCGTGGGAAGGTAAAACAACTACTGATATTTCCACACCTGTGGAAATAAAGGGATAGGTCTTGGAAACCCTTGCAAGATTTCTGGTCATCTTTGGGGGAATAAAGGGGAGGGGAATTCCTACAGACAGTTTCTCCAGCATAAGAAGGTCCCTGAACATTAGAACAGCCCTGCTGGATCAGGCCCAAGGCCTATCTAGTCCAGCATCCTGTTTCACCCAGTGGCCCATCAGATGCCCCCGAGAAGCCCACAGGCAAGAGGTGAGGGCATGCCCTCTTTCTTGCTGCTAGTCTCCTGCAACTGGTATTTAAAGTCATCTTGCTTCTGAGGCTGTAGGTAGCCTATAGCCACCAGACTATTGATAGACCTGACCTCAATGAATTGGGCTATGCCCCTTTTATAGCTATCCAAGCTAGTGGCCAATACCACATCTCATGGCAGAAAATTCCACAGAATAATGTGATGTGTGAAAAAGTACTTCCTTTTGTCAGTCTTAAACTTTCCGGAATTTTGTTTCATGGGATGACCCCCGGTTCTAGCATTGAGAGAGGGAGAAATTTTTCTCTCTGTCCACTCTCTCTACTCCATGCATAATTTTATACATCTCTATCATGTCTCCCTGTAGTCACCTCTTTTCCAAACTAAAACCCCCCAGATGCTGTAGCCTTGCCTCATAAGGAAGGTGCTCCAGGTCCAGATTATTTTGGTTGCCCTCTTCTGCACCTTCTCCAATTCTACAATGTCCTTCTTAAGATATGGTGACCAGAAATGTATGTAGTACTCCAAATGTGGCCATACCATATATTTGTATAAGGGCATTAGATTATAAGCATTTTTATTTTCAACCCCAACTAAATTTTGTTATTCTCATTCAGCATTCTGTTTCCCACAATAACCCACCACCTTTCACTCTGGGAAGCCCACAAACAGGAGATGAAGGCTCTGGCTGTAGCTCCCCTGCACCTCGTATTCAGAGGTTTCCTGCCTCTGAACCTGGTATCAAGACTAGTAGCCATGCATAGTATCAAGATTAGTGGCCATCAAGACTAGTAGCCATCGATAGACTTCTCCTCCATGAATGTGTCTAATGCCCTATTAAAGCTATATAAGCTAGTGTCCATCACTGTGCCTTGGAACAGTGAATTCCACAAGGTACTGTCTCATGATGAACTCCTTCCCTCTGCCTATCCTGAATTTCCTGCAAATAGGTTTCACTGGATGACCCTGAAACCAACGGGTCACCAGCTGTGCCAGAGTTGGGATGCTGGTTTTCTGTTCAGCATGCACACTTTGGGGTTTTATTGCTGGGTTTCATTCCTGCAGGGGGCAATCCTGTGCATGGACTGCCCTCATGCTACTGGGGCTCACGTGACCAAAGGAGTTAACAAAACAGGAAGTGATGCAGGTCACCCACGGGGGAGAACAGAGGGCACTGCCTTCTGCAGAGTCATGCCATTCATCCCATATCATTCAGTTTGTCTACACCAGGGATTCTCAACGTTGGGTCCCCAGATGTTTTTGGACTTCAACTCCCATAATCCCCAACCCAAGGCCACTGGGGCTGGAGGTTATGGGAGTTGAAATCCAAGAACATCTGGGGACCCAACGTTGAGAATCCCTGGTCTACACTGTCTGGCAGTAGTTCTCTAGAGCTTCAGAGGTTATTTCCCAGCTTTACCAGGGGTTGAACCTGAGACTTTCAGCATGCAAGGCACATGTGCTGTCACCGGGTTATGACTCTAGTCTTCTGAGCAAAATGGGCATGATGGATATGACTCTCATGCACAAGGTTTGTGTGTATGGCCATGCTTTCTCCATAAAGAATTTCCAGCGAGGAGCATATGGAGCAAATGCCCACTATGCTGATGAACCTCTGGGTAGATCAGGGCCGGGGTCCCCAGTACTTCCGGCAGAGATAAACACAACAATGAGCAACTGGCAATGGTTGGCCGTACCTTTGCACCGCTGCAGGACGGGATCCCATTCGTAGCCATCTGTACATTGCTGCAGGTAAAACAAAGAAAATCAAGTAAAACGACCACAACACAGGGAACATATTGATGCATGGATCAATATATTTTCTGACCCAAAAGAAGAGCCATGCTAAATCATACCAAGGGTTCAGTACCTGCTTCCCACAGCGGCCAGTCAGATGCCTCCTGGAAACCCATGAGCAGAGCTTGAAAGCAATAGCTTGTCTCCTGCTGTTGCTTCCTGGCAGCTAGTATTCACTGGTATACAGCCCCTGAACATGGAGGTTCCGCACGGCCACCGTGACTAGTAGCCATGAGTCAGTGAAAACCTATCCTCCATGAATTTGTCTCATCCTCCTTTGAAGCAATCTAAGCTAGTAGCCATGAAGACATGCCATGGTAGTTAATTCTATAAAATAAATTGTGTGAAGAAGTACTTTCTTTTGTCTGACTTGAATCTCCTGCCAATGCACATACTGCTGCTCTATTGGGTTGTTGCCATTTTTCTGAAGGGTCCACGGAAGTGCGAAGCAAGTCCAGCCCCCACACGATGTGCCCCATAGCCCCGCCCCATGCTCTCTGCAAGTACATGAGAGGAGAGAGATTTGGGAAGAGGTCCTTCTGATGATTGGGAATGCTGAGTGCTCTGTGTTCCCAATCACAGAGAGGTTCATTCCCTCACCATGACGCCTGGCTTTTCAGGCAAACTCTGTAATGGACCATGTGGAGGGTGGGGCTACAGAGCACAATGACATTGTATGGGGGAGTGGGGGCTTGCTGAGACACTGCTGCTGTCCTTGTATCTGGGATCATCACAGTGTCTGAATGCAGGCGGCTGTTGCCCAATCAATGTTGATCTTTTTAAAATATTATGTTACTTATATATCCCTCGCTTACATGGAGCTCCCAGCGACATCCCACCAGAGGGACATAGGAAGCTGCCTTATGTTGAGTCAGATCCTTGGTCCATCTAGCTCAGTATTGTCTACACAGGCTGGCAGCAGCTTCTCCCAAGGTTGCAGGCAGGAGTGTCTCTCAGCCCTGCGATAGAACCTCCTTTCGAGGAGGTCCCAGAAAGAAACCTTCAAGGAAACGGGACGGAATGGGTGCCCCCATACTAGGGAATTGGAATGTTCCCCTTCTCGTAATCAGGTTAGTAAACCTGTATGTCATTTATGCAATGCTCCTGCATAGGAATAGGGAGGGAAGACGCGACCAAGAGGTTCACGCAGATGAGACAGTAAATCTCTTCTGGAAAAGTTTGTATGGTTATGTGCAAAGAGACAAGTGTATCTCTTCTAAACAGCAATGGGACAAATTGTGGAAATGGACGTCGGACTTAACCCCCCCGATTACCTGATGTGCCTTGAAATCCCCCACCCCCAAGTTACAGTACTACCTGCATAGACTTCATAATCTTGTGGGTTTCCAAATCCTTGTGTGTAAATTTTTGTAGATATATCATGTACAAACAACCACTTTGTATATAATTGTGCTTTGGCAACATACTGTATGCTTTGGTAGTTTGTTGGTTCAATAAAAAAAAAAAAACTTGTCCTAAAAAATATAAAAAATCTTGTCCTATCTTGAGGGTGCCAGGGAGGGAACTTGGAATCTTCTGCATGCAAGAATGCAGGTGCTCTTCCTAGAGTGGCCTCATACCCTAAGGAGAATATCTTAAAGTGCTCAGATGTATTCTCCCATTCAAATGCAAACCAGGGCAGACCATGCTTAGCAAGGGGGCAATTCATCCTTGCTACCACATGACCAGCTCTCCTCTCATCCAGACCAGCTCTCCTCTCATCCAATCCACATCTATTTAACACCAGAAATACTCCAGCATTGAATGTTCCCTGGTTATTCACTGGAACCATATGTATGTTTATAAAGATAATGTTCAATCTTTCCTTTCCATAAAATAGCAACCGACACACTTTCTCTAATTCAAAACACTTTTTCACTGCAGCAGCTAGGATCACCATACTGTATGGGGGGAGCGCGCGATGTTTTAGGCTGCAGCTTGATTGCTTGATAGGGGGAATTCATCTTACAGTGCATCAACATTGCTTGATAGGGGGAATATCTTACAGTGCTCACACATGTAGTCTCCCATTCAAATGCAACCAGGGTAGACCCTGCTTAGTAAAGGGGACAATTCATGCTTGCTACCACAAGGCCAGATCTCCTCTCCTCTCCTCTCCTCTCCTCTCCTCTCCTCTCCTCTCCTATGTTCCTGCCACTGCTGCTGTTTCTGTGCCATCTGAACCTGCCAGTATTGGTTGGAGAATGCTGGTAATCCACCTCACCCCAGCTCCATCAAGGTGACTTCAGATGTCTGGTTCCAACGGTCATGCTGAGGTGAGTTACCAACATTCTCCACCTGACACTGGTGGGTTAAGATGTCACGGGAACTGGTGGCGGTAGCGGGAGTGCGTGCTCGGTGGGAACCGGCACTCTTCCATACTTACTTGCTGCTATGTGTGAAGCAGGCCTAAAAACCTTTATAATCAAGTAAAAAGACATCATCAGCAACCAGTCGGCAAGAGGATAATGTCAAAATGTTAATTTTTAATGTTGGTATTCATAAAATGGCCGAGAGCAGACACCATTTAGAAGAGGCATTCTTCCCAGTTAGAAGAGGTATTCTTCCTTCACTCATGAATATTTCTTCTAAGATTGTGCAAAACTACAACGTAATACAAACATCATCTTAAGAATATACAAAGCTGCCTTATACCAAGTCAGACCATTGGTCCATCTAGCTCAGTACTGTCAATGCTGACTGGCAGTGACTCTCCAGGGTTTCAGGCAGGAGTCTTTCCCAGTCCTACCTGGAGATGCTGCCAGGGATTTAACTTGAGACCTTTTGCATGCAAGCATGGAGATGCTCTTCCACTGAACTGTGGCCCCATCTTAAAAGAAAAAGGTATGTTTGTGCCTTCAACATTATAATCTTGAGTATAAGGAGATTGGATCAATTTAATCAATCAATTAAAACTCATTTGATTAATTGACTGAGGTTTTTCCATGGGGGAGTAGCCCTATTTGGTGCCCATGGAAATGTATGTGGATTAGGCGACGTGCATGCCTGAGTCTGCCGTGCTAAGAGCAACATTTTCATAGCTCTATGGAATGAAAACAGCTCGAGTTAATAAATCAACTTGTCATCATGAGTCAAGTTCACCCCTGCCGTAACTTCGTAGGCATCTGTGCACTTTGTACCAGTTATGGATCTGCCCCAGCTTGTTGATGGCTGCGTTGCTCAATATGTGGGCTGCAGTGGTTTTCTGAGCAACTTTGTTACTCATGGTGCTTAAATCAGCAGCCCTTGAAATGGGGAAAAACCCAAACTGTTTCTGTTTATTATTCACAGGTGATGCTATCAATCTGCCAGATCTAGTAACAAGTTGGAGGGGAACGGGTCTCAAGTGTAACAAGGGGGCAGAGGACAGCTAATTGCATTATAATTCCAGCTCTCTGAAGGAATGACTGCATCCGGAGCTGACACAACTGGAATTACTGTAGCTACAAAAAGAAAGCCCAAAGCCCAAAGGAAAACAGCAGATTTACTGAAAACTCCCCCGTGCCTGTTAAATGCACAACAGCAGTCATACCCATTTAATAGCACAAAAAGAGGCAGTTCACAGATAACTTATCCTGGAGGAATCCTATTCACTCCAACATGACTGCACCATTTGTTGACTGTGGATGGTCAACAAATTCCCTCAAGGGACTCCATCTCTCTTTTACTGCAAAAGCAGTGGGAAAGGGGCAGCGGACGTGTTGCTGACTTGAACAGAACTGAAATCTGAGCCTTAAATATGCTTGTCAGGAACCCACCCTGATGCCCCTCCCAAGTCCAGGGAGGTGATTTGTTATATATTATTTTATAACAACCTGGTCTCTATGGTCTGGGAATTTATTAAGTTAACTGTACCACTAATTCCACAGTCTCCACATATTCACCAATCAAGTCCCTCACAAACCCCTGAACAACTCTCTCTCAGCTACATCTGTCCAACCTCTCACTCCTAACTTCTCATTCCAACTGACTCTCTCTCTGACTATCTGTTCCAACTGTCTTTATTTAACCCTCCCTCCTGAACATTCTATGACTGGCTGTTATGGCAACTCTTGCTTGCACACTCTCCAGCGTGCTCTCTCTCTCCTGTATGCATGTTTCAACACAATGCTTTTTAACTATACAAATTATTGGAAGAGGGGCCATAGCTCAGTGGTAAAGCACACGGTTTGCAAACAGAAGATCCTACATTTAAGCTCTAGCATCTCTAGCCAAAAGGATCAGATGATAAGAAAAACTTCTTTCTGAGACCCTGGAGAATCACCACAAGTCAGTATAGACCACGGTCAACCAAGGATGGTCTCCAGCTGTTGGACTGTAGCAGATTACAGCCTTCGTCTCACGTGAGGGAAAGAAATGCTGAATCATCCCTGCCGAGGTGCCTGGCTAGGATTCTCCTAAAACTATTCTGTATTATCGATAGGTTCAAAATGCTACCGCCACCACACCCCTTTTATTGACAGAGCTTGAACCTTCCTGGGCTTAGGGTGGAATCCCAGGGAAAACTCTCTTTATTTTGCTATTGGATAAGAAAAAAATCTTCCATGTGTAAGCCTAAACATGGTGGAAAAACTGATAGCTGCTGAACGTTTGAGGACGTGCTTGCACTTTTCCCTATGCTAAACCTCCTGAAGCCATAAGCCCTGGCTCCTTGCCTTGAACTCACCAAACTCTGGATGAGAGTTCAAGCTTCCTGCCCTCCTGTCTTTCAAGGATATGCAGAATTATTCTCCTGCAACCTCCATGGCCAAATGTCCTCCTGTGCACCTCCAGCCTAGATTCTCTAACAAAGAACTCCCTGCTTCCTGGCAACAGCTCTCTAGGTCCCACCTACCTGGTGTATTGATTGGCTGAGCCCTGGAGTTCACCAGCCTGTCAGTCAAGACATGGTTCATTTCCTGTTAACTCTTTAGGGGGACGGGAGGCTGATCACTACAGACTACAACTCCCATCATCCCCAGTTGCAATGTATTGTGGCTGGGGATGATGGGAGCTGTAGTCAAACAACAATTGGGCAGCTTCAGATTGGCCAGATCTGGCACAGATATTTATTTATTTATATACCTCCTGATATATCTGCTAACTCAGCAATAAGAACCTTTTAAAGTGGCGAATCTCTTTATTTAGCAACTAGCTCTATTCATCCCCAGGACAGCATCCCTCCAGTGGCTGTTGCTGGTGTCCATCATGTTTCTTTTTTTAGATAGTGAGCCCTTTGGGGATAGGGAGCCTATCTATCTATCTATCTATCTATCTATCTATCTATCTATCTATCTATCTATGTAAACCACTTTGGGAACAGTGTTCCCTCTAACATGGATTCCCAGATGTTGTTGACTACAACTCCCAGAATCCCTAGCTGCAATGGCTTTTGCTTTGGGATTATGGGAGTGGTGGTCAACAACATCTGGGAATCCCTGATAGAGGGAACACTGTTTGGGAACTTTTGTTGAAAAGCAGTATATAAATATTTGTTGTATATAAATATTTGTCGTATTCATATCTCTCTCACGGCAGTGTACATAATCCAAATTACAATATAAAAATAAAATAAACACAATTAAAACACTTTCACAGAATAAAACAAAACAAATTTTCCACAGCCCGAGGAGGTCATACTCCAATTGGTTGTGGACCGGGCATGCTCCAAAGACAGGACTGATTTCAGAATAGAAGGCATGGCTAGCTTCCTGCCTGGGAGGTGGCAAAACCCCAGTTCTGGTCCTGTCTTGCTCTGGAGAACAGGTTTGTGAAGTTGTTCCTTAGATTCTGTGCTAAACTTCTATCACTGGCCAGCTTTCTCTTATTAATTGGATTCTATCTTCCCCTTCTCTATCTTAGCATTGTGCCAGGGTGGGAACGAAGTCAAAATTCTATCAAAAAGCTCTAAATTCCTTTTGGTTTTCATTTGGCGCAATTAGGGTTTTTTTCTACTTTCATTTTTGGCCTCAAGCCTTGTTCTTTGGCTTCATGATGCAGCGTTCTCACACTGGAGCCCCTCTAGAGGGCTCTCTATCTGAAGGGCCGCACTCCAATTCCAGAGGCAAGTTGCTCCCTCACGACTCTCCCTCTGCTGGCAAACGAACCCACTCGGCTTCTCCTGACCACGAGCGCCAAATGCGCGAGAACCTGGTACCCCATGGCGGGTCCCTGGAAGCCTCAAAAAAGCCTCATACAAAAGCAAAGAAAAAATCTAAACACCTGGAGGAGGTTAAGAAAGCAAGCGGGTCATCTTCTAAGAAACGTCGGCACCGGCTTCCGCCATTCCCCTGAATGAGCAGATACTGCTCGAAGCAGTTTGTAAAGATTGCCCTCCCTGCCGCTTGCTGACACCTGACCAAGTTGCAGACAAGCAGCTTTTTGATCAAGGGGATCTGCCCCAGGTGCCTCCGATCCCTCCTCTCACCCCGCTTGAGGTGACTGAGTCTCCGGCTCACCCAGCAGAACCTGCTCCCCTCGAGCTGCCGATTCCTGTCATGGAGCCCCCAGTAGAACGGGAGCAACCCACGCCTCTGGTGGGGCCCCTACTGCCATTACCGGCTCTACCTCCGCCTTGCTTTCCGACAACTCTGGTGACTCCCCTTCCTTATCTCTCTTCCTCTTCATCGCAGCCTGTGCCAGCCCAGCCCAATCGACCTTTGGATCCGGTGGGGCCCACAGAATCCTGAGGACATGAGTAACGCACCCATACCTGGCAAGGACCCATTTCCGCCAGATACTGCAGCTTGGTTGGTGGATTTCATTGTTTGGCAGTGTGCTTCTATCATTAAGGCCCACATTCCCTCGCTGCCTCCTCCCTCCCCCACTCCTGCCCCCGGGGCTGATCACCACCACCCCTCTCGTCCCTCGTCTCCAGCCTCTAGCCCTCTTAGGCAGCCCATACCTGCTAATGAAAGGGGCCATTTCCAGCCTCGTCCCAAGGGCACGTGCAGGAAAAAGAGGGCCAGGTCTCCTGCCTCATCATCATCTGAAGGGGTGCCTTCTTCCAAATGGCCTGGGCTCCTTCTGATTACTCCATCGGTTAATCCACTGCCTCTGGCCAGGGCCCCCTATCCTGTACCAGCAGAAGTGCCTTCTGGCCCCTATTTGAATCCTTCCAGGCCACACATATTTCCGACCATGAGGCGGCCCTGAGTGACGCTAACAATGGTTCTCCATCAGACAAAGAGGAGGGAGAACTTTCAGACAAAAATGCCCCACCTCCTCTCCCTTCCTCTTTCTGCCTTTTCTCTTCTTCTGATTTTGAAATTATGCTCTCTAAAGCTAAGTGTGCTAATAATGACATTGCCCCTCTGGATGTAGCTCAATCTACTCCATCCCTGGACCATAATGTTTTTCCATCTGGCTACACTCCTGCAGCTACAGTTCCTTTCCCCCCTCTTTTCTAAGAGGTCATGTTAGCAGAATGGGCTGCCCCTACCTCTTCCCAACCCTTGGGCCTCATCTCTAAGAAGAATTACAACTTAACGCAGGATGTTTCCTCCCTCCTGGCAGTACCCTCAGTAGAACCCCCTGTGGCGCAACTTGTCTCTGCTTCTGTGGTAGGTAAAGAGGGAGATGAACGGCTGAAATCACCTGCGCAAGACCCATACAGCCTCAGCCATGGTGATCAAAGCCACTACCACTAACTCCATCTTTGCCAGGGCCTCAATGCTCTGGGTAAAGGAACTTGCTGCCACGGTACCCCCTGAGCTTACCAAACTCCGAAAAAGGGCTGAACAAATTAGCCAAGGCCACAGCCCTTATGGCTGACTTCAGTCTGGACTGCATTCAATATACAGCCTGGGCTATGGCCTCGGGGGTAGCAGTCCGTTGTTCCTTATGGCTGAGGTATTGGAATGTTGACTCTAGATCCAGGCTTAACCTCTCTTCCACTCCATTTACAGGTGCCAGGCTCTTTGGTGAGGCCTTAGATGCAATCCTAATCAAAACCAAGGATAAAAAGAAGGCCCTCCCGACCGTTTGTAGGGACTTTTGTAGGCCATTTATACTCAATTACCAGCCTTTTTGTTCCTTCAGAAACTTTTCCAGATCAGCAGTCCCCTCACCTAGAGACAACATACCACCCCTCCTAGCGCAACCAGTGGCAGCAGTGAGGAGAGGGGATATTTAGGGGATGATCCTCTCATTCTTTCCCCCTCTTCCTCCCAGCCCCACATAAACAATGACTACCCCCCAATGGGATACAGGCTTCTCCATTTTTACCCACAGTGAGAAGCCACCATGCAAGATCACTGGGTACTCTCCACCGTCGCTCACAATTATGCCCTAGACTTCCAACTTCACCCTCAAACTTCACCAGACCATGTCACCTGGTCCCTGAAGTCCAAGAACCCAACAAACATCTTCAGCTGAATCGGGCCATTCAACACCTGGTCCAGATCAATGCCATAGAACCTGTAACATCGACTGAATTATGGTTCAGCATCTACTCGCTTTTATTTCTAGTACCAAAAAAAGACAGATCTGGAAGGGTGATATTAGTTCTGAAGCATCTCAACCACTTTATTCTCAAATGAAAGTTCCACATAGAATATCTCTGTACAATCAAAGAAGCGGTGTAGCCCCAAGACTTCCTGGCTTGGGGCTTCCATTGATATAGCCGAGGCCTACCTTCACATCCTGATCCTACCAGCTCATCAACGGTACCTCAGGTTCTACTATGATGGCCTGCATTTTCAGTACAGGGCCCTTCCCTTTGGGCGCTCATTGGCCCCGAGGGTCTTTAGCAAGCTAATGGTGGCACTGGTCGCTGACCTCAGGATGGGCGGAATCTATATAGATTCATAATTTGATGATCACTTGATCAGGGCACCCTCCTTCCATCAAGCGCAAAAGGTGGTTCAACAGACCCCCCCATAACTCTGGACTCCCACAGTTTTCTGGTCAACCACCAGAAAAGCCACCTCATCCCACCCCAATTCTTCAAGCATCTGGGGGCAGTTTTTGCTACCTCACAGGCAACGGTCTCCTTGCCCCCAGAACGGAAGAAACTGGAAGCCCTCCTCTGCCCACTCCTGCACACACAGTCAGCAGACTTGATGACACTTGCTCAGTTTCTAGGGTACATGATTGCTTGCCTAGAGTGTACCCCATGGGTTTGTTGGCACTCACACCCCTTACAGTGGCTCCTCTTCCCCTTCCAGGAGGACATCATGGCCTGTGTCCATAAGGAAATTCAGCTTCCACCAGATGTCCAACAGTCTCTAAACTGGTGGCTGTCCTCCACCATGCTTTAGGGCCTTCCCCTGGTCATCTCGGATTGGATCTGGGTCACAATGGACGTAAGCCTCCTGGGCTGGGGTGCCCACTGTAATGGCCAGTATGCATAGGGCACCTGGTCCCCATGCAAGAGGACCCACAACATAAACTGGTTAGAAGTACGTGCAGTATGGTTGGCTCTCCTGTATTTTCTTGCCATAATCGACCACTCCAACATCCTAGTACACACGGACGTGACCACCAAATCACACATCAATCGCCAGGGCGGCACCCGGTCCAGAGAAATCATGGCTGAAACCTACAAGCTCCTCCAATGGGCAGAAAAACACCTCACCTCCATAGTGGTGGAGCATCTCCAGGGCATAGTGAACACTCAAGCAGATTGGCTCAGCTGCCAGTCCATAGACCTGGCAGAGTGGTCCCTGAATCCAGAAGTTTTCCTTTTGTCACTCACTGCTTCGAGAAGTCTCAGGTGGACTTGTTTGCCTCCCCTCACAACCATCTACTTCCCAGGTTCTTCTCCTGATTCTTCTCCCCTTGAGTGGAAGCAACGGATGCCCTGTTGGCTCCTTGGCCTCCGAGCCTCCTTTACACCTTCCCCCCGACAGCAGTCATGGGCAAGTTCATTCAAAAACTCTGCATCGAGAGAGCAGAACTGGTTCTGATCACCCCATTTTGGCCATGGAGACCATGGTTCTACAATCCAACACTTATCAATTCATCGTCCATGGTGTCTTCCACTATGGCCAGATCTTCTAGCTTAAGGGCCTATCCTCCATCCAGAACCCTATTGGCTCCAACTCTCCGCCAGGAGGCTGAGTGCACACTGTTAGCTCAAAAGTGCTACTCTATTTCAGTTCAAGATACCATTCTTGCCTCCAGATGTCCATCAATGAACTGCATTTACCAAGCCTCCTGGGCGGCCTTTTCCAGGTGTGCCTGAAGTCCTATCCTTCCTCCAGGCTGGCCTTGACATGGGCCTTTACCCTGGCACCCTGAAGCGACAGACGTTAGCTCTTTCTTCCATTCTCCGACTGTCTACAGCGACTTCCTCACAGCTGCATCCTCATCTCCAGAGTTTTCTCAAGGAAGCTTCTAACCTAGCACCCTCTACTATTCGCAGGTTTCCTACTGTATGTGGAACTTTAATAAGCTTCTCAATGCCCTTAACAAGGGCCCCTTCAAACCTTTAGCTGAGGTTGACCTTTGTTTTCTCTCTTTCAAGCTCCTTTTCCTGGTGGCTATAACTTCTGTCCATAAGTTCTCGGAACCCGGTGCCCTTTCCATCCATGAAGAGCTTCCAACCTGATGCCGTGATCCTGAAACCAGACCCCACCTTTTCGCCTAAGGTGAATTCCGCCTTTCATTGCTCGCAAGACATGGTGCTGCCATCATTCTGCCTGTCTCCAGTCCATCCTAAGCAACGAATGTGGCACCCACTCGACGCTCGACGTGCCCTACAGATCTATCTACATAGAACCAAAGCCATCCAACATTCTGATGCTCTCTTTATATCTTTCCACCAGTCCTCCCTCAGTGCCAAAGTATCCAAGAACACGCTTTCCAGTTGGATAAAATCAGGCATTTCTCTAGCCTATGAGTCTCTCAATCTGTCCGTACCCCATGGCATTACGGCTCATTCCACCTGCAGCGTGCCTACTTCCATGGTTTTTTCAGCTAATGTTCCCTTGTTAGAAATCTGCAAGGTGGCCACGCGGGCTTCCATTACGCCTTTCATCAAGCATTACAAGATTTCCTCGTTCCACGCAACCCAGGCCGCTCTTGGCCTCACTGTCCTCCAGCAAGTAGTCTGATTCACATCCCTTCATTCTGCCCCCTCCCCCATTTTCATCTGCTTGTGGGATACTATTGGAGGATGACCTCCTCAGGCTGTGGAAAAAGAAATGTTGGTCTCACCGTGAAAGGTTCTTTTTCACAGCTGAGGAGGTCATCCGGCCCATCCAGGGATGTTCATATTGTTTCATTGGGGCCGGGTGCCCTGAGTTGTTGGGTGGAGGCGACTTCCAAGGTTTTTAGCTTTGCAAGCTTTCTGTACATATACTCCTGCCTTTTATTTTCTCTTTTATGTGTTTTTTCTCTTATCTTTCTTTGGAGCACATCAGAAACTGGGGTTTTGCCACCTCCCAGGCAGGAAGCTAGCCACACCTTCAGTTCTAACATTGGTCCTATCTTCGAAGCATGCCTGGTCCACATCCCATACTATTGGAGGATGACCTCCTTGGCCTTTCACGGCAAGACCAACGTCTCTTTCGCAGAGTAAAACAAACAGTTTAAAATTAGTTTTAATTAAAAGCCTGAGAAAACAGGTGTATGTTGTTGGGCAAAATGAACCAATGGGCCGCTTCAGTCTGAGATAACTTCACATGCTCATCTTGCATTTTAGAGAATTACATAAACAAAAAGACAGGCCACTGTTCTGAGCAGTTTACAGTCCAAAAGTTGACAGTGAGTGGGACAATAATTATTTATTTAGGGAGAAAGGGGCCATAGTTCAGTGGGAAGCACATGGTTGGCATGCAGAAAGACCCTGATTTAGTCTTTGGCACCTCTAGAAGCTAATAGCACTATATTTAATGCTATTACTTAATAATAGCACTATATTAAATGCTGTGTGAAATCTTCATTTCAATTCCACTTCTGGTTGACTGTGGAAGAGCAATGGTTCAGCCATACTAAAGGGCTTTAGTGTGGAAGCCACTCAAGTTTCAGACAGCCCCACCAGACAGATATAGGTGCCATTAACTTCAGCCAAGCCTGCAGGATTCCTATTGGAAACGCTAGCACACAATTTTTTCCTAACGAAACATTACCGTAAATGTGATGGTTTCATCCACATCCTGTGAGAATACTCCAGTGAGCATCAGTGCAGCAAGGAACGTGAACACCACCATCATAAACCTTAGAAAGAAGAAAGACGAAAACCCAAATTTTAGAGAAATTTTGTACTCTGTGAAACACAAACAAAAACATGGTTGCCATTAGGAAAGGTGATCTTCCACTTAACACCAGTAAGATTTTGGGGAGATATGCAATGGGCTCCCCACTCCTCATGGTTCAGGCCGCAGGTACTTCTGGCAAACAGAGGTCTAGTTTTCACTCTGGTAGTAAACCTGTATGTGGGTTGTACCATTTCAGACTGCAGGGGGAGGGAGGATTCACATGAACGGATGCTCCTCTATACAAAGCAAATCCCTTTACACAGAGAGCTAGACGTCAGGGAGAAGGAACATGATGGACCTTTCTCCCTGACTTGTGTGTAGAGTTCTGTGTGCAGGGAATTTTGGGGGGTATGAAATCATGTGACCAGCCTCACCTGCAGTCTGAAGTGCTGCAGCTCTGTCACAGGTTTTCCACCTCAGCAAGAACTAGGCCGCACTATTTGCACACCAGTAGTGCTACATAGTATTGTTAAAGTGGCATGTATTGCATGCCACAAGCACAACATCCTGGTTTGGGTTTAAAACAAACAAATAAATAGGATCACTGTTGAACCTGAATATTACTATACTATTACTACTACTTTTCTTCCACAGAAGTTTCCAAAGTGGCCTACATACCCTGTAGTTCCCCTGTAGTTTATCTATCCCCCACACCCACCCCCGTTAGTCACTTTAGTTTTATTTAGAATGTAATTTTAATGCTGTCTTGTTTTGCATGTTTTTGTACACCGCCCAGAGTCTTCGGAGTGGGCGGTATATCAGATGTTTCAATAAATAAATAAATAAATAAATAAATAAATAAATAAATAAATAAATAATACATAAATACAGTTGTCCTTCGCCAACCGCAAGGGTTCTGTTCCTAGAAATCCTCATGGTTGGCGAATTTGAGGTAGGTGAGACATTGAGAGTAATGGGGAACAGGGGGTTAAGGAAATCGCAATTGGCAAAGTACCTTAAAATGAAGAACAAAATAGAACAAATCCCCTGACCCCCAGAAATGACCCCTGACCCCAGAAATTGTCCCCAAAACCGCCCAAATTTTTGAAAAAAGGTGCCTAACTGTGAATCTTCAGCTTGAAGTTGGCAAGGGTGGAGAGAGTTTCCCAATCGCGGATATTCAAATCTGCAATTGGGAAACCCATGATAGGCGAAGGATGCCTGTAATCTGATTCCTGGTCACCAAAGGGCTCACATTCTAAAAAGAAAAACAAGGTAGATAACAGCAACAGCTATTGGAGGGATGCTGTGCTGGGGTTGGATAGGGCCAGTTGCTCTCCCCTTGCTAAATAAAGAGAATCACCACTGTACAAGTTGCCTTTTTGCACAGTTAGCAAGGTACATTATAGTATCGTATAGTATAGTATAGTATGGCACAGTTACTATAGCAGTATAGGATAGCAGTTGCTATAGTTATAGGCAGTGTTCCTTCGAAGGCGCGCACATGTGTGTGCACTCACATGGTTTTTGATGTCCGCTCAGTTAATTTTAGATCCTGCTCAGGCTGAATCAGGAAGGTCCCCCTCTGAATACAAATGTGCACACAGTGCCTTGATACTACTGCCCAGAACAAAACTCATTTCGCATACAGATGAAAAAAATTAGGGAGATCACTCATTATAGGTATAAAAAACCTGTAACCCCAGCTTTTTCTTGCAAATCAATTCCAAATCTATCTATGGGTGGACATTTAAACAGGACTGAAAAGAATGGCACACACAGGGAGTGTTCAGATGATTCTCCCCATAAATATAAATGCAAAAAGGGAGATAAGGGACTGTGTCAGCTGGTCCTGTTACTAATGCATTCTTAGTCCCAGCTGTACAGGGTTTTCGCCCAAATGGCGAACCCACACATTTCTAATGCACATTTGGCTCAACTCATTAAAACTGGGGATGGTATGGACCTGGGAGTATGCCAATGTCAGGGGTGGGACCAGTGGCCATGGGCCTGCTTCCTTACTACGTGCTGGGTATTCTCCTGCTAAGCAGACAATTTGACACCTTTTCCAGTGATGGCTCCCTTACATTTAGCAAGGGGAAAGCAACCGTCCCTGTCCAACCCAGAATAGCATCCCGCTCAGTGGCTGGTGGGGGTTTAGATTGTAAGTCCATTTAGGACAGTGAGCCATCTCCCCATTCCTTTTTCTATGTAAACCACTTTGTGAATGTTCTTGCTGAAAAGGAGAACAAACAAACAACGATGAATGTGTCTGAGGGGACATGGAGGAATATGTGAACAGCCCCTCCTCACACACACCAGAGTCTGAAATAGCATCCTTGGAGAGACAGTGGAAAATTTACCTGAAGCCGGGGGCAGATCAAAGCCCTGGAACACACTAGGCAAAAGCTCCTGTAATTCAGTAATGCGGCAAGTCTTTATGGATATCTTTCCACAGCTGGGGAAAAAAAAGATGATATAATAATATATCATTAAACATCCCTAACACGCAAACTCTTGCTCTCTAATGCAACATAAGCTGCATGTTGCAGTATTTGTGTCTGTGCCTGTATATATTTTATGTTGCTTTCGGCTAATATGTAAAGTGTGTATTGTTTTATTTTATTTTTTGGTAACTTTTCTAATGAAAAATAAGCTGACTGTTAGTAAGTGTTATACGCATTTGCTACATCTTGTCAGATGTATCTTTAAAATATTTGTTGATGAAAAATGTTGAAACACAGTTCCATTTGTAACACCCAAAGGCGATTCCCACGATCAGTGGGAAGCGCCATAAGGGGGTTTGTGGGGAAAGTGGGCTTAGCCAGCTCTCCCCTCAGACGATCACTATTGCAGTCCTGGGCGGCCGGAGCGGACAAACTCAGAAGAAGAAGAAAAACAGGGTGAGAAATAAGACAATAATGTTCCTAAGATATGACAAAGGCTCACTGAAACATGTTCTAACGTAACACTAAAGTGCACAGAAAAGCAGAACAAGATAATAAGAATTAGATACCAAACTGTACTCCTGCTCACATATAAAAATTTACTTCCCTGAAGACATATTCAGAAATCTGCAACTACCAAACATTTCACAAAATAGATGACTGGGTGTAGAAGTGGGTTTACTTCAGAGGTTGGCAGTTTTTTCTAGATGGATGGCCAATCTATGGCGCATACATCAGGGGAGGAATAATTTTAAAAATCAGCACAAGGGTCAAGGGAAGGATTCTTAAATATGGGTCCCCAGATGTTGTTAGACTACAACTCCCATCATTTTCAGCCTTCAGTCTTTGTGGTTGGGGATGATGGGAATTGTAGTCTGGGTCTGGGGACCCAAGTTTGAGAATTTCCAGGTTACGGGACTTCTCTCTCCCCCTTTCCCTGCACTGGACCACTGCTTTAGACTGCCTTTTGGGGGCGGGGGGAGAAAAAAGAATCAGTAAGTAAAAAAGGTGCCTCTTTGCCCAGTTAGCAGGGGTGCTAATAGATATAGTGGGCATAAGAGAAACAAGTGAGAGTAGATAAAAGGTGATTACATATAAAACAGTACATATTAATACTAAAAGGACTAAAAATACTAAAAATAGTAGATAATACACCAAAAGCATGAGGGCCTAAAAGCCTGAGAAACAGTAAAAGTCATAAAAACACATGAAAAGCATTTTTAAAAGGGGTGGGGCATAAAAATAGATGTAATAAAGTTAAAATAAATGAGAAGACAAAAATACATAAAAGACTGAGTAATAAAACTGGAAAACAGCCAGATTAAAGGTTATAAGGCACAGGAAAAAAGGAGGCGCTTGAGCAATTGCAGGGCCTGCCCAGAGTCAACGAGGGCCAGATTAAGGCTGACAGGACTCACTGCCTGTCATCCGCCGACGAATGCTGATCGCAGCCGCAGAGTACCTGGCGACACTATATGTGATGGCAGGCTTAGAGTCAGAGAAGTAGCAAGGAGCTGTAGAATCGGCTCAGATGACCGGGATACTTGCTTAGCAATGGAAGGATGAGGGAGGCACGAATGTCTCTATATAGAACCAGCAGTAGAGGAGAACATGCTCAGTAGTTTCAATCTGCCCTAGGCCACAGGGGCATAGCCGCTCTGCAGATGGGGTCCTTCTATAACAGCCTTCTAGCACTGCTGAAAGGAGGCCATGACAGCAGCGAGCCAAAGTCAACACCCTCCTGTGCTTTGGAACCTCTAGTTGGGTGAGGTATGCTGCTGGAGAAGCAGAATGTCGAAGCCCGTCACTGATATTAAATTTTGGGACCCTGCTGAGATAGTTTATTATTATTATTATTTATTTACACAGTCGGACAGGTGTTATTGACTGGTTTGTTTTATCCAGACATCGAGTCCTTCCCAAGGACCTGGGATGGCTGAATTTTATGTTCAATGTTGTTGCTGTTGTTATAGATATCGTCGCAGAATATAGGCTGTTCCCAGGAAAGCTGCTTTTTGTAATTGGCTGATGGTGATTTCTGTGGCCCCGATGGTGCTGAGGTGCTCTTCAAGGTCTTTTGGAACTGCACCCAGGGCGCCAATTACCACTGGGATTATTTTGGTCTTTTTCTGCCACAGCTTTTCAATTTCAGTTTGTAGATCTGTGTATTTTGTGATTTTTTCTATTTCTTTTTCTTCTATTCTGCTATCCCCTGGTATTGCTATGTCGATTATTTTAACTTATTTTTCTTTCTTCTGGACTACAGTTATATCTGGTGTATTGTGTGGCAGATAAATATTATTTCTTGTTTACAAAGTCAGAAAGGTGTTATTGACTGGTTTGTTTTATACAGACATCGAGTCCTTCCCAAGGACCTGGGATGCCAGAATTTTATTGTCAATTGTTATAGATATCGTCGTAGAATATAGGCTGTTCCCAGGAAAGCTGCTTTTTGTAATTGGCTGATGGTGATTTCTGTGGCCCCTATGGTGTTGAGGTGCTCTTCAAGGTCTTTTGGAACTGCACCCAGGGCGCCAATTACCACTGGGATTATTTTGGTCTTTTTCTGCCACAGCCTTTCAATTTCAATTTATAGATCTTTGAATTTGGTGATTTTTTTCTATTTCTTTTTCTTCTATTCTGCTATCCCCTGGTATTGCTATGTCGATTATTTTGACTTGTTTTTCTTTCTTCTCGACTACAGTCATATCTGGTGTATTATGTGGCAGATGTTTGTCTGTTTGTAGTTGGAAGTCCCATAATATTTTTACATCTTCATTTTCTTCTACTTTTTCAGTTTTATGGTCCCACCAATTTTTGGCTACAGGTAGTTTGTATTTTTTGCAGATGTTCCAGTGGATCATCCCTGCTACTTTGTCATGCCTTTGTTTGTAGTCAATCTGTGCGATCTTTTTACAACAGCTGATTAGGTGGTCCACGGTTTCATCTGCTTCTTTACAAAGGCGGCACTTGCAGTTTGTGGTGGATTTTTTGACTTTTGCTCTTATTGCATTTGTTCTTAGTGCCTGTTCTTGTGCAGCCAGTATTAAACCCTCTGTTTCTTTCTTCAAGTTGCCATTCTTAAGCCATTGCCAGGTCTTGGTGATGTCTGATTTTCCACTTATATTGTGCAAATATTGACCATGCAGTGGCTTATTTTTCCATTTTTCTGCTTGGTTCTTGATTTGTTCTTTCTTGTAAGCCTATCGACATCACTGGGGGGGTGCAGAGCATGATTGATGGTCATGGTTTTCCTGGTCTTACTATCTAGCGTCTCTAGCTCTGCCTGGGTCCAGTCTATTATTCCTGCAGCGTATCTGATAACAGGTATAGCCCAGGTGTTTATGGCTTGTATGGTGTTCCCACCATTGAGTTCGGACTTGAGGATTTTTCTAACTCTCCTGATGTATTCACTTCCAATTTTTCTTTTAACTTCAGTGTGTGCGATGTTATCAGCCTGGAGAATGCCCAAGTATTTGTAATGTTCTTTCTCTTCCAGGTTCTTGATCTTGCTTCCATTGGGCAGTTCTATTCCTTCTGTTTTTCTTATTTTCCCTCTGTTCATTATTAATGCAGCACACTTGTCTAGTCCAAACTCCATTGCTATATCGCTACTGAATATACGGACAGTGTTTAGCAGTGATTCGATTTCTGATTATTATTATTATTAATTCGATTTTCTATATCGCCCTGCCAAAAATGGCTCAGGGCGGTTTACACAGAGAAATAATATATAAATAAGATGGATCCCTGTCCCCAAAGGGCTCACAATCTAAAATTTTTTGGCGCTCAGTGTCTATAATGAGCTACTTGATGGTTGCTTTTGCCTGCTCGTAGCCCATGCTGAGCAAGGTCAAGGGGGAAAGGCCTTGTTATCAAAATTTTGTTATCAAAAAACTAGTTTGTTATCCTGATTAACTGGGGATGTAGGTTAGTCCCCGGCCCCTCCTTGTCAGCCCACCCAACCTGAAACCCCAACACCCAAAGCGGCCCGGACGGCTTTGAAGTCTGGAAGGGTTGGTTGCAAAGGGGAAGGTGCAGAACATGAGTTCGACTATTAATCAGTGCTGCCTGGAGCCCCACAACAGCAGGGGCCCCTACAATTGGAAGGTTTACCTTATGAGAGCGCAGTCAAATGGAGAGCTGAAAACACATTAGCGTTTCTGTTTTCTCCAGTGGACTGGCCCTCTCATGAGAAGGCAAAACCCCCGCCGTCAAGAAGACGACAGTGAGGCTCTACACACGAGCGGTATGTAGAGCCTTACTGGCTCTGCGGGGAGAACAGGCTTAGCCCGCTCTCCCTGCAAATGATTGAGCAGGGAGCCCTGCGTGGCCCAATCGGCCGCCCACACGACTGCCAGCAACACATGGCCCCCAGAAGTACCAGGATGTCTTACACAAGGAGGCTTACAGCCTCCCAGCTGAGGGTTACTCGTGTGTTGCGTTAGACGGGCTAGCCACACGGGCTAGACCAGTGGTTCCCACAATCACGGGAAAGCAGGCTAAACTCCCTTGGCCCGCTTTCCAGTGATCGTGGGAATAGCCTCAGTGTGTTGGGTCTTTCTCACTGCTTTGCCCAGGTCTGCTAGCCTGGTGGCATCACTGGTTACAGTTGAACAAACCCCAGGCTCCTTTGCCTTCCTTAATATACATATTCTGCTCCTAGGAAGTAAATAAGAGCTGTTCCTGGAGTACCAGATGAGAAGTCCCAGCCCTTCTGCAGTGCAGCAACTGGTGTCTTCCCCTGGGAATCTCGGACATGCCCCTCAGTCTGGCTTCCCCCCTCCGCCCCACATACCTTTGTGTACACTAAGACCAAAGAAACTACACTCCATTGATAAGACCTGAGAGTCCCAGGAATGGGGCTAGATCGGGTGTTAGGTCAATGAATGGGCTCTTTGCATGTGTTTCTACTCTCCTTCTTTTATTTAGGGCATTTATTTAGGCCTGGCAGCGCCGCCGAAGCTGGGCGGGGGGGGACTTTGGGGCCCTTGCCCGGCTGGGGAGACCGGCCGCGGCATGGAGGTGGTCGACAGCGGCGGGAGGGGGAATGGTGGTGGGGGCCTGGAGTTCACAACTGCACTAGCGCCCGTTATTTAACGGGCCAAAAATCACTAATATAACCATAAGATACAAAGCAGAAGCAAAAAAACCATTCATTTAAAAGCCTGGGTAAAAAGCCAGGATTTTACTTGCTTTCTCAAAACTGTGATGAACATTGGGGAGCGAATGTCCACCTGGCAAGCATTCCAAAGTCTGGGGGCAATGACTGAGAAGGCCCTGTCACAAATACATGACAGGTGATCCTCCCTCACTGTTGGCACATGGAGCAGGACCCCCTCTGATGACCTCGTCGAGCGGGCAGAAACCCTTCGGAGCAGGAGCTCCGGATAACATCCGAGCTGCTACATTTTGCACAGCTGCAGTTCTCGAATAATCTTCAAGGGCAGCCCCACATAGAGCACATTACAGTAATCCAGCTATGATGTGATGAAATTATTAATTATTATATATAAAATTTCAAGAAACACATACAAACAAGATATCACAGCCCCACTGCCGCTGACGCTAGCCCCATATCTTTAGAGGGCTCCGCAGGACCTTCTCCTAGCAGCGGCGGGGTCACTGGTCCTCTGCTCACCTCCTGCCCCCACCCTGCCAATTGCAGCAGGCCCTGCTGGCTCCCATGGCCGAGCGACCTAGCGTTGCCTGACACTGTCGAGATCTCACGATACCTGGCATGTGTCTCACGAGATCCCGGGTCGAGTTCTCACAAGACCTCTGGCAAGAACTCCGGATCTCGCATGAATGGCCGTGAGATCTCGCAGCTATATAAGGACAGCCTGGCCCGTGATCAGGGGCCAGACCACTGAGGGCTGTCGAGACAAAAGCCCTTGAAGGGTGACTGAGGGAAGGGCTACCTGTGAAGTAAACACCAGGTCCTGACTGAGGAAGTCACCAGGGCTTGGGAGCTCTGAGGCCAGACCCTCCCCTCCACAAAGAGAGACAGAATTGCACCGTGGAGCAGCTCTACCCAGTGGCCTTGACACAAGACTTTGGGAGAAAGTATTTTTCCTGCTCATGAGCTTCAAAGGTTTCAACTCCATCTGGAATTAAGGCTTAAGCCTTTGATTTGCTATGGAATTGGGAAGGGAAAACATACGATCTCATCAGGTCTCTGTACCAACCCATAAAATGCAAGATAGAAATAGGAAAAAAACCTAAGGCTTTTCAAACAAGGAAGATGTGTTGAAGGTAGGGTGGGGGGATCCATCCTCCAGCTTATTTCCCAAGTCTATAGTATTGATTGTGTAGGCAGCTAGGAACAGCCATCAACTACAAGGCTGTCTCCAAAGGATTGCAATGCCAAGTGTTTGTTGTATACACTGATGTCATGGTCATACTGACAGTCTGGGAGCTCATTTGAGACCGCGGAGGATTCCTTCCTGGCCTCCTTCATGTTGGAGATGGGTGTTCCAGTGCATTGACCTTTTGCACCAACTATCCCAATGACCACTAGGGGCACTGGGAGTAGAGGTAGTGAGTGAGGGTCTCCTTACCTGTCCCTGCTTGTCTCTATTCTATGACCCCTGCCTTGACTCCTCAGCTACTTCCTGTAGTGAGTCAGTCTTCTTCCTTTCCTCCTAGAGAGAAGATGAAAACATCTCTCTCTCTCCCTACCTCTTCACCGAGGCTATTCACACAATTGCTCAAAACCGGGCTAAGGGAGTCCAGCCCAGTTTTGAGCAATCGTGTGAACCACCGGGCTCGCAGGCGAGCCTGGTGGTTCTCTGGCGGCTACCTCGTCTAAAAACCCCTACCCTTAAATGCGGCTTGCACCTGCAGCTGGCACACTTGGGGTGGGGGGGAGAGGGGAGGGGGGATCCTAGGAAGGCACTGTGCATTTTCATGGTGCTTTCCTGAGGCTGGGGGGGGGGGGGAACCACATGGCGGCACTCCCCTTCCTGATGGAGTGCCCGACCAGAACAACAGCTTGTCTGGGTGGCTGATCCGGCCGCCCAGAAATGAGCAGCTGCTCATGTGTGGGGAGAGTGGGCTAAGCCTGCTCTCCCCACACAGACCCCGTAGGCGCTTCACAAAGATCGTGTGAAGCGCCTCAGTATGTAGCTGACAGATAGGATAGGTCTTTCCTATCCCAAATTTATTTCACTAATAAACCTATTTAGATTAGATGCTACAGTGATCTCCATGAGCGTTACTTAGATAGTTGCAACAACTAAGCTCTGCCCTCTGTAACTGGAATGGGAGCTTCCTTGGTGCTTTGCTAAATAATCACAAACCCCAACACTTTGCAGCCACTTATTCCAAGGGTTCACATTATGCATCTCAGCTATTTTCTCCCGCTTAAGCAGCAACACCAGCCAAGGGCTCTATGTGAATAGCAAGAGAGGCTTGGGCAAAATTCTCCACTGATGCATCTCACCTGCTGACTCCACTGCACAAGCCAAAGCACAAGAAACAGGAGAGTGGCTAAGACTCATGGTAAATAGAGGGCTACACTATTTACCAAATATACCAAATATACTAAAGCTGTTATTGTTCACAGCAGGGAGGAGAGGATTAAAGAGAGCTTTGCATGTCTCATGGCTTTTGCAGGAGTCTGTGGGTGAAGCCAATGTTGCTGAACCTGCAGTTCAACTCACAATATGGCCCCTGTTAAAACAGTTGCTGGCCAGGGTGCTACCCAGAAGGGCATCCAAAGGTTTGCAAGCAAAGAAGTTCACCAATCCCCAAATTCATCTGCAAATCCCTAAAATCCAGCGATGCACTACAGAACAGCACAGAGAGACAATTGCTTAAAATAAGGCCAAAATCTCAAATGAAGCAACCTTCTATAACAAATGACTGGAGAATCTGCATGTTTTTAATAGGATTTGCTGCTTTAGGCTATTTGGGACATACAGGCTGAGATGATAAAGAAAATTACTCAATGCATTTCAATTGAAATCAAAAGGACAAGTTAGGCAATGGTAATTTCCGTGGTTAGGTAATTTCCCTCATCATGTCAGCCACTGCCTGCTAGCCCCATTCACCATGCAATTAAGAAATAGGGTGTGCCCATCCTGTGCCCCTCACCAGCTGCACCATTCCACTCGCGTGGTTTAAATTCTCATAGTACTTTAGTGTTTAAACCAAACGAGTGGAACGGTCCAGACATTCTGACCCCTTTGTGATTATGGGGAGCAGGACAGAGTGGCAAGGAGTGGGGTGTGCAGGCCTTTGTTCTTCATTGTGCAGTAGGTGGGGCTGGCATGGCACTGGAATCAGAATCCCACTTGTGACTACGGGGAAGAGAAGAGGTGGGCAAAGCAACTGGCGGAGAGGGGGCTCAATAAATGTATTGCCTGGTGTGGCCTGGGACTGCAAAAACAGGGGAAGAAAGGGGGGATCCAGTCAGTCGTTGCTGGCAAGGGAGGGGTAAGAAAACACACACCGTGATGAGCCTATGTCTCAAGCTGACATTACACTAATGGTTGAGAACTCACCACGAGGATGAAAAGAAAGAAAAAAGCGTATAGACAAAACTAAGGTGTCTTCAATACATAGTCGTGGAGAGGTGCTTCCCTGTGGTTCAAAGCCACATCACTGGGGAAGTTACGTGAATGAAGCAACCATCCCGGCAGGGCCAATCAGAATCTGATCATCCCCCCCAGATAATGGCCCACCTGGTCAGATGTCAGTTTTCCACCATGGAAGTGCCAGTCCGGTCTGATCATTCCCTCTGCAGACAAGCACCATTGTAACCACCAGCAGCGAGATGGAAGAGGAGATTGACATGTTGGGGCAGAACTTCCAACCCGCTCCCAATGCTGTAAGCACGTAGACGCTTATTTAAAAAAAACATCCACACAGGGCTATTACCATGTTGTGTTCAACAAGTGTGTGCAGGCACAGCGATTCACTCATTGGAGCCCCATTCAGAAGTAACTCTTCAAAGCACCATTCACAGTTACGGCTCCGTAGCAGGGAGGAACTCCGGCCTTGGCACTGTCATTCACCCCCTTTCCGTAGCCACTCACCGTTACAGCGACATTTGTGAGCCCAGGGAAATGCCGTAACTGTGATGACCGCCACTTCTATGATTAGCAGCCTGGAGTGATCCAGGCTGCCAATCACAGAAGTGCCTGCTTTCACACTTACGATGTTTTCCTGTGCAAAATGCCACTGTAACCATGAGTGGCTAGAAAGAGGGGAGTGGATTATAACATTGGAGTGGGACTTCCTCCCCACTACAGAGGTGTAACGGAATGGTGCTTTGCAGATTAACATTCAAATAGGTTTATGTTGGGTACAGCAGTACACTTCCTATGTGCCCCATGGATTTTATGAGCCTGTGCCCAAATTCACGTTTAAATCGGGTGGAGGTACATCCCCCTGTAACAAGCAGAAGGCTGCCGGTTCGAATCCCCGCTGGTACTATATCGGGCAGCAGTGATATAGGAAGATGCTGAAAGGCATCATCTCATATAGTGCGGGAGATGGCAATGGTAAACCCCTCCTGTATTCTACCAAAAGAAAACCACAGGGCTCTGTGGGCACCAGGAGTCAATATCGACTTGACGGCACACTTTACCTTACATCCCCCTGAGCTTGTCAAAAACAACTCAGCATGGTGGGCTCCCATTCTGGCTGCACTGTTCACATCCATTGACAAGCACAAATCCCTGAGGACCGGGGGTTTGCAATCAAAGTTATCATCTTTTAAAAAGGCAAGAGGGATGACCCAGCCAATTATAGACCCATCAGCCGGCTCAGCACAGTCAGCAAACTCTGTGCTGGACACCTATACTAGAAATGAAGGGAGTGGCAGGAACAAGAAAACATCCTGGGGGAGGAACAGACTGGATTCAGGGAGCGATGATCCACAATTGACCAGTGCCTTGTCCTCCAGCACTTAGTCAAAAAATACTCTATTTGCAACTCAGTCTCCCTATATGCAGCCTTCGTTGATCTGAAGTCCCCTTTTGACTCCATCTTTCGACCCAAACTATGGGAAAAACTGGAAGCCTCCTCGATTGACTGATGCCTGCTATCCCTCATCTGTATTCGGCACAATGACACATCTTCAAAGTTAGATGCAGCTCCCAATGACACTTATCTAACGCTGTCCTGACCCACAAGGGCATCAAACAAGGTTGCATATTGCTCCTCTCCCATTCAGCTTCTATATTAATGACATGATGGGCCATCTAAACAACCCAGATTTCCACACAGAAGCTGGCAGAGAAATCTATCTCCTCCACCCTACTTTATGCTGATGACGCAGCAATCCTCTCAAGGACACCCCCACAAGACTTAAAAGAGAGCACTGAGCATCCTTGCCCATTATTTCAAGGAAAACCTACTGGAAATCAATGACCATAAAACCAAAATCATGGTCTTCGCTAAGAGACCGAGGACACACTCCTGGCATATAAACGGGAATGACAGTGACGACCAGGTCTCTTGTTTCAAATACCTGGGGGTGGTTTTCCAAGCTTTTGGGACTAGGAAGGCCCATGGCGGCTATGTTGCTAAAAACACCCAAAGAAGCACTGCTGCCCTTCTAAACTTCTTCCGATCAAAAGGGAGCCAATACATATCCGCAGCCCTTAAGCTATCTGAAGCTAAGTTGGTAGCACAACTTCTATATGGCACCCAGCTTGGCCTATTTTCTAACTATGCACCACCCCCCCAGAGCTTGCCCAATCCAAATTCCTAAGAGCAGTACAGCAAGTCCCCCATTGTGCCTCTAATGCCGCACTACCATCGGAAGCCATTGTGAGAGGAGAGCGGGACTTGTGGTAGCAAGCATGGCTTGTCCCCTTAGCTAAGCAGGGTCTGCCCTGTTTGCATATGAATGGGAGACCACATGTGAGCACTGTAAGATCTTTCCCTTAGGGCATGGGGCCGCTCTGGGAAGAGCACCTGCCTGTGTGTATGAAGAAGGTTCCAAGTTCTCTCCCTGGCATCTCCAAGATAGGGCTGAGGGAGATTCCTGCCTGCAAGCTTGGAGAAGCCGCTGCCAGTCTGTGTAGACTATACTGAGCTAGATCGATCTATGGTCTGACTCAGGATAGGGCAGCTTGCTATGTTCCTAAGCAGGTCTGGTGAAAGTGAAGGCCAGAGTCTGGCTGTCCATACTCTATTACTGGCTGAGATTATCCCTCCTCCCAATGGGCCTAGCCTCCTCATCACTGATGGATGGTTTCCAATCCACATGGAAGCAATCTGAAGCAATCTCTATCTGCGAAACTATCCTTACTTGGACTCTCCCCTCCCCACCTTCTATCCATGAGTTATGAGCAGGCCATAAAACTTACCAACAGTACATAATTGACACAGAACATCAAGCTGACCTAGATAGGTCCCTGAACTTTCTTCTCTCTGAAAGTCTAAGGTACATAACTACACCTGCTGGGTACCACACAAAGCTATAAGTACCTAATCACAGAAAGGCCTTTACCCTGGTTCGCTGTAATGCCCTTCCCTCAGCTGTCCTTGAAGGAAAATACAGGAAGATTCCTTTCCTGGTACATCTGTGCCCCTGTAACTCGGGGCAAGTCGAAACTATTAAGCATGTCCTCCTTCACTGCCTGTTCTACAGAGATGTACAAAATGCCCTTATCCTCCCGCTTCTTGACAGGTCGCCAAGATGCTCAGGCCAATACTACGTCTCCCTATTACTCTCAGACTGTAATCCATCTATGACATACAATGTTGCCAAGTTCTGTGCGGCAGCATGCAGAATTCACCGGGCTCTGACCGCCAGTCTGAAATAATCTTCCATTCATCCCTACTGCATTTAATGTTTCAGTTTATCTTCAATATGTTATAGAAACGGTCTTACTGATTTTAGCTTCATAGCAATTTTATAGCATGTAACTTTTAACAGCATTTCGTAGATTTTAGCCCTACTGTGACTTCATAGACACGCCCTGCTGTTTTAGCAATTTTATAGTTCTTTTACAGATACTCATAGTTCTTAGCTTTTCTAACAAGCAGAAGGTTGCCGGTTCGAATCCCCGCTGGTACTATATCGGGTAGCAGCAATATAGGAAGACACTGAAAGGCATCATCTCATACTGCACAGGAGGAGGCAATGGTAAACCCCTCCTGTATTCTACCAAAGAAAACCACAGGGCTCTGTGGGTGCCAGGAGTAAAAATTGACTTGACAGCACACTTTACCTTTATCTTTACTTTAAAGTAATTTTTATTGCAACCTTATAGTGTCTATGCTATGAGGTGTTTTTTTCTGCCTTTAATCTGCTTTTAACTGCTTGTAATATTACATGCTCCTTTTACCTAATGTGGCTGACCATAATAGAGATTGAAAAATTTGTACAAGTGCACAGATGTCTGAATGCATAAGGTACGAATACGGCTTGTGAATAAAGCTTACTGTACGTGGTGCCTCCATGAACAGCCTCCCAAGAGAGACCCACCGGTCTCCATCCATTTGCTATGTTTTGACAAAGGGTGAATATATATTTTTATTCTTTTACTGCTGATTTTACTGATGTGCTTATCCTCCGTTGCAAATTCATATTATTTCAGCTGCTGACTGTACTGCAAGCTTGCTTCAGAAAGTCTCCACACCACCACTGCAAGCTGCCTTGCACATTTTGTTGAAAGGCAGCATATACATACAGTAAGGAAAGCAATAATAGGAATAAGGAGAGTAAGAAAGTCAGGGACTCAATGAAATGTGATGAGAACTTCACATGATCAGGTTCCCATGTGAACATTTCGACCTTCAGGGCAAATTTTATCCACCTTCAGGATTGGAAGCAAATTCCATGGGCTTACATTATAAAGCAGGGGTATGCAACTCTGGGTTCCCAGATGTTGGACAAAGCCATTGTGGTGGGTGATGGGAACTATAGTCCAGCAAGAACTGGGGACCCAATATTGGGAATTCATGGTATAAAGGACAGTTCCCCTTACTTAGAAGTGCACCTAAGTAATTTTGGAGCCTAGACCTAAAGGTCTTTGGAGCCCTCCCTCACTGAAAGTTAAGCATCATCCCCCTACACACACACACGCCCCGTGACACACACAGAGGCTATTCACATGATTGTAGAAAATCGGGCTATGAGCCCAGTGGTTCTTGAGCAGGTAACCCGCTCAAGTAGCGCACCCCTTAAACCAGGTTTGTGGAGCGAGAGCTCAGCAAACCTGGTTTTCATGGCTACTCACAAGTAGACCCCCGGCAGGAGGCTGAAAAGCAGCCTCCCGGCTCGGGGATCATCCCAGTATGCCCCGTGTGGCCCCCAAACTCCCCAGCCCCCACTGGCTCCGTCACGGAGCCGGCAGTCATGTGAGTGGCCAATCCAGCCGCCCAGGGCTCCCTCCCTGCTCGTCTGCGGGGAGAGAGGGCTAGCTTCCCAACACAGGTCTCACTGATCGTGAGACCCGGCTCACAGTATTTTTAAAACATAGGTTCTTGAGGGCACAAACTGCAAATAAACTCACAGAGTTTTATATTCTCACAATGGAAGAATATAAAACAGGTATATTTATGCAACTACGCATTTGCAGAAACACTTCACCACACAACATAACATCATCAATCATCATCATCAAAATAATAATACACTTTATTTGTTAGCCATCCATAACAAATTGCTTTCATAGTCCCATCCCACATATTTCTTCCCCCTCTGTCTCTAAAGCAGAGGTCAAGCTTGACCACCTGGCACAGGTTACGGTCACACTGAGACACCCAGCACAGCGCGGGCCAGCAGCGTGGCATGGTGACCACACCACCCGGTAAAGACTAAAGAGGATGTGGGGGCCTCCAGGGGGTGTGGAGGCCCTGGAGTCTGGCCTGGAAGTCCAGGAGTCAGAGCGCCTCTGCCCTTACTACTCAATATTCAGTGAAGAAGACCCTGAGGTTTTCAATTATATTTCACCTTTGCCAACATCTTCAGCGTTGACCCTCTCCAGCAACATACTGGTCAGAAGCTTTCAGTGACAGCCAGTCCTGAGCCTGGAAGTGGTAACGGAGTGAGGAGGAGGGGAGGGAGATATGCCTTTCCGTTCTTTACGCAGGGCTGCCAGCCACAGATGCAATATATAGGAAGTGGAGGAAACCACCCTATAATCTTCTCTACATGGTCATCACATAGGATTTCCCATCAGAAAAGGAATGGGAAATTGTGCCAGATCTTGGCAAGGAAGAGGCTGACAGTGGAATGGCATTTCACTATGAAGCTACCTACTGTAGGAATAAAAAAAAGGGCCCTAATTGAAGGCCATGCATTACATGTATGTAGACCTAAAAAGCATGAATGCAGCAAATGCGTTTGTCACACAGGAGCATTCGAAGGAGCCATGATGGACAAAAGCCCTGCTCCACATTGCCCAGTCATTCGCAATCTGGTGGGTGGTGGGGACCCATGACAGGACCTTTTCTGTTGTGGCACCTGGCTATAGAGCTCCCTGCCCCATAAGACAATGGACACAGAGAGAGAGAGATTTCTCCCTCTTACATAAAAATAGAACGAAGGATCATCCCATGAAACTGATTGCGAAGAAATTTAGGACCGACAAAGGGATGTACTTTCCCCACACAACACATAATTAATCTATGGCAGTGCTTCTCAACCACCGGTGCCAGTCCGTGAGGAGTTGAGTGCCATTCCATGCTGGTCCATGAGGAATTAATCCCCCCCCCCGAAACAATTTCGAGCCAGTGGGGGCCACTGCTGCTGGGAGCTCTCCAGAGCGCATTTCTAGGCAGGCAGCCCTCGCTGCTAGGATAACGTTCATTGTGCAGAAGCTAAATGAGGGCTGGGAAAGGCCCCTGCCTGAAACCTTGGAGAGCTGCTGCCAGTCAGGGTAGACAATACTGAGTGGACCAAGGGTCTGACTCAACATGAGGCAGCTTCTTATTATTTTCCTAGTTGATACAAAATAGTGCAGTCAGAGATAAGGAGACCTGAATGACGCGTGAGTCAGAAAGTCCCCACTTCAAAGATCACTGCAGCCACAAATCCACCAGCTGGCTTTAAGCAAGCCACGACTCTCTCAGTTGAATACCTGCAGGCAGCCACAAATCCGCTCCTTATAGTGAATGTGAGAAACACCTGCCCTCCTCTTGAGCTGAGGCGGGACGGGGGCACAGCGGGTCATCCCTTACCTTTCACAGTGTTTTGACGGTGCCCAGATACTATGAAACTCAGTTAGACAATTGCCCATATTGACTGAGCAAAGAGACATGTTTAAACTCAGTTAGACAATTGCCCATATTGACTGAGCAAAGAGACATGTTTAAAGGGATGATGTTATTTAGCAGGATGAGAGCCACTGGCCCTATCCATCCCCAGCACAGCATCCCTCCAGTAGCTGTTGTGGTGTCTGTCTTGTGTTCCTTTTTATATTGTGAGCCCTTTGGGGATAAGAATCCATTTTTATTTTATTTTATTTTATTTTATTTTATTTTAATGTAAACCACCCTGAGCTGTTTTTTGGAAGGGCGGTATAGAAATCTATCTATCTATCTAATAAATAAATGTTATGATCATTATTAGTACTACTACTACTACTAAGAAGAAGAATACTAACTAGCTGATCCAGCGCAGACCATCTGTGCTCCTAGTTCTCCCTGTCATCCTCCCCCCCCCCCCGCCTCCAGCCACAGTCTGTTCTGCGCATGGCTTTCCTTTCCCTCCCTGCCACCGGCGGCGCTTTCCCTCCCCGCTGGCCAGATGCTGCTGCCATTTTCTCTCTGACACTGCCCCCCAGGCAGCTGTTTGCAAACTCTTGCGAGAGCTGCCACGCATGAGATTGGCAACGGGTACGTTTAGGAGAATTAGATAGATAGATAGATAGATAGATAGATAGATAGATAGATAGATAGATAGAACTACTACTATACTAATAGTAGGAATAACCAAAGTTCTCAAAGCGGTTTACTACTACTACTAGTAAACCGCTTTGAAAACTTTGGTTGAAAAGCAGCATAAAATATTCAAAGTAGTAGTGATAGTAGTGGCTGACATCAGAGACAAGAACCCACCCCTTCCTCCAATTTGGGAAGGGTTAGAGCCATGGCAGCCACAAGCCATGACTCTGAGTCCCTGTGCAGCTGCAAAACGATGGGAGTCAGGGATCATAATACTGGTCTAGTTTGGAGGGCTCTTGTAAGGGTTACCAAGATAAAAGTAGAAAACAGCAGAGGCCCAAGCTGCTGCAGGGTCTGAGGCAAGGCGTCAAATGCTGCTTTGCCCGACACGGGTGGGGCCAGTCTGCTTTTAAAATGGACCCTTACAAGCTTTGAAAGTGGCGCAGAGAGCTTGGAGAAGGGAAGGTTGCCAACTGCCTCCTCTTCTCTCCTTGTGCTTCTTGCCAGCTTTGTAAGGAGTGTGAGGGGAAGTGCTCTTTGCAAAGCTTACAAGAGTCAGATCAGTCCTGAAGAGCTGTTTCGATGGCAATGGCACAGGGCATCTTGTCCTCCTGATAGCGCTGCAACAATCTGCCACCAGAGGCGGCCGCCTCACCTCGTCTCATGAAAGGGCCGCCTCTGTATGGGACGCACTTTCAAATGTGTTATACGAATGCCAACTGTTACTGTGTGAAGGCTGACAGATGTTCCTTATTCCTGAACACCACAAAAGATAAGAGCATAGGCACTGCTTTGCAGGATGGATCAGATCAGATCAAGGGACATCTAATCTAACATAAAGGGCATTTCCATTCCAGTCCCACAGTACCCCACAAAAACAAACACTACATTCTCATTATCAAGCGCTTCCTTAGTGTAGGGACCTTCTGATTCCAGGACATGGTTTTATATACAGCCTCCCCTACTATAACAAGGATTCCTAACTTTGGGTTCCCAGATGTTGGGTTCCCAGATGTTCCCATCATCCTCAGCCACAGTGGTTTGGTGAAAACCCCATCACTATCCCATCTGGCCACACCCACCAATACAAGTTATTTGTGGCAGAAGAGGAGAGTGGAATTGGCAGAAGCTTCCCTGATTAGTCACCTGATGACAAGTCTGAGTTGCCACAGGTAAACAAAGTGATGGGGCTGAAGTGCAGTGGTAGAGCATCTACTTTACATGCAGAAGGCCCCGAGTCCAATCCCTGGCATCTCCGGGAGGGCAGGGAAAGACTCCTGCCTGAAACCTTGGACCTTCTCCAGCGTCAGCATCACCCTCCTGTTCATTTCTGCTCTGCAACTAAGGAAAAGTATTGCTTGAACATGTCACCTTTCACTGTATGGAAAGTAATGCATAAGCACAAATAGGCTCACCAGATGCAGAAGAGGCCAGGGTTGCTGCCCCCAATCCTTCCATGGATGTTAGAATAAAATGCTGGCAGATCCAGCCAGGGCTACAGAGGTAGCCCCAGGGCAAAATGTGATGGGGGATAAGGCCATAGCTCAATGAGAGATCATCTGCGTTGCATGCAGAAGGTTCCAGGTTCAATCCATGATATCTCCTGCCTGACACCTTGGAGAAGCCGCTGCCGGTCAGCATAGTCGTGGGCTGCTCAACTTCGGCCCTCCTGCAGATGTTGGCCTACAGTTCCCATAACCCCTGGCTACTGGCCACTGTGGCTAGGGATTATGGGAGTGGTAGAAAGCTGAACTTTGAAGAAGCAAGATAGAAAAAGCATTGACGCTTTTGAACTCTGGTGCTGGAGAAGACTTTTGAGGATACCATGGACAGCCAGGAAAACAAACAAATGGATTATAGAACAAATCAATCCAGAATTTTCATTCAAGGCACAAATGACCAAGCTCAAACTAGCATACTTTGGACAGATTATGCAAAAACCCAGCTCCCTGGAGAAATCTATAATGCTGGGAAAAGTCAAAGGAAAGAGAAGAAGAGGACGACCAGCAGCAAGGTGTATGGGCTTGATTAGGACAGCAATGAATGCACCACTGAGAGACCTTAAAGGCCAAGTTGAAGACAGATCATCCTGGAGAGAATCAAGCTATGTGGTTGCTAAGAGTCGACATCAACTTGACGGCACTTAATTGATCAAATTAAGTCCAAAAACAGCTGAGGGGCCAAAGTTGAGCAGGCCTGGCATAGATAATATTGAGCCGGATGGACCAATGGCCTGACTTGCTATAAGGCAGCTTCCTATGTTCCTATGTAAATGTCAGCTTGCAATGGTCTTGGTTCCAGATGCACGAAAATGTATTTTATTTTATTTTAAGGATTCCTATCCCAGCTTTCCACTTCACATAAAAATTCTCAAGGCAACTGACAAGAAGACATTAAATCATAATTAAAAACAATTACACCAATTAATCTCACATATAAAGTACATAAAAGAAGTAAATGCAGCAGACAAAACACCATTGCAGTAATATAAGGCAGCCCAAAAGAAGAGCTGCTTGTAGTTTTAAAACCAGGACCAGGGAAAACCACATTCAAATCTGAGCGAAGCCATAAAATAGGTGACCTTCAGTCAACTGCTAGCTCTTAGGCTGACCTACCCTGTGAGGACGTTGCGTGGCTAACATTCATTCATTCATTCTTTTTTTAAAAAAATTTGATATGCCACCTGACTCCAAAGGTTCTAGGCAGTTCATAAAAAGAAACACAACAAAAACAAAATGGAGAAGAAAACATGGAGAAGAAAACCTTCGACAGTGTGCAGAGGTGAAAAAGGAGGGGGAAAGTGGCTATCATTATAGCCCCAAACTTTAGCTGATATAAAGTCAGGGAAAACTGCATTTTCCCACAACTAGCTGTACAGGAGAGCTGGTTTGAGGACGCAACTGAAGGTGAGCCAGTCTTTCTCCAAAGTAGCCTGTTGAAAAGTCCCATTGCCATGGCAACCACTTCCTCTAACATCTGGGTTGGGGCAGTTATCAAGGACCCCAGAGGTTCTCACACTTGGGTCCCCAGATGTCATTGGACTACAACTCCCATCATCCCCATCCACAGTGGCCTGCTACCATGACTGGGAATGATGGAAGTGGTAGTCCAACAATATCTGGGGACTCAAGGCAGCCTAATTTGGCCTAGACCCATGACTTGCATATAGGATATCTAATGTATGTATGTATGTATGCAGTATATGGTACCACCCCAAACTCATGTCTCTGGGAGGTTTATAACAAACATAGCACAAATTAAAACAGGATTAAAAACCTTTAAAACAGTCTTAAGCCACAATTCTACAAATCTAGTTAAAAGCTTGAGTGAATAAATGTGTCTTGAGGATCTTTTAAAAAGCTGTCAGAGATGGGGAGGCTCTTGTTTTTATTACATTTGTCTCCCATCTTTCTCATACACACAGCTCTCAGGAGGTCTCTCATCCAGGCACTGGTCAGACCCAGACTTGCTTAGCTTCAGCAAACATTCCTTCGCCCTAGTAGGGATATGCGTATTCCTATAACACTTTCTATAACACTGCAAAGTTACCTGAGGAAGAATCCTGCAAAGCTTGGAAGCTGGCACCATTGTATAGTGGCACACACACTCTGCACACAGGAGGTCCCAGGTTCAATCCAGTTCTATGCCTGGGATCCTCCGTTCAAAAAGCACAGCAGTACTGGAAAAGACTTGGTTCTGTCTAAGGTCCTGGTTTGCTGCCAGAAGGCAATACCGGGTGAGAGGAATCAATCCGTATAACACAACTGCATAAGCACACACTGTCTTACACGGTGGTGAACTGATCAGGATCAGAAGACTTGGGTTCAAAGCCAGATTTGGCTTTTTTAAAGCCAAATTTTGGGTTACGGCCCATTTGACTCACGAGTATACCGCTGAGGTTCTGGCCACCCATGAGCCAGTATGAAGTTCACTGGGGAACTTTGTTCCTTCTCTCTCAGCCTAACCTACCTCACAAGGTTGTTGTGAGGATAAACCAGGAGAGGGAGAATAATGCAAACTGCCCTGAGCTCCTTGGAGGGAGGGTGGGATAGAAAGTCATAATCATAATAGAGACTTTGGTTGGGGGCGGTATATAAATCCATCAAATAAATAAATAAATAAATAAAACACTGCAGCCAAAGATATCCTTTTACCTACATTGTTAGGAACGGGACAGGAGTGTAGCTAGAGCAGAGGGGGCCTGTGTTCGCCCCTCTCCCTCAGAGTGAGGGAGATAATGAAGAAAATAGGGTGGATCTGGGGGCCCCTCAGGAGCTGGGGGGCCCCAGGTTCTTTGAACCCATCCGCTCAATTATAGCTACACTCCTGCAACAGGAGGAAATGTGTGGCCATAGAGATAGACTGGAATTTGCCAGGAATTGTTTCATAGCCTCCTTACTTTAAGAGGCACGTCCTTTATCCCTAGAACACAGTCTGGAGTCACATGATACAGCCACCTTGCCAAAGCTAAGCAGGTCCCTTCGGAGAAGCCATCTGAGAACATTCTCTGAAAATTTCCTTGGGAGGAACCTCTAAAATCCAGAGAGAATGTCAGTTTTGTCTTGGGAGAGAGCTCTGAAATCCAGAGAGAATTTCCACTTTGGAGAAATCCCCCCTACCCCACGCCACTCTGATCCGTCACCTGGACTCCGTGGGGACCCCAAGCTAAGCTGCCTTGAATTCAGTGAAGGACGAAAGACGGCATCAGTGTAATACATATTCCTCAACACTCCCTCCAGATCGTCCTTTCCTTTTGACATTTTGGTCCTAACTGGGGGACTACCAGATCAAAGACAAACAGTTCAAGAGTGCCCTTCTGGCTGTGCTCAAGGGAGGGGCTGCAGCTTGCTGGTAGAGAACATGGCATCTCCAGTTGGTCCAACCCCTGACATCCCCAGTTAAAGAATCAGGTAGCGGCTGATGCGGGAGACCCCCGCTTAGATAGCCGCTGCCTGCCAGAGCAGGCAACGCTGAGAGAGAGACGGCAATGATCTGACTCGGTCGTTTCATCCGATCAGGAAACGTCCCCAACTGAAGATGTATTTATTTTATATTTATGTATTTATTTGCCAAATTTGTATACCGCCCCAAACACAAGTCTCTGGGGCGGTTTACAACAAAACAATGCACACAAGCTTAAAACATTACGGTAATTTTAAATTTAGAGTAACGTTAAAACTATTTAAAACTATCAAACTATCAGAACAGTCATCGGCTCTCTGCCTTCAGCAGGCATCTCCCACGCTTCCACGCACGCCCTAAGCGAACCGCTCCGGAGGAAGGTCCCCACCACCAGCGGCAATCGATCGCAACCCCACGCCCTCGCGGCAGTGATGCACCCATTTGGGTGCATCCAGGAGGGGGAAGCGCTTCTCGGCGCGCCCCCGAGGCACCCCAACCGGTCTTTTGCAGGCGGTTGGGGGGCAGAGAGATCCCCTTCCTCGCCACCACGGTCGCCTCCTGCCTTCCTGCGGGAGCTCCCAGGCTCGCGCGTGAAATTACCTGCAGGGCTGCTGGGAGGCTGCGATGCCGCTCCGGAGGGCTGCAAGCTTGGCGGGAGGAGCTCTCCTTCCCGTGCAAGGCGGGCAGCGAGAAGGCAAAAGTTGCAGAGGGAGCGAGCGGAGAGCGCTGGTGGAAGCTCCCTCCCTCCTCCTTCCCAAAGCGCCTCAGCTGCAGGTTAACCCCGCGCCTTCCTCTATTCGCGGAGGCGGCGGGGGGCGGTGGAAGGGGTCCCCCTCCCTCCCTCCCTCCACTTCGCCTGATCTTGGACAAACTTTAAAAAGTCCCTGCTACTGTTTCCATCCATTTAACGCCCCCTACCGACTTCCCGCTTCCTTAACCCCTTCTGCCAACAGGGCAGCAGGGATCTGCAGGGTGGGGAGCTCGGAAGTGTTGAGCCTGCTTTTAAAAGGTGCATTATTTCTCTTACCGCCGAAGGTGCATCTAGGCAGCTTTGGAGCCTGTCCTTAAAGGCCTTTGGAGCCCCCACCCCACCGCAAGTTAAGCATCATCCCCCTACACACACACACACACAACCATGACAAACACAGTATTTTTTAACATGTGGGCACAAACTTGAGGGCACAAACAACCACTGAACCCTCAAGAATGTTAGACGAGAAAACAGGTATATTTTCTATTCTTACATTTACAATAACAGGAATATTTCAACATGCAACTTAACACATCCCCATCCCTCATATTTCTCCCCGCCCCTTCCCTCTGTCTCTAAAGCAGAGGTCATGCTTGACACCCACCACAGGTCACAGTCATCATGCTCAGCCACCCATCGCATCATGGGCAGCATGGCGACCCACACTACCCAGGACTGACTAAAGAGGATGTGGGGGCCTCCAGGGTGTGTGGAGGCCCTGAACTTTGGCCTGGAAGTCCAGGGATAAGAACCCTTCTGTTTACCACTACTACTATTTATTATTATTATTATTATTATTATTATTATTATTATTATTATTATTATTATTATTTTATCACATTTATAAACCGCCCCATCCAGAGGTTCTGGGTGGTGTACAACAACTTTTTAAAAGACATAAAACCCACAATTCAAACACAATGCTCAAAACAGTATAAAAACAATTCAAAAATGATTAAAACTATTTAAAACCCATCAAAATACTTTTAAAAACAATAACACTTTACAAACTTTGGAAGGCCAGGCCAAATAAATAGGTTTTTTAGGGCTCTCTTAAAGGCCGACAGCAAGCCTAAACTGCAGATATCTGCCGGGAGTGCATTCCATAGACCAGGAGCAGCTGCAGAAAAGGCCTGGTTCCGAGTCGCCACCAGACCTACCGGTGGTAACTGGAGACGGACCTCTCCAGATGACCTCAACGAGCGATGGGGATCAGACCAAAGAAGGAGCTCTCTAAGGTAGCCCAGAGCCAAGCCGTTCAGAGCTTTAAAGGTAGTAACCAGAACTTTGTATTTTGCCCGGAAACATATCGGAAGCCAGTTCAGCTGTTTTAAGACAGGCATAATATGGTCTCTCCAGGTTGCCCCAGAGACCAATCTGGCTGCCGCATTTTGAACTAAGTGAAGTTTCCGAACTACGTACAAAGGCAACCCCACGTAGAGTGCATTGCAGTAGTCGAGCCAGGAGGTTACCAGCTGATGTACCACTGTTTTGAGATCATTCTCTTCAAGGAATGGACGCAGCTGTTGAATCAGCCGAAGCTGATAGAAAGCGCTCCTGGCCATAGCCTCCACCTGAGATACCATGGTGAGGCCTGGATTCAAGAGCACTCCCAAGCTGCGTACCTGTTCCTTCTGGGGGAGTGTAACCCCATCCAGCACAGGAAGATCTAACTCATCCCTTAAATTCCGATTACTTATTGTTATTGTGGATAGACAAATTACAAATTACATGCTTTCAAGACTAGAGTTGCCATCCCCTGAGGATTGTTCTTAAGTCTCCAGGAGTCAGCATCAATCTTCTGGTGACACATGAAATTGTGAAAAATATTGTGTGTGTGTGTGTGTGTGTGTGTGTGTGTGTGTGTGTGTGTGTGTGTAGAAATCTCCAAGTTTAGGTTCAGTCAGAAGTCCCATTCACATGTTATGTCCAGCTGTTCAGTGCACACAGGTACATAAGATATGTACACAGGTACAGTCATTCACTTGTTATGTTGGCTGCAGATACAGAAGTACATTTCCTGCTACCACAAGACCAGGAGAGGAGAGCTGGTCTTGTGGTAGCAAGCATGACTTGTCCCCATAGCTAAGCAGGGTCTGCCCTGGTTGCATCTGAATGGGAGACTTGATGTGTGAGCACTGCAAGATATTCCCCTCAGGGGATGAAGCTGCTCTGGGAAGAGCAGAAGGTTTCAAGTTCCCTCCCGGGCATCTCCAAAATAGGGCTGAGAGAGATTCCTGCCTGCAACCTTGGAGAAGCCGCTGCCAGTCTGTGAAGACAATACTGAGCTAGATAGACCAGTGGTCTGACTCAGTATATGGCAGTTTCCTATGTTCCTACCTCTACCATATATTTGAACGGCCTGTATCCAGGTTCCCTTTTAAAATGAACACAGGTACGGTCATTCACACAAACACGTACGAATGTACAGACATCTGTACACTCACACAGCATTATGTTTTAATTGGGTTAGAGTTGGCAACTCTGTTTAGCACAAAGGGATAAATTAATATTGGTGCCCTAACTGGATCCTTTAAAATGACTAATCTTTTATATTTAGCAGGGTGAGAACAACTGTCCCTACTCAGCCCAGTATAGCATCCTTCCCAGTGGCTGGTAGGGGTGCCTCCCTTGAGTAATTTTATTTTTAGAGTGGGTTCACATGGGTTCACAATCTACTTGTAAAGTCGGTAACCAACTTATCTGTGACTGTCTGAACCCCCACCAAAGCAGAAACCTGAGGTTCACTTGAGGCCACAAACCAAGATGTGTAACCAAGATAAGACGTTAGCTTGCCAAACCAAAGCTGCTCCCACTGAGATATATGTTATGTCTGAACCCACACTCTTCATGAACCTCTGATTTATTCCAGGCGAATAAATTTTGCCATTGGTACCAAAGACTGCAAGGAAGCACAAGGCAGGCTGGGATATAATGTAATAGATAGGTGCAACTCAAATATTTATTTAGAATATTTATACCATTCTTTTATAGACACACACACAAACCCACACACATGTTTTCCAAGCAGTTTATATAACAAAAGGAATGAAAAGATGGTTGCCAGTCTCAGAAGGCTCACAATCTATCTAATAGCAGGTTCACACTTAATGTGAAACCTGAGTTTCCTGCATCCTGAGATATGGAGGGAGCCCCTTACTAATGTGTCCTCTTTATTTAAAGGGTGAACACCTACCAAGCAAAAAACAATCTGCATTCAAGAAGAGGCAATGAGGCTATTCTCATGATGGGTCAAGACTAGAGGGTCAAGACTCTGGTCATCCCTCCTCTACTATTCTGACACTATCCCTTTGATATGTAGATTGCTAATCTCAGGGACGTCCTTCCTTCCTTCCTTCCTGCCACTTTCTCTTCCCTTCTTTCTCCCTTGCAACATGCAAGCTCCTCTCTCTCTGCACCATGTGTGCAGAGATGCAGAATCCCTCTGCATCCAGCTAGATAGATAGATTAGAGATCCTATCTCTTCAATTTCCTATCTAGAATGGAGTTCTCTAATAAATACTCCTTATATTGATTTGAAACTATGAACTGGCTCCAAGTTATTTTACTCTCAGCATACATGCATGCCTAACCAAATTCCACTGTGTTGTGCCTCTGTGCACTCTGCTATAATGAATAAGGGTTTCTCCTACCAGAGAGAATTCCCAACAATAACCTGAGTAATCTCAAAGTATATTTATTGTCATTATTCACTTGGTTTATACCTCGCCTTGGATAATAACTGACTTGTGGACACACCATTCACTTTCACTGTGTGTGTGGGGGGGTGGGGGGCTATGGCATGTTTCCTGTTTTCCTGTTTTATCTCTCTCTCTCTTTTTAATATTTAGACATTTTAACTAGAGTGTTTTTTAAAAAAAAAACCATTGGTATTAATAAACCATTGTACTGTATCTTCTATAGCACTTGATCAGGAGCTCAAAATGTGACCAGGAGCTCAAAATGTGCTCATTTTAAAAAATATATAATGTTGGTGCATGGTTACAATATGAGATAAAATGCAATTATAATTAGGCAAGAAGAATTATTAATAAAAATGGTAAAATATCAGATTTAAGTATTATGTTAACCATCTTGCCTTTGAATAGTTATATGATTTCAAGATAGTAAAATTGGATGTATGTTAATCAGTGAATTTAATTTTCTTCATTATATTTTCTTGTTTTAATGTTTTGTTAGGATGTGAGAATTTTGTAAATAAAAGAACCAAATGTAACAATAAGAGATGACCTCAATATTATTTATTTATTCCATTTATATCCTGCTTTTCCATCAAGGAGCCCAAAGTGGTATACATAGTTATGTTATGGTTATGTAACCGTGTGAGGTAGGTAATAAAATGTAACAATAAGAGATGACCTCAATATTATTCATCTGTTACATGTATATCCCGCTCTTCCATCAAGTAGTCCAAAGTGGTTATGTTATTGTTATGCAACCCTGTGAGGTAGGGATGGATATGTGAACCAGCTCGACCTCAAGCTGGTTTGAGCTCGAACTGGCCTGGTTTGAGGGCTTGAACTTGGACCGGAGACCAGACTTGATTCAGCTCAAGGCTGAGCTGAACTGCCTGCACTGGTTCAGGGCCGGTTCAGGGGTGCCAGCGCATTGTAAATTTGTAAACAACTGAAGTCACATCTCTTCAGCCAAGATTTTTAGCTATTTAGTGGTTTAGCGCTTTTAATTTGAGCTTTTATATGTTTTAAATTGTTTTACATTTTTTTGTTTTGTTTTAATATTGTAAATATTAAAAGGGACTTCAGTAGTGGATGTTATACAAATATGCTAAATAGTAATAGTAACATAACAACAACAACAACAAATTTGGGGGAAAGGGTCGTCTTACTGCCACTGAGGGCTTCACTGGCCTCGGGGGGTGGGGGTTGCTACTGCGGCCATAGGGGCTCTCCAGCAGTTCCTCCTCCCCTCATTAGCATCTCCTCAATCTCCCACCAGCCAGTTTGGCCCATTTGGGCCCTCTGAGAGTGTGCGGTTGCTATTTTTGAGGCTGCTGTGCATGTGCACGGGCCATTTGTGTGGCCAGGTCCAGCCATTCAAATGCCTGTGTGCATGTGCGACGGCTTCAAAAATGGCTGCCGTGCACTCTCAAACGGCCAAAAAGAAATGCACTTAAATGGGCCGAACCAGCCTGTGGGAGTTCCGGAGAAGCCAGTGGTGGGGGGGGGAGGGGGAACCACCAGAGACCTCCTGCAGTCGCAGCAGCACCCCCTGAGGCCACCAAAGCCCTTGGCAGCAGTAAGTTGACCTTAATTTTTTTCCAATTTACAAAGCCCTGGCACCCCCAAACTGGCCCCAAACCAGTTTGATACTCGAACCGAGCTGGGCCCCTAGTTCAGGGTGCCAAAACTGAACACGCCCGGTCTGGTTTCAAATTCAAGCCAAACCAGGCAATCTGGTTTTCTGAACATCTTTTTTTGAGTCCGGTTCAGATTTGAACCAAACTGGGCAATCTGGTTTTCTGCACATCTTTAGAGATAGATTAGGCAGAGAGATCAGTCACTGGCCCAGCATCACCCAGTGAATTCCATGGCTGAATGGGGATTTGAACGCCAGTCTCCCTGGTTGTAGTCCAACACACCATGCTGGTTCTTAGCATGGACATGCACTAACATGCACTGAGGCAGTTACATTAGGTGGCTTCACACGTAATGGCAGCAAGTAAGCATGAGGGAACCAAAGTTCCCAGTAAGTGCACATTTCCAGGGCAAACTAGGACTTCTGCTCATTTCTGTGTTGTCCTAACCCGGAAATGTCAGGCTGCCAGTGGTGGGTCCCTTCTTTCCACCGACATAGCAAATAATTGAAGTTGGGTGGCGAATGTCAGGATGGTAAAGGGGACCCGACGTTGACAACCAGACATAGCAGGTTCGGATGTCATAGAAAGGGCCAGAAGTACTAGCTTGCACCAAATGCACATGCTTTTTGGGATCAGCAGTTCCCTCCTTCTTACTTGCCACCATTATGTGTGAAGTCACCCATTAAGCCCAGTGAAGGGTCTGCTTAGTTGTTTGTTTTGTTGACTGTTTTGAAGTACAGAATAAAGGCATGGGCCTTTCCCAGTTGGCGGGATAACCATGGAATTAAGTGGGGTAAAGTAGAGCACGTTGTGAGGTAATATATTAGCTGCATATAAGCACAACAAAGATAATTGAAAGAAAACTGGGGGCCATTCACATAGCATTACTTGAATAGGGTTCCTGTCAGTTCCAATTTTTTTCCATGCATCATTCATACTGTGCATCGTTCAAGTCCGTGTAGGGTGTACCACTCCCAGAGTGCTATGCTGGAAGTGTACTACCACTCTCAGTGGTACTTTATGGTGAACATAAGAACAGAATTAGGCTTTTCTTAAAGCCTTACTTTTTGCTAATTTTAGTCTACTTTCCAGTAGGCTTATGAGATCACCGAGCATTCCATGCGTGTGTCTGTGTGTCTTTGTTTCCAACTTTGCAGTGCCTGGACCAATATAAACTAAATCAGGTACAGTTGTAGGGAAACATAGGGACACCTCAATGGTGCAGTTTGTGATGATGTCTTCCACCCACTACAAGATGCATGAATGTTTGAGACGCAAGTGGGCTAACTTGTGAAATGCCTAACTGATTTGAACGCGTTTGCAACAGCTGTAGGAACACATAGGGATGCCCCAGTGGTGTAGTTTGTGATGATGTCATCCACCCCAGTTCAACATGGCAGCTGTATAAACATTTGGGGTGCAAGTGTGCTAACCTGTGGACCCAGGGTTGGACTGGGAGCACTGAGAGGGCGGTGGAATATATGTGGGAAGGGTACCAGGTTTTGAGCAGAATGGGTGCTTAAGGGTGGGAGTATTCACTGCTGCCAGGTGCGGCAGGGCACAAGGGCACCCTGTGGGTGGGGCACATTGGGAATATGCCCTGTTGCCCTGTGGGCTAGTTCGAGCCTGTGTGGACCGTCTAATTGATTTGAACCAAATTTGGAACAGTTGTAGTGGGTGACACATAGGGGCACCTCAATGGTGTAATTTGTAATTACATCCCAATCCAAGATGGCAGATGTGTGAATGTTTGAAGTGCAAGAGGGCTAACTTGTGGACCGCCTAACCGATTTTATCCAAATTTGGTACAGTTGTAGTGAGTGACACACAGGTACACCTCAATGGCGTAGTTTGTGATGATGTCATCCACCCCAGTTCAAGATGGTGGGCATGTGAACATTTGAGACGCAATCAGGCTAATTTGTTTCTTGTTAGCTTGACAACAAGAGCATGGCTGGGAGTGCAGCAGTTTGCTTGTTTATGTACTTTTATGCAGCTGGGGGTGGAAATCCACCCCAAAATATGGATGAGGATTAAACAAGTGTATCCCTTCAGTTGCAAACCTTCAGCTAAGCTACCCCACAGAGATTTTTAGCATGTGTGATAGACATTTTAAAACTATGTATTTTATCCAGTTACCAAAAAGTTCCATTTAAAAAGAAGAAGAAAAGGCTTCGCATAAGTCTTTTGAGTTTTTAAAAAAGAACAAGATAGCTTGTGTTATACTGGTGGACAAAAGGGTCGTGTTTTTTTAAAAAATGTCTTAATCTGAAACCTGTCTTTGATAGAAATCCGGTATCATAAACCAGCATGACATGCAAGGTCAAGAAGGAGATAGAACAATATAGCTGTGGGTTAGTCATCATCACATGACTAACTGTGATGAGATCATCACCGAGAATCTTAGAGAGATTGTTATGGTGGAAACCACTTGGATCATAGGGATTTTAGATATGGGAGCAACTCTATCTGTAATAAGGTCAGATCTAATCTACGGAAATGCAATAGTTCCAAGGAAATATGTTATAGTACAAGGACTGGGTAGCAAACAAGCCTTTGAGACACTAATTTCCAAACTATCCACTGAATGGCGAGGGTCATGGAGACTTTTTGAGGTGGAATTGATGGAGGATCAATTCATCCTCCAGGGGAGGATGGGAAGTTAAGAACATAAGAACATAAGAAAAGCCCTGCTGGATCAGGCCCAAGGTCCATCTCGTCTAGCATCCTGATTCACATGGTGGCCTATCAGATGGGAAGCCCGCTGTGGGAGGAGAGCTGGTCTTGTGGTAGCAAGCATGACTTGTCCCCATAGCTAAGCAGGGTCTGCCCTGGTTACATGTGAATGGGAGACTTGATGTGTGAGCACTGCAAGATATTCCGCTCAGGGGATGAAGCCGCTCTGGAAAGAGCAGAAGGATTCAAGTTCCCTCCCAGGCTTCTCCAAGATAGGGCTGAGAGAGATTCCTGCCTGCAACCTTGGAGAAGTCGCTGCCAGTCTGTGAAGACAATACTGAGCTAGATAGACCAATGGTCTGACTCAATATATGGTAGTTTCCTCTGTTCCTATGTTCCACAGGCAAGAGCTGAGAGCATGCCCTCTCTCCTACTGCTATTCCCCTGCAACTGGTATTTAGCGTCATTTTGCCTCTTAGGCTGGAGGTGGCCTATAGCCATTAGTAGATTAGTAGCCATTGATAGACCTGTCCTCCATGAATTTATCTAAACCCCTCTTAAAGCCATCCAGGCTCCAGGCTGTCTCCACATCTTGTGGCAAAGAATTCCATAGATTGATTATATGTTGTGTGAAAAAGTACTTCCTTTTGTCTGTCCTAAATTTCTTGGCAGTTAGTTTCATGGGATGGTTCTAGTATTATGTGATAGGGAGAAAATTTATCTCTGTCCACTTTTTCCACACCATGCATGATTTTATAGACCTCTATCATGTCTGCCCTTAGTTTTCTTTTTCTAAACTAAAAAGCCCCAGGTGTTTGTAACCTTGCCCTGTAAGGAAGGTGCTCTAGGCCCTTGATCATCTTGGTTGCCCTCTTCTTCACCTTTTCCAGTTTTACAATGTCCTTCTGAAGACACGGTGCCAGAACTGCACACAGTACTCCAACTGTGATCACACCATAGTTTTGTATAAGGGCATTATACTATTAGCAGTTTTGGGACCATGTGCCCAAATATATATACTTACCAGAAGTCAGTGTGGAAAACAAACCCCACCTGCGACATCTACTTTGGAGGAAGCCAGGGAAAGTAAAAACCTGGTCTTTGTTGTGATCCTCTGTTAATTCACATACATGGGAGTGAGACTGCACAGTCAACCCATCAGGAAACTTCTAGAGCTCATGATGATGATGCTCATTTTCTCCTAATGTAGAAGAGGAAGTGTTGTCCTCTGATTACAGGGAAAATGAGAAAATTAGTGAAACATCAAACCAAATTATGGAACTGGAACCTGGAAAGGGGTTGGTGAGATCAGAGGAATTTCAACATGAAGTATTTAATGATCCCAACTCTTACATCCACTCGGGGCAGGCTGAAACATCAGACGGAAAAGAGCCTGGAAACAGCCGTCAACAGATTCTGTAGGGAAATGGGCTACTCTATAGAAGGTGGAGGCCCAAAGAAAGAGATGTGGATTGGTCACTGCTTGTGCAAGGGCGTAGCAAGGTTGGAGGGGGCCCAGAGACAAGATTTTAAAATGGCCCCCCCTCACTGAAGCTCAGCTCATGAAGTACAGAAATCTTAAATGAGGCTGAATAGTGGTAACAAAAAGCATAGCAATCTATCTATCTATCTATCTATCTATCTATCTATCTATCTATCTATCTATCTGTCTGTCTGTCTGTCTGTCTGTCTGTCTGTCTGTCTCCTATGTGCCACAATAGAACACCATCCTAAATTATTTCTTAAAACGTTTTGTAAATTGTGGATGATGCAAGTCATTTAATGGTACTAGAGAAAGACATGCTGTTCTGGTAGCTCCAGGTCTTAACACTCACATCAGTTTCGGAGGATGAATACAACTGAAGGAAGCCCAGCTGGGTGCGCAGCTGGGGGAGTCAGTCATGTGACTTGCCTCTGGGGGGGCCCCCAAGGCAGTGGGCCCCCAGACAACTGTCTCCCCTTGCCCTATCATAGTTACGTCCCTGTGTGCAGGTCACCTGGGGATAAATAAAAGCAAGCAAAGACTGTTGTGGCAGACTCAGCCTACAGCACAAAAGTCTATTTGGTGGCAGCGATTAAGCTGGAAATTGTCAGGGAGATCTGCATCACATGTTAGCAGTGGTGCGGATTTTCCACACATGGTGGCAAGTGGTGGGATCGACCTGTGGGGTTCCTCCACACTTCGTGGCAAGCAGTGGGATGGACAGCTATTCCTCCACAGCAGGTCACCCGGGGGTAAATAAAAACAAGCAAAGCATTGGAGCAGCAGCAGAACTCTTGGGCCCAGCATTACAAAGCTGCCTGCCTCAACAGCACCAGAGGCCAGGGATGGAAAACAAGGTTCTTTTTATTTATTTATTTTATTTTATTTACATTTATGTTCTGCTCTTCCTAGAAGGAACCCAGAGTGGTGGTCTCCCCGGTCCTAGTCCAACACTCTAACCACTACCCGTTCAAGTGATCACTGGCTTCATCACATGATTAGCATGGGCTCACACTAAGAGTGTGCCTGTCCTGACATCACTGCAGGACATCTTGTCATGCTGTTGGGGTATCCTTTAATCGTGTGACAGGGGCCTTCATCTGAACTGCCTCTCTGAGGGCCATAGGCCACCTCCAGCCTCAGAGGCAAGATGCCTCTAAATACCAGTTGCAGGGGAGTAATAGCAGGAGAGAGGGCATGGCCTCAGCTCTTGCCTGTGGGCTTCCCAGTGGCATCTGGTGGGCCACTGTGCGAAACGGGATGCTGGACTAGATGGGCCTGAACCTGATTCAGCAGGGCTGTTCTTATGTACATGCACTCCAGGGGCATCATTAGGGGGTGTGGCCCATGTGGCACAGGCCCCCAATGAAAGACTCAGAGCCCCAAATCTCATCAGCCACATTCTTGATCCATGACCTCCTCCGGAAGGGAAGTGCAGCAGTAGAAGCACCTGCACAGAGCAGGGGAGAGAGCTCCTAGCCTCATCAAGTCCTCAGCTGCTTCCACCTTATTTATTCGATTGATTCGATTTCAATTTTCGATTTAGTCGATTTGACCTTCATAGATGCTGCATTATAATATTAGATCCTTTAAAAAAAAATACATACCGTATTTTACAGACTACAAGGCACACCTTAATTTTAATCCAGTTTTTCAGAGTTTTCAAGCTTGTCACACATTTCTTGCCGAGGAAGCCGAAGAGGCTTTTGTTCTCTTGCGGGGTGAGCAGCAGTGAGCCCATGTTGGTGACCCGCTGCAGCCGCGGGGGCTGCTGGTGGTTGTTGTTCATCGTGGCTGCCGGCGGGGCCCACCCGGGACCTTCTTCTCCACCTCCTCTTGTGCCTCCGGCAGCTCCTGCGGGCTGGCGCTCGCCTGCGCAGGCTCGTCTCCGGGTTGGGCCCCGCGTCCCCTCAGAGGGCGGCGGCACAGCAGCTTCCCTCACTGCAGCAGCATCGGGGTGGCAACCGGAGGGAGCCTGGGGAGGGGGGCGGCGGGCAGGCTGACTAGGCCACTCCCGGCAGGCCCCAGCAGGCCCCGGCGAGAGGGGAAGGGAGGTGGGAAGCGAATCCTTCCTGCTTGCCCTTCCTCCTCCTCTTCCTCCTCCTCCCCCCTCTCTTTCCCGACAAGCCCTAAACTCCACCGCGTCCTCAGAAGGACCACCAAGCATGCCCAGGACCACCGCATCCCCCCCGGGCGAAGGGCCATCCATGGTGACGCTCCCCACTGTGGGAGCGGGCACCTCGAAGAAGGGCCGCGGCGGCGCGTGTGGGCGCGCACGATGTCCGCCATTTTGAATCAGAGTATAAGACGCACCTGAATTTGGGCGGATATTTTTTGAGGAAAAAAGTGCATCTTATACTCCGTAAAATACGGTAATTATTTGTGCAAGGGAGTTTAATTATCAAAATGATTGAGTTTAATTATCAAAAGAGTGGCTGTGGGCAGAGGTGTTCTTACTCCTGGACCTTTGGGCCGAAGTCCAAGACCTCCACAGCCCCTGGGCCCCCCAAATCCATCCATCCATCCATCCATCCATCCATCCATCCATCCATCCATCCATTTATTTATTTATTTGAAACATTTAAAATACCGCCCACTCCAAAGACTCCGGGCGGTGTACCAAAACACGTTCTAAATTAAAAACTAAAGTAACTAACAAAATACAAATAGAGTAAACTACAGGGCAAAAGCCTGGCGGGGAAAAAAACAAAGTCTTCAATAGAGATTTGAAGATCAGTGAGGAAGGGACTAGACGGATCCGAAGGGGACAAGAGTTCCAAAGAAGTGGGGCAGCAACCGAAAAGGCCCCATTGCGGGTCCTAGAGCCCCGAACCTCTTGGAAATCAGACGAAATCTTTACTCTATCCCGGGTGGTGTGGTCACCTGGCTGAGCATGATGATGCTTAATTTGCAGGTGGGGGGCCCCCCAAAGGCCTTTAGGTCCAGGCTCCAAAATCACCTAGGTGCACCTCTGGTTGTGGGCCTGGGTCCTGGATCTTCTAAGCATCTGGCAGTGCTCCTGATGTGCTCCAAAACATCACGGGTGGAAATCTGAGGCTGGCTCTAGCAATCCCAGTTTGTTTGTTTGTTTAGTGCCCTCCCTGACCCAAATGTGTGTTCATTTCTACATGAATGGATACCTAAAGCAGCCGCATTTCCCCAACCTCAGCCTGCTTTGTGCGCAAATTATCTTTCCCACTTCAGTCCTCCATCCTTCACTTGTTCTGCAGCTGCATCGATGATCCGCAATGCTTGGCAAGGCCTTGAAGCAGGGAGTGATATTCTGGCCTGCATTTCCAGTGATTGAAGCAATTTGCCCAGCGCTCCAAACTGGGGGCCTCTCAGCCATCTGAGTTCATACTTATCAGTCTTTGCTCAAAGATATATCTGTGAGGCACGGCGGGTGTGGGGGACACAGCCTCGTTATAAATCCTCCTTCGGAGAGAGGATGTCAGAAGTACAACATGTATTTTGGATAGGCTTCGGCTGTAAAGCCCAGCTCAGAATGTTGCTAGCAAGTTGTATCTTTGATATTAATGAGTTGGGAGGAAATTCTGATGTTTCAGGGAAGGAATTTAATGCGCAGACCTCTACAAAGGCATTACTCAGACACTGCACAGGAGTTAACTATGCGATGTGCAGTCGCCAAGGAGTAATTTATCTTATCCCTGGTGAAATTAAGCATATTGAAGCAGGTGAAAAGACAGTGAAACTGAAACAGTGGGAAGAGAGCTGGTCTTGCAGCAGTGAGCATGAATGGTCCCCTTTGCTAAGCAGGGTCTGCCCTGGTTTGCATTTGGATGGGTGACTACATGTGAACACTGTCTGCTGTGAGATATTCCCCTTAGGGGAGGGGGCCATAGCTCTGTGGAAGAGCATCTGCTTGCATGCAGAAGGTTCCAGGTTCAAACCTTGGCAGCATCTCTAGGCAGGGCTGGAGAGATTCCTGCCTGAAACCTTGGAGAGATGCTGCCAGTCAGTGTAGACAATCCCGAGCTAGAGGGATCAATGATCTGACTCAGTATGAGGCAGCTTCCTATGTTTTTGTGTACAACATGGTTTTGAAAAGTTTCATATGAGATCTCTCAGTGAACTAGGTGCGCAGACAGGAGAGCAAGCTTTTGAATTATGAAGATATCAGTTCCTACCTTAAGAAGAGTTCTGTCTGACCCCCAAAGTTTACAACTAAGCTGGTCCTTGAATCAAGGAAATCCCAGTTCTGTGCCACTAAAACACTAATTCTACAAAGAGCATCCATTATATCAAGCATGTTTATGTCTTTTTAAAACAGATTGTAAAATGCCACTTGTACGATTTTTGTATAATTGGTTCTGGTTTCCTCAGTAATGGGAGAGGGCAAGGAGTTCTAGACATCAATGCAGCAGCTGTAGTCCTGACAACAGCAGAAATCTTGAGTTAGCCCTGACTCTGGCTTCTGAGTTTGCACTGACATACATTTTCATGTTCATTCTTTGCAACCATAAGGATAGATCAAAGCTTGGTGTATATATGTATATTTGATTAAAGCTGAAATTTTCAGAAAGCTGAATTCTGTGACCAATACTGACTTCTGCAATATTTTTACTGCGCTTCTGTAGAATGGCAGTACACACTGAGCTTTAACCACAACAACCACCTTGCATATAAATATGGGAAATTGAGTAGTATACTTGCCTATAAATTGTAAACAGGAGAGCTGGTCTCAGGGGCGTAGCAAGGTTGGAGTGGGCCCAGAGACAAGATTTTAAAATGGGCCACCCGTAGCTCATAAAGTAAAGAAATCTTAAATGAGGCTGAATAGTGGTAACAAAAAGCGCATATCTATCTATCTATCTATCTATCTATCTATCTATCTATCTATCTATCTATCTATCTATAGATATATAAATATAATTTTTTTAAAGGTTTTGTAAATTGTGGACGATGCAAGTCATTTAATGGTACTCGAGAAAGACATGCTGTTCTGGTAGCTCCAGGTCTTAACAGTCACATCAATTTCAGAGGATGAATACAACTGTAGGAAGCCCGGGCGGGTGCGCAGCTGGGGGAATCAGTCATGTGACTTGCTGCTGGGGCCCCCCCCCCCAAGGCAGTGGGCCCCCAGACAACTGTCTCCCCTTGCCCTATTATAGTTACGCTCCTGGCTGGTCTTGTGGTAGCAAGCATGAATTGTCTCCTTTGCTAAGCAAGGTCCACCCTGGTTGCATTTGGATGGGAGACCACATGCGAGCACCGTAAGATATTCCCTTTAGGGGATGGGGCCGGTCTGGGAAGAGCATTTGCATGCAGAAGGTTCCAAGTTCCCTCCCTGGCTTCTCCAAGATAGGGCTGAGAGAGATTCCTGCCTGCAACCTTGGAGAAGCCATTGCCAGTCTGTGTAGACAATACTGAGCTAGATGGACCAATGGTCTGTCTTGGTATATGGCAGCTGCCTATCTACACATGCTGATGTTGGCTTTTCCCCTTCTTTAAAAGCTTCCCTCTCTGGCTGCCTTGATGTAGTTCTTAATAGCAGCCACTGAGCAAGCAACTGGTTACTTACAAGTGACCTGATACATATTAAATTTCAGCCACTAATAAAAAATAAAGGTGATTTTTTTTTTAAAGCAGGGTTCATTTCGTTTACTGAAAAATACATGGTTCTTTGCACTTTTTTATTACGGATGTGCATGAAACAGATTTTGCGTTTCATTTTGAGTTGGAAATGAAACACAAAATGGCCAAAACGTTTAGTCAGAACAGTGGTCGAACCGGCTGTTTTGACGAAACAATCTCGAAACATTTTGAGTGTTTCAGCCATAGGGAGCAATGGGGAAACTTGAAACACCCCATCGTTCCCCATGGGTTGGTTCTAGGGACACCAAAGTGGGTTGGGTGGTAGGGCATGATGGGTGCTACCTGCCACTCAACCCACCAAAGAAATGCGCAAGTGGGCGATTTGTCATTTTTTTTAACCTTTCCCCCCAAAGGTTAAAAAATTTGTTGAAACGTTTTGCACATCCATACTTTTTATATCACTTGCTTATACGATCTGTGATGAGCCAGAAATAGAGACCAATTTGGGATCTTAGTACTTTAAGGATCTGGAATACATGCAGTTCTGGTCTGCATGCCCCTACTGATTGAGCATCGCAGGTGTCAACTAAGAACAGGGCCTTTTCCATGGTGGCATCAGCCCTCCTCAGGGAACTAGACTTTCTCAGGGAAGCCTGCCAGGGTGCTTTCCGGATTATACCCTACAACAGTGTAACTATGTGTCTGTTAAGTGTACTTCTGTACTGCCTGTCTTTTGACATCACAGTTCCTGTGCTGTCAGTAAGGTGCCGTTCACATTTCCGATGCCTTCTTTCGGGGTTTATCTTTGCATTACAGTACCACAACGTTGTGAAAAAATAGCTGTATTTTCTCATTGTAGGAGGTTCTCATAAGCTAGAAAAGACTGCTCCCCCTGCTGGTAGCTTTGCACAACAACCTTTATTTATGGCTTCAAGACAATCCTGCCAAGCCAAAGTAAACTACTGCTGAACAACATGTAATCTGGAAAGCGCCCTTGTTCTGACACAGGCACTACAGGAACCAGTCTCTGGCTCTTTAGGAAATTCTTTGGGCCTGCCTGATTTGATGTCTTTGATCTTCTGTGAGCTTGTTTTTCCCTTCAGTTGTTTGATTGGAAGGAAACGTTTGCAAGGGAACCTTCCTGTCTCTTCTCCTTACAGCAGCTCCCTATGTCCCCTGAAAAGCCGGAGAGACCCTTGGAAATGGGGAGAGGGGGCAGGGGCTGCAAGGCAAGGGGATGGCTGAGCATTGGGCAGCGGCATCTTTCATGAATGGAGGGGAAGGAAAGTTCCCTTGCACGAGTTTCTTTTCTCTCGCATCAGATCTGAATCTAACCCTCTGTCTCCTTGCTTGTTGAGCCTTTCTAGTTTGGATGTGTAAGTCTGAACTGTGTGTAACTTTGGTTTGTACTCTTTATTCTTGATATTGTGTTAGGGTAATGTAAAAAGCTGCTTTGGTTCAGTCTTGAGAAAAGCAGGACACAGGCTTCTGGAATAAATAAAATAAAAGTGTGACAGTCTAATGAAATGCTAATGAAAGCAACGGTGGTGGGGAGAGCTGGTGTTGTTGTCAACTTTGTGGTCAACACCAATGCCCTGACCCGATTACTTAAGCTGATGTTTGTTCCCAAATCTGTCATGAATCAGTACATTATCAAGTTTTGCAATACTCACTGATTCTCTTGTGTATAGCTGAGGGATTTGTTTACTGCGGGTCAGTGGTTTTTTTTTGTTTTTTTTTTAAAGGCCTCTGAATAAGCAAAATCTCCATGGCACCATAGGCTGTTTTATTTGACAGAGAAACTGTAGAAAGATGAAACTGGGTGGGGGCACACAGAAAGGGGGAAATCAACCCATCCACTTCCCCAAATGTGTGGAAAATTCAATGGAATATATTTGGATGTGAGCTGAGTGATGCCTTTTATAACAGACCTGAATGTCAGTGGAGATTTTTCCATTAATCACTGGAAGACATCCAGGTTAAGGAATTAATGTTCTTCCTTGCGGGAGGTCTTTGTGTAATAGGGATTGTGTGGAGAGCAATGGAATTAGCATCCATGTGCAGTTAATATTTCTAAAGCATGCTTCCGAAAATGTTCTCCCTCCTGGAGTTTGCTCAGTATATTAAAAAAAACCCGTCCTAAGAATTCTGTGAAGTGTTCATTTTTTAAAAGAACATTAAGGCCTAGCAAAAAATGAAGTTTCCCATCAGTTGATTGACAGAACATTGACATAGTTTCCAACATTTTAGCAATGAAAATGGGGACATGCTTGTGAATATGGAGGGAGTGTGGCCAAGGGACCTAGAAGGCATGGTGTACAATTCCAGATTTCATAGGAACATAAAAGGTAAATTGTGCCATCTTGTCGGTATCAACTCCTGGCGACCACAGAGCCCTGTGGTTGTCTTTTGTAGAATACAGGAGGGGTTTACCATTGCCATCTCCTGCGCAGTATGAGATGATGCCTTTCAGCACCTTCCAGCAACCTCATGCTTGCTAGTCAGGTTATTTTCCTGCTGTGCCATTAGGTGGCTATTTTATACTGTCAGACCATTGGTTTATCCAGCTCAATATTGCTTACACTGACTTGCAGCAGCTCTTACCTGTACACATAATTCACTTCTACTTATCTCAGACTGTACTATTTCGTATCAATTAGGAAACTGTCTGATACTGAGTCAGACCATTGGTCCATCTAGCTCAGTATTATCTACTCTGACTGGCAGCAGCTCTTCAAGGTTTCAGGCAGGAGTCTTTTCCAGCCTGGGAAAGATGCTGCCAGGGGTTGAACCTCAGTCCTTCTGCATGCAAAGCAGATGCACTGCCACTGGGCTATGGTCCAATTTCCAAAGCAGAAAAGGTGTGACTCTTGCTTCTTAAATGAAAGGCAGCCCTCTCGATTACAGAAATCCTAATTGCAGGCAATGCTGTGCCTCTCCCAAACAGCACAAAATAGTGAAACACAAACATGATTAAAAGAAACTGGCTGAGTCATCAAGTGCTAAGTGATCAAGGGAAGAGACATAAAATGGTGAAGACACTGGTGTGAATCAGCCCATAAGTTCTATTTATGCAAGCTAAGGCTCGCTCTAGTGCAGGCTTGGGCAAATGGTAGATTTGGATCCACTGGCAAATCTCTGGACAATCTGCAATAGATTGAAAGAATTTCCAAGCCTGTCCTCTGATAACTGGGCAGAGAGGCACCTTTCAAAGCAGTGTCTCTCAGAGTGATTTCCGGAGAGCAATATATGTTGAAATGAACACAAATTTCTCTGTGGGATCATAAGAACATAAGAACAGCCCTGCTGGATCAGGCCCAAGGAAGCCCATCGAGTCCAGCATCCTGTTTCACACAGTGGCCCACTAGATGCTGCTGGAAGCCTACAGGCAGGAGTTGAGGACATGCCCTCTCTCCTGCTGTTACTGCCCTGCAACTGGTATTCAGAGGCATCCTGCAAGGGATGTCACACTTTCTTACGGCCACCTCCCCTTTAGGGATGGATTTTCAGATTGTCATCAAATGCCAGCAGATGGCACTAAGAAATAGCACGATTCCCTTGACATCATCTGGATCCTGCGGAGAATCTCTTGTAGAAATTTGTGATCACATTAGAATACTACTACTACTACTACTACTACTACTACTACTACTACTATTACTACTACTACTACTACTACTACGATGAATATTTATATCCCACTCTTCAACCCAAGTTCTCAAAGTGGTTTACATAGAAAAATAAACAATACATCAATATGATGGCTCCCTGTCCCCAAAGGGCTCACAGTCTAAAAAGAAACATAAGGCAGATACCAGCAATAGCCACTGGAGGGATGTTGTGTTAGGGTTGGATAGGGCCAGTTGCTCTTCCACTGCTAAATATAAGAGAATCACCACTTTAAAAGGTGTTTGTTTGCTCAGTTAGCAGGAGTCTCCATCTGGAAATCCTAATATATTTACCAAGGGGAGAGAAACTGTCCCTATTCATTTCAGCAGTGTCCCTCCAAGGGCTGTTGTGATATCTCCCATGTGTTCTTTTTAAACTGTGAGCCCTCTGGAGACAGGGAGCCATCTTTTTTTCTTTTGCTTTGTAAACTTTTTTTGTTATTGTTGTTGGGAAGCAGTATATAAATATTTCTAAATAACAGCTGTTTTAAAATAGCAAGAAGAAAATCTCTGCTGTGGCTGGTCTTATGCTAATCACCTACCTCTCAACCCAAGTGTCCCTCACTTGGAATATATTACTGTTAATTGGATGCCTTTCACCAGGTCTTTGTGTGCCTTTGCTGGCCAGTTTTAGAATTTTGCTTTAGAATCTCTGATCTGCAGTAAGGGAGATGCAGATTCATACAGTACTTGTACAGGCAGATGATCCCAGCGGCGAAATAGGTAACTGGCCCCACCATCAGGCCATATTTTGCATTTCTTTTGCCCTCATCACTATTTTGCACCTGGCTCCAATTGGTAAACTTCAGGATTTTAATTAAAAAAAATAAAGTAAAATGTAGAAGTCTCATGTCTGCCCACCTCTGGACCCTGTGACTGACAGTCAACACAAAAAGTGGGATGGCTTGTGGACTTTTAGATTGCATTGACTGAGGTTGTACGGGTGGTCGTCTTGTTCTAATCAGGGCCCAGGGCGATGTTTTGAAGGTGCATGAACGATGCAGCATCCATGTTGCCACCAGGTGGGTCTGGTCAGGATTTGGATGGGAGGCTACCTGAGGCCTGTTTTGGTTCCATCATGGAAGAAAGATGGGATATAACTGTCATAATATAATAGAAGCATCAGGAATGGAAGAGGGTACTAGCAACTGATCAGTCTGAGAGGACCAGGATATCTGAAGAAAAGCCTTCTCCTTCATCACCCTGCCTGAGAATTCTCTTCTATAACTGAAGCCCTTCTCTTTGTTCTCCTGCTATCAGAATGAGCATGCATGAGAAAGGGACTTTTCTGTTCTATCTATCTATCTGTCTATCTATCTCTGTACCACCTGACATGTGCATCTCTAGGCAGTGTACATAAGTTAAAATACAACAAATATAAAAACAGGATAAAATGATTAAAACAATTATGATAGGAAACCAATTAAAATTAATTAAAAGCCTGGGAAAACAGGTACATCTTAAGGGTTTAAAACAACAGCAACAGCCAGAGATTGAGAAACTGATTTTAACAGGGAGTGCCTTCCAGAGCCCTGGGGCAGTCACAGACAAAGCCTGACCATGAGTAGCCAACAAATGAGCTGGTGGTAGCCGACTAGCCGTAACCAGACCTTATTGTGGCTCCTGTGGAATAACGTCCCTAAGGAGGTGCACCTGGCCCCATTACTGTTCACATTATATGAGCAGCAGAGATTCTTATGTTGTGGCAAAACTTTCTGGCCTTGTTGGTGATGATTTTTGCTTGGTTGTCCATGTTTATATCTTGACCACCAGCCATTCTGTGATGAATAGATCCAGTTTCTGGTCCTCTGCTCATTACCAGTTGGCTGATTATCTGGAAGCATCATGAAACATTACTGTTCATTACATGTATATCCCATGTAATTAATTACTGAGTTCTATCTATCTATCTATCTATCTATCTATCTATCTATCTATCTATCTCTCCTCCGTGTAATTATAGTTTATTAAATGTACTTCCCATGTAATTAATTATTGATATTTCCCCATATAATTATTGATATTATTGTATATTACATCCTGTGTAATTAATTATTGATATTATTACTTATTATATGTATACTCCATGTAATTGTTGTTTATTACATGTATTATTAAATAATTATTGATATTATTGTTTTTTCGATGTTTATTTCCAGGTGGTTATTGTTTATTATTGCATGTATTTCTTCCATTGTAGAACTCAAGATGGCACAAATGTGGTACCCAATTGGCCTGCCACCCAGGCACTGATCAGACCTAGAACAGCTTAGCTTCAGCAACGTGACTGTATCACGTGCCCTACACTGCATCCTGAGACCCAGGTCAGATCATGAGTTTATTCTGCATAGAATTAACTTGCATAGGAGAAATCTTACTCGGAGTCAAATGATAATGGACAAATGGACAAAATGGTAATCAGAATTCACTCTGTGGCAAGGAATATAAAGCAAATGTCATCTTTTGCCCTCTTTGAGAGAAAATGTTTTTGGTTTGATAGAATTGGTTTCTCCTAATAACTGAGTTTTGATTTCTGGAGACTGTGGCCACCTTACACATCAAGGATCTCAAATATTGCTTCTCACTTACATGCTGATACACAGTGCTAACCAAACTAAAAGTAAAGTTAAGTTGTGCCATCGAGTCGGTGTTGACTCCTGGTGACCACAGAGCCATGTGGTTTTCTTTGCAAACTAAAACTATGTCTAAAATACAAAACTTGCATTTCTAGAATTTGACACTTGAGCTAAAACAGATCTTTGTTTAGAAATGGTGAAAACTCAATCCAGCATCTTATAGTATATTATTATGTTATTTACACACAGTCTACCAGATGTTATTGACTGGATTTGGTACTTTAATTATCAGGCCCTTTCCAAGAGTCTAGGATAACTAAAGAAAAATTAAAGATAGTGTCGTAGTATTCGTGCTGTCCCGAGTAGTGTGGCCTTCTGTAGTTGATGTGTTGTAATTTTATTGATGCCCAAGGTGTCGAGATGGTGTTCAAGTTCTTTTGGTACTGCACCAAGGGCACCAACAACTATTGGCACCACTATTGTTTTTCCCCCCCAAAGCTGCTCAATTTCAATCTGAAGGTCCTTGTATTTAGTTATTTTCTCCCATTGTTTTTCGTTGACTTATCTATTCCCTGGGATTGCAATATCAATTATCAGAACGCGATTCTTCTCGATGACTGTCAGATCAGGCGTATTGTGCGCTAAATGCCTATCAGTTTGTATTCGAAAACCTCAAAGGATTTTTGCCTCTTCATTTTCTGTGACCTTCTCAATTGGATGATCCCACCAATTTTTGCTTGCTGGCAATTTGTAATTCTTGCAAAAGTTCTAGTGGATTATTGCAGTAACTTTGTTATGTCTTTCCTTATAATCAGTCAGTGTGATTTTCGTACAACAACATACAAGGTGCTCAATGGTCTCATCTGCTTCCTTGCATAATTGACACTTACTGTCTTTTTGGGTCTTATCAATTTTTGCTTTTATAACATTTGTCCGTAGTGATTGTTCCGGGGTTGCTTCTTCTTCTCCCCGTGTGTGAGCGGGGGCACTGGTGATCAGTCCCAGCTCCTTTTCATCCAGCCCTAAATCTTCAAGAGTTAATGTTAAGAAGCAGGGCGCTCTTCAGTTTTGTGTAACTGCTACAGAGTGAGCTAAGGTATGTTTCTTTTGTTAAGTCTTATTTGTGGTTATCTGAACCTCCAGAGTGTTCCCATAAAGCTGGACAGTTGTGAAGACATTCCCTCAAAACTTGCCCACCAGCACCTGGGACGGCAGTGCTTCTTAACACCAAGAGATTAACTCTGTCCGACTCCTATCCTTGAAGAAACAGAACAGGGTTACCTGTCTGGAGAGGGAGCCACAGAGTTTCAGTGTTTTCTTCTGTGAAGATTATTCAACAGCTTCCCCCCTCAGAAACAGAAAGGTTCATGATTCTCTTGCAGGAGTATTCTTCAAGCTGAGAAATTTCCCACTCTTTTTGTTCCAGCTCTCATCCTCCCTCCTCACCACAGAATTCCATTAGCTCCCTGCCCACCTGCTTGTCTGTTAAACTACACTCTGAGCTCATGAACATTCCACCCTAATGACTAATATGGGAACAGTGTGGCATGGGGTTTTTTTTGGGGGGGGGTTCCTCTTCACATTTTTTGAACACGGATGTATCTGTGACTCGCCCCGAGTCTTCGAGTACCCTCACTTGCCCACAAGCACTGTGGTTCTCCATTCATAAGGATCAAAACATTTTCAGCTTTGGGGGAAATAGTATAAAGATTGCCTCATCCAAAGCTTTGCAGAGGGCCTTTTCGCTTTTTAGACCCTAGCCATGTGCCCTGTCTGGCTACTGGCTAATCAAGCCCTTAATATCTCAGCAATTGGTGTGTATAAGTATGGCACGATGCACGTTCCTGGGATCCTTGCCATGACTCTCAGTGTTCTTGATAAAAGATCCTTCTTTAAAAACAACCTCAAGACTGAGGGATCAAGCTGAGGACTTGGCTTTACAGGAAATTCACAGATGTGGTAGCAAGGGTTGTTATCTTTTTGTCCCGCAAAGTAATTGAGTTTCTATTGATGTGAACTCCAAACGCCTTGATAGGGCTTACTTAACCTGACAGCATTGAGGGATGATTTGGATTTATGTCCCCATAAGCTCTGTGGCTGAGGCTTCTGCCTCATAAACCAGCCTTAGCCTGCTCCCTTTACCATGTTTTTACTATAGCAGGAATGTGCATGATATCATTGGGACTGAAGGAAGGCCACATGGGCGGGGGGGGCTCTTTCAACTTGACTGACACCCATCACATCCTGGGCCCAGCGAGAGAAGGGCTTGAAGAAGAAAGTAAACAAACAAAAACAGCCTTGGCCGAGTCCAGTCCTGCAGAAGTAATGACTCGAGCCAGCAGGGGTCTTAGACAGACAACAAGCAGAAAGCAAAATCCATGCCGTGACTGTAAGCAGGAAGTTCCCTTCTGGTGGATATTGGCTAAAATAGATCTGTGGTTTGTGAAGGGAAGTGCATTGGAATGTTGACCTTTAAAAACCCAAGATGGGGGTTGTTTCTTTGGAAAAAAAAAATTGTCCTAGTAGGGTGGAAGGACTCTGGAGAGTGCATCCAACCCCAGTGCATTGGAGTGGGATTTGCTGGGCCTTCAGTTATTCCTGACAGATGTTTGTCATCAGTGGTGTTGGAGAGATCTGGCCTTCGGGAAGAGTCAAGTGCAGGAATGTAAGAGCAGCCACAGTGGATCAAACTCATGGCAGCGCCTTTCCATCCAGAGTCCTGTCTCACACAGTGGCAGGGGTGACTCAAAAGGGTAGGGGCACCTGCTCCCCCCCCCAAATATTTCCTGCTTCCTCTTTTGCTCCGCAACCCACCAGACTGGAACTGTACAGCACAGTGTCAGGCACTGGAGTCATAGTATATTATGGTCCCATCGTTTGAATCAATGATCTCAAAAGACCTCCGTTGATTAAAGAAGCCTCATTCACTTACTCCTCTACCCCAGAACAAGCAGCAGAAACCAGTGTAGCCAGGCAGGAGGAGATTCCTCCATCCTCCCAGGAGCCAGGCCGACCCCTTCGCTTCCTTCCTGGCCAGGAACTGGGCTGGTTGTGAGACCACATGTGCAGGAGTGGGGATGCGGGATCATCTCCCCTGCATAACCCGTCCCCTGCTAACGTGGCAAAGAGGCACCTTTTTAACGTGGTGATTCTCTTTATTGAGCAGGGGGAGAGTAACTGGCCCTATCCACCCCCAGCACAGTACCTCCTGTGACTGTTGCTGGTGTCGATCTTATGTTTCTTTTTTAGATTGTGAGCCCTTTGGGGACAGGGAGCCATCTTATCTATTTATTATTTCTCTGTGTAAACCACCCTGAGCCATTTCTGGAAGGGCAGTATAGAAATCGAATGAATGAATGAATGAATGAATGAATAAATAAATAAATAATGCTTCAGATGGATTGGTACTGATCTCTGTCCCCACCCGTCTTCCTGCTGCCAGGAAAAGAAAACTAGCCTAGAAAGCAGACTGGATGGCTTGGCCTAATTCAAGAAGATACGAGTTTCTTAGAGGAAGCTGGCCCACTTTCTGCATAAGTTCGCCAATATCAAGCAAACTTCCTTAAATGACAACATTAATTATGGTACTTCTATCAGTATTTAATGTGTAGAGAAATCCTCGCTCCTCTAAGAATGTTCTTTGCCACTCTTTTGTTCCCTAGTTGTTTTGGACTCACCCCTGCACAGTGGCATATTGCTGGAATGTCAAAGAAAGCTGCAAGAATCCCACAGCACCTAGATGTGGGATCGTTCTTGCCTCCAAAGGCTGCTCTTCAGGACAGGCCAAACATTCAGCAGACTCAAGAGGGAAAGGGCTTCCTGGACTGTAGGACTTCCAGTAGCAGGAGTTGCATGTGTAACTTCCAAGTTCTACTGTTAAAAGACGTTTTATGCATGTAGAAAACTAGTCTGCAAGGAAGAAGGGTTCCTCTTCAACCTCTCCTTGACGTTCTCTTTTTCTGGGTGCTGAAAGTGCATGCAATCCCTGTCCATGAGTGTGGGAGCAATATATAAATACAGTAATAAACCGAGGCTCCTAGCCAGACTTGGCTCACCAGCCATGTATGGGAAGCTGCCACTACCCGGGTTGCCAATTGACTAGAAAACATGTCTGGGCCTGGTATTCTGAGAGGTAGCATGCCTTTGAGTATGGAGGTTCTATTTAGGTTCCATCATGACTAATAGCCACTGATAAACTTACTCTTTGTGAATGTGTCTAACCCTGTTTTAAATCCATCTAAACATGCAGCCTAATGGTGCAGTGGGGAAGTAACTTGCCTAGGGAGCCAGAGGTTGCCGGTTCGAATCCCTGCTGGTATGTTTCCCAGACTATGGGAAACACCTATATTGGGCAGCAACAATATAGGAAGATGTTGAAAGGCATCATCTCATACTGCGCAGGAGATGGTAATAGTAAACCCCTCCTGTATTCTACCAAAGACAACAGCATGGCTCTGTAGTCTCCAGAAGTCGACACTGACTTGATGGCACAACTTTACCTTTAAACATGCAGCATCTTGGTGCAATAAAATGCATAAGTCAAGTTCTCAAAGTTGAGTCCCCAGATGTTGTTGGATCACAACTCTCTCATCATGATGGGAGCTGTATTATTATTATTATTATTATTATTATTATTATTATTATTATTAATTCGATTTCTATACTGCCCTTCCAAAAATGGCTCAGGGCGGTTTACAAAGAGAGATAACAAATAAATAAGATAGCTCCCTGTCCCCAAAGGGCTCACATTCTAAAACGAAACATAAGACACACACCAGCAACAGTCACTGGAAGTACTGTGCTGGGGGTGGATAGGGCCAGTTACTCTCCCCCTGCTAAATAAAGAGAATCACCACGGTTAAAGGTGCCTCTTTGCCCAGTTAGCAGGGGTCCCATCATGATGGAAACTGTAGTCCAACCACATCCTGTCATAAGAGAATTAAGCATGTGTGCAAAGTGCTTTCTTTTGTCCTGTTGTATCACCCACTATCTCCTCCAACACAATGCTTTTCCAATGGCGGCAGTTCACACATTCAGCAGCCAGTCACTGAATGCAGAGTAACCAAGTGTCGAGAACCAACGCAGCATTCCAGGATTAGTGTGTTCATCAAGTAACTCTAGAAATAATTCCCTCACAGCCGTAGTTTGCCATCTGTAAAAAAAATGAATCATGTCATCATCTTAGTTCAGAGACCTCTTGCACACCTAGGACAGAGTTTTTAGAAACTTCATTTACATGAAACGTGCTCTTTAAGAATCAATGGCTCAAGAACTCACAAGATATGATGCCTGATGGGTTCATTGCCCACATTCTGCAAGGTGAATGAGCAACAAGAGGGATAGCTGTATGGTAAAGCTGCCCTCTTGTGGGGAAAAGGAGATATTACCTACACTTTTGTCAATATTTTGAAATCCAGGATTCAGGACAGGAGTTCTACCCAGTTTGGGTTTCCAGCACTGTTCCCTGTAACAGGGATTTCCAGATGTTGTTGACTACAATCTACAATCCCCAGAATCCTCGACCAAAGTCCATTACAGCTGGCGATTCTGGGAGCTGGAGTCAACCACATCTGGAAATCCTTGTTACAGGTAACACTGGTCCCCAGCAGATGTTTTTGGACTACAGTTCCCATCTTCCCTAGCAACAATGACTTTCAGCTTTTTCTATGGGCAAAGACTGCGCTTTCAACAGTGCAGGACAAGCATAAATTAACAAGTGTTGCTTCCCCCATCACTGTATCTCACACTGAGAGCCAGTGTGGTGTATTGGTTAGAGTGTTACACTAGGAAACCTGAGTTCAAATCCCTGTTCAGCCATGAAACTCAGTGGGTGACTGTGGGCCAGCCATTTATCTCTCTTTTTAACCTACCTCACAGAATTGTAAGGATAAACATAACCATGGACACCACTCTGGGCTCCTCGGAGGAAGAAAGTAAAATATAAGTGAATGAATGAATGAATTTTGGGGATCACTTTGGCCATTGTGACTGGGGATGATGGGAGTTGTAGTCCAACAAGATCTGGGGACTCAAGGTTGAGAATCTCTGCTTTATGCTGCTGCTGCTTAGGAATTTAGGAACTTGGGAAGCTAGCCCCTGCTAACTGGGCAAAGAGGCACCTCTTAACGTGGTGATTCTCTTTATTTAGCAGGGGGTACCTCTTTAGTATCTCCAGTGACTGTTGCTGGTGTCTATCTCGTTTCTTTTAAGATTGTGAACCCTTTGCAGAGAGGGATCCATCTTATTTATTTAATATTTCTCTGTGTAAACCAGTTTGGAAACTTTTGTTGAAAAAGCGATATATAAATAGTTGTTGTTATAGCTCAGTACTGACTGGCAGTGACTTCTCCAAGACTTCAGGCAAGCTTGTCTCCCAGTCCTATCTAGAAATGTGAGGGATTGAAAGAGGATTGAATGAGGTGGAGCTTCTGCGTGTGAAGTGTTGGAAGTTAAGGACTTTGTGCTGTCTCTTGTTTCAGACAGTGGAGGACAGACTAGTGAGTCAGAGGGCTAGAGGGTCAAGACATTGGTCATCCCTTCTCTACTGCTCTGACACTATCCCTTTGGATATGTAGATTGCTAATCTTAGGGATTAACTTCCTCCTTCTCTTCCTTACCTGTCCTTCTACCTTGCAACATGGCAAGCTCCTCTCCCTGCACCATGTGTGCAGAGAAGATGCAGAATCCATCTGCATCCAGCTAGCTAGCTAGATTAGAGATCCTAACTCCTCACTTTCCTATCTAGAATGGAGTTCCTTAATAAATGCCTTATATATTGATTTGAGACTATGAATTGGCTCCAAGTTACTTTACTCTCAGCATACACGCATGCCTAAGTAAATTGCGCTGTGTTGTGCCTCTGTGCACTCTGCTACAATGAGAAAGGGATTCTCTCACCACAGAGAATTCCCAACATGAAGCATATGCTCTACCCTTGAGCACTCAGATCTGGGCTGGCTTCTTTGGGGCTCATTCCTCTCCTCCATGTTTGTCCAGGTGGTGGCAGGAGCTGCTGCTGCTGCTATTGCTCCTCCTCGTCATCATCCAACAGGCCCAGTTTCAATGGGGCACTCAGAGGTGGACCTTCAGCCTCTGCTGGTACCTGGGCTGATGTCCTGCTCCGCTGCCCCCAATGGCTAAGCCCAATGGGAGATGTACCTATGATTCATGTAGCATCTTCTGCCTCAGGCATGGCCAACCTGAAGCTCTTCAATTGGACTACAACTTGCATCAACCTCCCATGCAATTTATTGCCGCTGGGGATGTTGGTCCTGACTTGGATCTGAAGATCTTCTTTGGAGGTCCTGCTCTGAGTGCCGCTGCCAGATGAGGTGAGGTCAGTGGCTACTAGGGACAAGGCCTTTTTGGTGGCCGCAGCCTGTTTATGGAGCAGCCTCCCCAGTGAGGTTCACCTGGCACCATAACTTTGACACCAGGTGAAGACTTTTCTGTTCACTCAGGCTTTTAAAGATTGATTATTTTTACAGATTTTTAAATGGTTTTGCATTGTATTGTGTGTGTGTGTGTGTTGTGATTTGATGTTGTTATTGGATGTTTTAATGTTTTGTTGTGAGCTGCCAAGAGAACAATTTGTTATGGGGCAGATGATGATGATGTACTAACTGAGCAAAGAGGCACTTTTTAAAAGTGGCAATTCTCTTATATTTAACAGGGGGACAGCAACTGGCCGTGTCCATCCCCAGCACAGCATCCCTTCAGTGGCTGTTGCTGGTGTTTATCTTGTTTTTGTTTTTATTTGTATAAAGATTGTAAGCCCTTTGGGGACAGGGAGTCACCTTTATTCATTTATTATTTCTCTGTGTAAACCGCTTTGGAAACTTTTCTTGAAAAGTGGTATATAAATAAATATCGGTCGTATTTGTCTTTGTCTGATGATGATGATGATGGGAGATGTAGTCCAACCTCAGCTGGAGAGCTTCAGGTTGGCTGCCTCTGATCAGCAAAGCTGATGGAGCTCTGAAAAGAATGAGAAGACCAGTCCCTGCCCCAAGGGGATCACAACTGAAAACTGAAAACTATCAATCAATCAATCAATCAGTCAGTCAGTCAATCAATCATCTTTCTTATGGTCATAGACCAGCATAAGATACAGGAGATGATTACAATGCAAAGTGCAATGCAGAGTGATACATAGTGATACACTGAAAGACATATGGAGACATTAAAAGGTATTTAGGCACAAAATAGGACATCAAAATAGCATTAAAAGTCCTAAATAGACATAAAAAGACATTAAAAGGCATAAAAGGTATGATTGCCTAAAAGCCTAATTAATCAACTACTAAATAATGAATACTACAAGATTATGTAATGAGAAGATTTATTACAAAGTGGGAGGCGCCCAAGCCATTCGGGTGGTGTGCTGTGTTGGATGAGCACATTGTATCATGCAGAAGCCTTGGGAGATCAAACTAAAACTGCTTGGACTCACTGCTTACCAGCGCTTGACAGATCTTGGATACTGCCGCACAGAAACTGGCAATGCTGTATGTAATAGTGGGCTTAGAGTCAGAGAGCAGCATAGAGACATCGATATGGCTTGAACACCCTGGGTAATTGCATGGCCGTGGGTGGATAAAGGAAACGCGAATGTCTATGTAATACAAACAGTGACGTAGAGTAAATAGAGTAATTTTAATGTAAACCGCCCTGAGACTTTTGGAAGGGTGGTATAAAAGTTTTAATAATAAACAAAATAATAAATAATAATACAGAGGAGAGCTGGTCTTGTGGTAGCAAGCATGACTTGTCCCCTTAGCTAAGCAGGGTCCACCATGGTTGCATATGAATGGGAGACTAGAAGTGTGAGCACTGTCAGATATTCCCCTCAGGGGATGGAGCCATTCTGGGAAGAGCAGAAGGTTTCAAGTTCCTTCCCTGGCTTCTCCGAGATAGGGCAGAGAGAGATTCCTGCCTGCAACCTTGGAGAAGCCGCTGCCAGTCTGTGTAGACAATACTAAGCTAGATAGACCAATGATCTGACTCAGTATATGGCAGTTTCCTATGTTCCTAAGTAGGACATGCTCAGTTGTATCAATCTTCCCAGAGCTGCAGGGGCATAATCTCTCTGCGTATGGGACCTTCCTAAAGCGGCCTTCAAGCACAGCTGTGGAGTGGGTGTGACAACAAGCCAAGGTGAACATCCTCCTATGTTGGTACTTCCATTTGAGTAAGATAGGCTGCCGGTTAGGAAGGTGTTAAACCTTCACTGATGAAAAAATTCAGGACCCTGCTTAAATCAGTTAGTTAGTTAATTTGTTTATTTATTCATTTATTTGATTTAGAGTTTGGTGCTCTATGTCCAAAACACACTGTTTAATAGAGGCTTTGGCCTGATCAAAGCCCATATTTTGTAGAATCATGGGGGAGAGGCCCAAGGACGCTATTTTCATCTGAACTGATTGTTTCCATTTGGAATGGCAATGTGCGAGACCAACAGGCCTGTCTCCAAGTGCAGAGTGTGACATGAGAGACACAACTTGGAACTTGGAGAACTGCCAGCAGGAATTTGGATTGTACACGTTCCAGTGGAGTGAAGGAGTGGTAGGGACCCAGTTGGGTGCATATAGAAACTGGGTTAGTGGTTTAGCAGTGAACAGTTCCAGGGCCGCGGGTACATAGTGACCTCCTCTTGTACGCAGGAATTTGATGATGGTGGAGGAGCTCCTCTGGGCCTTCTGGACCACATGTTCCCCATGGGCTTTCCTAGAGCTGCTAGAATGAAAGACCACCCCCCAATTATTTAAAGCAAGGAACCTGTTCAATCTTATGGCTATCTAGCCACCAGGAGTGAGTTTTGGGCCTTTTAGCAAAGACCATAATTTTGGTTTTATGATAGTTAATTTCCAAGATGTCTTCCTTGCAGAACTATGTTAGGGTCCTCAGCGCTCTTCTACGGCCGATGGGGGTCCTTGAAAGGATAACTGCATCATCTGTGTATAGCAGCATGGCAATGTGTCTCCAAGTAAATTTGTGAGGGTGGAAGTTCAGGTTGTTGAGCTGGCCCACCATTGAGTTAATGTAGAAATTGAATAGAAGTGGGGGAAAACTGAAACTAGGGAACCATTAGAGGAAAAGCTGGTCATGTGGTAGCAAGCATGACTGGTCCCCTTAGCTAAGCAGGGTCCACCCTGGTTGCATATGAATGGGAGACTAGAAAGGGTGAGCACTGTATGATCTACCCCTTAAGGGATGGAGCCGCTCTGGGAAGAACAGAAGGTTCCAAGTTCCCTCCTTGGCTTCTCCAAGATAGGGCTGAGAGAGATTCCTGCCTGCAACCTTGGAGAAGCTGCTGCCAGTCTGTGAAGACAATACTGAGCTAGATAGACCAATGGTCTGACTCAGTATATGGCAGCTCCTTATGTTCCTATTTTCCTAACTGGCATAAAACTGAGGAAGAATATAGAATTATTTGGTCTTGCCCTCTTTCAGCTGTGTCTCAGACAGCAGCTTGCTTATTTTGTCCCATAGAACTGTATGGGAGCCATGATGAACTGAGTCAACCTCTATCTGCGAAGCCCCACCCCTTCATTTGCATACCTCACCCAGGAATTGTGTCTTGGTCTAATGCTGGGTGTATATTAATTTTAAGGGGTAGTTTATTTATTAGTATAGTACATTTGGGTTGTTTTTAAGTGGTGCGCATACGTAACCTGATGCCTTCGGAGGTCAGGAGAAAGACATATTTGGAATGTAGATAAATAAAATGCATACACATCTTTTGTGAATCTGCTTTGAATAAAAGTTTACATTTCATAGGAAGACTTAACGTGGGAAATTAATACCTTGGAACTCCATTTGCAAGTGCTGACTTGCTGTTTTCTGAAGCCTTGCCAGGGCTTATGCCCCTTGGCTGAAATGAGCTCCCCCCCACGGAATTTGTTTAAGCAGGAAGTTTGGTATGATAAGTGATTCAGGGAAAAATATTAATCTGGATTCTTCCCAACTTGGCAAGGCAGGGGGATCTTGAGTTCAGCAATTTGTCTTAAATTTCAGGTTCTGAGAATAACAAAATATTTCAAGATCACTCCGAGCAAAGCCAGAGGGAATTTGGGAGTGGCGGAATTGTGCATTGTGTTTTGCAGTGACAAAGGGGCAGACACTGATGGAGCACAGCAAAGAGAATATGGAGGGGAAGTTGTCTATCTTCTGTTCCACAGGCATACTGCAAGCCGGTCAGCAATGAGTACCAAAACCAGGAGATGAAACTGGTCAAGCAGGGAAGGGAGTATATTAAATCCAGTCGAAAGAGAAAAGTCAGTTTTTATCTCTAACTTGTTTGAAGTTGAAACACATATGCCATTGTTTCTAATCAAAACACTTGGAATTAAGCTCCATTGAAATCAGTAATGAGGCAGTAATCTGCAACATTTTAAAGACTCGGGGCACAATCTGGAGACCTCTGCTGCCTGCAGTAGTTGTGAAGGGGCATCATCTGGTGGAATCAGCCAACTCAGCCTTGCTGGATCAGGACTAAGGCCTACCTAGTCCAGCATCCTGTTTCACACAATGGCCCACCACATGTCCCTGGGAAGACCACAGACAAGAGCTGAGGGCATTCCCTCTCTCCTGCTGTTACTCCCCTGCAACTGGTATTTAGAGGCATATTGTGTCTAAGGCTGGGTGTGGCCAATATCCACCAGATTAGTAGCCATTGCTCAACCTGTCACTGTATATGTGACGTTGGGTTGTTGTTGTTTTTACCCCAATATGCAACACTTTATGCTTGCTTACATTGAACTGCATTTTCCATTTTTGTTGCCCAGTCACCCAATTTGGAGAGATCCTTTTGGAGCTCCTCACAATCTGTTTTGGATTTCACTGCCCTAAATAGTTTAGTGTCATCTGCAAATTTGGCCACTTTGCTGCTTATCCCAACTTCTAGATCATTTATGAACAAGTTAAAAAGCACTGATCTCAGTACAGATCCCTGGGGGACCCCACTTCTTACTTCCCTCCATTGTGAAAACTGTCCATTTATTCCTACCCTGTGTTATCTGTCCTTTAACCAGTTACCAGTCCACATATGAACTTGCCCCCTTATCCCATTATTGCTAAGTTTGCTCAAGAGCCTTTTGTGGGGAACTTTGCCAAAAGCTTTTTGGAAGTCCAGGTATACCAGAGCACTTTTATCCACATGCCTTTTGGCACTCTTAGAGAACTCCAAAGGTTTAGTGAGGCAAGACTTGTCTTTGCAGAAGCCATGCTGGTTCTCCTTCAGCAAGGCCTGTTCTTCTATATGTTTAACAATTCTGTAGAGAGTATATGGTCAGTATCCTCCACTGTGAAGACTGGCTTTCCTGGTCTGACTTTAAAGAAGACTGATGGAGGCCCCAGGATAGGATGGAAAGGTGGGCACCATGCCCACTGCTGCCTCCATGCTCCCCACTGATGGGCATGCTACCACATACTGGCCATGCCCCTTCCGCCTGATACAAGTGTTATTACTGGCATGGGGCACAGACACATTGCCTGTCCAGTTGGCAAGTACTTCCTTTGCCACCCTGGCTGGGTGTGTCTTTCCTCTCACTCACAAACAAGGGACTTACATCAACATCTCCACTGAGCACTGATGACTAAGAGATCTAGATTTTCCCTACCATTAGTTACCTTTAATTTTATTTTTGGATCTGTCATTCATGTGGACTAGAGACTTGCTGTATTTTTTAAAATGGAAGCCAAGGATTTCAGAATGCTGAATTCTGCACCCAATTGCAAATTATTTGCTTAGTACAAAACCCATGTACCCTTCCTCTCAATTTTTGCCTTTTTTCTAGTGGAAAGATTGAATATTGTAGCACTATATCTTTTTGCAAGTGTTTTCTTGGTACAAGTAATCTCTCTCTTTTAAAATTAAATTAAGCCAGTTGCATGTCAATTTCATAACTGTCTTTTTTGCAGTAATGTTCCTCTGAGTGTATGGGCAATCTTCTTCTCCTTGCACATATTTTTCCCATTAACTTAGTAGTAAAGTCAATTGGCAATGATGAGTCTTCTTCATTAATTTCTTTGCTGGCAAACTTTCTCCCTCTTTCATAATTAGTGACTGGGCGGAATTTGCTGGAAGGAGTGAGAAGGAAGATCTCCTGTGGATTGAAAACGGGAACTGATGTGAATGATGCAAAAAGTTAATTTTTTCATTGTTAGTGATGAATAAGATTTTCCTTATGTTTTTACTTCTTTAAAAAATGTGAAAAGTTAACTCCTACTTGTTTGCTTGTACAGGTGAACCCCAGTATCCACGGGGGTTCTATTCTCTGCTACAACCGTGGAGAATGGAATCACGGCTACCGAGTCATTGAGGCTATTCCCACGATCGCCCAAAAGCAGGCGAAGGGAGCCCAGCCCGCTTTTCTGCAATCATGTGCTGCAATGGGAGTCATGTGGCTCCCGGCAGCTAGCCTCTTTAAATCCCCCTCCCCTTAAACGAGGTTAGCGATCGCTTTGTTAGCCTTATTTTTTTGCTTGCGTGTCATCGCGGCATGCGGCGTCACACCAGTAGACCCCCAACCGGGAGGCTGCAAGCAGCCTCCCCGGATCAGGGGTCTCTCCAGGATGCCCCGCGTGCTCACACAGGGTATCCTGGGACTTCCAGGGGCAGCCATGTGGGTGACCGATTCGGCCGCCCAGCTACGTACAACTGCTTGACTGTGGGAAGAGCAGGCTAAGCCCGCTCTCCCTGCAGAATCCCGTCAGGCACTTCACACATATCATGTGCGAATAGTCAATAGGACTCAGGGGGGTTAGTTTCCTGGAGGCTCAACAAATGGTGGGAAATGTGGGAAATGGCCCTAAATATAGCGGGGAAGGTGCCCTACCATGCTCTGCAGGTCTCCAGAGGTCTAGCAATCCCCCCCCACCGCCCCAAAGTCCAAACTGTACCATTTTCTCATGAAAAATTGGATTGATTTTAAAAAATATATTAAATGGCTCTTTATCACAAAATGATGGGAAGAAATGGCCTCGGAGGTCATTTCTGGCCACCCCCAACCTGTGGATATACAAATTTAACCCTGTATTAACCCTTTTAAAAATCACATATGATGAGGCCGGGTGTCAATTACCCAACCAAGCACACATGATACCACGAATGACGGATTTGCGAACAGTGAGGTTTGCCTGTATATTTATTTTTGGTAGAGAAGAAACTTGTAAATTTGGGCTATATGTTTTCACTAGTGGATTAAACAACACTTTCTCCCGCCAAGACGATTAACCAAGTTTTGCCTTATTGCAAGTAGGGTTTGCCATGAGGTGACCCCTATTCCTATGTGATGGTGGGTTTGAAGTTAATATCTGTGTGGAGGCATCAGGCAATAATGATCATTAATCCAACGAGTCAGACAATAATGATCATTAATCCAACTGAAATCAATGGGTTAGATTAGTGTGTTTAGTATGTTCAGATAGATGTTTGTTCAGTGTGTTCAGATAGCTAGACAGATCAGTGTAACTGGATGGACACAGGTAATTTGTAAACAGTTACTTATCTTCAAACTGTAATATATGTAGCACCATTTTCTTGGCTAAATTTCCAATTATATTTTAACTATGTTAGCATATTATTTGATATGCATGGAATGTGTTATTGATTTGTTGTGTTATACTATCTGTGCTCAGTGACCGTAATAATGGATGATGATTGATGATGATGATGATGATGATGAAGAACCTCTGGGGATCATAGGAAACATAGGAAACTGCCATATACTGAGTCAGACCATTGATCTATCTAGCTCAGTATTGTCTTCACAGACTGGCAGTGGCTTCTCCAAAGTTGCAGGCAGGAATCTCTCTCAGCCTTATCTTGGAGAAGCCAGGGAGGGAACTTTGAAACCTTCTGCTCTTCCCAGAGCGGCTCCATCCCCTGAGGGGAATATCTTGCAGTGCTCACACATCAAGTCTCCCATTCATATGCAACCGGGGCAGACCCTGCTTAGCTATGGGGACAAGTCATGTTCGCTACCACAAGAACAACTCTCCTCCTTAAATCTTGCTTCCCTAAGTCTGCAAGAGGAAATTATTTTATTATATTTATATTCCACCTATGATTACATGGTCCCGCTTCCACAATTTTATCTTCATAATAATCCTGTGAGGTAGTTTGATTGATTGATTAAGTGCCGTCAAGGTGGTGTCGATTCTTAGGGGCCACATAGCTAGATTCTCTCCAGGATGATCTGTCTTCAGCTTGGCCTTTAAGGTCTCTCAGTGTTGCAGTCATTGCTGTCCTAATCAAGTCCACCCACCTTGCTGCTGGTGGTCCTCTTCTTCTCTTTCCTTCAACTTTCCCCAGCATTATGGACTTCTCAAAGGAGCTGGGTCTTCACATAATGTGTCCATAATGTGTTGCATAATGTTTAGGCTAAGAAATATTGACTGGTCGAAGTTTTTCAGTGGGCTTCGTGGTTGTTAGGATTTGAAACAGCATCCAATTTCAGAGAGCAGCATACTGATTGTCACTTTAGACTAAATCCCATTGAAGTTAGTGGGATTTACATTAATCATCATTATTATTATTTTACACAGTCAGACAGGTGTTGTTGACTGGTTTGTTTTATCCAGACATTGAGTCCTTCCCAAGGACCTGGGATGCCAAAATTTTATTGTCAATGTTGTTGCTGTTGTTATAGATATCATTATTATTATTATTAATTTGATTTCTATACTGCCCTTCTAAAAATGGCTCGAGGCGGTTTACACAGAGAAATAACAAACACATAAGATGGAACCCTGTCCCCAAAGGGCTCACATTCTAAAAAGAAACATAAGATAGACACCAGCAACAGTCACTGGAAGTACTGTGCTGGGGGTCGATAGGGCCAGTTACAAGTTAACATTATTAACTTCTTCCATTGATTTCAATGGTGCTTAGTCATGAGTAACTAGTTTGGATGTTGCCCACTAACCACACTGGTTTTTTGCTTGCCTTATACACTGTGGTCCAGAAAATATGAGGCTTTGCTTACGAGCAACCTATCCCAAGCTAGGGAAGCCTAGCCTGGGCTAGGCTGCGTGTGAGAGCCAGTGGGATTGGGCCTGATCCTTGGGGGTGGGGGCAGCACCGCCTAGCCCAGCTTTTTAACCTGCCCTTTAGTTGGGGATAAAGGTGCGAGCATGCCCTTAACCCCAGCTCTGGCATTGTGTGTTCACTCAGGCTATGTTCGGCCGGAGTGGACACAGAGATGGGTGACTAGAATGCCTGTCTCCAGGGGGAATCCCCCAACCGCGTGGTGCACTGGGGATATCCAGAGGTCAGGATGCGTGGGCCCAGATTCTGGAGCTCCACGCTGTGTGGCACAATGTAGATCATCTAGGAGTGCAGTCCGCACTTCCAGCAACATTTGATCGCTTGTCTGAGGGGGAAGGTGAGTTGGCCCAGCTTCCCTTCCACCTGCTTGCACGGTCGTGTGAATAGCCCCTGTGAGTGTAAGAGGCATATTGCCACAAAAATAAAGTAAATTGAGTTCAATAGCACATACTCTCATGTAAGTGTGCTCAGAATTGCAGCCTTAGGGTCAGATTTCAGCTCTGGCTCATCCTCAGTTTCCCATCTGGAAAATGGGGCCTATTTTTTAAAAAACATTTTATATCCCGCTCTTCTTCCAACGAGCCCAGAGTGGTGTGCTACATACTTAATTTTCTCCTCACAACAACCCTGTGAGAGAGAAGTGACTGGCCCAGAGTCACCCAGCAAGTATCATGGCTGAATGGGGATTTGAACTCAGGTCTCCCCGGTCCTAGTCCAGCACTCTAACCACTACACCATGCTGGCTCTTATTATGGCCTACCTAACAGGATGTTGTACAGACAACAACACTGGCCCATCTCCAGACGAGTGTTGCTCAAGTGTAATGCTGTCACCCTAGTGTGAGGACAACGTGCAATTTATTTACTTTATTTATTCATTCAGTGTATATACTGCCCTTCCTAAAGCGGGCGAGGGTGGTTTACATTAAAATCAAAAACACATCATAAAACAATTAAAATAAAAAACCAAATTTCAACCAGATTAAAATTAAAATTAAAACTAGATATCATTAAAAGCCAGGCTAAAAATATGGGTCTTTAGGGCTCTCCTGAAGGCCTCCAAGGAAGAGAATCCTCTCATATCCACAGGGAGTGCAATGAAGTTGCACAAAGAAAGGAAGTCTTTTCTGGACTACAGTTGCACAGTGTGTCATACAACAGATCGCACAACCATGCAAATGCCTTGGAGAAAATCTTCCACTAGTGGCTACACACATGGCCGGGCATCACAATTTTGCACAGCTCCACAAGCTTCTTAAGTGCACACAACATTTCCTTTTGTATTAGCACAACAGTAGTCCAGATACAAGCTGGTAAAGAAGTTTTAATTTTTTTTTTAAAAAAATATATAACAAACAATGAAGAACGATTACTGTCGAACTCTTGGCTACAACAAATAAATGCAAGGATGCTCTGGTGCAGCAAGAGAGCAACCTAACAGAACACCCCAACTAACTGTACTGGTTCAGCAGGGAAGGGGCCATTTTTGACGCCCCCCCCCAGGAATCCCTCTGTCCCACCCAAAAATATGTCCCTGAAGATTGCATAGTCCACGGTGACATATTTTTGGGAAGTTCTGTTAGGCTGCTCTCTGGCTGCATCAGGGCATCCTTGCTCTGTATGCCAGCCACTATACTGTACACAAAGAAAACAGATTCTGCAGTGAAAACCTTGGATGCAGATCAATAGCGTTTAGGCAACTCTGCTTATGCCGCAGGAATCTGTATATGCTCTTTAAAGTGATAAAGAGTGATATGGACAAGCCGAGATGTGTGAGCAAAGCCACCAGAAAAGGGAAGCTACTCATGGGAGGCACGTGTCTCGTTTGCAATGGAGATTTTTTACAGGCACCATCTGTATGTGTTCAAATGTACTAGGAGCCATGGCCAGGACTAGAAACTAGAAAGTTTCTAGAAAACTTTCTAGAAAACTAGAAAGTTTTGAAACAAAAAATGCAAATCAACCTCCTCAGACCAGCTTCCACTCATAATGGCATGGAGGAGAGTGCTGGCCCTGATCCAAGGACTGGCTCACACATTCTGTGACTGCCAACAACAAGTGGTGACTTGCAGGGTCTATACATGTAGCAGAATGGAGTGGTTGGGTGGATTGTACCACTTCAGGTTGCAGATGGGAGGGAGCCATTTCTGAATGTTCTCCCAAGTAAATAAGAATACTTTCAAGACCAGGGTGTCCAGTCCACTCTTTATGGTGCTAGTTTCCTATTTGAAGTGAGGGTTTTTTTTGGTGTGTTTTGCTTTTGTTTAAACACAACACAAGAGGACATAAGACAAATACCTGCAGTGGTACAATCCAGATTACCACCCCAGAATTCTGCTGCCTCATTCTGCTGCATGTTTCAACGAGGTGTGAGTTGTCATGCATCCAACACTACACATTCAATTTTCATATTATCCTGAACACGACAGTAACTCTTCACATATTCAGCTTCCACTCAGCAGGTGCTGAGTAACCAGCAGATGAAGAATCAAGTATATCAGCCAGTGTTTCCAAGGGACAAGTTGCTGTTGAAGATGGAGTTCCAGTGCATTGACCTTTTGCATCAACTACCCTAATGACCACTAGGGGTACTGGGAGCGGAGTTAGCTAGTGAGGGTCTCCTTACCTGTCTCTGCTTGCCTCTGCTCTATGACCCCTCCTTTGACTCCTCAGGTACTTCCTGTAGTGAGTCAGTCCTCTTCCTTTCCTCCTAGAGAGAAGATGGAAACATCTCTCTCTCTCCCTACCAATTCATTATGTAGCTGATAGATAGGATAGGTCTTTCCTATCTCAAATGTACTTCACCAATAAATCAATTTAGTTTAGATTCTACAGTGATCTCCATGAGTGTTAGCTAAATAGCTGCAGCAACTAAACTCTGCAGTCCTTAATTTGAGTGGTAACTTCCTTGGACTTTGCTAAATAATCACAAACCCCAACAGCTGCAACCCAGAGAACCATCCTGTCTCTTTAAGAGCCTCCAGGTCGAAAGAAGAGACAGCATGGCTTCTTTCAACACACACTGCTCACCTTTTCTCTCCCCCGCCCCCCGCTGTTATGGACAATACAATAATGCTGTTTTGTGAAGTCAGTAGGAAAGGGAAGCCTTGGAGAATCTATGATGGAGTTTTAGGTTCCATCAAATGATGGAGTTTTAGGTTCAAATCTCTAATCAGCTACATAACTCACTAGGTGATCTTGTGCCAGCCATTTTCTCTTAGCCTAATCTACCTTGCAGGGTTGTTGTGAGGATAACAGTGGGGGAGCCAAGTATACTACCCTGACCTCTTTGAGGGAAGGGCAGGGTTTAAATATGAGTAATAATAATGTTACATGTCCCTGTCCCCCCCCCCCAAAAAAGAGTGGTGGGATGTTCTAAGCACAGCAGTGAGTGGTTTCCTTTGGATGAGAGACCACAGGAGGCTTATGACATTTTTGTAATATTTGGTTTATTTGCAAATATACAAGCAGAGCATTAGTTGGGAGCAAGCAGCATGTGCCTACATGCATGCACACACCCACCCACCCACACACGCTAGATTTCCAGAGAAGGAGACACTCATGCATCCCAGGGGCTGTGAGCCAGCTCCGAGTTAGCTCTTTCAGTCCATCTCAAAAACTGCAGGCTGCTCTTTTCTTCACACCCACACACCTTATGACACCCCTCCCTTTAGGCTTGGTGGTGCTGGTCCCCTCCTCCAAGCTCTGATGGCTAACACTCAAGAGATCTCCAGATAAGCTCCCAGCCATTAGTTCCCATTACGGAAACATCAACCAGGCATCCTTGACTATTAGCCAGGAATCTGCCTAAATTAAGAAATTACTGGCTAGCACCCATAACAACAATAATATAACAACTCAGGTCCAAATCCCCTCCATAACATTTACTGGATGTGGTCCTGGGCCAGTCACTAGGTGCTCCTCAGACATTATGCTGCATGCATGTAACATAAGAACAGCCCTGCTGGATCAGGCCCAAGGCCCATCTAGTCCAGCATCCTGTTTCGCACAGTGGCTCACCAGATGCCACTGGAAGACTACAGGCAGGAGTTGAGGGCATGCCCTCTCTCCTGCTGTTACTCCCCTGCAACTGGTACTCAGAGGCATCCTGCCTCTGAGGCTGGAGGTGGCCTATAGCCCTCAGACTAGTAGCCATTGATAGTCCTCCATGAAGTTGTCCAACCCCCCCTTAAAGCCATCCAGGTTGTTGGCTGTCACCACATCTTGTGGCAGAGAATTCCACAAGTTGATGATGCGTTGTGTGAAAAAGTACTTCCATTTGTTGGTCCTAAATTTCTGGGCAATCAATTTCATGGGATGACCCCTGGTTCTAGTCTTATGTGAGAGGGAGAAAAATTTCTCTCTATCCACTTTTTCCACATGTTCAGTGTGCTCATTCACACACTGTGTTCCCTGCACATCCAGCTGTATGCACAAGCTTTATCCTACATTTGAGGCGTCCAGTCTCTGGATTCATGTTTGAAATGAATGCATGTCCAGCCTTTCACATATGTGCACATGAAAATATGTGTACATGTACAGACAGCAATACATACGTTCAATGTAATGTGTAAATAGTCTTACTATATCTGAGCTTACTGAGATATATTCTGAGGATTAAAATACAGGGGTGGGGAGAAAAAGAACCATAGGCAATGGGGCTGTAGCTCAGTGGCTGAGCATCTGCTTTGCATGCAGAAGGTCCCAGGTTCAATCCCTGGCAGCATCTCCAGGTAGGGCTGGGAAAGACCCCTGCCTGAAACCCTGGATTGCTGCTGCCAGTCATAGAAAGAACAGGGGTTTTCAAACTTGGGTCCTCAGATGTTGTTAGACTATAACTCCCATCATCGGCAGCTGGCCATGTGGCTGGGGATGATGAGAACTGTCGTCCAACAGGAGAGGAGAGCTGGTCTTGTGGTAGCAAGCATGACTTGTCCCCATAGCTAAGCAGGATCTGCCCTGGTTGCATCTGAATGGGAGACTTGATGTGTGAGCACTGCAAGATATTCCCCTCAGGGGATGAAGCCGCTCTGGGAAGAGCATAAGGTTTCAAGTTCCCTCCATGGCTTCTCCAAGAAAGAGCTGAGAGAGATTCCTGCCTGCAACCTTGGAGAAGCCACTGCCAGTCTGTGAAGACAATACTGAGCTAGATAGACCAATGGTCTGACTCAGTATATGGCAGTTTCCTATGTTCCTATGTTCCAACAGTATCTGAGGACCGAAGGTTGGGAACTCCTGGAGAACTGAATGCTGAGCTAGATGGACCCATGGCCTGACTGTGCGGCAGGCAACTTGATATGCTCAATGGAGTTCTGCCTTTCACTTTCCTTAAGACTATAAGAACTGCCCTACTGGCTCAGACTGATGGCCCATCTAGCCCAGTATTGGTTTTTTTGTGTTTTTGTTTATTTGTTTCTGGAAAGCCTACAAAGCAAGGCATGAAGACAACCACAGTTTGAGGATGGAGTCGTGGCTCAGTGGTGGAACATCTGCTTTGCACACAGGAGGTGCCAGGTTCAATTCCTGGCAGCATCTCCAGGTAGGGTTGGGAAAGCTCCCTGCGTGAGACCTTGGAGAGCCTCTGCCAGTCAGTGTACACCAGGGGTTCCCAACCTTTGGTACACCAGATGGTGATGAAATACAACTCTCATCCACCCCCAGCCACAATTTATGTACCGATGCACCTCTTTGGTTCTTGCCCCCAGTGCCTGGTGTCCAGAGAAATACTACCTCTGAACATTTAGCTCTCATGCAGTCCTTGATCAGAAGACACTCCCTGCCTTGCAGGACAGAGCATCAGGATTTAGCCCTGACATTTGTATGAGAAACATGACAGCCGTGGAGTGACAGCACACTTGGAATGGTCTCAGTGAGTCACAGTTTGACTATGTGCTTTGTGTAGGCCAGCTCTGGTTTAGACAATCAGTCGTAGCTCCCAATGGATTGGATGAAAGATGAGGGCTGTGGGTCTGCTCAAGCCTTGAGCCACCCTAGGGGACAGGGGACATGGCTTCAGGAGAGCTGGAGAGCTCCCCGGCCTTCATGGCTGGTGACTCATCCACCACTGCCTCTGATCGGGCATCCCTGGAGCAAATTTCTTGGGTGTAACTGATTTCAACCTCTTACTGGAATATGCATTTGCATGCAAACACCATCTGATGGGCAGCCAATAGGGAGGTGGACTGTGATGTCATGTGGCTTTTGGGTGTCTTCATTCTGCATCTTATAAACCAGAAGAGGCACTCCATGGCCTTTCAAAAGTAAAACACAAAACAGTTAATGAATGGCCCTTGTCTCACCCCTTTTGCATATTGCACAAGATGTGGTGATGGCCACCAACCTGGATGGCTTTAAGAGGGGTTTGAATAACTTCATGGAGGAGAGGCCTATCATTGGCTACTAGTCGGGGTGCTATAGGCCACCTCCAGCCTCAAGGGCAGGATGTCTCTGAATACCATTTGCAGGGGAGTGACAGCAGGAGAGGAGGCATGCCCTCAACTGTGGCTTCCAGCGGCATCTGGTGGGCCACTGTGTGAAACAGGATGCTGGTCTAGATGAGCCTTGGGCCTGATCCAGCCGGGCTGTTCTTATGTTCTTATGGTCCAGCTGAATCTTGCAGAAAGTGGAGGATGGAAATTGTGAACATAAAGGGCGACTGAGAACATAAAGGACTTGCCAACCTGTGGCAAAGATGCCACCGCCCAGAGATGAAAGTTTGGGGCAGTGTACAAATCTGATAGATAGATAGATAGATAGATAGATAGATAGATAGATAGATACAGTAGATAAATAAATAAATAAAATAAGTTCCATAGGTGGTAGGAGTTTGTGACACTCTTGGAAAGAATCGGGGGGGGGGGGTGGGTGACCTGTGGCTCCCTCTCAGGGACGACTCTAGCTTCGAGGGAACACCTCAGTGAAGTGCCCTTTGTGGGGCCCCTCCTATGTTAGGGCAGCAGGGTTGGGCAGCAGCAGCAGTGGCACTCCTCTCTGTGCTGGATGGTAGGAAGCCACCGTGTTAATTTCCCACAATACCCTGGAGCAGCAGCATTAGGACAGGGAATTGTGAGAAACAAACATGGTGGCTTCCTGCTGCCCGGCATTGAGAAGGGTCCTGGATTGTGGTGGGGTGGGGGTGGGGGGGACCCTGGGCAGTTATCTGCAGTGGGCCTTGTAAAGGCATTGGGGCACCAGCAACTGCTAGAGGATGCTTTTGTTTTATTTGTTTATTTGTTTATTTGTTTATTTATTTATTTAAAATATTTATACCCTGTCCATCCAGTACACGACTGCTCACAACAATAAAATAGATGCAATAAAAGTAATAAAATTAACCAAATTGAGTAAACAAGTTAAAAGTCAGGTTAAAAACCACAATCGGTATGAAGTTCAAATTAAAAGTTATTTTAAAAGCTAAAAACGGAAAATTATTAAAACTAAAAACTAAAGAACCTACTAGATATAACCAAAGATGGAGCATTAAAAAGCCTCCTTAAAAAGGTGTGTCTTTAGTTGTTGTTTTTTTAAAAAACACTGAGGGAGGGAACATGGCAAAGCTCTTCAGGGAGGGCGTTCCAAAGCCAAGGGGCCACAACTGAAAAAGCCCTGTCTCTAGTCCCCGCAAACCAGATCTCTGCTCTGTCCTGCTGCCAGGGTTGGCCCTGCTGCTGGCTCTGCAGACTAACGTTACACACTCACACTTGTTGTAAAGGCCAAACTAGGCCAGTGTTCCCTGTAACAGGGATTCATAGATGTTGACTACGACTCCCATAATCCCTAGCCCAAAGGCTAGGCATCTGGGGATGCTGGGAGTTGTAGTCAACAACATCTGGGAATCCCTGTTACAGGGGACACTGGCGATGGAGCAGCCATTCACTTATCTGCCCCATTCACACATAAAATAGGGGTGGGGCTGAAATAAAGTGAGATGGGGGGCCAGTTCCCCCCTTTTGTCTCTGACCCCTCCAAATAAAAGCCAAAGGGTTGCATTACACAATGCAATCCATGACTCAATTCTAGTGAGAACCCTGGTATGTTAACTCTTACATGGATGTCAACCTTTCCATGTTAACCCTAGGGTCAGGGATTACTAGTCAGGGCTGAATTTCAGGCTCCGATTGCCAATGGATTTACATTCTCCGGTGGCTGAGAAATGCTGCTCAATAACTAAATAACTACAAAGGCATAAAGAAACAGCGTCACACTACAACAGAAGAGCCATTAACGCCAAACTGCAGCCAGTGGGCTGGATCCACAAACAATGAGTGGAAGGAAAGACGCTGTTTATGCTGTTCTGCAAATACACACAGTGCAGTAATAGGTAAGTAATAGAAGCAGTTCCTTCTTCCTTTGCAGTGGGAGAAGCAAAATTTGCATGTAATGTGGAACTGTGGGCCCACTGGAGCCCACACCCTCTCCCCCTGCTCTCCCATCTGAATTTGGATGTTCAGAAGAGCAGACTCTCTGCAGTCAGCAAGAGGCAAGGGATCTGGCTGTGTGGGCTTCCTTCTTGACAGAAGGATGGCTTGCACAGCCAATTGGACTGGAGTTGTGGGAGAAGTTTGTGAGGGAGGATCAGTGCTGCTGGGAACCTTGGGTGGAGGCCATGAAACTTAATTCAACCCAGGGTTCAGATTGGAGTTCCAATCTTGAACCCTTGGTTTTGTCGCCTCGCCCAACTGCGGTTCCCTGCATATTTGGATGCAACGTCTGTGGAACCACAGGCCTTTTCAACTGCAGTTCCGCATTACATGCAAATGCGTCCAGTGTGTATGTGTGTGTGAATTTCAACTGTCTCCCCTTCCCTTGGAAGCCCTCTGTGTGACCCAAAAATATATTCCCGAGGGCTGTGTGACTCTCAGAAACATATTTTTTGAGGTGGCACAGAGCACTTCCTGATGAAGATGAAGTCACTGAAATTTTCCTTGACCACTGAGGCAGAATGGAGCTGAGTTAGCTGAACTCTTCAGAAGCACTGGTGTTTCTGCTGTTGCACCAGTGCTTCATTAGTCAGGAAGTCAGCCATCAATTAGTATTACTACTAATTGTATTAGTAATAATACAAATTATTATTATTATTATTAATTGGTATTAATATTGCATTGGCATCTATTCCCTGTTACTAATGAATATTATTAAAGAATATTTTTTTAGAAATGGAAAGTGCTTCATTAGTCAGGAAGTCAGCCATCAATTAGTATTACTACTAATTGTATTAGTAATAATACAAATTATTATTATTATTAATTGGTATTAATATTGCATTGGCATCTATTCCCTGTTACTAATGAATATTATTAAAGAATATTTTTTTAGAAATGGAAAATTTTCCACAGAAAAGCAAAGTATGGGTGGAAATCCCAGAGATTTTTCCATTTTGTAAAATTTTCAGGCTTGCTTATTTTATTTTATTTTATTTATTTATTTATTTATTTGATTTATATGCTGCTTTTCATTAAAATAATCTCAAAGCTATTTACAATATAACATGTAGTCCTTTTGTTGAAATGTTTAATCTGTTCACTTCCTGCTGCTATGAAGTTTCATAATCTGCATTTTTTTAAAAAAATGTTTGTTTCATGAGAATGATGGCAAATTTCATATGCTGTACACTTACAAACTAATGCAGTTCAGTGGGGTTTACTCCCAGACAACTGTGCACAGAATGGCACCCTTCGATATCCTGTTCGCCACTTTGAATATTGTTCTCTGTAGAAAAGGAAGTAGAAATTTATGGCGGGGTGCGAGTGGGAATCACAAATCTCAAACCCGTGAAATGAAAGAACGAGAGAGAAAGGGTGGCAGGGTTCGGTGGGGAAGAATCATACTTACCAAAATACAAATTCTGAGATTAGCTGTATGACAAATCATGGGATGATGTCACAATTCACCAAAACAGGGTCAGGACAAATAGAGGGAGAAAAATTTAGGAGTTGTGAATCCAAAGAGATTGTCGAAGGAGGTGGAAATGTGAATATTGTTTGTAAGCTCCACCACATCTGGACAGCATCACCTCTATTTTAAGCAATTCCAGAAAAATAATCTGAAGGCCCTTGATGCTGCTATATTACTAGAGCTACTCAGGGCTGACCCTGTAAACTGCCTGGATCAGGAACGATTCAGGGCAGCTTATGGGAATCACAAGGTGTCTGGAGTTCTTTTCAGGTCTCCCAAGGGTGAAGCTCCACAAGTCAGTTTGCAGGTTTTTGGTGAGCTGCCTGCTAGCCCAAGTGGGCCAGAAGCAGGTGCAAGGTCTAAAACAGGCATCAGTCAAGCACCATGGCAGTCCACAAGAAGAGGGGCTTGAGGCTGGTGCACCTTTAAAACAAAAAAGCAACAGTGTCAAGAAGCTAAGCAGCAACAAGAGAAAGGGATCTGGAACTTAGGTAGCATCCTCACACCGCAGACAAATTAGCTCAGATGAAGGATTACACGTTGAGGCTGGGCTGTTATAGGGCCTGGTGGTCCAGGATTGGCCCTTGGGGATCAGCTGACTAGACGCGCAGGCAAGCTGGTACTGCAGCCTAGATGGCGCCCTTGAAGCCCAGAGCTCAGCCTGCTGCAGAAAAGCAATGCTGGTGTCACAGGAAGTTAAGGCTGCTGGGATTTTTGGCTCAAAATTTCTTTCCCCTTCCCACAGTGCTTTGCAACATGAAACTGTGAAGGATCAGCTCAGTTTTGCAACTGCTTGTTGTGTTTCATTGAGTTGTCCCACCACACTACAGCTGCATCTGTTAGAGAATTTCGCTGATGCTTGTTTAGATGCTGAAGGCAATGCATTAGGAACTGATGGTGCCTGATTATTATCCAATCAGTTCCTGATGCAGTATCTGCGACATCAAAAACTCGGCAGGTGACATCTTTGCGGTTTATTTTTTTTAAAAAAATAAGAATTCTGATGCACTATTTACTATTTTGTTTCTGTTTTTAGAAACCAGTCGGTTGGCAGAATTGCTTACCATGCTGGATTGTTCTCAAGTTCCTAAGTAATAGGGGGGCCTGGGTGAGTTGCACTTCCCGGTCTTTTTAGATGTCTTATGGAAGCATTAAGCTCTTTGACTTCACCCATTAGTTCTCCTCTGTGCTCTTGATCATCTTATGTCTTAACACACTTAATTCTGGGGTGTAATTTTCTAGTTCCTGGCAGCCTAAAAGAACAGAGGTTCAGGTATTCTGCACTACAAATCCAGATTTCTGTGATCAGAATATATGATGTCAGATATTGTTGCATAAGTGCACTTAATTCCTGTGCTTCATTCTGCTTGAACAATTTTTGTTTGCTGTTGCTTTTTTCCTTTTCTTTTTTCCAGCATTTGAAACATTCCCCCCCTGTAGAATATGGAAGGAATAAGGAGGAGAACTGGTCTTGTGGTAGCAATCATGAATTGTCCCCTTTGCTAAGCAAAGTCTGCCCTGGTTTGCATTTGAATGGGAGACCACGTGTGAGCACTGTAAGATATGCCCCTTAGTGGATGGGGCCACTCTGGGAAGAGCAGAAGGTTCCAAGTTCCCTCCCTGGCATCTCCCAGATAGGGCTGAGACTCCTGCCTGCAACCTTGAAGAAACCACTGCCAGTCTGTGTACTGAGCTAGATAGACCAATGGTCTCACTCGGTATAAGGCAGCTTCCTATGTTCCTATGAATTTTAGGACTCATGGATTACTGGGGTAATCAATGTACATAAGGTAGAAGGTACTTTAATCTATAGCTCAAGCAACAAGCGATACAGGCTGTGTAGTGAGGCAAATATCTGAGGCTCTATAAAGCAAAATGAAATCTTATTGGTTCCCATGGGTCATCACACAACCACTGAATTCATAGCTGCAGTACTGCCTTTTGGCCGGCATCATTGAGTAGTACTGATGTGCAGTGGAGAACAGCCCCCCTCTTCTGGCAAATTTCCACATTGATGCAAAGAGTAAAGTGCCCCAGTCTGGTTGTCAAAGTCTGCATGTACCACAATCCTTTTGCAGCTTTATTGGAGTCTTAGGGCTCATGCCTTTCCAGCAGCCTCTGGCCTTTAGGTAGCTCAGCCTTGTCATAAGTAGCCTCCTGAAGACTAAGCAGGGCCTGGCAATCTATGCAGTCTTGCTGAGGGGGAGGAACTTCTGTCTCACAGTAAGTAGCACCTCTTCTCACGAATTTACAGGCCTCAGGAATTCCTCTGAGAATGGTCCCCTCACCTTGGCGATGGAGATGTCAGCAGCTCTGCCTCCTTCCAGACGTTCTCCCTTTACTCACCAGCTCCTGCCTGGAAGCCACAGATCTCACATGGAAGCACCCAAGATGGCCACTTGATGTCACAGTACCACTCAACCTCTACAAGGCTCTCTTCTTTGGGTTCCTGTTACCTTTAATTCTCACTTTGTTAATTCTCTTCACCCTCTACCGTACCTCAACCAACAGTAAATAGCAATAGCAATAGCACTTACATTTATATACCGCTCTATAGCCGAAGCTCTCTAAGCGGTTTACAATGATTTTTAGCATATTGCCCCCAACATTCTGGGTACTCATTTTACCGACCTCGGAAGGATGAGTCAACCTTGAGCCCCTGGTCAGGATCGAACTTGTAACCTTCTGGTTACAGGGCGGCAGTTTTACCACTGCGCCACCAGGGGCTCTCATCAAATGCTGATGTCCACCCACTTTCTGACACTTGCTGTGATGTAATAGTTTCGTTCGTCTACTTCATGCTACTCATGTAGTAGTCTGTTGCCTATGAAGGCTCAGGCCATAGAAGAAAACAATTCAGTCCCCTCAGGCAATGGAACACTTTATTTTCTTATTTGGAAGAGTATCCCTGGCAGGGGCGGTCAGCCAACTCTGTTGCAAGTTGTGAGTATGTGGGTGGAGTAACTGAAGGAGGGCACGTTAATCAGCAAATGTTCAGCTCCTTTAAAATGCTGTTACTTTAAGGCAGGAAATGATGTAATTCAGAGAATGCTTGAATTGCGACACTCCAGAAAGAGAGAGACAAAGACAGAGAGACAGAAAGAGAAGGGTTTTAGATCCAAGAAACATGCAGCATTCATTTGGATTTAGGATTCCGGGTGGTATCTTGGGCCACTGTTTGCATTCACAAATCAAACATTTATTTGGGTATAGCCACTTGGGTCCAGCAACATCTGTATGGGTACAGTGGCTTAGGGCAGTGATAAATTCTCAACCTTGAGTCCACAGATGTTGTTGGACTACAACTCCCATCATCTCCAGCCACAATGGGAACTGTTAGACTCAGTATAAGGGTCCAGTCATAGGAACATAATAAGCTATCTTGTACTGAGTCAGACCATTGATCAATCTAGCTCAGTATTATCTACACCAGGTCTGCTCATCTTTGCCCCCCCCCCCAGTTGTTTTTGGACTACCATAATCTGCAGCCACAGCGGCCAATAGCCAGGAATTATGGGAGTTGGCCATTATTGGAGGGCCAAAGTTGAGCAGGCCTGGTCTACACTGAACTGGCAGTGGCTCTCCAAGGTTACAGACAGAAGTATCTTCCAGCTTTCCTGGAGATGCCAGGAATTGAACCTGGGATCTTCTTCATGCAAAGCAGATGCTCTACCACTGAGCTACAGCCCCATCCCCAAGCTCGGGACCCCAGATGTTGTGACCATCATGCTGCTGCAGCAAGACCCCTCCACCACCCTAAGGAGGACCAAATGCCTTCTGGACCTTCTGGTCAGAGGGGACTCTGACAACGTTTCCCCCCTTCTATTTTTTTGTTTTGTTTTAAAGTTTGTGAGTCCTTTCAGGGCTGAATTTTTTTTTAAAAAATGCTGTAAGCCACTCAGAGCCTTACACACTCCCATCACCCCCAGCCACAAAGGAGCTTGTGGGGAGTTGTGGGCCAATATCTGGGGACCAGGGTTCAGAACCCCAGCAAAAGACAAAGCGATTTCCAACATAAAAATACAGTGATGGGAGAAGCAATACTTGTTAACTTATGCTTGTCCTGTCCCTTACCCATAGAAAAGTTTGAAAGCCATTGCTGCTGGGGGTGATGGGAATTGCAGTCCAACAATGTTGGGGGACCTATGGTTAAAAACAGGACTATCTATCTATCTATCTGGCTCAGAGCAAAGGCTTAACAAAGTTGGAGTGGGCCCTGGGACAAAAAGTGAAAATGGGCCCCTCCCCTGCCCCCACTTTCTTCTTCATAGAGGCTTGAGGAGAGAGCAAAGAGCAAGCTGTTGCCCAACTGGTGGGTCCTCCTTCCTCAGGGACCCAGATCTATTTATCACCCCACTCCCACATTCAGTTATAGTCAGGGCCAGATCAACTTCTTTGCCACCTATAGGAAACCCCTGCTAACTTGGCAAAGAGGCACCTTTTTAACGTGGCGATTCTCTTTCTTTAGCAGGGGGAGAGTAACTGGCCCTATCCACCCCCAGCACAGTACCTCCAGTGACTGTTGCTGGTGTCTATCTTATGGGGTTTTTTTTTAGATTGTGAGCCCTTTGGGGACAGGGAGCCACCTTATTTATTTATTATTTCTCTATGTAAACCGCCCTGAACCATTTTTGGAAGGGCAGTATAGAAATTGAAGGAATGAATGAATGAATGAATGAATGAAAAGAGGATTTTGCCACTGCGGGGATGGGGAGGGCGCGCCCGAGGGGAAATCTCCCCATTTCCCTATAAAAATTGCCGCTGCCGCGGTGGGATAGGACACAGTCTTGGTGTCTGGGCTGGCTGCAGGAAGGGTGCATGGGGGCAAGGAGGGAAGAGACATACCCCCTTTCCTTTACCCTTCAAAGTGCCTGTGTGCTGCATATAGAATACTCCTCCGCTGTGGGGGGTGACTGGTGTGGTGGCTGCAGTGGCAGCTGCTCTGGCGTGGTGGCCGACCATTCCCCTCCCCCTCCCCCCAGGAGCATCATCCCTCACAAAGGAGGGCTCCTGGCCAGGCTCACAGCTCAGCTCGGCTCCGAAGCCAAGGGAGCTCTCCGCTCCCCCTCATTTCAGGCAGCAAATGGCTGCCTGAAATGCCGGAGAGCTCGCACGGGCTCTCTGGAGCTTGAAGCCAGACACCCTTTGCCTAAAATGAGCGGGAGAGGAGAGCTTGCTTGACTTTGGACCTGAGCTGAAAGCCTGCGCAGGTGTCTCCCTTTGTGAGGGATGATGCTACTGGGGGGAGGGGGGAGAGAGGAGGGGAGTGGTCGGAGTGGCCACCATACCACCACTGCCACTGCCATGCCAGTGGCCTCCACCGCGGAGGAGTATTTTATATGCAGCACACAGACACTTTAAAGTGTAAAGAAAAGGGGGTATATCTCTTCCCTCCTCACCCCCTCCACCTGCAGCCTTCCCTCCTCACCCCCTCCTTCCTGCAGCCAGCCCAGCCACCAAGACTGTGCCCCATCCTGCTGTGGCAGCGGCAGTTTTTATAGGCAAATGGGGGGATTTCCCCTTGTGCCCCACATCCCCACAGCTGCCACCATGGCCCCCAAAGAGGCAAGGCAAAATTTGAGAAGCAGCAAGTTGCCGCTCCTCAAATTTTGCCGCCGTAGGCAGATGACTCTACTGCTTATGCCTTAATCCGCTGATGATTATAGCTACACCCAGAATATACAGAATATTCTTTCCTTGAATATTCCTGTCCCCAAGGGACTCACAGTCTTAACCACCACAGCAACACCGATATATTTTCCCCCAATGGGGCAAAGGGCAGCTGGAAGGGGGGTGGGGAGACCCATTTACATCAGGAAATCAACACAGAACAAGTTCACACACAATCCTCCAGCAGTACTGTGGTCCCAATTCAGTTCAGGGGCCCGACGACCATTTTTACAGAAGGAATGAGAGATCTGATCCATGATCTCCAACATCTTGTCTAGTTTGGTTTGTGGGTTGAAGGGAGACAATATTTTTAAAGGAAGTTGCAGGTTGTTTGCATCACACAGTTGAGTTCACTGCTACCTCTGGCCAAGCACGCTTTTCAGGTTTAAGAAGCAGTAGAGAAACCCAGCAAAACTGAGAGTGGAGTCAATAGTATAGCAATACATACTTTATGTCAAAGCCCCCATTAAGGCGGAACTTCCAGTCACGTCACCAGTAGTCCTGCCCCCTTTAGAGTATGCAGGCTTATGTCACTGGAAGTCACGTGCTTGCGGGCATCAGCTGTCCCTGTCTTATTCTCCAGTGTGTGAACTGAAGTCTCTTAGATCTGAGCGACAGCAAATACAATGACCTCTTCTGCATTACTGTATTTACCTGAATCGAAGACAATTCTGAATTTAAGGCAGCCCCTTTAAAGCGTAGAGGTTAAATGCAGATTATGCCTGCATTTACTCGAAAGGAACAGGATTCTGAATTTAAGATGACCTCCTGATCAGGCGCTGCCCATGTACGTGCTTCCGGGGGGGGGGCGGCGGCAGGTGGCTTCTCTAAGTGTAAACAGAGCCAGTGCTCCGTGCCGCCCAGCAGCCCCCGTGGCGGGGAATCGCCTCCGCCACTCACCTGGCTGCTGGCGGGAGCTCGCCTCCACGTGGAGCCAGGTGAGCGGGGGAGGCGATTCCCCGCCACAGGGGCTGCTAGGCAGCACGGAGCACCGGCTTCGTTTACACTTAAAGAAGCCGCCCGCTGCCCCCCCCGGAGGTGCGTTCATGGGCCATGCCTGCTCCTGATTACTAATATCAAAAAACATTGGGGGGGGGACCCTAATCTTGGATTCAGGAAAATGCAGAATAAACTTAAAACAGCTTGAAACCAGCTTGATAGTCATGACTTCCAGAAAAGCAAATGCTACTTGGGTATCAGAGACAGTAGGGCTGTTAACTGGATTGGACAAACTGTTAACTGGATAGGACAAGCATCCTACCCAGCTTTGGTTTTCTGTAAAGTTCTGACTTGAAACAAGTCAGATTTTACCATTTTTAGCCATTTAAAAAACAATTTTTCAAAAATTCACCCAAACTCAGGGGACTGATCAATTATCTTTCAATTCACTATAGTGGGCCCTTAACTCCTTCCCCACATGGATGGCATGTTTCAAGCCTCTAGGACCAACCAATGATTTGGGGTGATTCCTCCCCCCTGCTGCAATTTCCCCATTTGTCTCTCTGGGGGAAATCCTATTCCATTTTGCTAATTCTGAATTTCCAAAGTAGTTCTGAGATTAATTTCAATATTTTGTAATTAATTCCAACTTTATCAATCTGATTTAAAGAAATCGGATTTGGATTTACAGATTTTTACTGATTCTGTGCAATTTCGGATGAAATCTGAATTTTCAAATCTGAATGTGCACAGGTCTATCATCTGTACAAGGTATCAGGATGGGATGAAGAAGTAATGCAAATAATTAATAAATTATCAGGACATGTGCAAAACCATTTTCAAGGCTAATTTCATAGATGCAAATCCACTGAAAATGTCTATAGCTGTTGACTGACACATACACAATGGTTGTATGATTCAGCCTAAAAGAGAGTTGTGAGTGATGACTGGAAATCACAAGGGCACACACTTTCCCTCAAAATATGCAGCCTTTCCCCCTGCCACCCAAGGTGTATTTCTATATCCACCTTGGGTACAGTATAGAGAGGTGTAGGAATGTTGCTTGACATCCTAACTAATGACATGTATGAGCAACATGAGATATGCTGGTACTGCAGACAAGTTACAGATTAACACAATACTGGCTCTTGTGGAGGGTGTGTGTGAATTGTAACAATCTCCACTTCCTGTGGGTAACCTTCTATCTTCCCTTCCTGTGGGTAACCTTCTGTGTCACTTGAAAATATGTCCCTGAAGGCTCTGTGACCATTTTGCTTCCCATTCTACATAGAACATATTCAAATACTACATTTTCATGCTGGTCCAATCACTAAAAGGGATGATTCCATTTCTGGAAAGTGTAACAGCCCTATTCACATGTTATGTTCAACACGTACAACGAATGCACAATGTACATAGGTACAGATCTGTATGTAGGCATGGTTATTCACACATACAGGTACAGCAGTACAGTTGCTATCCGTACCATGCATTCGAGGGGCCCACAACTCAGGTTTACTTTTAACATGAACATAGGTACAGTCATTCACACAAAAACATATGTGAGTGTACAGACATGTGTACACTCATACCACATAATGGGCCTCTTCACATGAGCAGCCCTACCCAGATTTGGGCAGCCTTACCTGGGTAGGGCTGCTCATGTGCTGGGGTTGAGGCCAATTTTGGTGCTGCCTCCCTAGTAGCCTGGAATTTTTACCTGGACTTTTACCCAGCCTTTAACCTTTTGCCTAGAGCACCTGGCTTGAGGGGGAATCCTCCAATGCACAGTGCTCATCACTCGGTGTATTGTGGGATGTGGGAGGCCACAGCCTGCTGCCCTCCTGCTCCCTGGCCTCTCTTGGAGCCGCTGCGCACCACTCATGTGGGCGTGTGGTGCTAACAAGCTGAGAGCTGCTTGGCTTTGTGTGTCTCTCTGTGTGTGTGTGCGTGCGTGCGTGTGCATGTGTGGGGGGGAAGCGGCTCTTGCCTTCCCCACAACCATAGCCACCAGGGAGTTTGGCTCAGATAGGAACATAGGAACATAGGAAACTGCCATATACTGAGTCAGACCATTGGTCTATCGAGCTCAGTATTGTCTTCACAGACTGGCAGCGGCTTCTCCAAGGTTGCAGGCAGGAATCTCTCTCAGCCCTATCTTGGAGAAGCCAGGGAGGGAACTTGGAACCTTCTGCTCTTCCCAGAGCGGCTCCATCCCCTGAGGGGAAGATCTTGCAGTGCTCACACATCAAGTCTCCCATTCAGATGCAACCAGGGCAGACCCTGCTTAGCTATGGGGACAAGTCATGCTTGCTACCACAAAACCAGCTCTCCTCCATTTGGTATTTGCTGATTTTAACAGATTTTAATGTCCTAGGCCCTGATACAAATTTTTCTCAAAGGTTGTGGCTTAATTACTCCTCAGATCCCAGGAACATGGGATCTGATTGGTGGATATGGTGAACTCGGGGTTGGAGGCAGTGACGGGCTGGATGGGGCAAACTGAGGCTTAATCTGGATACAAAGGGGGTACTGGAGGTCTGGGGGCTTCCCTGTACCCAGCTTTGATCCTGGCAGGTCAGGTGGCCAGGGACGCCTTTGCACAACTTCACCTCGGCTACGGCCCTTCTTTGAACAAGCAGATCTGTCTACGCATGCCTTCATCACTTCTGTTGGGTTACTGCAAAGTAGCAATCGAGATGGGTCTGTCCTTGAAAAGTATTCAGAAACTTCAGCTAGTGACAAAGGCAGGCACAAAGTTGGTACATTGTATCTGGAGCCGGGCTGGTGGATCACATCAGCCCAATACTGAAAGAACGGCACTGGCTGCTGATTCATTTCCGTTCAGTTCCAGTTCAGAACCCAAACTTCATAGAGCTTGTATTAGCAATCTGAATATTTTGTAAATTATAATTGTATTACTTTAAATGTTAAGCTGGTCTAAGGACCGTAATAAATTTACTACTACTACTACTTTCCGTTCAGTTCAGGGTACTGGTTTTGACTTTCAAAGCCCTACATGACTTGGGGCCTAGGTATCAGAAGGACTGTCTGCTGCCACGTGAACCTATCGATCTTACAAGATCTTGTTAGGGGTGTGCAATTCGGATTTTCGGTGTTTCGATTCGGATCCGAACCGAAACATGCCCGTTCTGTTTTGTATCCAAATATTGCCCGTCCGAATCACCCCTGATTTGATTCGGATCCGAATTAATCCGAATCTGAATCGATTTGGATTAAAAAATGTGTCTTGGGGCCAAAAGAGTGGGGTGGGGTGGTAGTGCCCAATGGGTGGAGGCTACCACCCAAATTTCAGGGGGATTTGGCAGAGGGCTGATTTTTGGTGAATTTTTGAAGTTTTAGTGTCTTTGGGGCAGATTGGGGGCATAACGTGGGATCTGGGCCAAAAGAGTGGGGTGGGGTAGTAGTGACCAATGGGTGGAGGCTACCACCCCAATTGCAGAGTGATTGGGCAGAGGGCTGATTTTTGGTGAATTGTTGAAGTTTACGCGTCTTTAAGGTTTCCCCCCATTAGGTATAATGGAGGGTGTATTGCTTCACGTCAGGGGGGAAAGGGTGGCCTAGAGAGGTGTGGGGTTGGTGGTAGTGCGGGGTAGGGGCAAGGAAGCTACCTGGATTTTTTCAAAGGATTTGGGCAGAGGGCTGATTTTTGGTGAATTGTTGAAGTTTACGCATCTTTAAGGTTTTTCCTCATAAGGTATAATGGAGCTTTCAGCAGCCCATAAGTGCATTTGCCTCCCTCGTGGTCTTTTGTGGACAGATGGCGGCCACTCTCTTTACCCAATTCTTTGGGCCATGGGAGGACCTTTGTGATCTTTTTAAGTGTGTTTACAGCATAAGTATGTGCTGCACCACTGAACTACAGTGCCTTCTTCAATGACATTACGTTGTTCCAGTCAGGGGCGTAACTACCATTAGGCAAGGAGAGGCGGATGCCTGGGGCCCCCCACGCCTCGAGGGCCCCCCCAGAGGCAAGTCACATGTGAAGTGAGTGTGTGTGTATCAGCGAGGGGCCCATTTTAAAATTTTGTCTCTGGGCCCATTCCAGCCTCGTTACGCCCCTGGTTCCAGTTATTTATTCATTCTCTCTCTCTCTCTCTCTCTCTCTCTCTCTCTCTCTCTCTCTCTCTCTCTCTCTCACCCACCCATCCCTCCTGATTTTTTTCCTATTGCATGTGAAACTCTGTACAAAGTTTACTACACAGAGCTTCACATTTGGTAGGCTCAGCTTGCTTCGGGGCCAGATGAAATTGCTTTGGGGTCCAGATCTGCCCTTCATGCTGCCAGCTGTCCAACCCAGCACTGAATTCCACAGCACTGAATACAGATCCAAAGCACTCGAAGGCTGGAATATCATTCACAAACATAAAAAATAAACATCCCACCACTTTCCACATCGATGCCAAATAGCAATTTAACCATATGTCATGTTCTCAATGGGATGGAAAAATGCATTGTGCAACGGGAACTACATATGTGTCAGCTGAGTTGACTAATACATTTCCAGGATGCTGTTAGAATTAAGCTGAAGATGAAGTGAGTTATTATCTGCAGCGACTGCCGAGTTCAGACTGGATGCTTCATGATGTGCACGAGTCAATAAGGTCAACCGCTAATCTGGTGTGTTGGAGAGCGCCTGTTTCTATGCACGGGAGCCTCTTGGTGCTATAATTTTGGAAGCTGCACAGGTGCATCGATCCATGACCGCCATGAAATTGCTGTGTTTAGCATAATCCCAGAGACCACTGTGAGAGGATTTATTAACTGCTCACAGTTGCCAGCTGAGATTAAACCAATTCACAGCCCATCCACAGAAGTTCTGGAAGTAGAGCTGCATAACTAAGTTCCACCGATACATGCCTTGCACTCTGTTTCCAAGCTCTTTTTTTTCTAAATGTGGCATATGGAATGGACCACAGAAAGGGTCAGCTGAACCCAGTCATGTGGTTTTATGAGACAGGATGACGGACAGAATGTAGCAATGGTAACAACATCATTGGAGCCTGGGATGTGCGTCCCATCTGCCTAATGTATAGACTGTTCTTGCTTATACCATTGTAGTCTGATTCACACAATCATTCAAATCTAGGTTTAATGTGAGTCATCGACACTGGCATAATTGTGTGAATTAATTTATACCAAGTCTCAGATTCATCTCAGGCCATAAACCACTTTGACATGGATTCACACAGTCACACGAATACTGGAAACCCACATTAAACCTAGATTCAAACTACTGTGTGAGCCAGGCCTTTATCTGCAAGAATCCTCCCTGAAATACCTACATGAAGTCATGGTTTGTGATATATGATTGGACTAGTGGACTCCAAAGTGATCCAAAGCACTGAGTTCCCCCTTTAATTACTGCAGACTATACAGTAGATTATACTGTAGTATAATCTACTCATGGATTCTTTTCACTGCCACTTCTTGATTGTGTACATACTGGCTAGCTCTATATCTCTTGACTAAGGGCATAACTCATTACTTGCCACTTATGAATATGGAATGTTCATAATGTATGTAAAGACGGAAGCAGATATTTCAGGATGCACACATGTGCATTGGTTAAACTTTTTGAGATAAGTACACATACAAATACGAAAATGACAAATATTTCTATACTGTATATTTCTATAGTTCTCAAAGTAGTTTAGATAGAAAAATACATACATACATACATACATACATAAATACATACATACAATGCCTCTCTGTCCCCAAAGCGTCCATAATCTAAAAAATAAAAATGTTAGACTCCAGCAACAGCCACTGGAGGAATGCTGTGCTGTGGATGGATAGGGCCAGTCACTCTCCCCCTGCTAAAGAAAGAGAATCACCACTTTAAAAGGTGCCTCTTTGCTTAAAAAAAAAAAAGGAATAGTTAACAAATTTGCATGAACCCAAATTCAATAAATTTGGATTCCACATCAACACTAGTTTTGACAGTATTTTATATACACACACACACACACACACACACACACACACACACACACACACACACACACACACTGGTAGTGTAGAGGGGATTGGAGTAAAAGACCAGCTCTGAAATCCTATGACTCTGTGAGTTCTCTCTGTGAAAGAACTTAGCACTGTGACCAACTCTGCATACTTCGTGCTCTGCAAACAATTTGGAAATACCAAAAAGCAAGAGTTAAGGGTTCCTGATGCATCGATTCCATACTGGAAACAAGTTCAGATCAATTGGATCTCCACAATCCAGGGAAAATTTTGGATAAGAATTTCAGAAGTATCTCTAGCCTTAACTGTGAGTCTCCAATACCCTCAGACAAGTCACTGGGCCAGTTTGGATGATAATGACTGCCCCGCCCCCCACATGAGTACCGTGGCAGCATGCATGTATCATCTTCAGCATGCTTTTCCTTAATTGTGTGGGGGTGCAGTTCATCTAAATGGCCCCTCTACACATGGTGGAAATGCTAGAATAATAAAATCACAGCATTTTTGAGTCGGAAACAGGGGCGGAGCCACCATTGGGCGAACGGGTTCAAAGAACCTGGGCCACTGCCAATACGGGGCCGTGTCTTGCAGCCCCAACATGCCCCCTGCATGTGCTGCTAGATGTGGAGGGGCGTTAATTCGCTCCCAAATGGGGCTGTGCTGCCCCGTTTGGAAACGAAATCAGCCTGAAACGAAATCAGCATTGGCAGTGTGGGCTGGAGTAACTCTCCCTCTCTCCTCTCCCATGCAGTCCCGTTTGGGATGGAGATCAGCCTCCATCCCTCCAGTGGATGGAGATCAGCCACATTGCATTGGCAGTGTGGCCAGAACGGCTCTCTCTTCCTTTAAAGGCAGGGAGTGTCGCTCTGGCCCATGCAGCCCAATGCAGCGTGGGCCGATCTCCCTTCCAAACAGGGCCACGCGGTCCTGCTTGGGAGGGAAACCACACCCCTGTGTCTGACGTCAGATGTGTGGGGAGGGGCCAGGGGGTTGCAGTGGCGGCCGAACACAGGCCACTGCCAGTCTCTCTTCATGCCTGGTAGGAAGGGCCCATTGAGGTCTTTTAGTCCAGTCCACTGCTCAGTGCAGGCAAGTACCATAGCATCCCAGACAGATGGCTGTCCAGCCTCTGTCTGAAAACCTCCACTGAAGGAGAGCCCACTTCTGCATGAGGCAGGCTGTCCCACTGTTAAACAGCTACTACAATTAGGAAAGTTCTCCTAATGCCTAGCCCAGATCTGCTTTCCTGTAATTTCAACTCAACGGTTTTCTCTTGCATAATCTCTTCAAACTTAAAATACTCCCGCAAAGCTGTTACTTGGGCACAGCTCATATGGAACTCCAAATCTAGGGTGGTCCTCGGCTTAAGAACTCCTTCACAAGGTTGTTGTGAGACTAATAGGCTGTTCTGAATAATCAGAGGACGTTTATGCCTAGACATGTCTTTGGTCTTCTATATGAATTGAGGTCTAGTATTCTTTCTGGGACCCAAGACAACAGGTGTAGTGATCCAAGGGTTGCCACATGTCCTGGCCTGGCCTGGACAGATATCAAGCTCCACTGTTGGGGGCTCTTTCCAAACCCAGTAAAAAAAAGAAGAGTTTTAAAAGTTTCATCTGCCCCATTGGATGCTCGTGTCCGGGAATTCGTTCTGATGAAGGTGGCAACCCTGAGTGATCCAGATGTCCCCTGTTATCTTGGCAAAGAGGCATCTTTTAACATGGTGATTCTCTTTATTTAGCAGGGGGAGAGTAACTGGCCCTCTCCACCCCCAGTACAGTACTTCCAGTGACTGTTGCTGGTATCAAATACATACATACATACATACATACCAAGAGCATGCCATGAGAAACACCTGACTCTTGAAAGATGGGTCACTGCAGTGTTTTGATCGGTGAGTCAAGCATCTCCCTTTGCAGCACTCAAGCTTATTTTCAGTGGTATTTGGCATATGCTGAGCTGTAAAGCTGTTAAAAGAATAGCTTGTTCCCCGCAGTGCCATATTTAGCTCATCTTGGGTAATAAAGAATGCAGTGAAAAGCAACATTGAGGGGAACGTTGAACCGGTGTTCTTGGAAGAGGTTTGCCCAAACAGACCAGCAGCAACAACTGTTGTTCCTGTTATGTTTTGCTCTCAGCTGACCAAAGTGACTATTATTTTGTGACCAAAAGGAGCTGTACGGCTGAGGGGAGGCTGAAGGCTAAGAAGCCAGAGGAGCAGGGCAGAGATGGGGGGCGGGGGGGGGGTAGAGACAAGGCTGGCTTGTGACACTGGGGGTTGCTGGTCTTGTGGTTGCAAGCATGAATTGTCCCCTTTGCTAAGCAGGGTCTGCCCTGGTTTGCATTTGAATGGGATGATGATATATTGACTGAGCATGATGATATATTCCCCTTAGCAGATGGGGCCACTCTGGGAAGAGCACCTACATGCTTGCATGCAGAAGGTCCCAGATTCCCTCCCCGATAGGGCTGAGATAGACTCCTGCCTGCAACCCTGCAGAAGCCTCTGTGTAGACAATACGGAGCTAGATGAACTAATGATCTGACTTGGTAGAAGGCAGCTTCCTATGTTCCTATTCTAGGGCCTGGGGCAGAAAATCAAAACCCCCACCCTGCTGCAGCATGAGAACAATATATTAAGTCAAAGACATAGTAACATAGGAAGCTGCCATATACTGAGTCAGACCATTGGTCTATCTAGCTCAGTATTGTCTTCACAGACTGGCAGCGGCTTCTCCAAGGCTGCAGGCAGGAATCTCTCTCAGCCCTATCTTGGAGATGCTGCCAGGGAGGGAACTTGAAACCTTCTGCTCTTCCCAGAACGGCTCTATCCCCTGAGGAGGACTATCTTACAGTGCTCACATGTGGTCTCCCATTCAAATGCAACCAGGGCAGACCCTGCTTAGCCAAGGGGACAAGTCATGATTGCTACCACAAGACCGGCTCTCCCCAGATGGACCATTCTGGGAGTTTTAATAGCATCCCGAATCTGACACTTCTTGACCCCTGCTAACTGGGCAATGAGGCACCTTTTAACATGGTGATTCTCTTTATTTAGCAGGGGCAGAGTAAATGGCCCTCTCCACCCCCAGCACAGTACTGGTGTACCCCCACACAGTTGCTGGTGTCTATCTTATGTTTTTTTTTAGATTGTGAGCCCTTTGGGGACAGGGACCCATCTTATTTATTATTTCTCTATGTAAACCACTTTGGAAACTTTTGTTGAAAAAGCAGTATATAAATATTTTTGTTGTTGTTGTTGTAAAGCCTGACCACAGACATGTTCACTCATTCTCCCTCACACTTTCCTGATGCCCATTTGTTGGATATCTGTGTGAAGAGGCCGTACATGCATTTAGCTATACAAGTGTCGGCCTTCTCCACACATTCAAGAATCCCAGCATTCCTGAATGCATGGGGAAAAGCCCCACAGACATAGGCATAGTGTACATAAAGCTCCCTCACACTAACTTCTGACATGTGGATGTCAAGGGGCATGGCCAGTGTGCAGGGTCCCATTTCTCCCTCACATGTGAAGGATGAACAAGTGAACAGCCCTAGTCTCTCATAGCAAAGTTGGCCCAGATGGCAGGGGGTTGTTTCTGTTTCCTGCTGGCAAGAAAGAGTGTGGAGAAGCCAGGTTGACTTCTTCAGCTAAACACTTTCAATCTAGCACTGTGGCCCCAATCCAAATAGGGCCCCCCACAGTTGTTTTTTTGGTGAACTACCTAGAGCCTTTGGAATCAGGTGGTATATAAATCTAATTGATTGATTGATTGATTAAATACATAAATAGAAATATGTTGAGGGTACAATTCCTATGTCACATCTCATTTGGCCCTTACTAGCAAAGCTTGTGCTTTGTTTGCAGGAAGGAGTCCAGCTTCAAACTCTGGCATCTCCAGCCAAAAGGATCATGGGTGTTGGTTATAACCTATAAAGTCCTAAACAGCTTAGGCCCAGGTCATATAAGAGAATGACGAGCCCCATCACCCACTGAGATCATCTGGAGAGGTTCATCTGTAGTTGCCACCAGCTGGTCTGGTGACTATGCAGGGATGGGCCTTCTCCTTTGCGCCCCACAACTCTGGAATGTGCTCCCTGCTGTGCTGAGATAAGAGCCTCCCCATCTCTGACAACTTTTAATAAGTCTCTAAAGACACATACATTCACCCAAAGGTTTTTTTTTTAATTACTAGACCTGTGGTTTTAAATTGTTTTAATGTTTTAATTTCTTTTTAAATTTGTTTTATGTTGCTGTAGACCACCCAGAGATGGAAGTATGAGGTGGTGCACAAACACAATTAATTAATTAATTAATTAATTAATTAAGTCATGTAATTATTATGAATAAGTAAGTAAGGGCAAAGATCCTCCTCTGTCTTAGAGTTTGAAAGACGTCTGCCAGTCAGAGCTGACAATACACAACAACTGGGAACCCAAGCCAGTGGTCTGATAAGCAGGGGTGTATCTAGGATGGGGCAGGCAGGGCACGTGCCCTGGGCGCCACTTGAAGGGGGGGCGCCATTTTTCAAAATGAATTTATTTTAAAATGGCCACCGAAAAGAAAATGGCCACCACGCATGCTCAAATAGCCTCTGTGAGGCCCTAGGCCATGCCAGGCCATGCAGAGGCCATTTGAGCATGTGCGGTGGCCATTTTGTTTCCGGCAGCCATTTAAAAAAAATATTTTAAAACATGGCCACTGCACATGCTCAAATGGTCCCTGCGAGGCCCTAGGCCTTGCAGAGGCCATTTGAGCATGTGTGGCAGCCTCCAAAATGGCCACCACACCGATCTTTGCAGGCCCAAAAATCAGCCCGGGATGGGCTGCGGCAGTGAATTAAGAGGCCAGCGGGGTGAGGGGGATCTTTGCAGACACCCCCCCAGCCTTTGGGAAGCCACACGAAGGGGCTACAGGTAATTTTTTTTAAATTTAATATAATATAAGTCACTGTACATATATTCAGTTTGGCACTATGTACAGATAATCAGGGCTTGTGAATACTGAGCTGAAGCTTATGAGCTAGGATTGTATTCATTTGCTCTTACTTTGCTTCTTGTGATAAGTGGGTTAAATGTGATATCTTAATAATATGGCTACTAATGGTGAGTTTGTCTTTGAATCAGTGTGAAATCCTTAGTATTAAGGCCCACTGGGAGTTTCTTGCTCTCTTTCTCTCATTTTAACTGTCTTTCTGAAATACAGAATATACTTCAAGCAGTGACTCAGTTTACTCTGCATATCCTTTAATTATTTTCAGAGTATCTGGGAAATACTCCATTTATTTTTAAAATGTATGTAATAGTGATGCTACAATACACAGTAGAGAATTAGACAGGCACTTCTGTTTAGTTTTCCAAGTACACCTCCACACAGTATTTACGTATTTCATGAGCCCCAGCATACTGAAATTTGTAGTTTTCCAGCATTTTTTGGTCTGGCTACGTCCACTGCTAAATAGTTTTTGAAATATTAAAAGATTAATGAGCTTGACTTGTATTTTTCAGCTGATATTATGGTAAAGTTATCTGAAAGATGGGTGTTGGATGTTTGGACTGGGGGGCACAATTTCAGTGCTTGCCCTAGGCGCTATTTCCCCTAGATACGCCTCTGCTGATAAGGCAGTTTCAGATCCTGCTGTGCAAGAATCTAGGATCTGTCATTGGCTTTCCAGAGGCTTTCTTGCATCCCATCATTAGCAAGCTCTGCTCATTGAAGGCTCAAAAAGTTTTGTGGAGGGAATTGCCACAGCTGCACTCCAGCACCAGAGCTGGCAGGAGACCATCTCTCCAGCTGTTATGCTGGACTTCAGCTTGTGGGGCAAGCAGCCCAAAATAGGATGATAGTTTGGTTCCATGTCCTTAGTTTTACTACATCAGCGGCGGCTTCCTGCCAAAGTTGGTTATGCCTTTTTAGCAACTCTGAGTAAAACAAGGGAAATGTAAAAAGCAGTTTAGATCAGTGCCATAAGGAAGAATTGGCTTCAGAAGTGTTTATCACTTGCATGGATCTTCCTGTCTTTGTGGGGCAAAATCAATCATTTTTCTGATCTGTTTGTGAGGTCAAAACCAGTTCTGGATAATTCTTTAGAGCACGGGTTCTCAACCCTGGTACTTTTGGACTACAGCCTGCAGCATCCCCAGCCACAAAAGGCCTTTGTGCCTGGGGATGATGGGAGTTGTAGTCCAACAGCACCAGGGAACCGAAGACTGAGAACCCCTGCAGTAGATCAAGTGATTCCCAACACAGAGATACAATGAAGGGAGAAGCAACACTTGCTAATTTGACACTGTTGGCAGCATAGTCTTTATCCAAAGGGTGGCAATCCTGGATGCAAAAACCACAGAAGTAAGGTATTTGTTGCTGAATCAACTTTGTGCAAGTCTTTAAAACTGTCTGCTTTTATTCATGCAAATGCAGTCCCAGGGGCTGCCCATTCCAAGGGAACCTAGTTGAATGGGAACACTACTTGCAGTTGGCCTAGGGTCTACCTGCCCTTTGCCAACACAAAGTAGATGGCGCACCAGAGGTGAAGTCAGCTTGAGAAATTCTATAGATTAGCTGACCCTGCACAGAGCATCTGTTCAGTCTTGCACTGAGCCTGTGGCATCCCATCCCCACAACTCTCTCGCTCGCTCTCGCCCCCCAACTCTCTTGCTTGCTCTTGCTGCACCCCACAACTCTCTCGCACACTCTTACTGCCCCCACAACTCTCTTACTCGCTCTCACCACCCCCACAACTCTCTCACTCACTCTCGCCACCCCCCACAACTCTCTTGCTCACTCTCGCCGCCCCCACAATGCTCTTGCTCGCTCTCGCCGCCCCCACAACTCTCTCGCTCATTCTCACTGCCCCCACAATGCTCTCACTCACTTGTCACCCCCCACAACTCTCTTGCTCACTCTTGCCACCCCACGCAACTCTCTCGCCTGCTCTACCCCCCCCAAAGTCTCTCAGTCGCACTCTCTGTCCTCCATCTTTCTATCTCTGTCTCGCAGTCCTTACTTTCTCCTGCCACTGCCAGGGACTGTCTCCTGCTTGCCGGAGAGCCTCCGAGCTCCCTGCTCCCTGCTACTTCATGGTGCGGTGCAGCCAAGCACCTCCCGCCCACAGAGCCAACTGTCCAGCTCCCAAAACCGCCCCCAGCCTCTGAGCTCCCTGCTGCTTCATGGCGCCCCCGAGCCAACTGTCAAACTGCTTTTCAGCCGCCTCACAAAACTCCCTGCTGCTCCGGAACTTTCTCCCCAGCTGTCAGCCAATCACCTCCTTTCTACCACGTCCCCACGCATGGCCCGTCTTGGAGAATTAATAATATAGATGTATACAGTGACTGTGCCTGTGTGGCTGATGTCGGAAAGAATGTCCAGTAACCATTGCTTGGCAATGGTTGCCAAGGGGTGTGGAATGTTGGGAGCAGGGCAGTTGAGAACAGGTGGGGAGGAAGGTAGAGAAGAGAAGAGGAAGAAGGGAATGAGGGAAGGAGTGAAGGATTGTCACTTTGGGGGATCATCAGCAATGGTGTAGTCATGAATTCAGAAGTGTAGACACCAGTGTTCCCTTCAAGGCATGCACATGTGCATGCACTCACAAGTTCTTTTGATGTCCGCTCAGCTAATTTTAGATCCTGCTCAGGTTGAATCAGGAAGGCCCCATTCTGAGTGCATGTGTGCACACATTGCCTTGATACTGCCACCCAGAACAAAACTCATTCTGCACACAGATGGAGGGGAAAAAACAGAACACTGGTAGGCACTCTTCATGACAGCCCCCATAGCCACGACCACCCCAACTGCCACCTCCCTTCACTTTGCTGGATGCAATAAATTGGGTGTGTGTGTGTGTTTCTGTTCCAAGAAGTCAAGGTAGGATAGTTTCCTAATCCTACAGAGCTTGAAGAGAAGCTCTGCCCCCAGAAGAGCAGTCTGAATTGCCAGCCAGAAAGGGTGGAGGATACTCCTTATAACAGAAGAGTGGTAAGAAAATCAATGGAGGACAGTTATGAAACAAACTGTGGGATAGCAAGATCAAGATATGATTTCCACTCAGAAAGCAACAGGCTTTGCGTCCCTGCTGAGACCCGGGTGGGAAAAAAGTGCTGGGTCTGCATCTCTGCCTGTTCCTGCAGAACGACACCCTTGCTTATACTGAGTCAGATCATTGGTCCATCTAGCTCATCTAGATTGGCAGTAGCTTTTCAGAGTTTCAGATCGATAGCTCTCTGGTCTACCTAGAGATGCCAGGGATGGAACTTGAGACTTTCTGCAAGTAAAGCAGATGCAATTGCTTTAATAATCTTAATAATGCCACACTGATATTTCTGAATACTGGAGACATTAATAAAATCCACTGCTTTAAGATGTGACGGCTGCTCCTCTAAATGGCTTTAAAAGGCAGTTGGACAAATTCATGGAGGAAAAGTTTCTCAATGGCTACCAGTCTTGGTGGCCATATGTTACCTCCAGGTTCAGGGGGATTATGCCACAGAATACCAGTTCCAGGGGAACAATGTAAGGAGGGCCATTGTTAAACTTGTTAAGTTTCAAGTCACAAAATACAAACGTAACTTCTTCCATCCAAATGTTGATGTCTGAAGAGAGCTGGTCTTGTGGTAGCAAGCATGACTGGTTGCCTTAACTAAGCAGGGTCCACCCTGGTCGCATATGAAAGGGAGACTAGAAATGTGAGCACTGTAAAATATTCCCCTTAGAGGATGATGGAGCAACTCTGGGAAGAGCAGAAGGCTCCCAGTTCCCTCCCCGGCATCTCCAAGATAGGGCTGAGAGAGACTCTTGCCTGCAAACTTGGAGAAGCCACTGCCAGTCTGGGTAGACAATACTGAGAGAGATGGACCTATGGTCTGACTCAGTATATGGCAACTTCCTATGTTCCTAATGTTTGTCTGGTCTCTCCAGCTCTTTAAAAGAGCCCATGGCCTCCACCTGCCACACCAGCATTTTGCTCTAGACTGCAGAACCTCTACTGGTAACTGTGAGATTGCTGTAAAGACATCACATTTGCCTGCAGAGATTTCTCAGTCTGGGACTTGAATCCAGGCTGAAGTCATGAAGCCCATTGTCCTAATTACACAATATCATCTTGGCGCTTTCCAGATTAAACCCTACAACAGTATCACTATGGGTCTGCTAAGTGTGCTTCTGTACTTCCTGTGCTGTGACACCGCAGTCCCTGCGCTGACAGCAAGGTGCCGTTCACATTTCCGATGCCTTCTTTCGGGTTTTATCATTGCGTTATAGTGCCACAATGTTGTAAGTCTGTTGCAGAAAAATAGCTGTATTTTCTTGTTGTAGGAGTTTGAAATTCTGGGGGGCATTTTCAATATGATCCTGCCAAGTCAAAGCATTTTATCCCTGTTGTAGCGTGTAATCTGGAAAGCACCATTGTCACTGCTGTAGATTTCATGAAGTCTAGAAAACAGCCTACTTGGGCACTACAGAAATGGAATTCTCAAAAACTATGTGGGAGAGACCAGGGAATTGTGGTTGTGAATGCCAAGTGGTTGTGAATACTTCTGTTCCATTCTACAGAAAAGACATATGGCTCCGAATGTCCTAATTTATCCTTCCATTAGCCTTGTCTGTTCCTGGTGATTGGGCTTGAAGATCCAGGAGAGCTGGCTCTTAACTCACAGAACATAGGAACACAGGAAGCTGCCATATACTGAGTGAGACCATCTAGCTCAGTATTATCCTCACAGACTGGCAGCGGCTTCTCCAAAGTTGCAGGCAGGAATCTCTCTCAGCCCTATCTTGGAGATGCCAGGGAAGGAACTTGAAACCTTCTGCTTTTCCCAGAGTGGCTCCATCCCCTAAGGGGAATATCTTACAGTACTCACACATGTAGTCTCACATTCATAAGCAACCAGGGCAGACCCTGCTTAGCTAAGAGGACAAGTCATGCTTGCTACCACCAGACCAGATCTCCTCCAGCTGGGTGGAGACAGGGGCATAGTCATAATTGGGAAGAAGGTAGAGTTCTATGAAAGGCAGATCAGGATACAAGGGGCCTGTTGTCAAGCCAGGCAGGGGTTATGACCTGAAGTAGCAGCTGGTTGAAAGGAAGCAGAAGCCGAGTCTTCACAGTAGGAAGCTGCCATCTACTGAGTCAGATCAGTGGTCCATCTAGCTCAGTATTGTCTACTCTGTGGTGGCTCTCCAGGGCTTCAGGCAGTTTTCTCAGCCCTAACTGGAGATGCCAGGGATTGAACCTGGGACCTTCTGCATGCTAAGCAGATGCTCTGCCCCTGAGCTATGGTTCATACCAAGAAGGCAATAGCCCTGAGGACAAGTCTTTATAGTTCCCATTGCACTGGATTAGCGGTTTGAGTCAGTTGACTGGTGACTCAGCCTAGATGGTGCCTGTTGGGGACACTCCCCAGTGATGCCCACTATGGGCTGATTGCGGGGAAGTCCATTGGCACATCCTGGGAAGCTGCTCTCATGACCAAACAATACCCTGTCAAGAGAGGCTGAAAGAAAGGTAGTTTGCCAAAGGCCATCTAGACTGATGAGTTCGTGGCCAGGATATGAGCTAGGGGCTTCCTGGATGATAACTCACGTGCTTAACCATTTTTATTTATTTATTTATTTATTTGATTTATATACCGCCCTTCCAAAAATGGCTCAGGGAGGTTTACAATTAAAACAAACTTGTAAAACAATGAAAAGCTAAAACAAATTAAAAATAATAACACAGCAATTAGCAATTAGCAATTAACCATTGCCCCTGGATCCCAGGAATAAAATTTCTGCATAAGATATAACAGAAGCCCAGTTCAGACTTTATACTGTATGAGTGAACAGGTGTCTGTACACTCATACACACATTTGTGTGAATGGCTGTACCCATGTTCATTTTAGAAGTAGAGCTGGATTCAGGCCCTTCAAATGCATGGTACAGAGAGGAAGTGTACTTCTGCACCTGCGTTCAGCAGAACATGTGAATGACTGTACCTGTGCACAGATATGTACCTGTACAATGTACATTCATTGTATGAGTGTTGAACACAATGTGTGAATGGGCCTAGATGGAGAGCCCAACTGCAAGGTCATGGGGGCCTCCACAAGATGTGCTGCTCACCACATCATCGTGGTAACTTTGGAAGATTCAAGATATGTGGGGGATCCCAGGCAATTGCTCTTTCCTACAGCAGTGTATCTCCAGTTTCCAAGCGTGGCAATGGTGGTGCGGGAAGAAGGCACAGTGCAGTCTCTTCCAACGTGGTCTGGATCTTCCAACATTACCAGAGTGGCGTGAAAGGAAGGCGTGCTACTGCCGCTCCTGCACTAATAAGAACTCAAGAACAGCCCTGCTGGACCAGGCCCAAGGCCTATTTACTCCAGCATCCTGTTTAACCCAGTGGCCCACTAGATGCCTCTGGGGAGCTGACAACCAGGAAATGAAGGCATGCCCTCTCTCCTGCTGTTGCTCCCGGGCAACTGGTATTTGGAGGCATCTTGCCTCTTAGACTAGAGGTGGCCAATAGCCCGCAGACTAGTAGCCATTGATAGACCTGTCTTCCATGAATTTGTCTAAGCCGCTTTTAAAGCCATCCAAGCTAGTGGCCATCACCACATCCTGTGGCAGAGAATTCCATAGAAAAATTATGCACTGTCTGAAAAAGTACTTCCTTTTTGTCAGTCCTAAATTTCCTGGCCTTCAGTTCTATGGGATGACCCCTGGTTCTAGAGTTGTGTGTGAGAGAGAAACATTTCTCTCTGTCCACTCTCTCTACTCCATGCATAATTTTATACACCTCTATCGTGTCCCCCCATAGTCTTCTCTAATAAAAGGAACATTAGCAGACACCAATAGTAAGTCAGTTGATTTCATGGTGTTCCTTCTATTAAATGGATATTTATGCTGGTACAAGTCGACGAATAAGAGAGCGGTTTTCAGGATGCTTACTTGGAAATGGTCCTTGTGCTGGGGGAAACAAGATCTCCCTTTGAAAATGAACACAAAGAGCTGGCTTGTGTGCCGAGCATTATTTCACAATGATCTACAACAATGGCTATTTGGGAACAGCTGGCCCATGGCTCCTTTAGACAAAGCCGCAGTGGGGCTGGAGACCTCCTACGGGTGAACCATAACCGTTGCCCTAGTAACAGTTAATCGGCACGTGTTTTATTGTTCCCAACTGTTTTCCTGGGGTATTTGCAGGTGGCGGGAGATCTTTTTCTGAACAAGGGGTCGCAACCTCGTGAACTTTCAGATGTAGCAACAAATTGGGGGACAAAAACATTTTTCCCGTTTCAGGCAGATTAAGTAAATCTTATTATATATCATTTAGGAGACAGATGCAACCCAGCGTTTTTTTGTTTTTTTAAAAAATATTGGGTACAGAAAGATCTCTTGCACAAGCTGAACAATAATATGGTAGTCTATCTTGTGTGTGTGTGTGTGTGGGGCTTGTGTTAGACAACTTCCTGGTGAATTGTTCCTGTGATATTTGGATGTTGATGCAGTTGAAATTTTGTTTTCTGTGAGTGCAGGTTAAGATCTTGCAAGCCTTCTCACTGGAGGATTTCAAATTAATTTTGGCTCTGATAAAAGACCACTTTTAAAAAATAAAAATAAAAATATAAACACACACAATAAAAACAGCAGCCAAAAACCAGAAGGAAAAGTAGCAATTGAACCAGAAACATAGCCATTTGGCCTCTGTGTTTACTATGTTTCTCTCTCGACATTTATACATAGATGCTAGCTGAGGGCAACACTTCATGCAGCTGATGAAATGGGTAGTAGTTTAAGCAAGCGTATGGTACAAGGTGCCACAAGACTCTAAGGCAGTTAACACATTCGAAAACTGGATATGACAAGTGTCCTACCCAGGTTTTGTAATTGTGGGTGCTCCCAATTTTTGCTTGTGTGAGAGCAAACCGTTAGGTAGGAGGAAGGGAGAGTGATCGTGTGTGAGAGAGGAGTTAGGGGGGCAGTGCTGTCCTACCCAGCTTTTATACCCAACGTTTTACCAAGGTAGGAGGAAAAAACCATCCTAACCAGCTCCTGCCTCATCTATGATCACTCCCCCCACTCTTACCTAGTGGTTTGCTCCCACACAAGCATAAATTGGGAATGCACACAGCTCCCAAACCTGAGTAGGGCACTTGTCCTACCCAGTTTTCGGTTGTGTGAACAGCTTTCTTCTTTTTCCCCCCAAAAAGAAAAAAAGTAGAATAATCTATTAAAAGCTTGGGAGAATCAAATGCCTTCCCCTGCTGCTGAAACGATATCAAGGTTGGCACTGGCTACATGCCGAGGAGACATTCCCCAGCTGTAGTGCCAACATCAAAAAGGCTCCTCCTCTGATCACTACCCACTGCGCCTCTGAAGTCAACACCACTAATGTTAGGGCCTCTGATGCAGAGAATCACAAACAGCATTTCCTTCACAAAGGCAGCATTGCTTCATTTCCGAGGCAAAGGACAACACGGCACCTTCCCATCTGCAAGGGAGTGCTCCGCATTCTCAGGCAGTGGCAGCAACATGCAACCACGCTCAGATTATGTTACCAAGCCAGGCAAGAGTACCAGGGGCATTCCTATCCTAGCTCAAGTTGTAGGGTGGAGAGAAGCGTCCAGAGGAGCAGAGCAACAGAGGAGGCTCTGTTATAGCCTGTTCTGCCCAAAGGCTCAGGATGAGTAAGACCACTGATTAAAATTCAAATATAAGTGGTAGACATGGAAAAGATGACCTAAATAAAATGGTCTTGGGACAGAGAAGCTTGGAAGAATCCAATAGTTCTTTCCATGATCACTGGATGAGAGTTAATGCATATTTGGACTGACACATATGGACTTTGTTAATCACAGAATGTGTCTTTAATTTTTTTTTATAGCTATATTTGAACACAGGAAACGGCAGTCACTTAGATTCATCCATCTGTCTCAGCAGTGTTGCACTGACTGGCAGTGGGTGATCCAGGATTCTAGGCAGACGTCTTTCCCTGCCCTAGCTGGAGATGCCAGGGATTGAACCTGGGAATTCCTGCATGCCAAGCAGATGCTATAGTCCCATGGCCTAGCTTAGTGGGAGTGAGCGCAACTGAAGACAGTGGGACTTACTTTGGAATAAACTCACATAGGATTGTTCAGCATCCATCAAGCTGAAATCTGCCGACACTGGAAATCTGGTGGTGATCTGGTTCAGATATAATGACAACGCATGCTTTGAACATTGGTTCCCACTGTTAAAAATGGCTCCATACCTCCATTCAGCCAGCCAATCAGATTTGCAGTACTGGCGGGCAAGAAGGGAGGAAGGAGCAGGCCCAAATGCCTGGAGAGGTACTGTATTTACCTGAATCTGGTCTTGTGGTAGCAAGCATGACTTGTCCCCTTAGCTAAGCAGGGTCTGCACTAGTTGCATATGAAAGGGAGATGAGAAGTGTGAGCACTGTAAGATATTCCCCTCATGGGATGGAGCCGCTCTGGGAAGAGCAGAAGGTACCAAGTTCCCACCCTGGCAGCATCTCTAAGATATGGCTGAGAGAGATTCCTGCCTGCAACCTTGGAGAAGCCGCTGCCAGTCTGTGAAGACAATACTGAGCTAGATAGACCAATGGTCTGACTCAGTATATGGCAGCTTCCGATGTTCCTATGAATCCAAGACTATTTTCCCCCAATATTTTTGGTATCTTAAATTCAGAATCCTGTTCCTTTCGAGTAAATGCAGTATAACCTGCATTTAACCTTCACTTTTAAACCGGGCTGTCTTAAATTCAGAGTCGTCTTCAATTTGGATCAATACATTACTTCAGATAAGCCCAGAGTAGCCCCAGATCTGCCTAATGCCTCCCCCATAGGCGGAACTGGGGGGGGGGCAGGCAGGGCACATGCCCTAGGCGCCACTGAGGTGGGGGCACCACGCCAGTTCCTGCCACCCCCACCCCATTGCCCACCTGCCCAGCCCCAGGGCCCCTCAGCCACTTGCCTCCAGCTCCGGCTGATCTGCGAGGCAAAGGATCAGCAAGGCCTGCAAACTGCAGAGCAGCTCTTCTCTCCCTGCCTCTCAGCTGATCGGTGGGTGGGCGGGGCTTCCAGAGAGGCCTCCGAGTAGGCCTCCCTGAAGCCTGCACTCGGTAGGCCAAGCAAGCCAGGAAGGAGGAAGCAGACAGAGTTCTCTGCAGCAGCAGCAGACCTTCTGCCCAGACCATCCAGCACAGCTTTTGCCAGGTAGGCTGTGAATTCCTTTTTGTGGTCCCCCCACCCCTATAGGAATCTGCTTGCCATAGGGCTTTGATATGGGGGGTGGGGTGAGACTGAGAAGTTTCTGAATATTTAAAACAGACTGAAAAATGTGCTGGCTTTAAAAACAAAAACTATCTAAAAAGGCCTATAAGTGGCTTGTTTCAGGGCAGAAAATTACAAAAACTTCTGGAACAAGTATATTTTATTTATTTTCATTCATTCATTCATAAATGCACTTATGTTCAAGTTGTTTTGCAACCCAGAAGGTCTGAGTGAGAACTGTGAAGCATGTCTTGTGCTTTTATTTTATTTTATTTTATTTTTCTTGTGTGTGAACTGCTCCCCAATAACTTGCAGGGACTTCAGGGTAAATCTGGCCAACATGTGAATGCAGCACCTCCATTCCAGAGGAAATGTGTGTTAAAAGGCTTTAAAAGCCTCGTGTGAAAAACTTCCTGGAATCAAACTTTACTGAATTTGTTCAGAATTCTGAAAAAACATACATAGGCTCACCCTGCATGGTTGAAAGTCTCCTTTGCTAATCTGCAGCGAGGGGGCCATTTTAATAATTAGTGTTGCTAGTGTGTTCTAGGCATTAAAAGTAGCACAAATATATAGTACTCAATGTATATCACTATATACTGTGAAGTGTGCATGTGTGTATTCAGGAAATGTATTTCCAGGCAGCATACCTATTTTGAAATATCAGACTTAAATCTTTGGGGGCCTGGGGTGTGTGGAGGCCCTGGACTTTGAGGGGCTGGGGGCCCATTTTAAAATCTCATCTTGGCCCATTCCAACCTTGCTATGCCCCTCATGGGTTTCTGCACAACACCTGCACAGAAGAAACTTCCATGTAGAAAATGTGTCTCTTGTAAATTGACCCTGAATTTTCCATCCATGACTGGGATATCTGAGAGTTAGAGTCAATAATAAAAGAACAGCACACTGCTTGTAACAGGAAGGGGCAAATTACAATGATTTCTTAGTCTGGCAGGGGCTGGTTTTGGCCCTGGCAGAACTTGGCTGTCTGCTCCTGTTGCAACTGCCTCTGTCTAGTGTGGCAAACTAATGTATCCTCCTCCCTCCTGGTGTCAAAGTAAGCACTAGTGTCATGAATGCACATATACCCCATCATGAGCCATCAGTCATCATAAGACAAAGGCTGGCAGGAATCATTAACTGGTTTATAGACACACACACACACCCCACCACCTTCTTCTTCCCCTATTTTGCTAGTGGGCAGGTGATCCTCTAGGCCAAAGTCATGTTTTTAAAAGAATGAGACGAGACAGAGAAAATGACACTTGGAATCCTCGCATAACTCCTGACTGTTGTTCTAAGTCTTTTACAGAGATGGCTCATGTTTTCAGGTTTTGATCAACAACCATGTCTAGATGGTACAGTGTTCCTTTAACAGGGATTTCCAGATATTGTTGACTACAAGTCCCATCATTCCTGTTTGGACAGGGGCGCAATTTCAGTGCTTGCCCTAGGCGCTATTTTCCCTAGTTACGCCTCTGCCTCCCCCATCACAGTTAATATGTGTACCAGCAGCTGGTTTTATTTTAACGTAAAAAGAAGAAGACTGCTTGCTACAAGTCGATGAGAACAGCAAAGAAACAATTGCTAAGGCCTTTTTTCAGATGACTTTCAACAACAGAGAAACAATTGCTAAGGCCCTAAACCTTCTCCATCACCACCTTCGGCCAATGCCAGCCCAAAGAGAGAAGTCTTACGACATTTCCAAAGCTGGCTCTGGGCCAAGGTATCCCAAGGATGAGCAGCCACCAACATCTCTCTCCCTGAGCCCAAGTTGCCTTAATTAGTGCACAGATGGTCATTGCAAGAGGTCCTCTATCTCAACAGCTTTGGATGTTATTAAAAACACCAGTAAGCAGATGCATGAATGGTGATGGGGAACTCACACAGGGGAAACACGCAAAGTAGCTGTACAACTGGATCGTCCCCCCGCCACCGCCCCTGTGCTTATTGTGTAGAGTTGTCAACTCTGACTGAAACTATTCCTGTACATATTCTCCACCCAATATTTTGTATAATATCAAGTCATTAAAGTATCTGGGACTGTGGGGAAGATATTTCACATATATTTTGGTTATGTCCACTTGTTATTAACTTTTGTAAAGACATAATATCAGCAATTATTGAAATGACAGGCTGCAATTTAACTAATGGTCCAAAGGCAATTCTTCAGGGGTACATAAGAGAGATATTGCAAACAGATGTAGAAATGATTACATCTATTAACAGCACCAAGAAAAAGCATGGAAAAAAGCAATAGCTCCAACAAGACTAGATTGTTTGAAATATATTTGGAACATGCTATTTTTGTTAAAACTTATGAATTATTAACATTCCAGGGATGAGGATACAAAAGATAAATTTGTATCTAGAAGGATATTGTTTGTCCAATATCGGAATGAGAAGAAAGAGCAAGATTCTGTACACCCATATGAACAGTTTTCAGTGTTTTGATTTGTGAATTGGATGTTTTTGATATTTCAAAGGAAATGACAAAAACACATTAGGTTAAATCTAATAAAATGGCAAAAAGGAAAAGAAAAAGAAAAAAGACAACCTTTCCAGGATTGTTTTCATCAGTTACCTGGAGATTCATGCCGATTCCTAAAAACTCCAGCAATCTCTATTGCTATGCAAAGTTAGTTGGTTTGTTTATCAAAGTTGCCATCACTCACCTTCATTTCAAGCTGTTACAGACACCCCACGCTATATGCATGAACTGGGCCAAAGGAAACTGCGTATCAAAAAGTCCATACTAAGGAAATGGTGATGGAAGATACAACTCTGACCATCCACCAAATACACTGAGATCAGGCAGGGGAATGGATCTTCTCTGCAGTAGCTCCTTGCTTGAGGAATGCTTCCTGAAATTTATATACCTGGTGCTTGTGCACCTGACATTTTGGCACCAGGTGAGGACATTTGAATTCAGATGCTGGTTTAGGTTGGGTTTACATATCAATTGCAAAGCCAGGTAAACAAAAAATGGAGATCCTGGCAGTGTGCACACTCCCATGGAGTGTACAGGATTTCTTGCTGATCTCAGTTTCGCACTGTGAAAAAATTAAGCCAACAAGAACAAGCCTAGTTAAAATGAATATGCCCATATGAATCTGCCCAGGCCCTTGGCTTACCATCTTGAGCCCTGTTCATGGCCCCACCATTGACTGAGATTTGGTTGGTGGGGACAAGAGACAGGGCCTTTTTGGTTGTGGCCCCTCAGCTCTGGAACACCCTCCCAGAAGAGCTTCACCATGCTCTCTCCCTTCAGGTTTTTTTTAAATATACTTGATTAGAGAAGCTTTTTAGTATGTTTTACTATAGCCTAATGGGATTTTAATTTTAATTGAGCCCACCCCCTGACATTGTGTTTTATTTGTCTTATTGTGTTAAACTATATATTCTTTTTTTTTTTTAACTGTTGTGAGCTGCCCCAAGCAGTATTGTACTGGAGGAATGGAATACACACACACACACACACACACACACACACACGAATGAATAAATAAATAAATAAATAACATCTAAGATTAATTACCTTTGCTTAAATGCCAAATTTTCTCAGTGCAAATTTGAGATCAGCAGGTAATCCTGAGCCCACACAACAGGCTCCAAAGGAGTGTGCGTGCTACCAGGACCTCCAGTTTTTATTAACCTGACATCGCAGTTATCCTGTGAACCAGCCCTTGATGCTGCTTCTTTTCAGTGGGGGATGCATATTATGAAGTTAAGACAAATTGACCCTGAATCTGAATTGTTCATAATGAATGAAAAATTGTTTCTTTCTCAATCTTTACCTTTCTCTGAGTGCTCAGATATATGCAATAGTGGACAATGGAATACACATCTTAAGTGTTATCATATGAAGAAGAAAACTAGGGATGTGCACGAGCCGGATTGTCACCTCCTTCGGGAAGCGCCAAACTGGCTCGGGCGTCCACAGCCAAACCGGTCCAGCGAAGCGGGGAGTGATTCCCTTAAGGAGCAAGTAAACAAGTCCTTACCTGCTCCACTGCCTCCCCTGCTTTTTCTGGGAGTGGTGCTTGCTAGAGCAAAGGCCATGGCATCGACTCCTTACGGAAACTGTTACTACCCCACCCGCGCTTGCATTTGCACACTTGAGCACATCCCTAGAAAAAAACCTAATGCATCATATAAAATTTGCGTTCTCATTGCATATAAACCTCAGAAGGCAAATACAATTACTCTCCTCTGTTGTTCTGCTTTCCACGAGGTGCCAGTGATTGGACCATGCCATACTTTATAAACCAAATACTTTATGAACCAATAGTAAAATGTGTCTCAGATGCTTTGACTGTAATTCCAAAGACATACAGATCTATTTCCAGTGATCCCCTTGCGCAAACTAAAGTCAAATGTGCAATAGCATGTGAAATAGCATAATAGCATTAATTTAATTAATGTCAATGTGAAATAGCATGCAGATCTTTTAGCTGACAGGCAGAGAGGCTCTTCATCCTTCTTTTAAAATGGAAAGAAAATGTCATATGCATTTTTAAAGTCTCAGGTAGCATGGATATTATTTATAATGGACAAGTAAAAATAGCCTTTAAGCCCATTTGAGAACGACAGCTGCCCAGAATCCAAGTAACCTGTCATATTTCTTGCTGCAAAGGTTGAGAAAGTTGTAAAAAGTGCATCATGGTTAAGAAGCAGCAGGGGGTGGGGGGTGCGGAGTGAGAATTCCCAGAAATATGGCATGAGTAGAGAGCTCCCCCTACTGTCCATTTTTGAGAGTTCACTGAAACTTCCATCACATTGCTGAGGGCCACCATATAGATTGCAGCCACCATGGACAGACTGCTTTATTTTTTCTTACGTAGTGACTGCCATGGCAAGCAGCCTGTTCACACAAAAGTGTTTGTAGCTGGTATAAGGAGGCGTTTTTGGTTCGTGTATACAAAATACCTGTCTAAGTCTACTTCTTTCATCTTAAATCTCTTCTTTCACAATTCCTTCTTCCATGAATTTGTTTGTTTGTTTTTGCATGTATATCCTGCCCTTTCTCCAAGTAAACTAGAGTGGTGTACATGGTTTATGTTTATCCACACAAAAATCAAGTGAGGTGGGTGAGTCTGAGAGATAAGTGACTGGCCCAGAGTCACCCAGTGAGTTTCATGGGGATTTGAATTAGGATCTCCCTGGTCTTAGTCCAATGCTTTAACCACTACACCACACTGGCTTTTCTTGCTCAACCTTTATTCTGCACTCTCTGATGAAACTAAGGAATGTATAACTGCATTTGTTCACGTTTATTCCTTGCAACTTTTATCTCTCCTCCTCTTCTTGCCCTTTTTGAAATTTAGATTTGTCAGCTTGCCTACCACCATTCATATCTCGGTCACTTTCAGATTAGACTACTTTAATGTGCTCAGTGTGGGCCTGCCCTTGGAGATGGTTTGAAACAGTAGCTGCTTTCGAATGCCCTGAGCATCCGTTGATGGGTACAGGTTGACCCCATCCCGCAACCCTAATCACACCCATTCTAAAGCATCTGATTATTTACCAATTTATTTCTGAGCCCAGTTCAAGGTCTCCAGTCACCGCCAGCTCATCTGGTGGCCACACAGAGATGGGCTTTCTCGATTGCTGCCCCGAGATTGTGGAATGTGCTCCCCGCTGAGATGTGATCCTCCCCCATCCCTGACTTAAAAAATAAATAAATCTTAAGACCCATCTCTTCACCCAAGCTTTTTCAGCTTTTTAAATCTGTATTTTAATTTTATAGAGTTTTAATTTTATACTATTTTTAAATTGTTAAACTGTTTTAACTTTTTATATTTGTTTTATTTGTTTTTATGTTATTGTTAACCTCCCAGAGACGAAAGTTTGGGTGGTATACAAGTTAAATAAATAAATAAATAAATAAATAAATAAATAATAGCACTTACATTTATATACCACTTTATAGCCAGAGCTCTCTAAGCGGTTTACAATGATTTAGCATATTGCCCCCAACATTCTGGGTACTCATTTTACCGACCTCGGAAGGATGGAAGGCTGAGTCAACCTTGAGCCCCTGGTCAGGATTGAACTTGTAACCTAGGTACTTTAAAGCCTGTTCCATATGGATCTTAAGTATCCTAAGGAATACTTTTTCCAGTTTAAGACAGAAGTGTACAGTGAATTTATAACAAATGAAAAAACAAAGGCTATTTGGTTCATTGTATGAAGCCATCGCCACAAAGTTCTGAATGAACTGAATGGCACATGCATTTTCTATATATTTTCCATGTGTTTTTGTAGCCAGGAATCTGGGGGCTTACCTGTAGTGCAGCAGAGCAGACTTTCCCCTCCCCCCAACCATATTTAAGAGGAATGGCAGAACTCCTTTTGGTGACCGTTTTCAGCTCCTGTCCTCCCCCCACCGCCCCCAATGCCTGAGATCTTGTGTTACTTTGGGGGCAAAATGGCAGCTGCTGCAAAAAAACATGGTAGCCCATATTGGTGATGACCCCCTCCCCGAATGCCCCAGAATAATGCAGCATCTCAGGTATTGTGGGAACAAAATGGAGGCTACCAAAAGGCAGTTCCAAGAGGCAACTCTGCTATGTCTTTTAAACTTAAATACTTAAAAAAAAAATGGTCTGCTGCAGAGACAGTTTAAATACAATTTTATAAAAGAAAGAAAAGTCTGCCATAGTTACTTGACATGGATGATCCTGGATGCTGACCCTGAAGAAGGGAGCAGGATAAGCAGGGGTGTAGTTAGGGGAGAGGGGGGCCTGTGTTCACCCCTCTTTTTGGCAGCCCCTCAGAGTGAGGGGAAAAGTGAAGAAAATAGGGAGAAGTGGAGCTGGGAGGCTCTCAGGAGCTGGGGGTCCGTGTTCTTTGAACCCTTTCACTCAATTATAGCTAAACCCCTGAGGGTAAGGATGTGCCCAAGTCTGAGATTTGTTCCTCTCGCTTCGCAGACAGGAGAATATTTACCTGAAGAAGGCCGTGCTTTGATGTCCGTATGAAGGAAATCAGGCACTTTATACCACACAATTGTCCGTGAGGGCAGTGGGGGGGGGGGAATTCCCCCCGGAAAAGTGGCTTGCTCCCCCACTTGCCCCCCCATGTCTGTTTCAGAACTCTAATATGAGAGACACAGCTAGCCTTCCTCATAAACACACTTTGCCTCTTTTGTGCCCCCCCTCAGTTTTTAAAAAAAATCTGTTGCCACCACTGATTGTCTGAAATGAAATTGTTGTTGTGGCACAGAGAAAATCTCTCTCTCTCTGCTTGTTGATCCGTACCAATGGCAGATGCCACATGGAGATATTTAAAATGGCCCCCAGGTGGAGATCATAACATGTAAACTGGCCTTCACATCTTGCAGCAAAACCCCCTACCATTAAATCTACAGAAGTAGGGATGTACACAAAACTGGTTTGCCCGGTTTGGTTCGAATCCGAACTGGCCTTGAACTAGACTGGGCGTTCGGTTTTGGGACCCTGAATGAGGGGCCCGGCTAAGTTCAAATTCAAACTGGATCGGGGGTTCCACATATGCCTGGGTGTTGACACATCACAGCAGGGATTTAGTTTCAGGGCCTAAAATATCACACCAGCTGTCCCTACCTCCTCATTGCCTTCTAATTCTATCCTGCAATGCTCCCCAGACCATTTTTGCCTGCCATTGGTCTCATGGCCTCAAAACCTTATCAGAGGAAAGCAGGGGCGTAGCTAGGGGAGAGGGGCCCCGTGTTCATCCCTCTCTCTGGTGGCCCCCCAGAGAGAGGGAAATAACGAAGAAAATAGGGAGGGATGGAGCTTCAGGGCCCTCAGGAGCTGGGGGCCCGTGTTCTTTGAACCCTTTTGCTCAATTATAGCTACGCCCCTGGAGGAAAGCCAGTAATATAAAATAGACATGGGGCATTTGCTGGTAGGTAGGGGAAAGAGTAAGCACCATGCCCCACCCACAGATTCTCTCCTGCCCTGCCCAATCTGTTAAATGAGTGTTACATGGGAAACACAGGGCTGCGAACCATGCATTTCCTCCACAACAAGCCACTTGCTTTGCTATACTTGTCGTCTTTCTCTTCCCTCTATGGAAGGGGAGAAAAAGGTCTTGCTTCTTTTTGAAGTCTTCCCTAAAGCCCTGGTTGGGGTTTAGCTCTGAAGGGGCAGAGGGCTGGCATCGTGCCCTAATTCTCAATCAATAAAGCCATCGATTCTAGCCACAAAAGGGCAGGTGCAACAGATGGAGACTCCGGAGATTTTGCTTCTCGGACCAAACAACACCTGCCAACATGTTGTGCTTTCACTGAGATGTTGGCAGGAGTGTGTGTGTGTGTGTGTGTGTGTGTGTGTGTGTGTCAATTAGAGAACAGTTAGGGAAGAGATTCAGCCTTCTGCAGAGGGATACTTAGTAAGGATGTGCACAAACCTGTTTGGAGGCCCTTTTATGGGCCTCCAAACAGGTTTGAACAGCCAGCAGTTCGGATGGTTTGAAGGCAGGAGGGTACCTTTAAGGGTGGGGGAGGGTGCACTTACCCGCCCCCCCGGCTATGTTTCCCCTGCCAGCACTCTCTTAAAAACCGGTGGCAGAAAAACCGGTCTGGCGGGGCGGCAGCATACTTCCCTGCTGCCCCGTTCCTTCCTCGGTCCGGAAGTCACTGGAAGCACCCCAGGCACATGCACATGTTAAGCATGTGCGAGGGCATGTTGTGCTCACTCATGTGCATGTCGGGCACGTGTGTGATGTGTACGGGCTGACATGTGCATGTGTGCGGGATACTTCCGGTCACTTTTGGACTGAGGAGGGGACAGGGCAGCAGGGAGGTACGCTACCGCCCGTTTGGACCAGTTTTTAAGAGAGCGCCAGTGGGGGAAGCACGGCGAGATTTGTTTTTTAAAGTGTACCCTCCCCACCCTTAAAAGGTGTCTCCCCCACCTTTGAACTGGCCTCCGCTGGTTCCATGCACATCCCTAATACTTAGCTGTTGCCACCTCTCCTTGCCTTGCAGTGGACTAGCTGCATTTAAGGGAAATAATCGGTCTCCAAATTTTATACCTGTATTTACCCGAATAGAAGACGACCCTTAATTTAAGAAAACCTCCTTTTAAAAAATGGGTTAAATATAGGTTATGTATTTACCGAAAAGGAAGAGGACCCTAAATTTCAGATGGACACCTCCCCTCTGCCCCTCAGTTTATAACATCAAAGAACTTGGGGGGCAAACTAGTCTTGGATTCAGATAAACACAGTGTCTGCATTATTTTATTCATTAAAATATTTTTACCCCACCATTTAGCTCAATGGGTCTTCAAGGCAGGTGACAGATCTAATTTAAAAATATAAATTTTAACAATAATATCATGCAATGCAACTGAGAAGCAGTAAGGAAAAGCCAAAATCCAAGCTAGTAGTTCTCCAAATAAGGAGCTGTAGAATCCCAATGGGCTTTATGGAGACCTCTGTGTTTGCCCCACAGAGCAAACAGCAGCACTAAGGAGCAACTTCTAACAGAAGGACGGTGTGTTAGGAGGAGGGCTACTATCTTTCATTTGAATCTCACCCTGTGGCTGCTTTTAGCTGTGAACAACAACAACAACGATGTGTGAGAGCCAGTAAGGATCAAATATCCTATTGTCTCATCAAATCTGGTCTGGCCCTAAAACACTTCTTTCTTTAATTAAATTCTCTTATGACAGGGTTTGGCCCCAGATATTGTTGGACTACATCTCCCAACATTCCCAGGCACAATGGTGGGGGGCCACTGGGGATGATGGGAGTTGTAGTCCAACAACATTTGAGGACCCAGGTTTGAAAGCTTCTGTCATATGAGCCCCCATTGTCCCCTTAGATTATCAATGATAAACATGCTCTGCACCCTGCCTTCTAAGCAGCAGGGCCTTTTCAGCTGTAGCCCCTCCCGTCAGGAATGCTCTTCTGAAAAAACTAAGGATGTCTCCCCCCGGTACTCCTTTTGCTGCATTCTGCTTTCTCTCCCTCCCCTGCATCCCCAAACATTCACTGGTTCATTTTGTATTTCTGCCACCGGTGTAGATTCTTTGGTATGTTCATGCTGTATGTTGCAATTTATTGCAAAAAGATTGCACTTTGGCTTTTATCCCTTTTTTCATCTATCATCCTGGGTGCTTGTAAGTAGGAAAGTGACTCAAAAGTTGTATTACATATAAAATGAATAAATTAGGCATTAGGTTCATCTACAGTTGCCACCGGCTCATTTGGTCGCTACTGAGGGACTGGCCTTTTCCGTTGCTGCCCCAAAGCTTTGGAATGTGCTCCCTGTTGAAAAAAGAGCCTCCCCAACTCTGACAACTTTTAAAAAGGCAGTTCAGACATATTTGTTCACCCAGGCTTTTAATTAGATGTACAGTTTTTAATCGTTTTAAACAGATTTGACATTGTGTTAAATTGTAAATTGTTTTCAATGTTTCAATTGTGTTCTAATTTGCACTGTTTTTACTGTAAACTGCCCAGAGACATAAGTTTTGGGTGGTATATAAATTTGTTAAATGAATGAATGAATGGATGGATTGATGGATGGATAAAGGATTAGATTGCAGAGATTGCAATCCATAATATCTGAAGAGGGCTTATATTTCTACCCTATAGTAAATTATATGCATAGTGGGCAAGGTACAAAGTGCTGGTTATTACCTTTAAAGCCATGAATGGCTTAGGCCTGGGTTACTGAGAGAGTGCCTTTCTCTACAAGATCCCCACCACTCATTAAGATCATCAGAAGGGGGTCCGTCTTCAGGTGCCAGCAGTTCATCTGGTGGTGACCTGGGACAGGGCCTTCTCAGTTGTTGCCCCTGGATTGTGGAACGCATTCCACATGGATATATGATGGTTATTTTCCTTGGAGGCCTTCAGGAGAACCTTAAAGACCCATCTTTTTAGCCTGGCTTTTAATTATATCTAGTTTTAATTTTAATCTGGCTTAAATGTATTTTTATTTTAATTGTTTTATTATTATTTTTTAAATTTTAATGTAAAGTGCCCTGAGGTACTTTAGGAAGGGCGGTATATGAACTGAATGAATGAATGAATGAATACATAAATAATAAAAGTGGTATTTATTATGCACTGCCTTATGTAGAATAGATCTTATATTAAATTCCTGAACTTTGTGCAAAACTTCTTTTCCTATTGTTATGTTTGTTTTTGGTTGTTTATTTATTATAATTTTATTCTTCCCTTTCTCCATGGCGCTCAGGGCAACACACAGCGTTCTCCCTGACTGGGATTTGGACCCAGGTCCTCCTGGCTCTTGTCTGACAAGAGTCCCATTCACACATTATGTTCAACGCTTGTATTATCTGTGTACAGTATACACAGGAACAGATATGTATGCAAGATGGTTATTCACACGTTACATTGAACTCAGATACAGCAGTACACTTTCTATCCGCATCCTGCATTTCAGAGGCCTGTACCCAGGTTCACTTTTAAAATGTGTTCACACAAAAACATGTATGTGTGCACAGCTGCCCGAATGCAGATACAACGTTTTAAGGTTGTGCACGTGACCATCAAGTGCGAGCGGGGAGGGCTCAAAGGGAAGGAAAGATCGAGCTTGCCTTTCCCCCAGATGATCCTGCCTGATGTATGGGACACACTGCTCACACGCCCACACGAGCCGCACCGCTCCCAGCAGTATGGCTCTCTTGGAATTCGGGAAAAGGCATCCCGGCCTTCAGGAATCCCTAAATGCAGCAAGTCAGCAGCATGGTACATTTAGGGATTCCCCTGTGCGTAGGTGCTCCAGGCGCCCGACTCTATGTATGTTCAGGCTGCGTGCAACCTGAGCATAAATACGACCCTGGACCTGGCGCAGATACAAGCCTAGATAAAAAACTCAGGCTACTGAGGGAGGCAGGGCCAGAATCAGCCTCGATCCTGGCATTGCACACGAGCAGCCCTACACAGGTAGGGCAGCCTTTACCTGATAGGGCTGCACATGTGCCCGGCCTCTATGTGTGAACACTATTTACTGCAGCACACTGCTTTATGTTTATGTTTTAATGCTAATGCATCTCTCTCTCTCTCTCGCTCTCAAGTCCACTAGGCATGCTGCTGCATCATGGTGAGGGACTTTGGGGGAAAAAAGATATGGCGGTCTCTAGCAACTTGCAGGAACAGCGTTGCTGGGATCAGCATTGCCACAGCTGTGAAGCAGTGGAGGGAGGTGGGGGGGGAGAGAGAGAGAGAGAGAGAGAGAGGTGATTGGAGGAGCTTTTGCCTCCTTTCAGTTGTGCGCTGAAAGTTCTTTTGTGAGAAATTTCAGATCAGTCCTACTTAGTATCTTCAACCCTACAGCCAATATAGAATACACACAACTATGCAACATGTAGTAGTGCTTCACCATGAACTTGAAATATGCCTTCATTGTTACATTCTGACCATTTTTTCACATTAGGTTTCATGCCAAGTAAGGAATTTAAGGCTCACTTGTTTTTAAATGTTTACGTTTTATTTTGATGCTGGTTTAATATTTTCTTGTAAGCTACCTTGGAGATCAGTTGTTAGGAATGAAATGCATACCTTTTAAAAAATAAATAGAAACAAATGCATGGTAAATTACATCTCCATTACAAATGCCTAAATGCCACTTGAAACTCACTGAAATTAATTACATCCAAGGACATGTGCTTAGAATAATTGTATTGAGTGGTTTGTTATATTCTTGACATCTTGGTCCTAAACATGTCTACATGGAAATAAGGTCCATTGATTTCAACACGTCTATAAGGCCTGCTGACTTATTTCTTACATGTCAAAAAGGAATGAGAATTAAAAAGATTCAGACTTGCAAAACTACTTAGCAGGGTGTAATTAACTCTAAACTTTAATGTTGGCAGCTGGTACACATTTTTTTTTGATAAACTATTGGTTACATTAGAGTGAATACCCCAAATCTGGTAAATGGTTGACATTCACATGTGAATGTTGATTCCACATAACTTTTGCGAATGCCCCCAAATGCAGATATATCAGTTGCTATCGACAGTCTTCTAAATGCAATTAACAACATTCACTTATGCATATCTGAAAAGTGGAAAAATATGTATTCTTTATCTCTTAAATATCTACTATCATATCATATATCAATTATCTATTATATATCTTTTATATCATATATGATAGATAGATAGATAGATAGATAGATAGATAGATAGATAGATAGTAATTTGCTTGTCATCATTTACACTGCAATATTAACCCTCACCACATTTTGGATCTCTGCTGTAACTGACATATACCTTTGATAAGTTGTGTTCAGCACTCTTTCTACCACAAAAAGTGCATTGTTTGCAATATCGTGACAACAATTACAGCCAACACAGTCATCCACCCCACCCCCCAAAAAAGATTTAGGGTTACCTGAAACTTTTTCTTTGCAATGCTCCTGATTTTTCAATTGTGTGCCTTTTAGCTGGGTGAGGGCATTTCTGGAAAGAGGGGGAAAAACATACATTGCCAAAAGGGTTGTGGCTGAGAAGTAACTAGCCAAAATAGTGCCAAGAGGCATTTGAGAGCCCAATGTCCGCTGTACTTTCCGGCATTTGCACATTTGACAAAGCCATTCTGGGGGGGGAAAAGACGCAAAATCTCTTTGACATCCAGCTCTTCCCTCTGAGCAGGGATCCTCTTTGAAGTCGTCCAAATTCACCACCAGTGCTCACCCGAGACCCAAACTTTATTCTGACCTGGCCTACTGCATTTCTCTCTGCCTCTTTGATTTCCGTCCCTAACTTTCTTCTCTAGTTGCAAAGCAATCTGCTTGCTGGATAGGACAGCCTCATGCTTGGAGAAGTTTCTGGAGCTCCCCAGCTGCACTGAGAGAAAGCTAAGAGTGACACATTCAACTCCAGGCTTCCTATAGGAAGCAGCCTGGCAGGCCACACTTTGTTATCCACTTCATAGGCAAGAGTCTTTTTGACAGACCTGAATCATGGGCCCTGCTGAGCCCAGCAGGAGTTGAGTGCTGAGTACCATCTGTCAAAGCTTTAGGATCCCCTCTCGCCCCTGTTTCTATTCGACAATCTGCGAAAAAGAAGGGAGCGAATGAAAGTTACTTTATTGCATTGTTAGCTGAAGGTTGACTGCAAGCAGAAGAGAGTGTGTCACTCCCAAAATACTACACAGGGACAGAGGAGAAAGAGACAATATTCTCGGAACAGTCTTTTAACTCGGTGGGCCTGCGTGTGAGGTGGAAAGTGAGTCCCCCCAGTACCTCAGGGGAGGAAAAGGATGAAATGTATTCAGTACAATTTTAAAGGAAAAGTATTACTTATTAATGAGTTTTACTTAACTAGCAATCATGTCGGTACCAGGAAAAAATATATATCAGGGAGGTGATAGAAGAGGCAAAGTGCATTTTTGGAGGGACATGAATTTTATTCTACCGTTTTGAAAGGAAAAAAATGACACCAAAAAATGACCCCATCCTAAACAAAACTGGAAGTGAGCCCATAAGTAAGTGTTATTTATACACAAATGCTTTTCTAATATATTGACTTATGATAAAAAATGTTTTTTGTTTTTTTTAATATCTCTATCCCACTCTTCCTCCAAGGAACCCAGAGTGGTGTACATAGTTATGCTTATCCTCACAACAACTCTGTGCGGTAGGTTAGGCTGAGAGATACTTGACTGGCTCAGAGTCACCCAGCAAGTGTCATGGCTGAATGTGGATTTGAAATCAGGTCTCCCCGGTCCTGGTCCAACACTCTAACCACTACACCCCATACTAGCATACTTTGCAACATTATGTGCATATTGCAATGTAATGCTTGTGCAGTTCCGCAAGTGTGCTTTTGTGCAAGTGGAAAAGCTGTACAAATGGAGTTGCATTAAAGTACAGCCATTGCAAATAATAGCTGTACTGTTGCACAACTCCATTCATGCAATTTTTGTACTTGTGCAACTGTGCAAACACTATGTTGCAATAGATAATGTGGTACAATATATGTCATCATTCTGAGCATATTTATTTATATAAAATAGTTCTATACCACCCAAAACCTGCATCTCTGGGTGGTTCACAATTAAAATCATTTAAAACATTAAATCGATTAACAATTAAAATCATTTAAAAGATTAAAATTATTTAAAACTCAGTATTAAAATTATTTAAAACTATAAATCTAATTAAAAGCCTGGGTGAATAAATGTGTCTTCAGTGCCTTTTTAAAAGTTGCCAGAGATGGGGAGGCTCTTATTTCAACAGGGAGTACATTCCAAAGTCCAGGGGTTGCAAAGGAGAAGGCCCTTTCCCGAGTAGCCACTAGATGAGTTACTATTTTATTATTATTTATTTATGTATTTAATACATTTATATACCACCCCAAACTAAAGTCTACTATAAAACAATACAAATAAATAAAACATTAAAATCAGTTAAAACTCCAAAAAGCTGCTTAAAATGAAATCCATTTAAAATTATAAAAGTTAAAAGGCCTGGTTAAAAAGATGAGTCTTCAAAGATATTTTAAAAACCGCTAGAGATGGGGAGAGTCTTATGCAAACAGGAAGCGTATTCCAAAGTCTTGGAGCAACAATTGAGAAGGCCCGTCCCTGAGTGGCCATCAAACGACGTCAAGGTAGCCACAGATGGGCCTCCCCTGATGAACGCGGTAGACAATGGGGATCGTGCAGAAGAAGACACTCTCTTAAATATCGTGGGCCTAAGCTGTTTAGGGTTCTATAGGTTATAACCAGCACTTTGTATTTTGCCCGGAAACCTATTGGCAGCCAGTGTAACTCCTGTAATATAGGAGTAATATGGTCTCTTCGAGATGACCCAGAGACCAACCTGGCTGCTGAGTTCTGTACTAATTGTAGTTTCTGGACTATGTACAAAGGCAGCCCCACATAGAGTTCATTGCAGTAATCAAGTCTGGAGGTTACCAGCAGATGTACTACTGTTCTGAGGTAATGAATCTCAAGAAACGGACGGAGCTGGCGTATCAACTGAAGCTGATAAAAAGCACTTCTGGCCACTGCCTCAACCTGAGAAACCAGGGAGAGGTGTGAATCCAGAAGCACTCCCAGACTGCATACATGTTCCTTCTGAGGAAGTGTGACCCCATCTAGAACAGGCAGGTCAATATCGTTTCCTGAGTAATGACCCTGCACAACAAGTACTTCCGTCTTGTCTGGATTCAGTCTCAGTTTGTTATCCTTCATCCAGCCCGTTACCGCCTCCAGGCAGGAATTCAGGGAGGATATGCCTTCTCCCGATGATGTTGACATGGAGAAATAGATTTGGGTGTCATCAACATATTGATAACACCCTGCACCAAATCTCCTGATGATCTCTCCCAGTGGTTTCATGTAGATGTTAAAAAGCACTGGAGACAATATGGAGCCCTGAGGGATCCCATATACCTGTAAAAGCTCAAGTTTTGAAGAGCAACAGTCTCCAAGTGACACCATCTAGAATCTGCCCGAGAGACAGGAGTGGAACCACTGCAAAGCAGTGCCTCCCACTCTCAATCCCCTCAGGCGTTCCAGAAGGATACTATGGTCGATAGTATCGAAAGCTGCCAAGAGATCCAAAAGGACCAACAGAGACACACTCCCTCTGTCAATTCCCAATTGCAGATCATCTATCAGGCCGACCAAGGCTGTCTCCACTCCATAGCCTGCTCAGAAGCCAGTTTGAAATGGGTCTAGATAATCAGTTTCCTCCAAGACTGCCTGGAGCTGGGAGGCCATCACCTTCTCAACCACCTTGCCGAACCATGGAAGGTTGGAGACAGGCCTGTAGTTATTTAACTCTGAGAGATCCAAGGCAGGCTTCTTAGAAGTGGTCTAATGATTACCTCCTTCAGACAAGGAGGCATCCTGCCCTCCCTCAGAGAAGCATTTATAATCTCTACTAGGTCCTCTACAACAGCCTCCCTGCCAGATAGTATAAGTCATGTCGGACAAGGATCGAGAGGGCAGGTGGTAGGCTGCACCATTCCAAGCAAATTGTCCACATTTTCAGGAGTCACAAACTGATCTAGGGTCATCGCATAAGAGGAGCTGCTGGACACCTCGGCATCAGACTCTGTAACATTTGTGGAGTTTGAATCCAAGTTGGCCCGAATACAAGAGATTTTGTCCACAAAGAACTAATTAAAAATGTCACAGCACGTAATTGTTGGTTCAGTACTGATTCAAGGGGGAAGGGGCGCACATTAGCCCCTTCTCAACCCTGAACAACTCCACTGGAAGTAAGCTTGCGGAGGCAATACGGGAGGAAAAGAATCACTTCTTTGCTGCATGTATTGCCTGAGCACAGATCTTCAAATGCTCTCTATGGTTGGAGAGGACGCTTAGGAGTGATTGTGTCCACTCCTCTGGTGAGTTGATTATTCCAATTCTCTACCAGAGTGTCGACAGGGTCATCAGCAGAGCCAACACTAAATCCCTTCAAGGCTTCTTGGAATCCGATTGGATCCAGTAACCTTCTCGGGCGGACCATCCTAATGGGCCCTCCACCCTTGCGGAGGTGGAACGTGGTCGTGAGTCCAACCTTAACCAGATGGTGGTCCATCCATGACAAAGGGGAAATCACAAAAGTACCCACCCACGGAACACCAATCTGTTCAGAGTGGAAGACCAGATCAAACGTGTGACCAGCAATATGCGTTGGTCCCGAGACCACCTGGGATAGGCCCATAGTCGTCATGGCCGCTATAAACTTCTGAGCCACCCCAGACAAATTGCTCCCAAAGTAAACATTGAAGTTCTCCAGCACCACAAGCCTGGGAGACTCCAACGCCAAACCCGAGTCCAAGTCGGTCTGCTCAGTTAAGGACTCAGTCAGGCAGCAGGGCAATTGATACACCAACAGAAGTCCCAATCTATCTGTGGTCCCCAAACTTAGGTACACACATTCAGTATGGTCAGACACTTTGACAGGGATCCTGGCAAGGGAGATATTGCTCTTGTAGACCACAGCCATGCCACCTCCCCACCCAATTCCTCTCCCCTGCTCCTCAACAGAGGACCTTGGAAGAAGAAGCTGGGACCTGACCGGGCCACCAGCCTCCCTCAACCAAGTCTCCATAATACATACCAGATCAGCCTCTTCATCCAGAATCAAATCATTGATGATGTCAGGTTTATTCTGGACCGACCTGGCATTATAAAGGAGCAAGATGAGGCTCTGTGGGTGGTTAGCATTGCTTTCCAGGGTCAAAGAACTGGCAGGATAGCCAGAAGGGGAGACAGCAGATAAGTTTCTGGTTTCCCTTACCCTGCAATGGCCTGCTGACCTGTCAACATTACTGCTTCTATTTCCCACCACCACTGGAATAGCTGCCCCATAATCGGTGGATATACCCCGTCTCCCTATCTCAATAGACCCAGACACACTGAAGCTCAAATCACCCAAGATTTCAAAGAGAAGCCCTATTATAATACTTGCCCTTCTTTACACACCCACAAGGGATCTTGAGCCAAACAGCCTGGTCCTCACCCTCGTTCCTATAAAGCCCAAAGCTGAGCAGGTGACCCAAGGAACTGCTGAGTCACCCAGGAGGTGGTCCCAATCCTGCACACACTCCCCACAGATGTTACCCAGAGGCAGCAACCCCACAGGGGAAGCAGGAGTAGGCAGGCAACAGCAGAAGGAGCCCACCTGGTCTCTCATCCCAGGCAGCACTGTGTGGGAAGCAGATGGACTCTCCCTCTCCTCTGCTGGGCTTCTAACAGAAGAAAGAACTTCCTCCAAGTATGAAAGCTCTTCCTTCAGGTTATCACAATGGTCCAGCAATGGCAGTGGTTGTGGTAGGAAGGAGCTACTTGTTGGGAGGAAGCTCTTTCCCTCATCCCCCACTGATGCCACCAATGCCAGCAATCATATATTATAGGAACATAGAAACATAGAAAGCTGCCGTATATTGAGTCAGACCATTGGTCTATCTAGCTCAGTATTGTCTACACAGACTGGCAGTGGCTTCTCCAAGGTTGCAGGCAGGAATCTCTCTCAGCCCTATCTTGGAGAAGCCAGAGAAGGAACTTGAAACCTTCTGCTCTTCCCAGAGCAGCTCCATCACCCCCTAAGGGGAATATCTACAGTGCTCACACTTCTAGTCTCCCATTCAAATGCAACCAGGTCAGACCCTGCTTAGCTAGAGGGACAAGTCATGCCTGCTACCACAAGAGCAGTTCTCCTCTCCCAGGGAAGTCACAAAGTACGTAGAGTCACAAAATATATAGGTCACAAAACCCACGATGGAATAAATTGGTGTCTCATCAAAACAACTCTATAATTCTTTCAGAAATAAACCATGAACTTCTTACTACCTTTTAAAAAGTCCATCAGTAATTTTATAGTGTAATCGTAGGCATGTTTTTTTCATACCTGCCAATGTGTCCCTATTTTCTCATTCAGGAGAATGGGAAAATAAGGACAAGTTGGCAGGTATAGTTTATTCAGAAGTAAATCCTACAGGCAGTGACCGTCAACGCAGTCAGAGCTGCTTTGAAGTATGCAGTCTTCAGAGTAGTTGCTTTCTGGGCTTGATGGGTAGGGCAACGCATGGGGAGGGATACTGGAAAGCCATTTTCACTTCTGTCCCCTCTGTTCACTGTTCACTCCCAGAAATATGTCTGTCTGGGCTATGGAACCCCCAGTTCTTAATGCTTCTGGATTTTCTGAAGGAGACTATTGGGCCAGCTTGGATGATACTCCACCACTTCCCGCTTCATCCCACGTGAAGGGTGATGCTCCAAGATCACATGTGCCATGACATCTTTTCCAAGCTTCCTGATGTTTTTCTTGGCACATTCCTTTATCATGTGGGGTGGTGGTGGCTTGCCCAAACGACACATGCAATCCAATTATTACTGCTTAAAAAGCTTTTTAAAATTGGTCAGTGAATGAATCTTTATTTCAAACACTGATGAGAAGCATAATAAGGCAAATACTTACATACCAATACTTACATACCAATCAATCAGCAATGTTGAGATTTGCAACAGATTAAAACCCACTCCCATTTCATTCTGTATCTGTTATAGTAAAACACACATCTTCTGCCAGATTGTACTTGATATTAAGCAGAACATAGAAACATTTAGACATTAAAATTACAATACAAAATTAAAAAAAATACACAGTACAAAACATTTAAAAAACCTTTCAGATTTTTAAATGTTTTGTATTGTATTTTTTATTTTTTTATTTTGTGTTGTAGTTTGTCTTGTTTTATGTTTTTTTATTGGAAGTTTAAAAATTGTTATGCTGTTGTGAATAATTTGTTGTGGGGCAGCTAACAAATACGTTTCTTGATGATGATGATTACTATTATTATTATTACTATTACTGTTATAATTATTATTGTTGTTGTATGTAGAGCAGCAGTTTGGACAAATCACATCCCCTCACATCATAAAGGAAGACAACAGCAGGAAGTCAGGACCTCCAGGAGCAACATCAGGATGAGTATGCCATTAGGACATCCCCCTTCTGGATTGCGTGGGCTGGAGCCTTTTCAGACAGCAGGATTTACTGTGAGCTTACTCCACGGCTTTATGGAGCATAATGGATACCCTAATGCAAAGAGAGGATTTTTTTTTACCCTGGACATAAATCAGGCTAGATTCCAAAACAGAGGGAAAACCCCCAATTGTGTGTGAAGTGCTTTCTGAAATATTGCACAGACTTTGGGGTAAATCTGGCTGATATGTGAACTCACACACCCACCCTCCTAAAGTAAAGTCGCGGTAAGGTCACAGTCTAAAAAAGCTCCTGGTTCTGGTTGGTGGTGGTGATGAATCTTGTCTGAACCAGTCCATTTTGTGTAACAATTCTAGCAACCCAGGATTCCACAAGAGATACTAATTAAGGTTGCAATTCTGGTCTTCATGAACATATGCGCAGAGGTGCTCTAACCCCCGGACCTTGGGGACCAGGACCATTCCTCCAAGGTCTGGGGGGGTGGGGCTCTGCAAATGGCCAGCACCAGTGGCCTCCAGCAGCCACCCTGCCAAACCTCCACTATGTGCTTTTTAACATTCTTACCGTGGCCGAGAGGTGGCTGTGGTGGGGGAGCGAAGCAGACCTCCCCCTCCCCCGGCGGCAGTGGGGACTGGAGTGATGCTGGGCCCGTCTGTTCAGGCCAGCGACTTTTAACATCTGCAAGGTGCACCTGCGCAGATGAGATCATTGCAAGCCTGCGACGCCATGGGCTTGTGACGTTCTCTAAGCTTCACAGGCATACCTCGCAGTTGGTAAAAGACGCTGGCCCGAATGGATGGTCCCAGTGTCACTCCAGTCCCCATCGCTGGGTAAGGGGGGAGAGGTGGGAAGAAGGACTTCTTTGCTCCCCTTCCCCCCCCCCCCACGGCCACCCCTCAGCAAGATTTTTTAAATAAAAAACAGTGGAGGTTTGGCGGGCCGGGCCCCCCAAAGGAGGTTTCGGGGGGCCTCGTGCACGGGGGGGGGCTCGAGGCTGGGCGGCCCTGGTGCCCAAATTTCCTAGGTGCACCCCTACATATGCATGTGAAGAGCAGGCTGTGGAGTGACTCCTCATAAGAGCCAAGGAGAACCTTCCAACAGCTGCTTGCTACCATGGCACTGGGCAGGCCACAGCTACTGTATATGAATGTGAGCAGTCATTGGGTCATGTGCCAGAACCAAGGGAAGAGCAGGATGCTTGGTTGTCCTGCGTGAGGTGGAGAAGAGGCAGAAGCTCTTTGCTTGGTGCAGAAGCTGCTTAGAGCAGCTTGCCTGGAGAGCATAGGGACAGCTGTGGCTCACCCAACCCAGTGGAAGCAAAAAGGGGATGGTTCTGATTGGCTACTTTGAGGATCCATTCTACATCCTGCTCTCTGTGTGCACATGCATGGAGGGAGTGGGTGCAGGGTCATGGCTCACACGTTTTACCTCTCCAAGGAGCTGGTGGCCTGGATATCAGTCAGGCCTGTGATACCTTGACCAGAAAATCTGAGACTCTCTCATGTTTTTCCATAAATGTGTGAGATGTTTGACTTCAGCCAGTTTGCAAAGTATATGCAAATTTCAGTCTCATGTACGAATTTGCTCTGAAAATGCTGAGAAAGGAGTAACCTGCTGTGAGGATCAGACACACTTATTTTTCCGTGTTTTAATAAAAACCAGGTGTATAGCCACAGTTGAACAAGGTGGGGGAACAAATGTTGGGCCCCTGAGGGAGGGCCACCCCATTGGCTGGGTGACTCTTTGCTCTTTGCTTTCCCCCCTTTCCTCCCCGAAGAAGGTGGGAAATCAGGGGCCCATCTTCACTTTTTGTCTTAGGGCCTACTCTAGTCTTGCTATGCCCCTGATAAAGATGTTACTCTATTCCTGTTTTGATGTCATGTGCACTTTTGGACACTTCTCACATTCAGACAGGTACAAGCTTCTTAAAAACCTAGAAAATAGGAACAAGTGTTCCCTCTAACAGGGATTCCCAGGTGTTGTTGACTACAACTCCCATAATCCCCAAGCAAAAGCCATTGCAGCTGGGGATTCTGAGAGTTGTAGTCAACAACATCTGGGAATCCCTGTTAGAAGGAACACTGATTGGAACATGTATAAGCCGCGTTACACATTGGTCCAGCTAGCTCAGTATTGTCTGCACTAACTGGCACTGGCTCTCCAAGGTTTCAGACAGGAGTCTTTCCCAGCCCTAACTTTAAATGCCAGGGATTGGATCTGGAACCTTCTGCAAGCAAAGCAGATGTTCCACCAAGCTACAGTCCCATCCCCACATTTTACACACATTTCAATGTGTTGATTTTTAAAAGAAGGTTGGTAGGGTGGAGGAAACCAAGCGAACAGTCTTTGGATTAATTATCATTAAGCAAAAAACAACAACAAAAAAACAGATGCCTTTGGGTCACTTGAAGTAATAACCACATATGCAAATCAGGAATAAAAAACAATCAAGCAGCATAAAAAAACAACACCTAGTACAATATAATACCATCAACAATCTAATTAAAGGTGAAAACAACATAAAATACATCAGAAAATCAGACCAGAAAGATTGATAAATGAATGCCTGCCAATATAAAAACATGCTAAACATCTATATAAATAATACACTGAAGTCGTATGTGGCAAGCCCTGCCAGCTGTGACCAATAAAAATGCAGGATGTGGCTTTCAAGTGCCGCCTGGTGGGCCCATGGAAGGAGCTTTCACCACCTTCTCTGCCGCCAGTGCCCCATTGTTGCTCACCCTCTCCACCGCCATGGGGGTGGCTTAAGGCGGGGGGAGGTGGGATAGGGGGCTGAGCGGGGCGGGGCGTGTGGGAGCAAAGGCTGAGTGGCAAGCAAGGGGGAGAGGAAAGGCCAAGTGGCGAGCGGGGGAGGGTGAGGAAAGGCCAAGTGGCGAGGGAGAAAGCCCAAACAAAGCCTCAGGGGGGGGAGTGGGGGAGAAAGGCTGAGTGAGGGGGTCTTCCGTCACCCCATTAAGTCTTTGGGGTTGGAAGACTGAGTGCACTAGCACTAGCACACAGATGCTCTGTGCGGGTTCAGCTTGTACTTTCTAAATGTTTGTAAATTTGAGTTTAGATAGAGCTCTGTTGGGAGAGACTTTTACAGCTTCAGGGAGAAGACCTGGCATGCTAATTTTCTCCCTGGCATGATGATCTCCCTTCTCCCTGGCATGCTAATTTTTCTATGTACAGGGAAGGCTTTTTATTCATGGAAGAGCATCCAAACATGCAACCTCCCTCCACCTTCACCTGCAGCTGAAAGTGGTACACTCCAGGAAGTGCTTCACCATGAATGAATGCTTAGGTTGTAATTGGTTAATAAGTAATTGATTAATTACTTTAGATTTGCAGGTTCTACTTGATCTCTGATGAGAACCCCAAAGTCTACCAAATGGAGCCGCCTGGGTTACAACAGCTCAAGTACAGATTCTAACTCAGGACTCAAAAATTGACCAACGGAGCTGCACATGGTCTCGGTCAAAGGCAACCAATTAACTTTCATATTCAAAGGTGAGGAACACTGAAGCCCTATCCACATGTTATGTGCAACACCCATTCAATGAGTATACAGTGTACACAGGTACAGTTATTCACACTTTATGTTGATTAGATGTACAGCAAGTACACGTCCATTTGAGGGCTCTGCACCCAGGTTCCCTTTTAAAATGCGTGTAAAAACAGCCATTCACACAAAAGCATGTATTTGTGTGAGGAGCAGATCCATAATTGAGCAACTCCGGGCTGCCAGAGGTGGGAAGACGCTGTGTTCACCTGCCGCTCACCTCTGCCGCAGCGCCCCCCAACTCACCACCACAATCGTCACTCGTTGCCCCCGCCTACCCACTGGTGGCCCCCGTGGCCCCTGTTCACCACTGCAATCAAAGCCGGTTGTCTCCCACTATATTGCTGCAATTAGGTATAATGATTGACCTCATCATCCCTGGGCAGCGATGATGAGGCAGTGATCCCTGGGCAGTGACCTCATCATCCACCAGGGCAGTGATGTCATCATACTGTATCAAGGCGGTATAATGAAATGCAACTGGCAGCTATGATGGTGGTGAGTGGAGGCTACGGAGACCAGCAGCTGGTGGAGGGGGGTGGTAACCTGTGGTGATGGCAGCTGTGAGTGGGGTGACCACTGAGGAGGCCAGCGGTGGGTGGGTGAGGGGCTACAGTGGGCTGCGGCAAGTAAGCAGTGGTGGCAGGCTGCCAAAAAATATAGACACAGCCCATCACCAACGTTGCTACTCTGCTGACAAGTGTACAGACATCTGTACAGACATCCGCACATGCGCAGAGGATCTGTACAGACATCCGCACATGCGCAGAGGATCTGTACAGACATCCGCACATGCGCAGAGGATCTGTACAGACATCTGCACATGCGCAGAGGATCTGTACAGACATCCGCACATGCGCAGAGGATCTGTACAGACATCCGCACATGCGCGGAGGCCAGGCGAGGCATGTGGACGGGGCAGCTTCCCTGAAGAATGTTTGGCAAGCTGCCTCCAGTTCTCAGAGGCTGCTGGGCACCCACAGTGGCAAAGAGTGGCATTTAAAAAAGGATTCACATGCCCTTACCACCCCCTCCCTCACAGCCAGCTGCACTGGCCGCTGCTGGTACAGCTGTACAACATCATCTCTGAATAGAACATGATGCTGAAAGAGAAGCAATTAGCACAAGGCCAGCTGTGACGGAGAATTTCTTTTGCTTGCTATTGTGAAACTACTGGGAGTCAGAAAAGCTGATTTATTGCAAATCGTCCAGAAATCAACCAGTAGATTTCAATCTACCTTCTGCCACCCCTGGAGACACACACACACACACACACACACACACACACACACACACACACACACCGGAAAACTATATTTTCTTTGGGTATTTTCTAGCTGCAAAAACGCCACGAGGGCCATGCGACAACACAAGTGGGCCCTGAACCGGCAGTTGAAGGAGTTAAATATGTCCAGCATTTTCAATACAATCTATAGCTGCTTGTGAGCCACACAATTAAACATCTTCAGGTAGGTGGCTTCATTCAGGATTGTTGGGGAAACAGCGGTAGCTTATTCTCTTTACTCGGCATGGGTCCCAGCTGTGGTAAGCCAGAGCACCTGTTTCTTCCACATTCCTGCTGCTTTGGGGCTGTTAGCAACTTCTGCCAAGGAGGCCCCAAGAGAGAGGCAAGCGGCTCATAATGGATCAAGGGAAGCTTAGAATGTGGCCACTGCTTAACTAATAGAGAGCTCTTCACTTTCACATTAGTTGTCTCTCCCGGTCTCTAGCTCTTTCCTTGACCAGAACAGGAAGGTCACCTTCTTTGGATATGTAATTCAGACCTATTAAAAAGAATTAATTGTGCTATTCTACCATTTGTGCAACTTTTTACTTTATTTTAATTTTTTGAAATTATTTTTAATAGTTTAATTTTTATTCATTTTGATACACAAAATCACATGCAGGATTGCAAACATTATATATATATATATATCTCAGAAGCACAGTGGTGATTGGGCAGTGGGGATTCCATATGCAGATAAGGAGGAGGAGCCTATGATGGTTAAGGACAGTTGGAATGCAATGTTACTGGTCGGAAGATGTTCTTGATTGTAGAGGAGAGGAATCTCTATATATAAAAGGATAGTGGGCAGGGGTCTGTGAAAAGAGGGGCCATGAGGCAGGAAAGAGCCCCTTGAGAAGAAGGAGGCTGCTATTGTGTTAATTAGCTGAGGTAACGAGATGAACGAGATCTGTTAACTCAGGAGGGGGGAGAGGGGGGGAGAAAGACAGAGAGGAAGAACAAGTGGAGGAGAGAGAAAGAGAGAAAAAGAAGGGAGGGGAAGAGAGAAAGATGGAAGGGCAAGAGATGGGCCCAAGCCTGTCAGTGGCCTGAGGGGAACAAGAGGCAGCAAGGGAGGGATCAGTCAACCACTGCTGCTGTTTGGGGCTACCAAGGCCATTGGTGGAGGGAGGCAGACAGACAAGGGATGAGCCTGGGCCGGTAGGTGTCCTGAGGGGAACGAGCGGCCATGGCAGAGGTGGCAGCAAAGAAGGGCCTGGTCAACCGCTTCTGCTGCTCCTGTGAGGAGGAGCAGGTGTGGGACTCAGGTGAGGGACTCAGGTGAGGGAGGTCTCTGGGGATAGGGGACTTCAGCTTGGCCAATAGGTGCCAGCAACACCACAGCTGCAACCAAGAGGGGTGATGCCAGGCAGTGGACCTATTCAGAAGATTCTGAGGCCTGCACATGGCTTGCACATGGCCTGCTGGCCTGCACATGGAACAGGTAGCATTTCTGAGAATGCTACCTTGGGGGTTCTGGGTTTTAATATGCCACCTAGCAGCCTAAATTTGGCTTCCAGGACTTCCTGAGCACATTTCTCAACATCATGGGTCTGACGTGTACCACAACAGCTGACTCCTTCCTAGCACTGCCTAATAGCCTATCTAGACGCCGTGCGATGTCCACAACCTTTGCATCAGGCAGGCAAGTCACCGTGTGGCCTACACACAGGTCACACACCCATCTCTCTATACTCCAATGGTCAAATCACCCACTACTAGGAGGCACCCCCCCCCCGAGGAGGAGTATCCCCTGTGTGAGAGGAAAGGGGCTCAAAGGGCTCCCTTCTAAGAAAGTGTTTCCCTATTCCTTGGAATGATGTCATCCTTCTGGTCACTAATCTCCCTGGCTGCCTTTTCCTATGTAGAGAGTAGGCTTCAAACGGAGGCAACTAGGCTCAACATGAATGTGGCCCATCCCAATGGGTGTGATTCATCTCAACCCTAGCTAGATCCTCCCACTGTCTCTCTCCAGGCAAAGAGAGACAGTGGAAGGAAGAGAGACACTCACCCAGAAGGAGCAGGTGCGCAGCTTGGGAGTACTCCTGGACCCAGGCCTCACGTTGGTATCTTAGGCGGAGGCCATGGCCAGGAGTGCTTTCTATCAGTGTCACCTGATTCGACAGCTGCACCCATTCCTTGAAGAGGATGACCTCAAAACAGTGGTGCATCAGCTGGTAACCTCCCAGCTCGACTACTGCAATGCGCTCTACATGGGGCTGCCTTTGTACATAGTTCGGACACTTCAGTTAGTTCAAAATGCGACAGCCAGATTGGTTTCTGGGGCAACCTAGAGAGACTCAGAGGCGAGTCTTCTCTGTAGTTGCTCCTGGACTGCAGAATGCACTCCCGGCAGAAATCCGCAATCTGAATTCTTTATTGACCTTCAGAAGAGCCCTTAAAACCTATCTGTTTGGCCTGGCCTCCCAGGGTTTTTAATTAGTTTTAATTGTTTTAATGGTATAACCTGGTTTCCAGGGTGTTTTAATTGTTCTGGTTGTTTCATTGTTTTTTATGATGTTTTAATTGTTAATTGATGTTTTATATTGTTTATATTTCTGTTTTAACTGTTATTGGTTTTAATGGTTTTGTTTTAATTGTAAACTGCCCTGAGCCACTTTGGAAGGGTGGTATAAAAATCAATCAATCAATCAATCAATCAATCAATCAATCAATCAAATAAATAAATAAATAAATAAATAAAAGAGAAACTACAACTGAAAGCCACCTAGCCCTGGCAAAAAACAAGCACAGACACAGACTCTGGGACTTCTCCCCTAAAGATATGCCAGCCCCTGAAAATCCACCTCTTCTCCTGTTTGTCTGTTTGAATTTTAAAAGGTTTGCTACCTTCTCAAGTCTGCATCTCCTATTCTCAGGGTAGGCTTCAAACTTTGTGCTCTGTCAGTTTCATGAGGGGAAGTCCTCATGGAATGTGGCCAGTCCTAATTGCTTCAGAAATAGCAAGCAGACAGGATGGGTTGCGGGAGCCGATGGTTGGGAACTGAGACAGCCAGACGGAAATTATTCAGGGTTAGTTAATCCGGAGTCACAACGAACAGGTTTTTGACCAGCAGGTTTGGAGCATTCAGTAGGATCTTGCCACTTATGATGCTGGTTCCCGCCCCAACTTCTGGTGTGTGGCTTGGCTCACTGCTTTGAGCTGTACAATAATTCTTTCAGTGCTCTGTTGGAGATGTGACTCCATAGGCATTGACTCTTAACACCATTACCTCCTATTGACCCTTAGAGACATTAGGAGTGGAAGTAGAGAGACAATAGAACTGGCCCCTTGTTCTCTCTTCTTTCTGTATCTGTGCTCTAAATCTTATGACACTCTGTTCTCTCTGTTTATTTCTTCTTCTTTCCACCATGAGGTAGCTAGTACAAGGTGCAGGCTAAGTATCTAAGTATGTAACTTTTTAAAATAACTTGTTTTAGTCCTTAAGCAATTGTCTCCATATCTCATCTGTGAGTTCTGTTCTCATCAAACTAGATTTCTTTGCTAGATAAAGGGTTGACTCAAATTCTCCCCTACATGCTCACATCTTTATCACATGGAGCAGGTCAACTATGAAAGGTATTGCCCAAGCCATCCCAGAATAGCCCTGGGCAGACATTCCAAAATGTGTTGACTGTAGGGTTAGACTCAGAGCAAATGGCTTGTAAGGTTGGAACAAATACTGTAGGGTTGGAACAAATGATGCACACCATATCCATAACTCCACACATCATGTTGGCCATTATATAGAAAGTGAACTGCAGGGTCCCTCCAACAAGAAAGAGAAATCCAAAAAGGAATTTCTGGGTTCTTCTCAAAGAGAAACATCAGAGAACTTTCTTACAGAGTTTTCCCCAATATCTTGAGATTGCACATACAATGTGTTGGTGGGTCATGGCATGAAAAATAATCATGCTTCCTGACTTGACCACTTGGTGTGTCTGACTTCCGTGAATTCAAGGTCCTGAATGCACAAGGGATCCACATGTATATATCCAAACACAGATAGGCTTCCAATGTGCAATCTGTCCCCTGAACAAACTGAAGGTGCAGATCATGTGAACAGAGCCTATGCATGTTGCTATGTACATGTGGAACATTGGTGTGGGGAGGGAGCAGGGGCAATGGGCACTACTCTGACTACTTCCCCAAAGTTTATAGCCTCCTTACACTTATACTTTCTGCTCAGGGCTGGTGCTGCTAACACCTGAGAGTGCAGAACAAACGCTAAGGACCCGGTCAGTAGAATCTTTATGAAAGATGGCATCACAGAAAAATGCTGGGCTTGTGACATTTTTGTAGCTTCCAAAATACAATTCAGCCATGTGCTGCCTTCCAGACAATGAGTGCATCCTTTCCCAGTATGTTTTATGGGGTCTTGTAATTTGTCTCCAGATGACACAAGGCTGATGACAGAGGTATGGTGCAATTAAATTTACACATCATTAGAACTACAATTCACACTGAGATCTGACCTCCAGCTGTATGCAAATTGGAGACATTCAGTTTGGTATGGGTAAAGTGGCTGACCTTTCAAGTGTTCATTTGGTACATACATACATAATTACACTATAGATTTTGCTTATGTGTGCTGTTGCATTATATCCAGTAACTTTCACGCTTTGTTGTTTAGAAGTTTGTCCCAGTGGGGATTATGTAGAGAGTGCCGGGGGTGGGTGGGTGGGAGGTGGAGTCAGAAAGGAAAAGGGAGGGAAGAGAAGGAGAAAATAGAGTTGTTTCTGAATAAACTCTTGGTTAATTCTATATAAGATCAATTTGTATTTGTGAGGGAAGCAGCTATAAAGCACATGCTTATGTTGCATTAGTGCAAGAGGTTGCGCTAGTTGAACTGTGTTGTGCTATGATGTGCTATGTTGTGCTAGTGCATAGCTGTGTGATGTTAGGGGTTTTTTTAGAATTGTAGTATTGCACAAAAGTTCCCTGCAGAACCTGTTCCTAGAATCTGCTAGGGATTCTAGGAACAGATCCCTAGAATCTGCTAGGGATGTGCACAAATTGATTTTTTTTATTCAAATTGTACCCGAATCGAATCACTCCCCATTTGTTTTGGTTTGGGTCTGAAACTGGCCAGCTAGCACAGGGGCGGTTTGTTTTGTCCACAAATCTCCTGAAACAGGTAGATTCGGGTACATATCATTTTGTACCCAAATCGATTTGCACAGACAACAGGAGCAGGTAGTGATTCTCTCAGCACCAGGAAAAGGTGAAAAAAAAACCTCTTCTCTTTTCCTCAATCAGGAAAGCAGGAACAAAAAGCAGAGAATCCACTCCAGGCAGCAGGCAGGCAAAGCAAAGCAGAGCTCCTCTGTCTCTCTCTCTCTCTCTCTCTCCTCCCACAACGCAGAATGGCAGGATGGTGGCTGGCTGCCTCCTTAAGTACATTTGAAAATCCCTCCTTTGAACTCCTTTGTCTCTTCTTTGACCCTTCCCCTAGCTAACGCAGGGTCAGTCACCCCTGGCAACACAAGATTTGAATGGAAACGAGCCAATCTGGAACCAGGGGGGAATCGCCAGCCAATCATTGCTCACTCTAAGTCACCAATCTGAAGCTTGGGAGGGCAGGATTTTCAAAAGCTTTTCCTGACACAAAATGGAGACAGCAAGAGAGATTGCCACAAAACGGAGGTCTGAATCTACAAAATTTTCAGGTCCAAAATCTGGGCAATTTTTTTGGACCTGAGTCTGGCCAGCTAGCACAGGGGCGATTTGTTTTGTCCACAAATTGCCCCAAACAGGTAGATTTGGGTACAAATAGTTTTGTACCCAAATCAATTCGCACATCCCTACCTGTGTCGTGCCACAGGCTGCACATCTTCTAGCACAAGCACAAACATGTTACATTTGCACTACACAAGTCTGGGACACAAGCTCCAAGCTTGGCACAACTAGCTGGCACAGCAGCCTTGTACAAATGCAGCATTAGGGTATCAGACACTGTTGACAACACAGAACTAAATGGACCAATGGTCTGACTCAGTGTGGCAGCTTTCTATGCTCTTATTTAGTTTCACGTTGATTCTCACTTTTCCATCTGAAAGATTACTGAAAGGCTAATCAAACTTCAAAACACCAATAAACACAAGATAAAACAAGTCGGCATTAGTAGAGTCAAACGTTTGTTGAAATAAAAGTTTTCACTGTATGCCTGTGAGCAAGTAAAGATGGAGCCCGGCATCTGTTAGGATGGTGTTGAAAAATATTGGCGCTGCCACAGAAAAGGCCCTGGTCTGTGTCTACTCACCACATCTACGCCGACAGGAGAACAGGGAACAGGGCCACCAATGTTGACTGTAACATTTGGGCAGGTAGTTCAAAAGGAAAGAGATGGTTCTTATGATATCCTGGCCCTGGATTGTGTAGGTCTGGGGTTTTCAAACTTGGGTTCCCAGATGTTGTTGGCCAACATCTGCAGACCCAAGTATGAAACCCTCTGGTTAAGGGCTTTAAAAGTTAGCACCAACACTTTGGATTCAGCCAAGGAATGAATGGTAGCCAATGAACATGGGTTAAAGTAGCACAGGGCAGGGCAGTGGTTCCAAGCATGGGTTCCTCCAGATGTTGCTGAACTACAACTCCCAGCATTCCCAGCCACAATAAATGGTAGATGGGAGTTGTAGTTCAGCAACATCTGGAGGAACCCAGGTTGGGAACCACTGGTGTAGGGACTGTTCAGGGCTGGATGACATCAGAGGTGAGAACTGTTGTGTAGCTGATGAGGGCCCAGGATCCACAGAAGGATCCATTGCCGATCCCTGAGACCATCTCAGTGCCCATAGGCTTTATGTGGCGGAGGCAGAGTGGCTTTCTCTGGACCTGCCCAGGTAGGAGGAAACTGTAGAGGGCAGTTTGCTGAGAGCCCCCTGAAATCTGGAGCAGAAATCTGTGACTGCCATGTGCATTACCAGCTTAAATGCTGGATCAAGGTTTTATACTGCATTAATGCAGGTATGTTGTCTAAGCTGATTTGTACTGCAAATTAAAAAGAAATAATAGCAAATTTTTGTCTGAAAGTGTCTCATCAAAACCAAGGCTTCAGTCATGCCTGAACCCAATAGAAGACACCCCTCTGCAATTCATTTTTAATCACAATACATGACCGTTTAACCCCTCTTCTGTGGCAGAGGACAAGCCAACCTCTATTCAGGGTCTTTTATGAGACAATGATCAAAAGTAGTAAGATGATGAGTTAATTGCTTTGAAAACTGTCTCAGTATAATTGAATTCTGGAAGCATAAGAGAAATAAGTCAGTGTCTTTTCCCCACTTTTTTCCTTTTTGTCCCAACCAAATCACAGAACACCTGCTGACATTTCAACTCTGAAGAAATTAATGACGATTTGGTAGCTGTCCAAACTATGCATGCTTATACTGCTAATACTTTCAGGAATGTATACATATTGACATTCCCCACATTACTAAGGAAGCAGTGCAGATCAGAGATACTTCAACACAAACCCTGCGGAATGGAGTGATGGGTTATATGTGAATCCTGCCTTGTGGGCTGCACCAGGAACCCCCATCTCCCGCAGAAGCCCCAAATAAGGGAGGGTCTAATGGGGCTCTCACAAGAGAAACCCTTTGCAGAATGTGCCCTGTGTTTCATGGTAAAATCCTATTAGCTAAAATAGCTGTTCCCAAGATTGGGTCCCCAGATTTTGTTGGACTACAACTCCCATTATCCCCAGCAGCAATGGTCAAAGGCCATTGGGAGTCATAGTCCCACAATATCTGGAGCCTCAAGCTTAGGAAGTGCTGAACTAAAACAAATGCTGGGTTTATATATTTATATATAAGTTATAAGTTTATTTGGTCATTGACCAGCAAATATTTATATATGTGTTACATTTCTATACCACCCCATCCAAAGGCTCTGGGCAGTGTACAACAACAAAAACCACAAACCACAAACCACTACTTAAAATGGCTTAAAACAATATAAAACAAATTGAAAAATAGTTTAAAACCAGTAAAAAACATTTAAGAACAATTTAAAAAACCTTTGAAGGCCGGACCAAACAAACACATTTTTAGGGCTCTCTTGAAGGCCAATAATGAGCCCAGACTACAAATTTCTGCCGGGAGTGCATTCTACAGCCCAGGAGCAGCTACAGAGAAGGCCTGGTTCCGAGTCACCACCAGCTGTACTAGTGGTAACTGGAGACAGACCTCTCCAGATGACCTCAACGTGTGGTGGGGATCATGAAGAAGAAGGCGCTCTCTAAGGTAACCTGAACCTAAGTTGTTCCGGTCTTTAAAGGTAATAACCAGTCCAGCACTTTGTATTTTATCCGGAAACATATTGGCAGCCAGTGCAACTGTTTGAGGACAGGCATAATATGTTCAGGTTACCCCAGAAACCAGCCTGACTGCTACATTTTGAACTAATTGAAGTTTCTGAACTACGTACAAAGGCAGCCCCATGTACAGCGCATTGCGATAGTCAAGCCTGGAGGTTACCAGCTGATGCACCACTGTTTTGAGGTCATCCTCTTCAAGGAATGGACGCAGCTGTCGAATCAGCCGAAGCTGATGGAAAGCGCTCCTGGACATAGCCGCCACCATATGTAGCAGAATGGGGCGTGAAAGAGGTGGTAGCATTCAGAATTAGCAGCATGGGCTGTACCACTTCAAACTGCAGATGGAGGCTCACTTTTTAAATGCTCCCCTACTTGAAAGACTCACTGAAAGTAGAAAACTAGCATACAATGGGTGAGCTGGGCTAACACCAGTTATAGCAGTGTGGGTAAGCAAGGTCTGCCTGTTTTGCGTCTTGCCAGGATTGCATTAGTTGAGACGGTCCAAGGAGGAGGTGTAAATCTTCAATTTAACTTCCATTTGCACTTTATTGATTTAGAGGGTGCCGAGTATATAATGTGAATTTCCTTAATGAAAAGAGGAAATCAAATTCATCCCCTCCAACATGTCACAGAAGAAATTAGGGACACTCTTGTGGGCTTGTCACACAGAGCCATGATCTCACATCACGGATTCCTGTCCCCATCCCAATTATTGAAACATCACTGAAAGTCCCCCCCCCGCCTCTTTTACATTGTATTTGAGTGCTCTGCAACAGCCTGTCCTGCCTGTCACAATATAAAAGGACACTAGGAGACACCAGCAACAGGTTGCTGCCGAAGGGAGGCTGTGCTCAGGTTGGATAGGGACAGTTTCTCTCTTCCTGCTAAATATAAGAGAGCCACCACTGTAAAAGTTGTCACTTTGCCCAGTTCGCAGTAGCTGTACATTTTTTGAAATGCATCTGACCACCTGCTCAAGGAATGTTCCATTCCCTCCTATGTATCCTGTATACACGGAGGCGGGGGAAAGGGATCACCCTGAATGCTTGTGTTCCTAACATCCACACATGCAGCAGAATATAGCCAAATATGCATTGGCTCCCCTTGCCAATGCTCCATTGCATGTGTAAGCAAAACTGAGTCAAGAGGCTCCTTTTGAAAGTGGTGGTTCTCTTTATTTAGCAGGGGGAGAGCAACTGGCCCTATCCTTCCCCAGCACAGCATCCCTCCAGTGGCTGTTACTGGTGTCTGTCTTATGTTTCCTTTTTAGATTGTGAGCCCTCTGGGGACAGGGAGCAATTTTTATTTATTTATTTATATCTATGTAAACCACTTTGGGGGATTTTGTTGAAAAGCAGTATATAAATATTTGTCGTATGTCGGGAACCAGGTCAAAGATCTAGGGCCCCCTTTTCCTCTGAATGTCCAGCATGTGTTAAGGGAAGCAATTGAATTTTAAACTCTTGAAAGATTTAAACTGGATTTGTGGGGCAGAGGGCTGAAATCCGAAGAACTCTAGCCCTAGTCACACGTTATGTGCAGCACTCATATAGTGAAATTGGCTTGAGCCTCTGTCGGAGAGATTGGAATTTGGGCTTCTCACTCCTCACTTCTGTATCCCTGGTGAGACTGTTAAACCTGTCTATTTAGCAATAAAACAGAAACCTGAGCTACTGGCTACTGTACCATATATCTCTGGCCAGCGTCTTTCGTCAAGTGAGCTTGTGACAAACTGCTGATTGGGGAAGAGAAGCTCTGCTGGGGCTGATTGTCCCTGTTCTCAGCACTGGCCCCATCCCCTTGCATCAGATGTCAGATGCAGGGCGGGGCCAATGTCTGGGAGAGGGTCAATTTGGACCTTCTGCCATCCCTGCCCCATCAGAGTTCCATTGAAAAGCTGGATGGCTGGACTCCCCTTGCATTTCCAGCTGGTGAACACTTGGTTCACTGGCTGGGTGTAGGAGGGGGCAAGGGGGGCAATGGTCAAGGGTGAGGGGGAGCCTTTGTGGCTCCCTCAGACCCTGGCGGCCGGGGGACAATTTTCCCCTCTTCCTGCTTGGTCCCTACGCCCCAGGGGACAGCAGTACACTTCTTATCTGTACCATGAATTCGAGGGGCATGTCCTCAGGTTCACTTTTTAAATGAACATAGGTCAGCCAGTCACACAAAAACTTGTAGAAGTATACAGACGTCTTCACAGTCGTACTATCTTATGTCTGAATAGGGCTTTTATTGCACAGGCGCAATATGCACTAATAACATGTTACAAAAGCATCTCCAACATCTGCAATCAAAGGCAAAATAGAGGATTGTGATTTTCCAAGGATAGGTGTCAGAAAATGGGGACTGTAGCGACAAACAAGCAATTTATTGGCAATTTATTGTGAAGATTTGGCAATTTATTTTGCAGATTTAGGCCTAAACACCTTTTAATTCTTTTCAATAAGGTTCAGAACAATTCTGACAATGTTACACATCAATCACACAGATAGGTACGTACGCACAAACGTACACACCCACACACTCAACTACTACAACAAACATTTATATACCGCTTTTCAACAAAGTTCTCAAAGTGGTTTACAAAGAAAAATAATAAAGAAATAAGATGGTTCCCTGTCCCAAAAGGATTCACAATACACAACACACATGCACTATCATTAACTGTGTGCTTCAGAGAAATAACCTTCTGACTTCTATAATATGGGTATAATATTTATCTTTTGGAACTAGAGAATGAGTCTAGTAAATGTACTATATATGCACAGATTGTACTTGTAGAAATCTATTATAAAGATATTTTTGATGAAGGGCAAACGCATCCAAGCCAGCTTGAGATGCAAAAGGAATAATGAGACATACTTGACTAGCTTGGCTGTCAGGATAAATTGAGCAAGATTTGGTACTCACCTATTCTCAGCAGTGTCTTTAAATTTGCCACCCATTTCTCTAAATGCTCCCTGTTCTCACTCCTGCTTTACTCTCAAAACTGGCTTGCTGTTAAAACTGCTTTGCTAACTGCTGTGTTACATGATAAACTGGAGCAAAATAATGTGAACAAGTTATTAACACTTCAAGGCTGACCCTTCCCTCTTTCCCAGAATGCTCTGAGCCTCCTTATTGATTGGGCATACATCGCTTTTTGTCACCTGGGAATTAACAGTGTGATGTTTTATTTGACCATTTATCTCTTTAGCCAAACTGTTGCAATCTCTTTGACCTTTTAAAATGTTTATGATAAGGTGTTGGCTGTTAATTGCCAGACATAAAACACTGAAAACCTCAGGTTAGGTCTCATATCCATATGTAACGATCAAAAAGGCAGTGTGGGCGATACAAAATCCTTCCACTAGCTGTGAGGAGTCCTGGGTAGGCTGCCACTATCCACTTTTTTACATGAGCAGATTGACCCTTCCAAGGGAATATTCTGGGAGAGTAAAGTGGGAAACCCCTCCCTACAAGAAAGGCTTGTGCAGTCTTAGGTCTTCAGGAGCATGTGACTAGGGCAGGATCCAATAAGGAGCGACACTCTTTAACAAGAACAAGAACAACAACGATTTATTAATTATTGGTTGATAAAGAAACTCTAGAGGCATCAACAATCTCAGCTTCCATTCAAGGAACCCTTTCCCCAGGAACTAAAAGAACCACGCAGTCAGAACCTAATACTGAAAAATAAATTCCCCTTTGTGTTTAGCCAAACTGTTCCCTATACTTCCTACTTCCTTCCAGGTAAGGAACTTCCAGTTGATTCCCAGCCCAAGGCTGTTAGTCTCCCCTTTCCTTAACAGTAGTTGCTGATTAGACCTCACTCCGAGGCCTCCAGAGAAGTACTGAACTCTAACACACACCTCCCCTGCTCCTCTAAAGGCTGTTGTCCAGTAAACCCCGCCCCTCACTCTGGATTGGGCCACAGGGATTTGATTTTCCTGGGCTTTCTTCCTTATCTGGAGAGGCCCACCCTCCAAGCAGTTATTCCAATTGAGGCCTAGTCCTCCCTCAAGCCTGACTATCACTACACCGTAGCAGTCTGAATGAGGATTCTTCTCACAAAGGAATCTGAGTATTTCTGCTATTTACTAAAAAATTCAAGTGCAGGGTATATTACATATATTCTTAACTGTTCTGCAGTTTTTCAGCAGACCACCTAAATGGAGCTTGTGGATCACTGGTGGTCCATGAATAACCATTTGAGGATCTCTGCTTCACACTACATATAATGTAATAGAGGGGTTCCCAACCAGTAGGACTATAGTAATACATTTCTAATGTTCTCCATTTTATTCATCTGCTTCCTGAACTAAAAAGCCCAAAAAGCCTTTTGTTAAATATTCAACAATTCACCAACAGCCTTAATTCTTACAACAACCCTGTGAAGTAGGTTAAGTTGAAAAAAATACTGTATTTATCTGTATCCAAGATTAAGTTTGCCCCCTGTTCTTTCCTGTATAAATATGTGGGAGTCATCTTAAATTAAGAGTCCTCTTTCTTATGGGTAAATACAGGTATAACCTGTATTATACCTGTATTATACAGGTATAACCTGTATTTAACCTCTATCTTTTAAGGCATCATCTTACATTCAGTTACCTTCTATTCAGGTAAATATGGTAGGAACATGTGCAAGGTCACCCAGTAAGTTTCACAGTCAAGAAGGGATATGAAGCTAGATTTCCTATGTATAAATAAACCCATCACTTAGTTCACAATGGTCTTCAGAAGAATAAGCCCGAAAGAGAAACAAATGTTTTGCACGAACCACAGAAACTAGTGGAAAAACACTGGCCAAATTTGGACATAATGCAAAACCGGAGCTACGTGGGGCAGAGGTTGGAACTCTGTTATGTCCGAATGTGTGCTTTCACCAGTTTCGAGGTGAAAGCATCTGGAATTTGCCTTGCCAAACTCCATTTTGAACCTTTGGTTTGCAGTGGTTTGCCACCAAGACCTAAGGTTTGGCTGCTGAAGTGTTACATCCGAACACTTCAGTGCAGTTTTTGGAACCACAATAATAGAGATGGTGATACAGACCTACACGAGATCGTGCCCGCTCCATGCCTGTGGTGCTTTTCATGGCCACCTCTCTGAGCACCAGCTCTGCCCCTGTCTCTGATGCAGCAACGCAGTTGCCCGGCAACAGGGACTCCACTACATCCAATCCCAAGCTTGTCAGCTTGTCAAGTGGAAATGTCACACAGGGGCATTCCCTCTTCCCAATCTGTCCCTTGCTTCCCGCCTCCTGGCAAGCAGGAGGGAAAGGGGACAGGACAACAGGATGGGCACTAAGTGCACTGATCCCCAAGAATGAAGCAACAATGATGAATGTCCACAAGCACAAACACTCCAGGTAGCAGCATAAGCAGGGCACCCCATTAGACTGCTGGAATGGAAACACATGGAGGCGGTGGTGGTATCCGGGGTAGAGTTTAAAAAGCAGCCCCAGCCAGGTATTCTTGAACAGCCAGTTCTATTTTTTGAACAAAAAAGTTGGGGAAGGGCAACCCAGCCCCTTCCCCTTGGGGGTACCACTGTAGTCCCTAGGCACAGGTACCCTATGAGAAGGGCTGGGTAGCAGGATTAGCATTGCTCCAGTGGAAGGAGTGATTCAACATGTGTGATGATGACGGATGCTAATGCTGATCCTGAGTGGACTGCTCACTCATGAGAGTGTAAGGTAGAGGTGTGCACAAAACCAGTTTGGCTGGTTTGGTTCGAGTCCAAACTGGACTTGAACTGGACCAGGCATGTTTGGTTTTGGCACCCCAAACTAGAACTCCTGCTCGGCTTGAATTTGAGCCAGTTCAGGGTTTTAAAATGTAGAAGACTGGTGGGCAGAGGGGGAACCGCTGGAGGACTCCCGGAGGCTGTCAAACCCGGCAGTTTTATTTATTTTTTATTTTATTTATTTTATTTATCTTTACATTTATATCCCACGATTCCTCCAAGGAGCCCCGAACAGCGTATTACATACTTGAGTTTCTCTTCACAACAACCCTGTGAAGTAGGTTAGGCTGAGAGAGAAGTGACTGGCCCAAAGTCACCCAGCTAGTATCAAGGCTGAATGGGGATTTGAGCTTGGGTCTCCCTGGTCCTAGTCCAGCACTCTAACCACTACATCACGCTGGCTCTTAATTTTAAAATTTAATTTTTTTTAAAAAAAATATTTTACATTTTAGAACCCCAAACTGGCACTGAGCAGGCCCGGGAGGTTCAGCTTGAGCCAGTTCACACATCCCTAGTGTAAGGCTATAGGGCATCACAAGAAGAACTGTCTGTGGGAACAGGGGTGTTGGGCAGAATTGCTAATCATGTGTGATAACAAAACAATCCTTTCTCCCATGGACCGCTCCAGGGGCATAGCCATCATTGGGCGACAGGGGTCAAAGTACCTGGGCCGCCGCCCCTTGCGGCCCTGACACGCCCCGCATCTGATGTCAGATGCAGGGGGTGTAGTTTAGCAATGCCAGCCTGAACCTGGGAATTTTGAATGAGAGTAAAGATCTGTCCCCGCACCCAGTGTTCCCCCTGTCCACACAGGTTCTGACATATGGAGCATCACATTTACCTGGGGGTCCACGCAGGGCTTCCTGTGGAGGAGGGGGCTGCAATGCAAAGGTTGTACCATTAATCTGAGAAAGTGGGACCCCATGCAAATGGGGCCCTCCTTGTTGGGTTAGCATAACTCATGAGTGAGCAGTCCAATGGAAGACCAACAGTGTTTACCCCAATGGTCCTCCCCAGTAGGATGGCCCTCTCATGAGAGTAGCAGTCCACTGGCAGCATGCTGCCAGGGGAGCAGGAGTGTGGTTTGCTCTGCATAGACTGCTTTGCCAGGGTGAGTCCTTGCAAGAGCATCCTAGGTCATGGCTGGACAAACTCCCAGGATCCTTTGCCCTCCCTCATATACAAATTCTCTCCTAGGAACTCATCATGTTCCCTTCCCTTCCCAGAGTAACTGGGAAATAGTGCCCCCCTCCAGATCCCCCACTTCCAGAATCATGCTTGTGTGGGACAGTTTTGTTGCAGGACTCTTAGGAGGTGGGCGGTGCAATCACTGTAAGAAGGAACGCTAGCATGGAATGGCATTTAAAGGAATTAAAATGCCCTTTCTCTGCCAAGGGCTGGCGGACCATTCCGAAAAGGCACAATTGTGCTTGGCACACGCCCTTCGAGATTGTGGTCAATCGCAGTCGCTCTGGTGACAATGCTGACACTTTGCCCACAGGGTGACACAAGCACTATGGAGCTTGCTGGGATCGGCCTTGGTGGGCCAGGAAGAGGGAGGGGCTCCCTTCTCCTGAAACCGGAGGTTGCTGGACTGCAGTTGGACGAGCGTTTGCAATGTGATAGATGGTTTGAAATTGAAAGTGTGGGTCCAGCAACCTCTTGTTTCATCACGTTACATGCGAATGCGGCCACTATCAGTGTCTCTTCGGCATGCCTGCTCTTTGCTCTCTAAATTAAGTTTATTTCACAAATGTGTACTCAGCAAATTGAATGAGGCCTAGGGCAAGCACTGAAATTGCGCCCCCTGTCCAAACATCTGACACCCATCTTTCAGATAACTTTACCTTAATGTCAGCTGAAAAATACAAGTCAAGCTTGTTAATCTTTTAATCTTTTAAAAACTATTTAGCAGTGGATGTAGCCAGACCAAGAAAATGCTGGAAAATTACAAATTTCAGTATGCTAGGGCTCATGAAATACTCAAATATTATGCGGAGGTGTATTTGGAAAAACTAAATAGAAGTGCCTGTCTAATTCTCTGCTAGGCATTGTAGCATCATGAATACGTAAGTTTTAAAAATAAATGGAGAATTTGACTTTTCCCAGATTCTCTGAAAATAATTAAACGATATGCAGAGTAAACGGTGTCACTGCTTGGAATATATTCTAGTATTTCAGAAAGACACTTAAAATGAGAGAAAGAGCAAGAAAGAGAGAAAGAGCAAGAAACTCCCAGTGGGCCTTAATACTAAGGATTTCACATTGATTCAAAGACAAACTCACCATTAATAGCCATATTATTAAGACATCACATTTAACTCACTTATCACAAGAAGCAAAGTAAGAGCAAATGGATAAAATCTTACCTCATAAACTTCACAAGTCCTGATTCTCTGTTCATAGTGCCAGTCTGAATATGTGTACAGTGACTTATATTATATATATTTTTTAAAAAAAATTACCTGTAGCCCCTTCGGGGGACTTCCTAAAGGCTGTGGGGGGTCTGCAAAGTTTTCCCCTCCTCCCAATGGCCTCTAGGGCCTCACAGGCACCATTTGAGCATGTGCAGTGGTCATTTAAATTTTTTTTTTTAAAAAATGGCAGCTGAAAACAAAATGGCCACTGTGCATGCTCAAATGGCCTCTGTGAGGCGTGGCATGCCCTAGGGCCTCACAGAGGACATTTGAGCATGCCCAGTGGCCATTTTGGTTTTTTTGGCCATTTTAATTTTTTTTTTAAATTTTAAGAAATTGCCCCTCCCTTCAAGTGGCGCCCGGGGCACTTGCCCTGCCTGCCCCACCCTTAGATACGCCCCTGACCGCACAATGCCTTAATGTTTTGCACCCATTTACATGTGAGTGCAGTAAAGACCTGATGCACCCCACCAGCTTCAAGATTTAATTTCTAGAGACTGGGGAGGGAGCGGAATTGTGAAGAATGACAACTCTAGCAACTCATGTGAGAAAACAATAGCATTCCCAAGAAGCAAAGACAGGGACAAAATAAGGAGAGTGTTCCTGGCTAAATAGGTAGAGGCTGATGCTCTTTGCCTCCGTTACTGAGATCTGAAATGGTGCCCTGGATTAGAGTGCGTGGCTTTATTGTAAGATGATCATAATATAAAGTTGGCAAGATGGAGTTATTGCACACCTCCCCACCATTAAAGCAAATTGCATGTGCATGCTGTTTTTCTCCTTTAAAAAAGGAACTTGTTTTGGATGCATGAAGGTTCCTTGGGTCTTATCAGTTAGAGCTGCTTTTTGCAGCCTCCCTGCTGTTCCTTTCCCACAGCTCACAGCTCACCAGCACATGCTCAGTGTATTCTCTCTGGTTATTTTTCAAGGTCCAGCTTTGAGTGATTAGGCCAGAGGCGCTACGCTTTAGTCACATCTGCTGCTTTTCTGGAGGTCAGTCACACAGTTCTCCATTCAGGGCTAGAAGTAACGGGGCCTTACAAAGGAAAACAATTATTCCAATTGAAGGTATATCGATCCATGTCCTGTGGTTTGTGTGGAGGTTTGGGGACAGCGCGGCTGTTGGGGAAAGGGAAGAAAGAGAGATCAATTTCCAGGGCCGCTGAGTTGGTGGGGAAACCCAAACGGAAAGATGCTGGCCTTGCAGTTGTCCAAACGCAGCTTAGGCTGTGGCTAGAAAGGGAGACGGCTAATGCTGAGCCAACACGGGATAAGCTCAGGAGATTACATCCCTTGCTTCTGTCCCGAGCATATAAAGAGTTCAAGAATCAGTGCATTGGGAAGCTGGAAGGTTTCATGTGCACCATCTAGTCAAAACTTGATTTCAGTTGTGCCAGGAAGTCCTGCCCTCTGTCCAGAAAAGACTCCCCTCGCATATCAGCACAAACTCAAACGGCCCCCATTTACGAGGGACAGTTCCTGCTTTCTGGTCCCTTTCTCTGGTAAACTGCTGCCCCCTATTCTGGCCTTTGGGAGATGCCCTGTGAACATTTTGTTAGTGTGAGCTGCTAGTATCATTCTTCAGGTGCAGCTCCCTCCGAGGGTATCTAAAAGTTAAATCTTTTGAGTGGGAAGCATCTTGTCTCTAACGAACACACACTTATTATTATAATTGGCTGACATACAGAGAGCAGCTTAAGAGAGCTTCCAAACTAATTGCACCACGGCACCAGGGAAGTGGTCATTTTTTGATGCTCTCCCCTTTCGCAGAAAGTGGCTGTGCAACCCTCAGGGACATATTTTCAGGTGGTGTAAAGGGCTTCCTGAGGAAGGAGGGCGGGGGGTCAGAAAATGCTGCTTCCCAGACGCATCGGAGCAGTGAGTTGGGAAGTTCAGTTTGGCTGCTCTCTTGCTGCACTGGTGCAGCCTTGCTCTGTATGCCAGCCATTATTATTAAAAATATGTAGATTATCACCCTTTCAACCAAAAAGTTCTCAAAGCAGTTTATATAGCACAAGCCATGGGAAAAAAATGTCCCAAAGGTGCTCATAATCTAAAACAAAAACTCCACACGGAAAGGAGACTCCAGCAACAGCCACTGAACAAAGAAGCACCCTTGGTGGATCTCTTATATTAGGCTGATGGAGAGCAACTGACCCCATTCAACCCCATTCAACTCCAGCACAGCATCCTTCCAGTGGCTGCTGCTGATGTCTACTTCATGTTTATTTTTAGTTTTTGAGCCCTTTGGGGACAGAGAACCATCTTCGTTATTTATTATTTATTTTTCTGTGTAAACCACTTTGAGAACTTTTGCTGAAAAGCAATATAAAGATATCAGTAGTAGTAGTAGTAGTAGTAGTAGTAGTAGTAGTAGTTAGGCATGTGCGAATTGATTCAGGTACAAAATGATTTGTACTCGAATCTGGCTGTTTTAAGGCAATTTATAGACAAAACAAATCGCCCCTGTGCTCAGTTGCCCAGATTTGGGTACAAAACAAATCAACCAGATTCGGATCTGAACAAATTCGGGGATTCAGAACTTCATTTTGTGGCCAAAGTGGGTTGGGTGGTAATGCCCAATGGGTGGAAGCTACCACCCAAATTTCAAAGAAATTGGGCAAAGGGGTGATCTTTTTTTTAAAAAAAGGTTTGCATGTCTTTAAGCTTTCCCCCATAGGGAATAATGGGGAGTTTCAGCAGTCCCATAACTCCACTTGGGGGGAACCAGGGTGACCCAGAGTGGGTTGTACCTGACCCACTATTCTGCCCCCTGAACTCCTTTTCTGTCTCGAATCTGCCATAAAGACATGCCATCTTCAAAAGATTGTTAAAAATTACCCCTTTGCCCAATTTCTTTGAAATCTGGGTGGTTAGTTCCTTGTACCCATTGGGCACTACCACCCACCACAACCCACTCTGGACCACCCTGGTGCCCCCCTGTGGAGTTACAAGACTGCTGAAATCCCCATTATTTGCTATGGGAAAAAGCTTAAAGACACATGAACTTCAATTTTAAAAAAACCACCCCTTTGCCCAATTTCTTTAACATTTGGGTGGCAGCTTCCACCCACTGGGCACTACCCCCTCCCACTCTTTTGCCTCTGGAACTGCTTTTTTTGCCCTGAATAAATTCAGATTCAGAAAATTTGGGTACAAATTGAATCTGGGGTGATTCAGGGGGGCAGATTCGGACCCCAAACAAATTCAGGGTGATTTGATTTGGGTACAAATTGAATTGAAAAAATCGATTCATGCACATCCCTAGTAGTAGTAGTAGCTGGGCTGAAATGTAAATGCTTACTCATGAACACAAATGCACTATGATGTGGACAGCCAGCCTTTTCATACACTGTCTGTACACTCGTACATATTTTTATATGAATGACTGTACCAGTGTTCATTTAAAAAACGAACTTTGGTACAGGCCCCTTATATGCATGGTACAGATAGGAAGTGTACCGCTGTACCTGTATTCACCATAATGTGTGAATAACTGTACCTCTACATAGATTTGTACACTCATTGTACGAGTGCTCAGAATAATGAGCCCTTTCTCACAATCAGTGAGAAAGGGCTGTGATCACTAGGAGAGGAAGCCTTAAAATGATTACCTCCCTGGCAGACGATCAGGGGCAGCTCCCAGACTGGTCCCAGACTATAGGAAGCTGCCATATACTGAGTCAGACCATTGGTCCATCCAGCTCAGTATTGTCTACACAGACTGGCAGCAGCTTCTCCAAGGTTGCAGGCAGGAATCTCTCTCAGCCCTATCTTGGAGATGCCAGGGTTGGAACCTGGAATCTTCTGCTCTTCCCAGAGCATCTCCATCACCTGAGGGGAATATCTTACAATGCTCATACAGCAAATCTCCCATTCATATACAACCAAGGTAGACCCTGCTTAGCTAAGGGGAAAAGTCATGCCTGCTACCACAAGACCAGTTCTCCTCTCAGTATTGATCAGTATTTTCTTAACCAGACTGGCAGCAGCTTCTCCAAGGTTGCAGGCAGGAATCTCTCTCTCAGCCCTACCTTGGAGAAGCCGGAGGGGGAACTAGGAACCTTCTGCTCTTCCCAGAGCAGCTCCATCATCCCCTAAGGGGAATATCTTACAGTGCTCACACATCAAGTCTCCCATTCATATGCAACCAGAGTGGACCCTGCTTAGCTAAGGGGACAAGTCATGCTTGCTACCACAAGACCAGCTCTCCTCTCCTGGCAGCTTCTGCTGGTAGCATGGTGGGTTGGGCTGTGTCTTCCTAGATCCCAGAGCTCCTATAATGCACTATGCAAGAGCGCGGTGCATTATAGGGATCCTCTCGGCACTGGCCGTGAGGCTACTCCTGTGTAGGTGCTGTGCGGAGATGCACAACACCAACCTGCAAGCAGTAAGCCTGGTTTAAGGGCGACCTCGTGCCCCAAACCTGGGCTAAATGGTGGGCTCCATAAGCGGGTTTGCTGCTGTGCTGCTGCCGGGAGCCATGTGGCCCCTGACGGTTCACACACATTGGCAAAACCAGGCTATGCTTCCTTAGCCTGGTTTTGCCTGCATATGTGAATAGCTCAAATGTCTGAACAGGGCTATGGTTGACCTGCTAATGATGCCATGTGAGGCAGTCACATCAGGTGGCAGACTGGTGGAGGTGGCAAATTTGCTGCTTCTGCCTACCGGCTGCATGCAGCAGTCCCACTTGATCTAACTGGTCTCCTAGATCTGGTGTTGGAATCATGCATGCACCAGCCACCACCAACTTTAATCGTCTCCTTCGTCCTGCTCACCCATCCCTGTCTTGCCTTTTCAAAAAGCCCTTTCAGATTCAAAGCATGTGTTCTACTACTGAGCTATGGATCCTGCCCAGGCTTGTGGTGCACATGGGATGTTTACACAGGTAAGAACTTTACCCGTGGCCCTTGTCAGTTATAGGCGTTACATTATGCCCATGACAGTGCACATCCTATGAAGTTCATGGAACAGGGTGTGAAACAATCAAGTGGCAACGACAGATGAGAGTTTCCTCTTGCAAAATGGTGAGGCATCCTTCATTCCTTGTCAGAATTCAAAGAAGGAAAATGTCATTCTTGTTCCATTTCAAAGAAAACTGCCCAGAATGGGAGTGGTCAAAACGGTTGCAGAGTTTTTCTGCATGGAAGGCTTTTAAAGTTCCGATAAGGACTGACACATATTTATATGGAGTTTGTTAGTACAGATAGAGGGTAATCAGATGCCAAAGAGGATATGACTCCTGAAGCATTAACTTGGTAGAGAAGGGAGTATGGTAGTTTGGGGTGCTGCCTTTTTAAGAGGCAAACGCAGGCGGCTTCAGAATGAGACAGGCCAGGCAAGTTAATTGAAGGAAATAATTTCATTTTTGTAGCAGGGGTCTGTGTGAACATTTGAGCCTCAGGGGACAGTCCCAAGCCCAGATTTTTCCACCCTAGGCCTTTCCCATTGTGTAGTAAGCAATAATAATACAACTGCGGTTCTAGCGGATCCAATAAATAGGTGTGGGTTTCCTCACCTCAGCAAGGCTACAGCAAAATCTCCAAGTGCTTAAATTCTGTTTCTGTGTAAGCTGCTTTGAGAACTGTTTCGTTGAGAAGTGGTATAAAAATAATAACAAATTTTCTTCTTTTCCAGCACAGCTATCAAATTACAGAGATGGAATCATCTTTGGGATCACCTCTCTATATAAAACGCTATGTCAATGCATGGCGCATTGGAGTGTATTGGAGTGGGCGTGGCCTTTTAAAGCCATGGTGGTGCGACGGGAATTGGCTGTGGCATTTTAAAGCTGCGGTGGGGATGGCGGTGGAGATAGCATTGAGGGTTCCTCTCATGGGCCGCCTGCCTCCCAAATGCCCCCCAAACGGCCTGGAAGGGCCTGGAAGGGCATTTGGAAGGAAGGCGGGCCTGAGGTAGGAGGTCTTGCCACCGTCTCCGCTATCCAGGTGGAGACAGCGGCGAGAGCTCCTTCCTCGGGCTCGCCTTCCTCCCAAACGCCAGGTCGGGCCATTTTCACCCATTCCGAGGCCCAAATTGGCCCCAAAACAGCCCAATCTGGCATTTGGGAGGAAGGTGGGCCCGATGAAGGAGTTCTTACCGCCAGGTGCGGGCCGTGAATGCACCTCGGGGGCGGGGGCGGTGGGCGGCTTCTTTAAGTGTAAACAGAGCTGGTGCTCCGTGCCCGCCCAGCAGCCCCGTGGCGGGGAATCACCTCGGCCACTCACCTGGCTCCCACGGAGGTGAGCCCCTGCCAGAGGGCAGGTGAGTGGAGGAGGCGATTCCCCACCGCAGGGGCTGCTGGGTGGCATGGAGCACCAGCTCCATTTACACTTAAAAGATGCTTCCCGCTGCCCCCCCGGAGGCGTGTTCACGGGCCGCACCTGCTCACCGCCGTCTCAATATTAGCACGCAGATGCTCTGCGTGGGTGAAGCTAGTACCTATTTGCCAAAATAATAAAGGTTATAGGTCTCTTCACAAGTTATGCAAATGACACAATGAAATATTGCCCCCCCATCCCACTTCTAATGTTTCTTTTTTTAAAAAAACTTGTCAAATGTGATAAAGATGTCTGTAATCTGTCACTTGCCAGGAGGCATTACTCTTGATGACCTCTCTCTCTATAAACCTCTCCACAATCAAACTGGGAACCCCTCAAAAACGAAATTCTGCATGAGAATGCCCTATATCTGGATCAGCACTAACTTAGTAATAGACAGAATTATTAATAGACAAAATATGATGGGTGTTGTAGGCGCAAGAGGCAAAACGCATTAAATGCTACCCCTTCTTCTGATTTCTCACTTCCAGAGATCCCGGAAGGCAAAAATAGGGAGGAAAAAACAGGGAAAATGGGAACAGAAACAAGAATATTGGATGGCCCCTGGTAAACAGAGACTACTGGAATTAATCAGACTTTGCAGCATTCTTTGCTTGTTAAGGATGTTCATGTGGTTTGGGGGTATATTCCTAGCATATGAAATCCATCTAGAGTTGTGAATTTTTTTAGCATGGCATGTAGTTAAAAAGATTGTGGTGCCGTGCAAGCCTGGAAGGAGAGCTCTGCTCCTGACCTCCAACTTTGAATAACTGACATGTGTTATATGTTTGCATTTGAACGGATTTACTTTCAGTGAAATGGTAAAGAAGAGTCATTTTTAGCTATCTGTTTGCAATTTAAAGAGATATATTCTTGGTAGAAGACCCCGCCCCCCGTTATATGCACAGGCAAATCACTATGTTTAATATTAAGCAGCATTTAACTGGGATAGTTAACCAGGAGGTTATCTACTCTGGTTATTTGCTGGTTAACTGGAGCAGTTTGACCAGGATTGCCCTAAAATTCTGTGTTCACACAGTCAGCTCTGATGGACTTACTAATCCCAATTAACGTTTTAACCAGGATCCTTGTGATTGTATGAACTCAGTCTCTACAAATCAAAATGAGTTTTTCTTCTTTTTTGTATTTTTCCTTTCCCCCTCTTTTTTATCATCTCCTTTTTTATTTTTGATTACGTAACTATTCATGTGGCCGTAATAAAGTGGATGGACTATTCCTGTGGGTATTGATATATTCTTTTGTTTTCTTGTTTCAGCTGGAATAAAAGGAGAAAGAAAAAATACTACTGGAATTGTATGGCGTTCAGCGCAATGCCCCTATTTTAATATTCTACCTTGGACACCGGGGCGCTGAAGGCTGACCCTGCTTTGAAGATAAAAGTTTTCTCTCTAAGTAGCTGTTGGCAGACTCCCAACAGGATGTGTGTATAGCAGATGGTTTAACAGCAAGACAAGGCCAAAGAGCTGATAATTCTGCCCAGTGAATGGCTATTTGCCCACCACCTTTTCTTACGGGGTAAATGGCAGAGAGGTTACTTAATAATTTACATGCAGCACTCTATACATCCAAGTATACAAGTGATGTATTATTTTCCCATCTAGAGCTAGGGAAATTGATTGTATACTATATCTTCCATTTGCTGCCTTTATCTGTATTTATAACTTCTGCTGAGTCCAAGGATCTGTTGAACTGAGCAGCCCCGAGAATCTATATATATTTCTCTTCGGCATCCCCATCGCTAATTCCATGTGTGGCAGCTCTCATGAGAGTTCACGAGCTGCTGCCAGATAGCGATGGGTACGGGTGGGGAAAAGAAAATGATGGCAGCAGCTGGCAGGTGGGGGAAACACGATGACGAATGGTGGTGGCCAGCCGGCAGAAAAAGCAGTGGCAGTGGCATGCAGGAGTATGGAAGAAGGTGGCAATGGGCAGGTCGGTGGGCAGGGGGAAGAAGGAGGAAGAAGATGGCAGTGGGTGGGGGAGGAGAAAACTGCGGCGGTAGGCGGGCGGTGGAGCCTTTCTTTCTGGCCTGACTGCCAGTCCAAAGGAAGGATGGCCCGGCCACTGGGCGGAAGAATACAGTGGCAGGTGGCCGGTGGGCAAAACCAGTGGACGGGTGGGCAGCGCATTCCCTCTCCGGCCCGCCTGCCGGCAAAAAGGAAGGCTGGCCCAGTGCCAGCAGCGCTGGCGGGGCCGGGGGAGAGACAGAAGTTGCCTCTCCGGGTGGGGAGCCAGAAGCAAGGGGAGGAGGAAGTCCCCCTTCTCTCCAGCATGTTCTGCCGCTCTTTGTATCTTTCATTCTCTTTCTGGATGGAGAAGAACTGAGATCCAGGCATCTATACAGGCAAAACCCAGCCATCCTGGAAATACATGGGAAAGAGACCAATAATTCTGCAGTGGAGATCTGAAAAGAAGGCAGGAGTGACTTCTAGGGGTGGCAGGCACTCCCCTGCAAATATTTCTTGCTCCTCCTTTCACTCCCCCACCCACCAGATTTCAGCTTCACAGCAAAGTATCGGACAATACACTCATAGTATATTGTTTTCCCATAGTTTGAATGAATTATTTTTAAAGGCCTCCATTGTTTAAAGAAGCCTCATCCACTCACTTCTCTACCCCAGAACAAGTAGCAGAAGCCAGTGCAGCGAGGTAGGTAGGAGACTCTTCCAGCCTCCCAGGAGCCAGGGCAACCTTTCCTGGCTGACTGGGTGAGACCACTGGTGTGGAGGGGGTGAAGGGTCATCTCCCCAACAGATTTCAACTGACCTGGTATTGACCTCTCCCTCCATCCCAGACTTTCCTGCCATATGGTCCTGGACAGGAAAGGTGGCCTGCAGAGCAGACTGGAAAATATGGCCACATTCAAAAAGACAGAGAGGCTATTCCCACAAGCACTGGAAAGCAGGCTAAGGGAGCTTAGCTCGCTTTTCCAGTGATTGTGGGAACCACCAGGCTCACAGGTGAGCCCAGTGCTCTCAAGGCGGTTAGCCCGCCTAAAACACCCTCCTCTTAAATAGCAATAGCAATAGCCCTCCTCTTAAATGAGGTTAACTGAGCAGGCGCTCCATTAACCTCATTTTTTTTGTTATGTGTTGCTGTGGTACTTGTTGACACACAAGTAGACCCCTGGCCAGGAGGCTGCAAACAGCCTCTTGGGCTTGGGGGTCTCTCCGGGATACCCCCTTCGCTTGCGCAGGGCATCCTGGGATTTTTGGGGGCCACGTGCCCCCTGATTTCTACAGCCCTCTGTGTCGGAGCCAGCACTCGTGTGAGCGTCCGATCCAGCTGCCCAAGGCTGCACTTTGATCGTCTGCGGGGAGAGCAGACGATCTCCCCGCAGACCCAACAGAAGATCTTCTCACGGATTATAAGAAGAGCTCCAGAATGTTCTATGACAAATCTGGCCCATTTTCTGAATATGTTTGAAAACATCAAGCAAGCTTAATTAATAAGGTAAATAAATGAACAACCTTAATTACCTTACCTCTGTAAGTATTGAAGGTTTAGCAAAATCCTTGCTACCCTAATAATGTTCTTTGCCACCCCTTTGCTTCCCAAACAAGTTGTTCTAGGCACATAGGAAGCTACATTACACTGAGTCAGACCCTTGGTCCATCTAGCTCAGTATTGCCTACACAGTCTGGCAGTGGCTTCTCCAAGGTTGCAGGCAGAAGTCTCTCTCAGCCCTATCTTGAAGATGCCAGGGATTGAACCTGGGACGTACTGCATGCAAGCATGCAGATGTTCTTCCCAGAACAGCCACATCCCCTGACGGGAATATCTTACAATGCTCACATGTAGACTGCCATTCAAATGCAAACCAGGGCAGACCCTGCTTAGCAAAGGGGACAATTCATGTTGCTACCACAAGACTAGAAGGTGAGGGCTGAGATCTCTTTTTTTAAAAATCACAATGTGCTGCCAGGTTCTCCCCCTGCTTTCACAGGCACCACCTCTGCCTGCCCCCTGAATTTTAGGGGTTTAGTCTCAAATTTCTGTTTAATGACACAAGCCCCAACCAGACATTGTATTGTATGTGTGTTAAGGTTTCTGTACACATACAGAGCAATGTTTGACGTGTGCTCACTTCAAAAGTGAACTTGCACTGCTGAATGTGCATTCAATATAACATGTGAATAACTGTACATGTATGCAGATCTGCATATGTGTACACTGTACACAGAAATTCTATTCAGACATTATCCTGAATGCACATTCATGTGTCTGCACACATTGTAAAGTTTTTCAGTAAATGACTAGCCTCATTCGCATGTAACAGGAAACCGGAGTTGAAGGGGCCAGAGGCTGCCAAACCTGAACATCCAAATGTGTGAAACTCTGGTCCCATACAGGTCACCGCTCGTACTCAAGGTTTCCAGTTGCCTGCAGTATATCTGAATGCAGAACTGCAGGCTGGGCTGGCTGTAACTGGAGTGGAGGGAGGAAGCTACTCCCTCTATCTGGCTGTGATTGGCTGTCTGGGCTGTCCTTCATGCAAGAAGGAAGCCCGTGCACAAACAGTCCCCCCCCACTGCAGTTTCCCTGACTGCTGAGAGCCTCCTGTCCATTTTGTCTGAATGCGGACAGGAGAGCAGGGTGGGGGTGGGGAGCAGAACCTCGGGTTCTGTATTATGTGCGAATGTGGCCTCCATACATGAGTTCATTAAAAAAGTGAACCTGGGTAAAACTTCTCTCAATTTCATGTACTGCTGGATCTTTGTTTAACATAATGTGTGCATAACTGCATGCATTTACAGATCTATATGTGTGTACGCTGTGCATAGATTGTATATGCATTGAACATAATGTGTGAATAGGGTTATAAAATGAACCAAAAAACACTCAATTAAAAAAAAATCTGAAATGAACGGGCTTTTAAAGGTTGTTATTTAATTGCACTTCAACCTTTTCTGCCAGGGGTTCACTCCATTGATTTTTGTTTTCCTTTGTAGATTAGGTTAATAGATGAGAGCATCCTGAAAAGGTGCACCAGTGCCTATCCACCTTGCATATAGATTTCTGGGCTCCTTATCCTCTCCAGCAAGCTTATTGCTATTTGCCCTGCTTAAAAGAAAAGAAGATTGAACATAATAATAATAAAAAAAGAGAGCTGAAGGTCATCCATACAGTTGTCCCAATCGCAATCTGTGCAACTTTAACCCTGCGGAGGAAAAGTAATTACCCTTTGGCTTTTGCTGACCTCGACTAACCTTTCTGAAGGACCAGAGAAAATAAAAGGCTGACCAATCGCCTGCCCTTTGCTGCCCTACGGTTAACCCTCTCCCAGAGTGAGCCCCCCTCCCGTAACAATAGAATGTGGAAATGTTACCATGGAAATATTGTTGGGAGAAGAAACAAAAAATCTATTACAGTTAATAGCAGTTTATTGGGTGATGTCTGTACAGTCATCTAATCCATGAAAGTTGCTTTATCTTTCATATGAGGGGAAGGAGAGGGGAGAAAAGGTGGTCAGAAAAATAGATCAGGAATGAAAGAGAGGGAGATGGAAGAGATCCCTCTTGAAGAATTCTCAGGCTGTGGTGTTGACAGAGCAGGGGTGGTTTGCCAGAGATAAAACGGAGAGGAACACCTTGCATCCCAACAACAATATGACTAACAGGAGCCAGCCAGCAATTGCAGTAACCCCTAAATGATTACACCTTGCTATTCTTACAATTTAGGAAATATAAGTGAATTAAAAATAGTTTGCTTTTAAGAACAGAGCAAAGGCTATGGAAGATCCTCCGTATTTTCTTCCCCATTCAGAGGAATACTTGGAAAATATTTGCACATTCAGAGGGCTTAAGAAATGTCTGTGGTCCAATAGGTTTGTTCTGCATCAGATTTTTCATTTTTTGGTATGATTTTATGTCTTTGAGTTAAAATATAGCTTGGGAAATAATCATCAAAAATATAGCCAATTCAATAATAATTTCTATCAATCCAAGCAGTCGCTTCAGACACGTTCAATGGGTCATTTTTTATTCTCAGTCACAGCCCTGGGTGATATATATGGTCGCCAACTATCTCCCCCAAATTGCTTAGATTGCTCGTGCTCATTTAATAGCAGTTTGATGTGCAGAAATCAGATGGCGAAGCTTTTTCACAGCAGGGAGATAAACTTTATCATCTGCTACTCTTGAGCTACAGGCTCAGCTAAAGTGAAAGGCACAGCTACAGTTGCTGAATGAAAAGTTGGCCACCCTAGTGATAATATAAAGGCTGCCTTGCAACATCCCCAGTTTTCAGGGACAGTTTCACTGGATTTGCAGGAGGTTGTTTCTGGAGGCTGTGTGTGTGCTCCAGAGCCCTCCTGCCTGTGTGGGGCTCACCTCTAGACCTTCTGGATTGGGGTCTTTGATATCTGACAGCCTGCTGGGTGTGTAATAGTCAAAACCAGAGATATATAGATGACGACGATGATATTTTATGTATACTTTTTACCCCAGTTCAACCCATGATCCTCATGTGTATTCTACTTTTAATGGTGTAGTATTGGGATTCTAGATTTTCTCTTTTATACAGAGTACAGATCAGGGGTTCTCAAACATGGGTTCTCAGATATGGTTGGACAACAACTCTAATTATTCCCAGCCACAGTGGCCTTTGTTATGTAAAACTGTGGCTTTGGCCATTGTGGTTGGAGGTGATAGCCCAAGGGAGCGTGCCTGGCTGTAAGTTTACATGCACCTTGCAATGTTGCGTTGGTGTAGTTATGCAAGAATGGTGCAAAGAGAATTATGCATGAGTAATCCCATGATTTCCAATGGGATTACTTTTGTACACCTCTGTTTCATGTAATTCTTGTTCTTGTGCTACTGCACAAACGCAACATTGCAAGGTGCATGTAGCATGGGGCAGTGTATCAGCTCCTGTTCTTTGTTCAGCCATCACATGGCAAAAGACATGGCTTTTTGTGTGTATGTGGTGGCACCAAAACTGTGGAATGTTCTCCCTGAGGAGACCCCCTGGGCTCCATCTCTTTGTGTTTTTAGACATCTTTTAAATACTTTTTAAATTTGTCAAATTTTTGATTGTTGAAATCAAAACCTTTTTGGCGCGACTGTTTTAAGAAATATTAAGACCTGTTACTCCAAGTTGTTATTTTTATTCTTTAATTTCTAGTGCTGTTATTTTAATATTTTATTTATTTATTTTAGATCGGGAATTCTTTGGGACAGTGGACCATCTTCTCAATCTCTCTCTCATTCCATTTGCACTGAAAACTGCTTTGTGTACTTTTGTTTTAATTGAAAAGAGGTGTGTGTGTGTGTGTGTGTGTGTGTGTGTGTGTGTGTGAATGATGTTTGGCTTGTATTTTATTTTATTAGATTTTTACCATTGTTTATGTTTTTATATGTGCTTTGGATGTTTTATAGAGAAACAGAATAAAAGTAAAATAGAAGAAATGGGAAACACCTATACTGGGCAGCAGCGATATAGGAAGATGCTGAAAAGCATAATCTCATACTGCACGGGAGGAGGCAATGGTAAACTCCTCCTGCATTCTACCAAAGACAACCACAGCACTCTGTGGGTGCCAGGAGTCAAAATCGACTTGACGGCACCCTTTACGTTTAGAAGAAAAATACATCCTGCATTTGATGCTGGCGCACGAAAGAGATTAATGGCACTTAGCATTTAAATATTACTTAAGATCAAACTGCAGATTACATATTAACACATCCAATACCTCCCTGTCCAAATGCCAACACCATTGCAATAACCACAGTTTATTTATGGCTGTCAAACTTAGATCTGAATCCTAGGTTTCTTGGCTTGTCAGCCTAAGTTAAGCTTAACCGTAGTTCTGTGTGACGTCTGAACCTACCCAGTGCCTTACACACTGACCGATGGCTCTGAGACCTATATTATCTGAAGGCTCATGATGCAGCTGCCTTGTTGCTAAGTAGGTCTGGGTTTAGTCAATACCTGGATAGGAGGCTTCCTGGGACCCCTTGTTGATTCTGCCTATAGACATTCCCTATATTATACACATATCTATCTAACGAAGCAGTTTTATAATACACATGAACCATTCGTTTCTTCTTCTTAATCAAACACGTTAGAAATGCAATTTCAAATTAAATATTCTAAAGGAATTTGAAACTGCATTTGCAATATCTTTGGGAAGAAGGAATGAACTAAGTAGTGCACATGTATTATAAAGCTGTTTCTTTAGCTAGATATATGTACCATAGCATAGTGAAATTTGATACTCTGATCTACATCACCCTTCAGAAGTGTTCTTCATTGCAAGACTGGGGAGCCAGTGATGGCTTCCATAAACCCCACATGTGGCTCCCAAACAAACTGTTCATTAGGGCTGTATGAAGCTTCAGCCAAAGCCAAATACTCCACACAGCCTGCCTGGCGCTGCATGGAGGTGACTGTTTCCAGTATACAGTGCTGCATTTTGTCCAGTGCCAGTGGGGTTCCTTTAAGGGAAACTGAGCCCTTTCAAGCCCCAAGGCCATCTTGGAAGCCATGCACAGAGCATTGGGAAGCATAGTCCTTCCCAGTGCTTTCATCATGGAGGGAAAAGCACCAAGAAGGACTACACTTTCCAGTGCACCATGCAACCTTCCAAGATGGTGCCAGGGTTTGCGGACTCTATTTCTCTTAAAGCCCTCGATCCAGCTCTGGGCAAAGTGAAGCACTGTGCAGAGGTCAGCATAATGGGAGATGCCTTTCACACTGAAGTGCCCCTAATTGAAAAACAGTGCTCACAGCTCTACAGTACTACTTCTTCATCTTCAGGTGTTATCTCCTACTGGAGGTTAATTATCATTAAGGCTATTCTGACTTAGGATGCCGCTGCTCTAAAAAGTTGTAAGGATGTGCATCCAAACCATTCCTGCAAATTGTTCAGCCATGATGTTCTTCATCTTCTGACACTTCTACAGCACTGCTCTGTGTTTACCTGTAACTACTAAACCAATGAGCATTATCTTATTTATTTATTTATTTATTTAACATATTTGTATACCACCCAAAACACAAGTTGCTTTGAAATTATGCATTCCCAACAGTTATTATCCAGTGGTTTTTTTTAACAAAAAAAACTGATTGTGGCTTTTTAATTGAAATCATATTTATTTTTTAAAGAAATAGGTTAGTTCCCTAGCCTAGGCCTGCATAACATGTGGCCCTTTAAGCCAATACACAACTCACCAGCATGCATAATAAATCCTTCCTCTAGTTTGCAGTCCTAGGAAGGCAGCAAACCCAGATTTGTTGTGGATGGGCTGCCACACGTGGCAGGTGGGCTGCGTCTAACTGGTGGACCACAAGCTGAACAGACCTCGTCTAGACTCATGAATGCTGATGCGGACTGATGCTGCTATCTGAGATAGTGAGTTGATGACTTACCTCCTTTGGTTGTGCAGTCCAGAGATGGCTTTACCAGTGTTAGGGCAGCATCCTTTTCATGTATGCCTTCTGGTTTGCTTGAAGTGGGTTTCTCGTATATGTTAATCCAATATCCATACATCCAAACAGTCCAAGGAAGTGACTATGTCAGTGGAGCTTAGAACCGAAATGAAAATAGTTGACCAAGGCACCAGAGCTCTTCCTTTGCTGCATATCTAAAGAAGAAACAATAGTGTGTGTGTGTGGGGGGGTTATTTGGTCTGATTTCATAGCAGGGGGGTTGCCAACTCCTCAAAGGGAAAAAACCTGACACAAACAATTGAGAATCCTCTAGCTCAGGGAATGCAGTCCAGACTGGATCTGAAAATGGAGCTCTGTGTGTAGGGTGGGGGTGGGGGCAGTTGGCATGTTTTTAGCTGGTCCAGAAGCAAAGCAAAGCATCTTGGGGTGGCTCTGGTACTTGGAGTGTAGTCAAGAGGGTGTTTTTTTTTTTTTTTAACAAGTCTGGATGCGGAGCGTGGTGGGTTTCAATGGAGGCAGGGATGGAAAATCACATCACCAAATCCTCACCTGAAGTGTATAGTTAAAAGGAACAGCCGCATGGGGGACAGTTAACTTTGCTTCTTCCTTTTTTGGCAACTGCCTTCAAAGAAGGAGAAAGCAAAGAGGAGGAGGAGGAGGAGGAGAGGAGGAGGAGGAGGTGGTGGTGAGGAAAAATGGTTAGGAGATTAAGCATCTCTCTTTTTCTAACAGAGATAACCTGGAAGAATTTGGACAATAATCTGCATGTACTTTGCATAGTCTCCATGAATCTGGTTAGTGTTTCCCCCCCTTTGTTTTGCTGCCTATTATTATTATTATTATTATTATTATTATTATTATTATTATTTTGATTTCTATACCGCCCTTTCAAAAATGGCTCAGGGCGGTTTACACAGAGAAATGATAAATAAATAAGATGGATCCCTGTCCCCAAAGGGCTCACAATCTAAAAAGAAACATAAGATAGACACAAGCAACAGCCACTGGAGTGATGCTGTGCTGGGGGTGGATAGGGCCAGTTACTCTGCCCCTGCTAAATAAAGAGAATCACCATGAGAAATGTGGTGATATGTGTGCACCAACATTCTGTAAAACTCAGTTTGACAGGAAAACAAATCTGACAGCAGAAAAGTTTGGGAATTCATGATCATTCACGCAATAAGCCGCCACAGAAATACTATTTTTAACCACTGACTCTAACTAAGGTCTTTGTGAGATCTGAGCAGTATGTATAGGGATCTAGATAGTCCAAAACAAAGCAAACTTTTCATTTAGGGGAAAAAACAAACATTTTATGCTTAACCTGCCAGGAGAGTATATTGTGTACATTGAACAGGACTTGGAAAGATAAACACCCCTATCCAAAAATTCATAAAAGCAATAGTACGCTGGGAGATCCCCCCCACCCGACAACTCCTCCCTGCACCTCATAAATCATCAGTGAGAGGAAGCAAGATTGTGTCTTTACAGGATCCCTCCCTCAGGAAGAAGAAAAGGAGTGCTGTGAGCACAGCAAAGAGAGTCCTGCTTTTTGCTGTGTCCTTAGTTCTCTGAACTGTGAGGGGTGAAGAAGAGGACCACCTGTGAAAGCTAGGCAGCTGAACAATGACAGCAAGTCCCTTGTTTGGGCAATGGAGACCATCTACATGCAGAAACCCAGTCCCAGCCATACTCTAATGCTTGCCAGATCAGGTCATAGTTCTTAGATGAATAACTCGCAGGTGAGAGCTGTTGTTACATCATGGCTATATGTGTAACGATTTGAAGCCCTTGGTTTTCCAATCACCTCAGTGGTGAATTCACTAGCAGTATCTTAGTGAATTCACCACTAGTGAATCTAATGTGAGAAGAGCCTCAGTTAAATTTTGACATTATCCAGCAGACTTAAGAACAGCCCTGCTGGATCAGGCCCAAGGCCCATTTAGTCCAGCATCCTGTTTCGCACAGTGGCCCACCAGGTGCCGCTGGAAGCCACAGGCAGGAGTTGAGGGCATGCCCTCTCTCCTGCTGTTACTCCCCCGCAAGAGGCATCCTGCCTTTGAGGCTGGAGGTGGCCCACAGCCCTCCAACTAGTAGTTTCTTGATACCTCAGGCTGATAAAGGTTAAATTCTGAATACAAATCTCATCTCAGCCATAAACTAGGTTGCTTCAGGTAAGCTACTTTCTCAGTTTCAGCTTTCTGCTCCAACAAGTGAATTACAATACTGGCCTACCATAGAGGCATGTTGTGCAGCAGATTAGTAAGAAGTGGTCTAAACACTTGAAATGTTCTATATGAACAGGAATATATCATATATAACTGGCACATTGCCCTGTACAATACCATATAACACATTAATACATGAAGGAAGACTAGAGAACCAAAAAACATCTGGTATTTGTATCCAGGTGGATACTATCATTTGAAGTTTTAAAGATATTGGCTGACATACTGCACAACATTACATATGCAGGCGGAACATAATATCTGCACCATTGTGCAAGGGTGCTGTTTGCAAGCACAAAAATTGTGCAAATGGAGTTGCACAACACTGCATAAATTATATATATAGATTTTAAAAGATCCTCAAGACACTCCTGTTTTCTCAGTTTTTTAATTAATCAATTGTAAATGGTTTGTTTTAAATCATATAATTGTTTTAATCATTTTATCCTGTTTTATATTAGTGGTATTTTAACTTGTGTTAAAGGGATGTATGTGTCAGATGATATATAAATATGATAGATAGATAGAACATATAATAACTGTTGCACAACTCCATTTGTGTATTTTTTGCACTTCCGCAACAGTGCAAATATTATGTTCCACTGCATGCATAATGTTGTGTAATATGTCAGCCATTGCATATGTTCTTCACTAAAGTTTGCACATAACTTAATAGCATTTGGACATTACTGTTGTAAAGTTTTAGAAACATACACCCTCCACCCCCAGCAGACATCTGACAAGTCCAGGAATGAAAAACCTGGACTTGGATTGACTGAGATACTCTCTTTTGTCATCTGAATCCTTCGTTTATGTAGATCCATATGCTATTTATTTCTTTGCTAGTTGTGAGTGAATTAAATATATTAGTGTATGTAAGTAAGTGAACTAGGAAGTATGAACAATTGAACAAGAACAGGATGAGCAAATATGTCATCACTCTGCTGTTTGGCCTGTTCAGTAAAAAACAAAATGTATCAAAAGCATTTTCCCCTCTTTAAAAATATTTCACATTGGGCAGAATGATCAAAATGTTCATTAGTCTTTCCCCAGTTTGATAGAAAAATGATTAACTGGCACTTTGTCATTAATACTACTTATATAATAGTATAGAAGTGTAGAACCCCAATTTACTGTTTCTGTTTCAGCATGGTTAGCATTAGTTACAAATCTCAAATGAAATGTAGAATACAAATGAGACAGTTGAGTTACCTATCTGGCCCTTCTCATTGTTCTGTAGTGTTTGTCACAAGAATTCCAGTAATTTTGAATATTATAGAGCGGTTTAAGAGCGTAAAAATGTATACTTAGTTGTTTGTACACATATAAATGCCACTACAAACCTTACTTTGCGACAGACTACATGGCTGAAAATATTACCTGAGTATTCAGTTCTCTGATGTGTGTAATATAAGTGTGTACACACACACACTACACACACACACTACAGACAAAGTATTACTGAAAAGCAGTTTACCATATTGTAAATAATAACAGAGCAGGATATTTTAGCACAGATACTTATATACACACTATATTATGAATCACTGCCACAGTTCAGTGTCTTGGAGGCTGATCCTAGCTGGACTTACTTGGAAGTAAGTTCTATTGCAATTCACAGGACTTACTTCCAAGTAAATTTATGTACTCAAGTGATACCATAGAGACAGTCATTTCAGAGAGATGTCTAGCTTGATAGACCTCAATCCTGACCACAAACCTTTCCCTATACTTGGTTTGTTTCCCAACATCAGCAATATCATCACCTCATTTCGAAGTTACCATAGTATTTAAATAATTCTTCAAGACTGCTGCCTCCCCTGATAATTCAATTTTTGTAACTATCTTCCCAACAAAAACTCCTCTTAGCAGACAGTCATCTCACTAGTAAGCTTTTCTCTTGCTTTGTTTTGGGTACTATTGAAATGACACCTTTTTAAAAAAAAAGGAAAATTGGCTGGTAATTTGAGCTTCCTTAATCTTATCCATGCAGAACAGCCCATCGGGTAGGGCAAACATTCGAGCGCGGACGTACCTGGGAGGTTACAAGGACTCTGGACTGGAGTCCATCTCCGTCTTCTGTTTCTTGAACTGTACCTGTAGTGCAAGACATATCGTCATCCAGAGTCCAGACAAGAAAAGCTGATCCATGCTACATTCCACACGTTGCTGGTCTTTTGCCTACATCCCGCAGTGCTAGAGAAAAAGGACTATCGCTGCAGGGAAAACAAGCTGGCCATATAGGAATAATCACTGCAGTCCGGCTCACCCCCACCTCTCTCTCTTTCTCTCTCTCTGGCCCCAGATGATTCTGACTGCATCCTTCCATCCATAAATCATTCCCCTTATTCTATTGGTTACATGCTACATGGCAAGTATTGATTTTTTCCGTTCCCTCATCACAGGAGAACCCATGGTTTTTGTAAGCCTGCTCACACACAGATGCAAACACACACACACACAGAGATGAATATATATTTATATATTGTGCAAAGATTGCATGCACACATTTTAGGCAAACTCACACTCACAGTGTACACACATATGTGCATATTACTAGAAGCCTTTTAGTTGATGTGGGGGGGTGTCAGGGAGCGCAAACAGCATCACACTCATTTCTCAATGGTAAGAAGCAAGAAAAAGATCAACTTCTCATGCAAGTGCTGCATGATGAAGCTCCCCAAATACAAAGCGTAAAGTGTGGGCAAGGGACGGTTTGGATGTGGTGGTGACAAGCTGGGCCCTGGCTGGCTTTGGATGAGGAGTGCAAAGCAATGGACTCAGTGATAGAGCTCGTACTTTGGGTGGAAACTGGCATGCAGTAGAAGTGAGGCTGCCACTGAAAACGGAAGAGTTGTAACTAGTTCTCAGCCTCTTTCCTGAAGCATCTAATGAAATGCATCACAGGAAGTGATGTCATCTTGCTGTAACTTTCCCTGCCCCGTCAGCAACAGCCAATGCAAATCCACTGCATGCTAGTGTCACATCATGCAGTCGGACTCTCAAGACATTCCAGGGGAGAAGTAGACACACGGCTGCCATTTTCAGCCGCAGTCCCATGTCTGCTATAATATAATAGTCCAGTCCCCTACTGTATATATGATTCAGTCTTTTGCTCCGCTAGCGAAAGGATTTCAGGGCCAAGCTAGACACAGGGGCTGACATACTGGGCAATGGTATGCATGCAATGGAACGTAACATTTGCACAGTTGTGGGAGAGTGCTGCGTGTGGAGTCTGGTCAGTCAGCAGGGCATTGATTTCCCTGGATGCCTGGGCAGTGTCTGGATTATTGAAGTTCCCGTGGATGGTGATTCTCCTGCGAACTGTATAGAGTGGTTCCCTAAAGTCTACACATATATGTATGTGTATCCAAATGTTCAGCCTTGGCCCCAGCTTGGAGGTGCCCCAGACATGTGCAGTACCATGCGCACTGGCAAAGGAAAGTCTACCATCAGGAGGTTAGCCCAAAGATTGGGTTAAAAGGTAGCCCCTAGAATTCTTAGTTGTTTCTGTCCTTTTGTGTGTGTGTACAAGTTTGTAGGGGAAGGGGGCCCCAGGCCCTTCCTCTTGGGTGCAAGTATGCAGTCTCGGTTCCCAAAGTGGTTTGCATAGAGAAATAAAAATAAAGATGGCTCCCTGTCCCCAAAGGGCCAACAATCTAAAAAGAAACATAAGAGAGACACCAGCAACAGCCACTGGAGGGATGTTGGATAGGGCCAGTTGTTCTCCCCCTGCTCAATAAAGAGAATCACCACTTTTTAAAGGTGCCTTTTTTGCCCAGTTAGCAGGGGATGTTTGGACAGGCATGAGCTCGAAAGCCCAGTGTGATGACAACACGTGCAATAGAAGTGTGTCCCCTTCTCCCAATGACTGCTCTGTCATGAGAGCGATAGGCTATGGAGACATGCTGAGGACTGTTGCCTCCCAGCCTGGTTGCTAGATCCCTTCAAGCCCCAGGGAAGGTACCCTAGCAACACCTTTTCTGGTCCCGGAGACTGCCACAAATCAGGACTCACTGACATTCTGGTCTCCCTGCAAGACAGATCTCTGTGTTTGTTTTGCCCCACTTGGCTGCAAGCCTTGCCAGGGAGGGATGCTCCTGGGATGCTCCAAGGCAGCTGATTTACATACACTGCAATGACGGCCCCAGCCTGGCCCATCTTGCCATGGACATGGGATCCATCCCCAGTCTTTCCCAACACTATGCACCCCAAACCGGAGTGGGCCAGACTCCTTGGAATTCTGGAAGGGTTGAGTGGAAATGGAAAGGTACAGAGTATTAGTTCTATTATTAACCAGAGATACCAGGAACACCCCCCTAGAGTTGGATGGCCACTCTCATGAGAGTGCAGTTCAATGGAGATCCGAAGCTCATGGAATGTCTGGTTCCCCATAGTGGACTGGCCCTCAAGATAGGGCTCACCTCCAGCCAGCAAGCTGACACAGGGATAGGAGTGTGTTGGGGCCTCCTGGACTGCTTGGCTTGGGTTCACAAGTCCAAGAGCATCCTTTGTCACAGTGGACCAAACCCCAGGATCCTTTGGCTGCACTCATATACATACATAATCTATACATACTACAGCTATGATGGATATTTACATAACGCTCCTCAACAAAATTCTCAAAGCGGTTTACATAGAAAAATAAATAATACATAAATAAAATGGTCCCCTGTCCCCAAAGGGCTCACAGTCAAAAAAGAAACATAAGGTAGATGCCAGCAACAACCACTGGAGGGATGCTGTACTGGGGTTGGATGTGGCCAGTTGCTCCAAATATAAGATAATCACCACTTTAAAAGGTGTCTCTTTGCTCATTTAGCAGGGGTATCCATACAGCTTCCTAGGAAGTCATGAGTAATGGAAAACTAGTGCCTCTTTCCATTCCCTGGTACCAGCACTTGTGCTTGTATGAGATTGTGTGGCTGCAGGGCTCTTGCAAGGGTGGTGGTGCAAGTGGTATGAGGAAAGGGTTAAAATGCCTTTTTCCTGCTGAGGGTGGGTGATCAAAGCCAAAAAGGCATGAACGCACTGGGCACACCCCCTTGGAGATCATGGCCAACGGTTGCCGCTTTACTGACGTCCTGACGCCTTGCCTGCAGTCTGGAGATGTGAGCGGTACAGAGCTTTCTGGGATGCCACCTCGGCAGACCAGGAAGAGGGAGGGGTCCCTCTGCCCAGAAACCAGATATAATGAAACTGCAGCAGGACAATCATCTGGGTTCACAGATTGATTAAGATTAATTGATCAGTTGGGAATCGACAGGGTGTGTGTGACTCTGTTGATCCTTTTGGATCTCTTGGCGGCTTTCGATACCGTTGAACATGGCATCCTTCTGGGATGCCTGAAGGAGTTGAGTCATGGCTTTGCAGTGGTTCTGCTCCTACCTCTTGGGTAGGCTCCAGATGGTGTTGCTCGGAGACTGTTGCTCTTCAAAACAAGAGCTCCGGTATGCTGTCCCACAAGGCTCCATACTGTCTCCAATGCTTTTTAACATCTACATGAAACCACCGGGAGAGATCATCAGGAAGTTTGGTGCAGGGTGTTATTAATATGCTGATGACACCCAAATCTATTGCTCCATGTCAACTTCATCAGGAAATGGTCTAACTTCCCTAAATGCCTGCCTGGAGACAGTAATGGGCTTGATGAGGGAGAACAAACTGAGGCTGAATCCAAGCAAGACGGAGGCACTCACTGTGGGAGGTCGAGACTTAGGATGTGGGTTAGTCCTGTCCGTTCTAGAGGGGTTGCATTCCTACAGAAAAAGCAGGTACCTAGTCTGGGAGTACTTCTGGACCCAAACCTATCCCTGATTTCTCAGGTTGAGGCAGGGGCCAGGAGTGCTTTCTATCAGCTTTGGCTGATTCGCCAGTGACATCCATTTCTGGAGATAAACGACCTTAAAACAGTGGTGCATATGCTGGTAACATCCAGACTTGACTACTGCAATGTGCTCTACATTGGGCTGTCTTTGTATGTTGTTCAGAAACTGCAGTTAGTAGAGAATACAGCAGCCAGGTTGGTCTCCGGGGTTGCCCGAAGAGATCATATTACATCTATTTTAAAAGAACTACACTGGCTGCCAATAAGTTTCCAGGTGCTGGTCATTACCTATAAATCACAGCTTTCAGAAAGCTTGTTAAAACTTGGCTTTTTATCCAGGCTTTTACATAATCGTTTTTACTGCTGCTTCTGAGTGTTTTTACCTGTTGTATTGTTTTTATGCTTGTATTTTATAGATTTTAAATTTGGTTTTTAAAAAATATTTTTTAGCTTAATATTTTTATTGTCTTTTATTGTATGTTTTAACTTTTGTAAACCCCACCTTGGGGTTGTCTTTTAACGAAAGGCGGTATATAAATACAACAATAAAATAAATAAATAAATAAATAAATAAATAAATAAAGCACTAAATGGCTTGGTCCAAGGTATTTAGGAGAACACCTTCTTCTTCATTGACCTCACCACCTATTAAGATCATCTGAGGAGCTCTGGTTGTGATTGCCAGCAGCTCAGTTGGTGGTGACTCGAAACCGGGCCTTTTCTAGATTTGCCTAGAGGCTCTGGAATGTGCTTCCTAATGAAATTAGATTTTCCCCTTCTCTGAATGTTTTTAAGAAGGACCAGAAAACATACCTGTCTAGTTGGGCTTTTAGTTAATAGTTTTAAAGCTTCGGGTTTTAGCGTTTTTATCTGTATCTTTACATTGTTTAAATTGTGTCAACGTTTTAATGGTTTTTTAGATTGTACGCCACCACTTTTTTGCATGGGGCGGTATAGAAATGCAAGAAATAATAAATAAATAAATAGATAGATAGATAGATAAATAAATAATAACCACAGGTTCATCTAGCCAAGATTTCACGCTAGGACTGAAGGCGCCCTAACCTTGCTCAGAGCTGCAGCCTCAGCGGATCATATAATACTTGGCTCCCATTCAGTGTTCCTTGTAATAGGGATTCCTATTCATGACCTGGCCATGCAGAAGGCCAGTATACATGCACGGCGGCCTCCAAAATGGCCTTTGCCGGTGCAGAGAGGTCCATAAAGGGGCAAAAATTGTCTGAAATGGGCCAAAAATGGCCCCAAAGGGGTTGAAAATGACAAGGGGAGGCCAGCGGGGGGAGGGGGAACATCAAGAGACCCCCCCTCCACAGCCATGGCAGCACCCCCGCAAAGTCCCACAATGACAGTAAATCTGCCTTTAAAAAAAAATCCCCTCCCAAGCTGGGCCCAAACCAGTTCGGACTAGAGCTGGACTGGGCCCGGTTTTAGTGTGCGCAGAACCAGACTGGACCCAGCTTGGTTCAAGTCTGGTTCTACTCAAACCGAACCAAGTTCTCCAGTTTTGTGCACACCCCTAGTAGTAAGTATTGTTTGCAGCAAATTGCTGCTTTGGGAACAAATTGCCATTTTGGAGAACAATTCTGGGGTGGAACGAGTCCATGGGGAAAGTGCTAAATCTCCTCACTGCACACCACATTCCCAGCCTGGATTTGGGCCATATCCATCTGATTTCTAAAGATAAAACGATCCTTTCAAGTCCACTTCTGGGATTAAGCACATCTTCTAGAGACACATTCAACATATTGTGCAATTTGGCCCAAACCACTCTGGCTGACATACCGCACTCAGTTCCATCAGCCTGGGAATGGAGTGTTTGCACAGTTGTGCAAGAGTGCTCTTCTCAAGACTGCAGAATTGTGCAAATGCAGTTGCACAATAGAGGGCCACTGGAACTCTTGGCCTTCTATTGCGTACGTAGTCAGGCAGAGCCTTCTGTGGTATGTCAGCCTCTGGTGATTATGAAGGTCTGAAACTGGGACAATGGCTGGCATCCAGATTAAAATACTCCTGAGTAGTTCTATGGAAGTTAAATATCCCTTTAAAGCAGGGGGTTCCCAACTCGTTGTATTCCAGATGTTGTTGAACTACAGCTCCTATGATCCCCAGCTACAATTTATTGTGACTGGGATGATGGGAGTTCTATTCAGCAACATCTAGAGTGCCATAGGTTGGGAATGCAAACTTCAGAATAACTCCTGAGTAGTAACTACTGAGAATCTGGATGTCAGTAACTGTTTAAATCAGGGATTCTCAACGTTGGGTCAACAAATGTTTTTGGACTTCAGCTCCCATAATCCTCAACCAAAGGCCACTGGGGCTAGGGATTATGGGAGCTGAAGTCCAATAACATCTAGGGACCCAACGTTGAGAATCCCTGGTTTAAATTATGATCAAAACGCTGAGTCAGAAGTCTTCATTTTGGCACCAGAGGTAATTTTAATACATTGAGAGTTAATCAATCAATCAATCAATCAATCAATTTATATTAACTAGTTATCACAATACTGTTAAATGATGTAGTTAAAGCTGGAACAATTGCACTCTCAGATCTCCCTCAAATTTCTCTTTAACAGATTTTGATGCTGGATATTCTCCAGATAATCCCTATGGCATTAGAGATCCATATTTTATATTTGACAGAATGCTTCCTTTTATTTATTTATTGCATTTTTACTCTGCCCCTCCTCCAAGGAGCTCAAGGCAGTATGCATGGATCTCTTCCCCCCTTTTATTCTTCCCTTGCAGAATGGATGTCCTATGGCATTCTACATGTTTAGCAATCTTGCTCTTCAGAATGATTTCTATCAATTTAGCCAGCACAGAAATTAAGCTAACCGGCCTGTAAGTTCTCGGATCCCCTCTGGATCACTTCTTGAAAATAGAAATTACATCAGCTACTTTCCAGTCATCATGGCAACCAAGAGGATCAGGGGCCTGGAGCACCTTCCTTAAAAACTAAAAGGCCTAGAGGGTCTGATCCATAGGCAGCTTCCATAAATTGCCATAAATTCTGTGAACGTTCATTTCAGCGCTAGAATAAATTATTTATTTCCCGTTTGGAGTAGATGTGCTTTCAAGGTAGCCCTCACTCCACCAAATGTCCAAAAACTTTTGCTTCCTCAAATAGGTACATAGGAAGCTACCTTATACAGAGTCAGACCGTTGGTCCATCTAGCTCGGTATTGTCTACACAGACTGACAGCGGCTTGTCCAAGGCTGCAGGAAGGAGTCTCTCTCAGACCTATCTTGGAGATGCCAAGGAGGGCTACCACAAGACAAGCCCTCCTCCTCTACTCTTTCCTCCTTGCACCCCTTTATGCCTGGAACTGCTTCCCAGAACATGAGCATGATGCCACCTCTCTTACTTTCTTCCAATCCTTTTCAATGAAGCCTTTAGCACAACCCCTTGGCCTCCATATTCTACTGCAGGAGTTCCAAATTTTGGTTTCCCAGAGGTTTTTGAACTACAGCTTCCATCACCCAAAGACCATTGTGGGTGGGAATGATGGGAATTGTAGTCCAAGAACATCAGTGGACCCAGGGCTGGGAACCCCTGATCCACTGTAATTATGCCTAAGTATATGCAATGGTAACCAGCACATAATCGTCTCCTGTTTTCCCCTGCCTCCATTTCCTTCTAATTCCTCTCTCCAATGTTAGATTGTAAGCTCCTCAGGGCTGGGACCAGACTTTTTGTCCTCTATAAAGTGGTATGCACATGGATGGTGCTATATGATGATCATAATAATAATTATTATTCCTAATGGTGGAGGGACATACAGGTGAAACTCGGAAAATTAGAATATCGTGCAAAAGTCCATTAATTTCAGTAATGCAAATTAAAAGGTGAAACTGATATATGAGACAGACGCATTACATGCAAAGCGAGATAAGTCAAGCCTTAATTTGTTATAATTGTGATGATCATGGCGTACAGCTCATGAAAACCCCAAATCCACAATCTCAGAAAATTAGAATATTACATGGAACCAAGAAGACAAGGATTGAAGAAAAGAACAATATCGGACCTCTGAAAAGTATACAGTATACTGTGCTTGACTGGCCAGCAAACTCGCCTGACCTGACCCCATAGAGAATCTATGGGGCAATGCCAAGAGAAGAATGAGAGACATGAGACCAAACAATGCAGAATTGCTGAAGGCCACTAATGAAGCATCCTGGTCTTCCATAATACCTCATCAGTGCCACAGGCTGATAGCATCCATGCCACGCCGCATTGAGGCAGTAATTGCTGCAAAAGGGGCCCAAACCAAGTACTGAATACATATGCATGCTTATACTTTTCAGAGGTCTGATATTGTTCTATTCTTCAATCCTTGTCTTCTTGGTTCCATGTAATATTCTAATTTTCTGAGATTGTGGATTTGGGGTTTTCATGAGCTGTACGCCATGATCATCACAATGATAACAAATTAAGGCTTGACTTATCTCGCTTTGCATGTAATGCGTCTGTCTCATATATCAGTTTTACCTTTTAATTTGCATTACTGAAATTAATGGACTTTTGCACGATATTCTAATTTTCCGAGTTTCACCTGTATGTCACATACTAAAGGTCCCTTGTCACTCTTGGCCAGATTAATACCAATACACAATAGGCAGGTACACATGCTCTTTAACAGGGTTGGAGAAGCATCCTACCCACATTCGGAAGCTGCACACACTCCCATCTTGTGATCATGTGCTTGTAAAATAGAAGGTGTTTGTTGGGGTCTGTGAGATTGTCTGTGAGCCTTGTGCTTAGTCAGAGGGCTCCATCCTACCCAGCAGCTGTACCCAGATGTTTAATGAGGTAGGAGGAAAAGCCTTCCTACCCAGCCCGAGCTTCAGGCAATCTTCCCCCCCCTTGTATTTACTTGCACATGATCACAAAATGTGGAGAGTGCACAGCTTCCAAACCTGAGTAGGATGCATGCTCTACCCTATTAAGGATTGTGTGAACCAGCCTAATCTGTCACAGTGTTGCTACTTCCTGCCCTTGGGCTATGAGAAGGCTCATAACTCTGTGGAATATCACACACTTTGCTTATGGGAAGGTTCCAAATTCCTTCCCTGTGGCCTGCAGTTAAAATTATCTCAGGGTAGTAGGGCTTGGAAAAACCTCAGCCCGTGGTCCAGGAGAGCCATTGCCAGTTGGAGTGGACAGTTGCACATTTTAAGGGTTCCCCATCTTGATTCCCCAGATGTTGCTGGTAGGAATCCGCACAGAGTGTTTTGAGCACATTTGGGGCAGTGGAGAGAGGGTACTTAAAACAGAGGAAGGAGGACTTACCTGCCCCTCCATTGCACCTTCACTGCCCTCCTGACCACTCAAGGTGGTGTCCGCACATGCTCAGATGCCATTTCCTGCTGGGGATAGGGGACTTCCTGTTTCTAAGCAAATGCAGCCGGGCAAACAGAGAGCCCAGGTGCTTAATACAAACAGTGCCGCTCTGGGGCAGCGGGGAGCAGTGAAGGTGCAACAGAGGAGCAAATAAGACCTGCCTTCCTCCATTTAAAATGCCCACTCATTCCCAATTCAGCTGGGGCAGCACAAAGCATTTCTGCACCTGGAAACAGAGGTGCCAAAATGCTTCAAGCACTTCCCTAGTTGCTGGACTACAACTCCCATCATCCTCAGGCACAATGACCAAAGGGAACCCCTGATGTGTGGTCTAAAAGGAGTTTCTTGCATTCCCTTTTTGGCACATTTTGGCCACCTTTTTGGTGGGAAGCATTGTCTGAAAAAAGAAGATACCATATTGCATGGGATTTTATGCATCTCTCTCCTTCCATATGGACAATGCCATCTATACTGATGCCATAATTCTTGTGTGGTCTGCTGCACAAATAAATAGAGATTTGGCGTGAGCTTTGCATAGGTGTCATGCAGCTTGCAGGAACTAGATACTCTGTGCAGCACTATCTGACCCTCTGACAAATATACAGCCATGCTTTAAGATTCTAACTCTCAGGAAGGCGGACATTTGAGGACGGTAGATTTCAAAAGTTCATAAGCTAAGCACAATTCAGCATCTGTTATAGTTTTCAGATCTCAGACATTGTAAGCCCAAGAAGTCTGGGGGAAAAGAAATCAAAGGAGAAGTAAACGAGCAAGGCCAAATAGATCCACAAATATCCAAGGAACTCTTTAAAATATACATGGAAGCAAAATGACCAAGAAACCGAGAGGGGGTTGTCCATCCCAGCACTGAAATGAAGACTAGAGGAAACGGATAGGCAGCCGGTTGTCAGTGAATGGGGCTGATTTGGTTCTCTGGGTCTCCTGACTGAGTCAAGGCACACACTGAGGACATGTCAGAGATGTGCTTGGGCTTCCTCTGATAATGTTCCACACCTCCCTGGGGGGGCCTACCTCTCACATTGAAAACCGTCACACTCGATACATAAAGGTCAGACCCCATTCAATTAAGTCATAAAATTGTGCAGTAACTCAAAGCAAGGACGCCCTTTCCTCCTTGTCCTGACGGTTTATAACTGTTTGTTGTTTTTTCCGGTCACCAGAAGAGAGCCCAGCTTCCTCCAATGAGAGGTGAGTAGGGAATTGGTTTCTGGAGTGAAGCCTTCTCTTATCTTTGCTTGCAGCACGTCACAAATGTGCAGAGAGGCAGAGTAAGGGTTTGCAACCCCGCCCTGCCTCAAATTTGCTACCATTGTCAACACTGGGGCAGGATCCAGACTAGTTAATCATGACTAAGTGTAAAGGAAATCAATGAGCCAAGTTAGTCATGACTAACTTCAGTCCCATTGATCTGAATGGGACTTTGTCGTGACTAATTGAGTCTGGATGTTGCCCACTCTTTGGCTTCCTCAGATGCTTTGCCTGAGGACGGATCTCCAAATTTGCTTCAGATTTCTTGGTAGATAAAAATCTAGTGGTGACAACCTAGGGATATGCCAAATTTCCCTCCTGAGACATGTTGCTTAATCCAAATTCTTTTGATTTCCTCCAGTATTTCTCAGATATTCAACAATAGATTAATAACTAAATTTTCTTCAAATTTTGCTTTAGGCAAAAGGTTGGTGGCCAATCTAATAGAGCTCAGAACTAATACATCGATTACCTGTCATGCTCTTTGTCTGCTTTCCCTAACAACTATAGGCCCATTCACACATTATGTTTGACACTTGTACAATCTGTACACTCACACGTGCTTGTGTGAATTACTGTACCTGTGTTCATTTTAAAAGTGAACCTGGATACAGGCCCTTCAAAGGCATGGTACAGATAGGAAGTATACTTTTGTACCTGCATTCAACATAGCATGTACCTGTTCTGTATACAGATCTGTATCTGTGTAAACTGTACACTCATTGTATGAGTGATGTACATAACATGTGAACGGACCTAGGTACAGATCTGTACAGATCTGAACTACTACTCCCATCATCCTCAGCTGTGGCTGGGAATGATGGGAGTTGTAGTTCATCAAGATCGGGGGTACCACAGGTTGGTAACCCCTGATTTAGGGTAAGATCCTTTATTGAAGCGTCCATACAGTTGACCCTTCCACTGCACATTGTACCACACATTGGATCTGTTTGGATGATACCGTCCCTGCCCACACAATTAGGAAGGGCCGTGCCAAGACCCTGCCTGTTGGCACATCCTCTGCAGATATTTCCATGCCCTTCTTATTGTGTGGGGTGGCTGTATTTGGAGCAGCACATGTAGAAGGGCCATTCATGAACATGTGATGAGCAGCCCCCCATGTGATCAACCCCTGCTAACTTGGCAAAGAGGCACCTTTTGACATGGTGATCCTCTTGACTGAGCAGGGGGAAAGTAACTGGCCCTACACACCCCCAGCATAGTACCTCCAGTGACTGTTGCTGGTGTCTATTTCATGTTTCTTTTTAGATTGTGAGCCCTTTGGGTACAGGGATCCATCTTATTTATTTGTTAGTTCTCTGTGTAAACCACCCTGAGCCATTTTTGGAAGGGCGGTATAGAAATCGAATGAATGAATGAATGAATGAATGAAGGGATACTCTGGGAGGGCATTAGGATGTCCACAGGCATGCTCTCACTGTGTCTCCTCTCTAACCACATGGGCAGGGATGCTATTGTCCATACTGACGCACTGTGATTTTAAAAATTATGTCCTGTGACATATCCCTTGCTCTCTAACCCAACAGGAAAGGGTGCTAAAAATCCCATGCGTTTGGAGATGCTCGTTGTAAATTTATCTATTTATTATTTATTTATTGGATTTATATACCACCTAGTATAAAAATCTCGAGGCGGTGTCTAGGGCAAAATCTGGATCTATTACCATTTTTGAAGTATGTTATTTCCAACTTTGTGGTCTCCTTCTCAGTCCAGCCTGCCTCACAGGGTTGCTGTGGGGATGAACTTGAGTAGTCTGATGCATCCCACCCTACGCTTTTTGGAAGAAGAGTGGGATACACATGTGGCCAATAAATCACATTTTAGCCTCACAACACAACTTTGTGAGGTTAGGCTGAGAGTGCCTTGCCCAAAGCATTGTTCACATTTTATTCCCAAACAGATTTGAATCCAGGTCTCCCTAGTATAGCACTCTACCAAGCATGGGGCAACCCACAGCCCAAGTGTTGGTTACCACATATTGCTTGCCCGTGGACATTTGGCCCTTAGTGACTCCACCAAATTTTAACTTGGACAAAGTATTCAGGTTGATCTCCTCAAAATTAGCTGAATGAACTGATCATGTAACTGATAACATGATCGTTTTCTACTGCAGCTTCTCGGTGTTTTTATTTGTTGTATTTGTTGTATTGTTTTTATGCCTGTTTTTATATGTTTTTATATTTTTAACATGATGTTTTTATTGTCTTTTTATTGTTTTTAACTTTTGTAAACCGCCTTGGGGTTATCTTTTTAATGAAAGGCGGTATATAAATGCAAAAATCAATCAATCAATCAATCAATCAATAACCATATTATAATGCTGCAAGAACTGAGATTAAGCAGATTAGTTTTAAAACATTCCAATAGGCCAGTTTAGCTTCTGTAAATTTATACTCTTGCTTAAAACATGTAATAATTGATTAAATGTGGAAATTACAGAAATATACAGTGTCAAAATGTTTCTCACATAAGGAAAAGAAAAATATTCCCAAGCTATAAGAAACTGAGATATTCCACTCTTTAATGCTACATCTCTCTTTCATCTTGACATATTTGCATCTAATTTTTAATGCACATCTTTGCATGCAGTGTTATCCTGAGTGCTTGTGAACCTCAATATTCATCACAGTTTTTAGAAAGCATTTGAAATCTTGGCTTTTTATCTAGGCTTTTATATGATTGTTTCTTTTGCTGCTGCTTTCTATTTTTTAATGGTTCTAGTGTCCTTGATTTTTAATCTTTTCATCAGATCTGTTATGTTTTTATTCTAGTTTAGTATTTTAATTGTGTAATCTTTATAGTCTTGTTTTAACTTTTGTTTGAACCATCTTGAGATTGTTTTAATGAAAGGCAGTACAGAAATTTAACCATCAATCATATCCATAATTGCACAGCTAAAGATGGAGCCTGATCTCTCATTATGAGGTTCAGTTTGTAAGGCAGAATACACTTGCAGCCTCCAGAAAACTGTCTGGAGAAGAAAGTGGCCCACGAAAACCGATACTGGGCCTTCTCTCTGCACTGCACTGCATTGCCTGACATCCATCATACCTCTGGGAAGAAGCACAGAAAGCAAATGGCTTTCCCAACTCCTGCTGAGGCTGAGGTAAGAGTGGGATTTCAGAATTCTCAGTGTATCAGGGGGAAAATGGCTGAAGAAGAGTTCATAGCTGTGGCAGCGTGACCTCTGTGAGGCTGTCAAGGTTGGAGAGCACTTCGGTGACGAGCTTAGTAAGCAGTTGTCACAAAGGCATCTGGGACATCTCTAAACAAAGCGGCGCATTTATCCTCGGCTTGGAAATGAGTGCAGAAAGAACTTTCCCAATGTTGATACACTGTGTGTAGCAGTTTCTCTCTACAATGGAAACTGCCATACAGACTCTTGGTCCATCTATATCCATCTGCATCCATATTGTCATCACTGAGGTGCAGCAGGTCTTCAGGACTTCAGCCAGAAGTCTTTCCTTGATCTACCTGGAGATGCTTTCTTAGCTCTACCTGGAGATGATACCAAACTCTTCCGGGTAGTGAAATCCCAAACGGATTGTGAGCAGCTCCAAAAGGATCTCTCCAAACTGGGTGGATGGGCGACGAAATGGCAAATGTGGTTCAGTGTTGGCAAGTGTAAAGTGATGCACATTGGGACGAAAATCCCCAACTTCAAGTATATGCTGATGGGATCTGAGCTGTCAGTGACAGACCAGGAGAGGGATCTTGGGGTTGTGGTGGACAGCTCATTGAAAGTGTCGACTCAATGTGTGGCAGCTGTGGAAAAAAGTCAATTCCAGGCTAGGGATCATTAGGAAGGGGATTGAAAATAAAACTGCTAATATTATAATGCCCTTATACAAAACAATAGTGCGGCCACATGGAGTCCTGTGTACAATTCTGGTCACCACATCTAAAGAAGGACATTGTAGAACTGGAAAAGGTGCAGAAGAGGGCAACCAAGATGATCAGGGGCCTAGAGCACTTTTCTTATCAGGCAAACCTACAACACCTGGGGCTATTTAGTTTAGAAAAAAGACGTCTGTGGGGAGACATGATAGAGGTCTATAAAATCATTCATGGTGTAGAGAAAATGGATAGAGAGAATTTTTTTCTCCCTCTCACATATCACTAGAACCAGAGGACATCCCATGAAATTGATTGCCAGGAAATTTAGGACCAGCAAACGGAAGTACTTTTTCACACAACACATAATCAGCTTGTGGAATTCTCCACTGCAATATGTGGTGACAGCCAACAACCTGGATGGCTTTATGAGGGGCTTGGATAACCATGGAGGAGAGGTCTATCAATGGCTACTAGTCAGAGGGCCACCTCCAGCCTCAAAGGCAGGATGCCTCTGAGTACCAGTTGCAGGGGAGTAACAGCAGGAGGGAGGGCATGCCCTCAACTCCTGCCTGTAGGGTTCCAGAGGCATCTGGTGGGCCACTGTGCGAGACAGGATGCTGGACTAGATGGACTTCCTTGGCCCTGATCTAACAGGGCTGTTCTTATGTTCTTATGCTGGAGATTGAACCTGAGACCTTCTTCATGCAAAGCAAGTGCTCTGCCACTGAGATACAGCCCTGTTGTTTCATGACCTTGCCTGTCCATTCCCAGAGGTCCTCTACAACCCTAATCACCCTAGTTCAGGGAAGGGCTGCTTCCTCTGATATTATTGTTACTGCCTATCTCCTCTCTAACTGGTACATGTAAAACCACCTCTGTAATGCTGAGTAACACAGAGTCCGCCTGTAAGTGTGGGAGAGCAATTTTCATCAGTCTTTCCTTATCCCTGAAGTGCTTGTGAACACCGGAAAATATGACCCTCGGGGACATATTTTTGGATGGTGCAGGATACTTCTGGAAAAATCATTTTTTTAAAAAAATTGCCCTCCCTTGTGCAATGAACTCTCTGGAGCTCAGGAAGTGGTAAGCTGCTGGGGAACATTTCTTCTTGGTGCATGGTCACACAGCTAGTGGGAGTTTCAGCCAATATTTTGAGTAGCTGTTAGATGGCATGTTGTGTGTCACTTTGATAGGTCCCTAGATGCACTGGAAAAGTGACTCATACATTTTTATATACCAACAAACTGAGAGATTTAACACATAAACCTATGTTTTGATACATATTGCCGAACTTAAGTAGGAGGGTCAAATTCTGCCACTTGACCCATTTTGTGGTGGTTCCAGGGCTCTGGAATTTCATCCCAGGAATTTGCTTTCTGCTTATTTGCATGCTGCCCTCTAACCCACCTTTGGTAGCACACACAGGATTTCCACCTCTCTTTGCCACCAACATACAACTCAGTGGTGGTGAGGGGAGGGATTTACATGAGAGAAGCACTGGAAACTGCCTTATGTCAGTCCATTGGCCCATCTAACTCAGTATTGCCTACAAGTTTTCAGGCAAGAGTCTTTCCCAGTCCTATCTGGAGAAGCCAAGGCTGAAAGCTGGGACTCTGGAGAAGCCGAGGCTGGAAGCTGGGACTTTCTACATGCAAAGCAGATGCTCTATCACTGACCTACAGCTCCATCCTCAAATCAACTTTCTCCTCTTCACTGGCAAACATGTCTTAGAATCCCAGTTGGAGGGGGGAAAGGGCCAAAAGGGGAGAGGTTCTGGGACACAGCAGAGAAAGGGCTAAGCAGACACCTCCTGCCTGCATTGTTTTGCATACAAGGAGATTAGGAATCCTGCATTTGCTGCGGAATGGGCAGTGAATCCTAGAACAAGGGTAGCAAAGATCCTAGGAAGTTGCTTTGCAATGCGTCTTAAAAAATTTCCTTGTGCAGAAGAAAAGAATATCCAGAGCCTTGCAACTGAAACCAAGGAGGTAATTTTACCTGAATTTATCACTTAGCAACCAAGATTCCTACCTCCGGAGGATGCTGGTCCATGGGTTACCAAGTAACTGTGACAGTTGCTAAACAGCTGCCCCTCTCATCTACATAGCCTTTAACCCCGGTCAGCTGAACGATGGGCCTACGACAGCCAACAAACAATAGAAACACACCCTAATATTTTATTTAAGAGCTAAGGGAAGCCACAGCTGCAGGGATGATACAACCAGCTGGACTGGACTGTTTCAACTTGAGTGTTTTTTGCTTTCATGAAGAAAACGGTTTCTTCGCACAGTCAGTGAAGATTGTGATAAATCGCACATGAGTGGTTCTGAAAGATCTTTGTATTTCCCCCCCTTCCCTCCTGTCCTCCTCCAAGCTTTGCATGGCATGGCCTGATTAAAGACAATCTATCAAAAAGCAAAGGAGCACATGGCTGCATATTAAAACAGGGATGCAAAGTGGCCGTCTAGAAAAGAGAAGATCACTTGTAAGAAAGCAATTATGGATGTGGCAGAATACATGAAATTTGCCCTTTTGGTTCCTATAACATTTCCAACCCATCCCTACTGAGACACTCAAGCGGTAAGGAGGAGACCGAAATTAGCCAGGGTGATAAAAGAGTATAATAAGCAGGAGAAGTGGGGTGAAAATAAGAGAAGGAAAAGGAGGCATTCGGACAGTGGGATGCATTACGCTCTGGACCGGTCTCCCAAGGGCAATGGCTGAATCGCAGCAGCTGCATTCATTTAAAGGGGAGACAGTGTAGAGCAATTGAGAATGCAATACAGTGCAGAAAAATGGCTTGGGAGCCTGTAGTGATGCTGGCAAAGGGCGTGAACAGAGTCTAGAAACTTATGCGGAGAGAAACTGAAATCTTTGCAAGAACAACAAAAAAGTTTCAAATCATTACCAAAGCCATTTAGCAACAGAGCAACTCCTGCCTGGAAACAAGCACTGGCATAGCAAGGCTGGAGGGACTCCAGGACCTCCAATGCTGAAACTGAGTGCCCTGCTGGACAGGCCCCCTGGTGCTGATCCCACCCCTGGCGGTGGCCATCCCCCCTGATGCCAGTGTTGGGGTGTGGCCAGCATCAGGACACGGATGTGTTGCCCAGTGGCCTCTCCCAGCTGGTGAATGCTTCATTTGCCAGCTCAGAAAGGAAGAGCCCAACAGGTGAACCAAGTGCTCACTGGCTGGTAGAGGCCATCAAGTCACACATCCGTGTCCCAATGCTGACCTTGCATGTTGATGCAGGGAGCATGGCTGGCATTGGGGCATGGATGCACTTCCCAATGGCCTCTCCCAGCGGGTGAGTGCATGCTTCATTTGCCAGATGGGTGGCCTGTGGAGAGGTGAGGGGGTCCCCAAGTGGTCCCTGGACACTGGCAGCTGCGGGACATTTGTCCTCCACCCTGCCCAGTCATGACTATGCCTCTGTAAACAAGCATCTGCTGAGGCAACTGTAGGCAGAGCCTGTTTTGCTCTTTTCCCTTTAATAAGCTCTGGCTGACAAAACTAATTTGGCAGGGACAGGGGCGGGGGTGTCAAACAGGGCAAGAGAGGGTGAGCACGCAGGGCATACTGGAGAGACCCCTGGAGCCGGGAGGCGGCTTTTTGCCTCCCCTCCAGGGGTCTACTTATGAGTAGCCGTGGCGTGGAGCCGCGCTGCAGCTACTCACCATCAGAAAAACCGGGTTTGCGGAGCACTCGCTCAGCAAACCTGGTTTTAGGGGAGGGGTACTTAGGTGGGTTAACCGCCTGGAGGCAACTGGGCTCAGCTGCGAGCCCGGTGGCTCCCACGATTATCCGATATCGGGCTAGGCTCCCCTAGCCCTATTTTGGATGATCGTGGGAATAGCCTCATTATTATCAATCCAGCCCGGCATTCCCCATGCTGGTTCTTCTCATGAGTAATGGCAGAAGCTGCATGCTTGCATCCAAGGGGAAGGGGCCAGGCTCCTCTTCCCCTACTAATCTGTACAAAAATAGAGCAGAGCCACTCAGGAATTCCAAGGGCTGCCTTTCTGCCCATTCCCCTGGTCTGACACCCCCTGCAAATGTTTTCTTTGTTGGAAAACAACCATGTTGCCCGGTTTATGGTGCCACTGGCACTGCATGTGCTTGTGCAAATACTTCTTCATCACTTGATTGGTGGAGACCTCTCCACAAAGTGCCTGACTTGTCACCACATCTCCTTTTTCTGCTGCTTGCCAAAGTGAGGAACACAGTGGAAAGCGGGCACCCCCCAATGTGGCTTTCTCCCTTGACATGCTTTGAAACTTGGAATGTGGCAATGCGGTGTCCCTGTTGCCGGGCAACGGCTGGAGGAGTGCAGAGACTGAGGGGGTGTGGCAAGTGCTTGGGGAGGCGGCCAAAGAGAAGCATGGCAGGCATAGAGCTGGCACATTTCTGGGCTGGTCTGAGCTGCCCTCTCTATGGTTCTGGCACCAGCCATAGCAGAAAACCCAGGTTACGGCAGCAGCAGAATTCGGATGACATGATGCTGCCTTCAAACCTCAGGTTGGAGCAGTGAGAGTCACTATAAATTGAAGGTTCAGATTATGGTTTCAGCTCAAAAACCTTGGGTCACTTTTGTAATGAAACTGTGGTTTGGCGTTATGTGCGAAGGTGGCCTTAGCCTTTACACCTACATCAGCTATTGCTGCACCTTGAGATCTATTGAACTAGTAAGAAAGTAAATTTCAGCATATACCTGTAGCAGACTCTGTGGCCATCAGAATCTCCACAGCTTGGCAGCTGGTATTCAGACAGCAACTGGGTGTAGGATTCTTTGTTTTGTTTGAAAAGCTCTCAGAGGTTTGGCTGCCATCATGCAATGACATTTATTTAAGTCTCAAGGTAATAAACACAGAAGCACCCTGTACAGATTCTCCCAAGATGACCTTCTATAGATTCTCTGGTTCCCACCTTTATTACTGGTTGAATTCTCAAAGCTATTCTGGTACCATGTGGATAATTTTTTTAATTTAAAAAGACATGCTGCCTGTTCAGATGTAACTGTTTTGTGTCTTTCTGTCTTTTTTGCCTTAAAATACCCTAAGTGTTCTGCAAGAATTTGCCAGTATTTTAATTGTACATGAACATACCCACACAACACACTCCTAGTTTCTCTACTTGATCGCTACAACCATAAATCAAGGTGTGAGAAAATGGCTGCCATCCACACTAAATTACATTTGACTAATACTATCGACATTACGTAGTCCTTTAGAGTAACTCCTGAATAACTTAGTCTGGATGTCAGACATTTTCTAGGTTTATGCAGCCTTAAAATTGTCAGATCCAATTCAATCCAACCTGAAGTTGTCGGAAGAGTTGAAATAGTCAGCCCCCTCTCCCCAATTCATCAAGTCAGGTTGTGTTGGATTGGAAATTCGACATTTCCCAATATTCCTGTTGGACCAAAACTAAATGGCTTGTGATCTGCCTCTCAGCTGAGAGGGATTCTGGCTATGTTCCAACAAAGTTTTGACTACGAGGGCATCTGGGCGAACGTGGCAGAACTCCTTCCAATAATGCCCAGAGGACATATTGGGTCCAACATGCCTATCAGACCAACATGGAACATAGGAGCATAGGAAACTGCCATATACTGAGTCAGACCATTGGTCTATCTAGCTCAGTATTGTCTTCACAGACTGGCAGCAGCTTCTCCAAGGTTGCAGGCAGGAATCTCTCTCAGCCCTAACTTGGAGAACTAACCTCGGGTTTGAGCGATAGAACCTCCTTTCGAGGTCCCAGAAAGAAACCTTCAAGGAAACAGGACGGAACGGGTGCCCTCATACTAGGGAATTGGAACGTTCCCCTTCTCGTAATCAGGTTAGTAAACCTGTCATTTATGCAATGCTCCTGCACAGGAATAGGGAGGGAAGACACGACCAAGAGGTTCACGCAGATGAGACAGTAAATCTCTTCTGGAAAAGTTTGTATGGTTATGTGCAAAAAGACAAGAGTATCTCTTCTAAACAGCAATGGGACAAATTGTGGAAATGGACGTTGGACGTAACCCCCCCCCCCGATTACCTGATGTGCCTTGAAATCCCCCATCCCCGAGTTACAGTACTACCTGCATAGACTTCATAACCTTGTGGGTTTCCAAATCCTTGTGTGTAAATCTTTGTAGATATATCATGTACAAACAACCACTTTGTATATAATTGTGCTTTGGCAACGTACTGTATGCTTTGGTAGTTTGTTGGTTCAATAAAAAAATCTTGTCCTATATATATATATATATATATATATATATATATATATATATATATATATATCTTGTCCTAACTTGGAGAAGCCAGGGAGGGAACTTGAAACCTTCTGCTTTTCCCAGAGCAGCTTCATCCCCTGAGGGGAATATCTTGCAGTGCTCACAAATCAAGTCTCCCATTCATATGCAACCAGGGCAGACCCTGCTTAGCTATGGGGACAAATCATGCCTGCTACCACAAGACCAGCTCTCCTCTCATGATTGCACAGCCCTACCATTTATTCTAGTTCTCATTCAACCAGTAAATAGATTGACATATGTTGCCATTTATTGCACATCACCCCAATTTTAAATTAAACTTGTAAGTGGGCAGCATCCTCATTTCTCTCATTCTTCTTTATAACCTCCCTGGTGTGTGTGTGTGTGTGTGTGTCTGTGTTAATGTTCCCCTTTTACAGATGGGGAACTGAGGCTGACACATATGATTTGCTCAAGCCCATCCTGTTTTATTTGGTTTGGGAGGGGGGTCTTCCCTTTTGTTGCAATTGTGGAATGCACTCCTGAGAAAAGTCCACTTCTACCAAGCTTGTCAGCATGCTGTGAAAATATGGCTTTTAGGAAAACTTAAAGCTGTTTTTTTAAAACTGATCAGTTTCTGCTCAGTGTGTGTGTGTGTGTGTGTGTGTTTTACTGGTGTCTTTCTGCTGTAGCCACTTAATGATGCTGAGTTTTTGTTTTTGGCTTTATAGTCTTTTAGCACTGCGGTATTATTGTTGTTGTTGATCTCCTTGGGGGTCTTTTAGACAGAAAGGCAGTGTGAGCTGTGCTTGGTGGAGGGCACCAAGGAGGTATCAGCCAGGGACGTATCATGATTGAGCAAGCCTTTAGGACCCAACGGGAGCACCCAGTGGATCCAGCAAAGCTGCACCATACCTGGACTGAAAGGCATGTGGGAGGAGCAGAGGGGATGGGGTCAGCTGGCTTACCTATTTAGACCCCTTTAGGGGAATTTCACACCACATTTTCAGGGCTCCTGAAAAAGGGCGGCGGGTTTATCAATGAGCAGGAAATGGCTGTGAGGCAATGCATTGTGAAGTAGTGGGGTGCCGCCACACTCTGTACTGGCCGAATCCCCAAAAAGGAAGTTGTGAGCAGAAACTGTCTTCCATCTCTTTCGGGCTTCTGCTTATGGCGAATACCACATCCCTTTGATGTGGAGCTCCTCACCTGAGGTGGGGATGACCCCAACAGGCAGAGTAAATAAACAAATATAGAAAACAAAACACAAAATATATTAGAAACACAACACTGAGCAGAAGCACCTGACTGCGCAGTGGAGATTCCATATGCAGATAGGGGGGAGGAGCCTGTGAGAGCAGAAGCACCATGGTGATTGGGCAGTGGGGATTCCATATGCAGATAGGGAGGAGGAGCCTGTGATGGTTAAGGTCAGTTGGAATGCAACTGTTACTGGCTGGAAGATGTTCTTGATTGTAGAGGAGAGGAATCTCTCTATAGGAAACGATAGTGGGCAGGGGTCTGCAGAGAGAGGGGTCGTGAGGGAGAAAAGAGCCACTTCAGGAGAAGGAGGCTGCCGTTGTATGAATTAGATGAGGAAACAAGATGAACAAGATCTGTTAACTCAGGAAGGGAGAGAAAGAGAGTGGGGAGGGGAAGTAAGATAGACGGGAAGAATGAGTGGAGGAGAGAGAAAGAGAGGAAAGAAGGGAGGGGAGAGAGAAAGAAGGAAGGGCAAGGGATGGGCCCAAGCCTGTCAGTGGCCTGAGCGCAACGAGCGGTAATGGAGGCGGCAGCAGTAGCAGCAGGAGCAGCAGCAAGGAAGGGCCCAGTCAACCACTGCTGCTGTTTGGGGCTACCGAGGCCATTGGCGGAGGGAGGCAGGCAGGTGAGGGACGGGCCTGTCAGTAGCCTGAGGGGAATGAGCGGCTATGGCGGCGGCGGCGGCAGCAGCAGCAGCAGCAGCAGCAGCAGCGAGGAAGGGCCCTGTCAACTGCTGCTGCTCCTGTGGGGAGGAGCAGGAGCGGGGTTCACTTGAGGGTGGGGAGGGTGGGCCAATAGGCGCCAGCAATGCTGCAGCCGCGACCAAGAGGGGTGAGGAGGATGGAGTAAAGGGATGGAGGAGTGACCAAGAGGGATGAGGGCTGTGTGGAAACAACGGGGTGGAGGCAGAGGAGCAGGAGTGAGACTGAGGTGAGGGTGGAGAGATCTCTGAGGTGAGGGGGGCTGTGGCAAGGGGTGAGGGGAGCAATCAAGTACTAGCGCACAGATGCTCCATGCAGGTTAAGGTAGTAATAGAATTATTAGATGTAAATAAACCCAGCTCATAGGGGTGCTAGCTTCTTTGCAGGACCTGCGAGTGTCCTTGTCCCATCACTTTCTGTCTGAAAAAGCTGGACTTGAGAGACATTTCTGCATGCCAGACTGCTGTTAAGATGCAGGATCAGGGCCAAAGAAATAAGTGGCAGTCCTATCCTCTCATCTCTTGCTGAGGTATATCTGCCTGATGTTGAAATGGGATCTTAATTCTCCTCTGGGGCTGGGATACGGAGCCAATAAACTCCAACTCTCTTATAGCTACCATAAAGCAGTCTTGTGGCTTTTTAAAAAATGGAGTTGCTTCACAAGAAGGTCTTTGTTCTTAGGTCCATAGGTCTTCGCAAGCCTTTGAAGCAAAGGTGGCCAGGCATCCCTCTCAGGGCCAGAGAGTATTCTCTTAGCATGTCTTGCTTCACAGGCCATAGGCCCTCATGGACATATTTCTGACAGCACTTTTGCAGACGGGGAGAGAAGCGAAAATCACTTCCAGATCTCCCTCCCTGTGCATTGCCCTGCCCAGCAACCCTGCAGGGGAAATACTCTGGTAATGACTCCCTGCCTCGAGGCAGCTCTTCCAAATGGGGCCACATGGCTCTGTTTGGGAGGGAGACTACGCCCCACGTCTGATGTCAGACATGGGGCGCGTGGCGTCTGATGTCAAATGCGGGGGTGGGGAAGTGGGGTCAGGGGGCTGCAGCGGCTGCACACAGGCCGCCGCCAGCCTCCCTACACTTCTGCCACTAGGGGCATTGAGAGTATAGGTAGTTAGTGAGGGTCTCCTTACTGCTTGCCTATGACCCCTGCTTTGACTCCTCAGGTACTTCCTGTAGTGAGTCAGTCCTCTTCCTTTCCTCCTAGAGAGAAGATGGAAACATCTCTCTCTCTCTCCCTACCTATTCATTGTGTAGCCTTTAGATAGAACTAGGTCTTTCCTATCTCAAATGTACTTCACCAATAAATCAATTTAGTGTAGACTTCACAGTGATCTCCACACATGTTCCTTAAATAGCTGCAATGACTAAACTCCATGCGCTATATCTGGAGTGATAGCTTCCTTGGCACTTTGCGAAATAATCTCAAACCCCAACAATATGGCAGGCATATGAGTTTGTGCATATAGTTGCCCATCAGGAGCAGCTGCACGGAGCTTGCTCCTCCCTTCCCTGCCAGAGAGTGTTAGAGGTTGTTGATTTTTACCCACAATAGGTAAAACAGCAGAGCACTCAGGAATGAGCACACACTCCAGTTACAGAGTAGGTAGCAGAGGATGGTTTGGATATTGCAGCTGTTTAGAGAAATCACGTGGAGATCCTTGTAGAACTAAACATTAAATATTTATTGGCTAAATACACTTAGATAGGAAAGACCTATACCTAATCTAAAGGACTACATAATAGATAGATAAGGAGAGAGAGATGTTTCCATCTGCTCTCTAGGAGGAAAGGGGGGATTGTGACTCAGCACAGGAAGTGCTGCAGAGTCAGTTCAGGGGTCATAGAGTAGGGACAGATAGGGAGACCCTTACTCACTGTCTCTACTCCCAATGCCAATGCTCTACTCCCAAGTGGTCATTAGGATAGTTGGTGCAAAAGGTCGATGCACTGGAAGTTCATCTCCAACAGAGTTCAGAGATGGAAGTTCATCTCCAACAGATATTTCTGCTCCTTGCTCTGGGACGGCAGATCTGAAGGGAAGCACATTGGCCTCTGCCATCATTCATAGGACTAAGGGCCTCTGGGAGGTTGCACCCCCCCACCTCCACCAGAGCTGTAGCGATGTCAGTGACAAACCATGGCTTTTTATTTTGGCACACCCACTGCAGCAGCTATATTTTGGCAGCCCTCCACCGCCTTGTTTATTTTTGGCACACAACCACCCCCCACCAGTGCTTATCCACCACTTGCCTCCATGACCCATTCTCAGCTGCTCACTCACCCTTTGACGGTGATGTGTTCTAATGATGTCACCGCCCTGGCAGGAACCAGGAGGTGCATGGTGGCCCGTGTACTCTGCACACACCAAGTCAATTGTGGATCCACCCTGTCCGCCAATTTTCGTGTGGCAGCAAGGTAGGAGGAAAACTTTGGTAGAAATGATTGTGTGGAAGCAAGGCAGGAGGAAAAGCTACCTAGGATTTCCTCCTGCCTTGCTTACACACAATCACTTCTACCCAGGTTTTCCTCTTACCTTGCTTCCACACAACCAAAAATTGGGAGCACACACAGCTCCCAAACCCAGATAGAACAGTTTTTGATTGTGTGAATGACCTCATAGAGTGGCATCAGTGTGCAGGAAATTTGTCTATTTACAAACTGGATTCAGTTTCCATCCTTTACACAACCTCCATTACACAGCCTCATGGAGGTAATTATTGCTATGCATGTCAGCCTAGATAAATGTAATGGCCTTCACTTCTTTGATAAGAATAAATAATAAATAAATAAGAAGGCTTGGTTACCATATTTTATTCAAATTCTATCCTCCATCCTTAATAGGCATTGCAAGATTGATCTCCTGCTCTGCTCTTTATGAAACTGTTAAGTAACCTCTCTTAAAATAATACTCAGTTTACAGTGACGAATTCAGGATTCACAGCTTGCATAACAAAAGTGACAATAACAGCAGACAAACTAAATCCAGAAACATAACTAAAGGCATGGTGGCACTTGAAAATTTTAAGAGAGGGAGCGATGACTATAGACTATCTCCAGCCTTGGAGGCAAGATGCCTCAAAATATCAGTTGTAACCCTTTAAGAAGGGTTTGGATAACTTCATGGAGGAGAGATCTATCACCACTACTAGTCGGAGGGCTAAAGGCCACCTCCAGCCTCAAAGGCAGGATGCCTCTGAGTACCAGTTGCAGGGGAGTAACACAGGAGAGAGGGCATGCCCTCAACTCCTGCCTGTGGCTTCCAGCAGTATCTGGTGGGCCACTGTGCGAGACAGGATGCTGGACTAGATGGGCCTTGGGCCTGATCCAGCAGGGCTGTTCATATGTTCTTATGAGCAACAGCTGGAAAGAGGGCATGCACATTCCTCCTGCCTGTAGGCTTCCAACAGCATCTGGTGGGCCACTGTGGGAAACAGGATGCTAGACTAGATAAGCCTTGGGCCTGATCCAGCAAGGCTCTCCTTATGTTTTTATGGTATATTCCCGGAAATTTGGCAGACTATCTTAGAGATCTGTGTATAGTAATGACTTTCTCGTGTGGAGACTGGCATACTCTGGAGTGCAATTAAAGATCTCTCCCTTATCCCTCCCCCATTATTTCCAATGGGCTTACTTTTGTGCAACGTCGTGCATAACTTGTACAACTTGCTTACATGCAACATTACTGGGCTGGTGTAGCCTTGTGCAATTTGTCAGCCAGCACTGTTTCCTTGTGCACTATATTATTTTGAACACCAAATTATGAAAACATATGTTTAATAAATTGTTAGTAACAACAATATTCTATGCCCCAACTGGACAAAAAAGTCCTTCATTCTGGTTAAATACCTTTGATAACTGGAGCAGAGATTACCAATAGGCCCAATACTTTCAGCTGGTTGGGTAGACGTGTGTTCTTTCAGTGGTCTTAATTTTTTATACTGCTACATTCATAGAGAGATTTCTTCACTTGATAAGTTGACTTAATTGTTAATATTAGTTCAAATCAAATCTCAGTGATAGTCGTGATTTATTCAATACTTTTAAACAAGGTACCGAAAGCTGCACATTAGCCTCACCATCTGCTCTCCGGCTTTGGGTTTTGTTCCTGGATTTCAACTTGAAATGAATTACTGGAAAATAAAAGGCTAAGACCCTGAAATTAGTCAGCACCCCTGCAGTCTTAATCCATAGGAACAGGCCGGTGCTTTCTGGGCTTCCCAACTTTGATTAGTCATAGTGCAATTAAAGAAATTACGAAGGAAGTCTTCTGCTGCGACGTGATTAACCCAACCGGAATCCATATCTACCATGGCCTAAGAATCTACCCGCCCCCCACGCCCCACCCCCACACCATAACACTGTCAGGTTTAGTTTGCATTGATTAATAAAGGAGACAAATGAAGAATTGTGAGGAGGGTACATCAGTGCCTATGATTCATAGCCAATCGCCTGTGTTTTATCTTTTGCTCTGTCAGGGAGTGCGTAACCATTTATAATGATGGCTGCTTTTTAATTAAACAAAGTGAATGGGATTTATGTAAACTGTGGAGTGCCTCTCAGGAAAGAAAACAAAGAGAACCTACTGCTTATATACTACTTTTGCAAAATGAACACAAGAACCTTGCTGGATCAGGTCCAAGGCCGATCTAGTCCAGCATCCTGTTTCCCACAGGGGCTCACCAGATGCCCCTAGGAAGCCCACAAGGAGGAGATGAAAGTTGGGAATTCTCTCTGGTAAGAGATACCCTTCTATTACAGCAGAGTGCACTGAGGCACAACACAGCAGAGTCTGCCTAGGCATGCGTGTATGCTAAGAGTAAAAGAAACCTGGAGCCAGTTCATAGTTTCCAATCAAAATAAGGAGACTTTATTAGTGAACTCCATTCTAGATAGTAAAGTGGAGAGATAGGATCTCTAGTCTAGCTAGCTAGCTGGATGCAGAGCGATGGTTTCTGCATATCTGCACACATACTGCAGGGAGAGGAGCGTGTGTGTTGCAAGGGAGAAGAAAGGGAAGAAGAAGAGGAAGAGGCAGGCAGGCAGGAAGTCCCTGAGACTAGCAATCTGCATATCAAAGGGATAGTGTCAGAGCAGTAGAGAAGGGATGACCAATGTCTTGACCCCTCTAGCCCTCTGAATCACTAGTCTGTCCCCCTCTGTCATTGAGACATGAGACAGAGCAGAGTCCTTCACTTCCAACAATGAAGACTAGTAGCCATTGATAGACCTGCCATCTATGAATTTGTCTTATTCCCTTATAAAGCCATCAGAACTAGTAGCCTTTACCACATCTGGCTGCAGTGAACTCCATAACGTATATGATGTGTTTTTGTGTGTGAAGAAATACTGAGGCTATTCACACGATGGGAGAAAATCGGGCTAGTGGAGGCTAGCCCGATTTTCTCCCATTGTGAGAACCACCGGGCTCGGCTGCGAGCCTGGTGGTTCTTAAGCGGGTCACCCGCTTAAGTAGCCCGGTACTTAAACTGGGTTTGTGGAGTGAGCACTCAGCAAACCCTGTTTTTGCAATCGTGAGTTGCTGCGGCGCTGCTTCGTGCCGCGGCAACTCACGAGTAGACCCCTGACCGGGAGGCTCAAAATTAGCCTCCCAGATCGGGGGTCTCTCCAGCATGCCCTGCACACTTGCGCAGGGCATGCTGGAGCTTCTGGGGACTGCACAGCCCCCGAACTCCCCAGCCTCTGCCAGCTCTGTGACGGAGCTGGCAGTTGTGTGGGTGGCCGCTGCGGCCGCCCAGAGCAGACTGACTGCTCCTCTGTGAGGAGAGCAGGCTAAGCCCGCTCTCCCCGCAAACCCTCCCCAGGTGGCTCCCACTGATGGTGGCAACCGCCTCACTGACTGATATACTGCAGAAGGATATGCCAACCCAGTAACATGTGCACACAAGTTGCACAAGTGTGCAAACATCATGCAAGAGCCAGCCCACTGGAAATCATGAGCTTATGCTTGTGTATTATGCATTTGCATAATATATGCAATTTGCACAGTTGTACAACTTGCTTGCATGAGATGTGACTGGGCTGACATACCTTTGCGTAACATGTCAGCCACTTTCTTTTGCTGTTCTGAATCTGCTGCCCAGATAGATATGATAGCCTCTTCAAAGATCTGAGGGGCTGGCTGACACACAGAAAAAAGAGCAGCCATGTTCTCTGTTGGTTGAAGGCAGAACTAGAACCAAATGGGTTGAAATTACAAGGAAGCAGATTTAGGCTAGACATTAGGATGACTAATGGACTGTGGAACAGTCTGCCTCATGCAGTGGTGGAATCCCCTTCTCTGTTTTCAAACAGAGGCTGCACAGCTATCTGTCAGGGATGGTGTAGCAGGTTACAGGTCCCTGCCAACTCCTGGAGAGGAGAGCTGGTCTTGTGGTAGCAAGCATGACTTGTCCCCATAGCTAAGCAGGGTCTGCCCTGGTTGCATATGAATGGGAGACTAGAAGTGTGAGCTCTGTAAGATATTCCCCTCAGGGGATGGAGCCACTCTGGGAAGAGCAGAAGGTTTCAAGTTCCCTCCCTGGCTTCTCTAAGATAGGGCTGAGAGAGATTCTTGCCTGCAACATTGGAGAAGCCACTGCCAGTTTGTGAAGACAATACTGAGCTAGATAGACCAATGGTCTGACTTGTATATGGCAGTTTCCTATGTTCCTTTGTTCCTAACTCTATACTCGTATGCTTCTAAGATGGGGTGACTCCAGAACAACTAGTTTGGGAGGGGGGAGGGATTAGGAAAGGGAAGATATACATTAAATTCTTATAGAGATGAGATAATTAATGTTGCTACTTTATTTACCATTTTAATGAAGCTTGCTTGACCTTTTCAAACTTATTCAGAAAATGGGCCAGAGTTCTCTTTGAAATGACTGTCTTTTTGGAATAGACCAAACCTTCCGGTTCACTTTCCAGGCTAGTTTTCTCTTCCTGTCCAAGGTTGTTTCCTCACCCCCACAAACACACATGGTTTCACCCAGCCCAGTTCCTTGTCACGAAGGAAGCTAAGGGGTTGGCCGGACTCCTGGAAGGCTGGAGGAGTCTCCTACCTATGTGGCTACTTGGCTGAATTGGCTTCTGCTGCTTGTGCTGGGGTAGAGGAGTGAGTGAATGAGGCTGCTTTAAACTTCAGAGGACTCTTAATACAGTCACAGTACATTATGGTTCTATAGCTTGAATTGGTTAAGCTATAGAACCATAATGTACTGTGACTGTATTATCCAATGCTTTGCTGTAAAGTTCCTGTATGGTGGAATGGGACATATTTTGGGGAAAACATCCACTACCCCTTCTAGTCATTCCTGTGGCTGCACCACAGATTTGCATAAATGCTCAAGATTCATATCCCAAGGTTTTCCTAAGGATCGGGGCAACTTACATAGGGGATGGTGTGCTGGGAAAGAGAGTAATCTGGTTTTACCATTGTGTGAACCTGGTGACATGGGCTGGAATAGTGGCTGATAGCCTATGGTCACATCAAATTGTTAGGACGTCCACAATTGGGTCCCCTGTACACCCCCTTGGTGCCCCTACAAAAGTACTCTGCCTGGCTTGACCTGGGTTTAAGAAAGTCCAGGAAGAGACCAGTATTTAGCACTGAAGCTAAGAGTAGCCTGGGGGGAGTCAGCTAGGGAGGAGGCATAGCTATGGCCTCCTACCATCATGGAAGTCTGCACATCCCCATCACCCCAAGAAAGGCTTCCCACACGGAGACTCTAGAGTGTTCCTGAGACTTCAAAAATAAGGCAGCCATGACATCTTCCCCATCCTAGCATATTCCTGCATTCCTGACCTGGCATTCTAGCCACTTCGTCTCCCTTCCTAGATTCTTCAAAGATTTAGAGTAAACAAACCAAAATCCCTACAATCCATGCTCTGCTTCTAAGATAATCCCGGCTTCCGGTCTAGCTCTTCTCAAACCCCATTGTTCTTTTCCCCCCCACTGGAGACCAGGAGACCATTTCCATTAATTTTTAACCCAGAGAGGCACTGATTTAGTGCCCTTATAAAATAGGGATTTGTACACCGCCTAGAGATTTACATATCAGGCAGTATAAGAATATGATAGATAGATAGATAGATAGATAGATAGATAGAAGCCCCTAAACTATGCAGCCTCTGGGGTCCTTCCATCATCGCACCCCAGCTTTAGCACAGACAACCTGGCTTCCTCTTCCTTCATGTCAGACAGGTTGGACAGGAAGAACCCCTCCTTCCTTTGCTCCCATGAATTTTCCTCTTTCCCTCCCCAATTCCCGCTTCCCTTCCCTACGGGGGTTTTTGTGAGTGTGCACTCGTGACTTGTTAGGCTAGGCCATAAGGTTTTATTAGATCTAAAAGGCTCTCCTGTGGGGAGCCAGTGCCCAGGGCAAAGCCCAAGGAAGGTAGCCTCTAGCCAAATCTACCAGCCAAGGACATCCATTGGGTGTTCCCACTAATTATAGGGAACTTGCTCACAGAGCCCCTTTCATTCCTTCCCTTCTCTGTCAGTGGGCCCTGGCAACTTCAAACCCCAACCCCCTCCTCTGACTCTGACGGCTTCCAACAGCACAAGGAGCTGCTTTCTTCCCTACTTACACTTCCTGGTTCCCAGCAACCTATCATAAAGTTAACCCCTAGATTTGCCTTTCACTGGAGAGCTGGCAGTTATGGCAGCCAATTCCCCCTTTCTCTAGTCTGGTCTCCCTACACTCTTCTTAATTGCTCTCCCACTCTGTTCTCATTCTCTATTTCTCTCACCGCAAGATCTTCAGGACAGCTCTCCTCTCCCTTTCTCACTCCTAATTGTTCAGGCTACGGTCTTCCCTTCTCCCAGTTCTCCTGACAGGCTTCTCCGTTTCTCCTGACCTGAAGTTGTTCAGGTTTCTCTTCCCCTCCCTCCCAGTTTCTTCCCAGTTCTCCTGACCTGCTTCTCTTTTTTCCCTTATCCAAACCCTTTCAGATATCTCTCCCTTTCTCTCCTGGACTCTTGCCAGTTCTCCTGACCTAAAGTCACCCAGTGAGGTTATGGCTGAGATTAGAATGACACAGCAGGGAAATGACTTGATTAGCAAGCCAGAGTTTGCTGGTTCGAATCCCTGCTGGTATGTTTCCCAGACTATGGGAAACACCTATATCAGGCAGCAGCGATATAGGAAGATGCTGAAAGGCCTCATCTCATACAGTATGTGTGGGAGGAGGCAATGGTAAACCCCTCCTGTATTCCACCAAAGACAACCACAGGGCTCTGTGGTCGCCAGGAGTCCACATCGACTCAATGGCACACTTTACTTCTCAGCTGACAGCGAATTCACTTAATTGCACTAGCTCTTAGACATCAGTAAAAAGCAACAGGGGTGTACAGTACAGAGACAGGTTTACCACTTTGCTGATTTTATGTACCAGGCCTTTGCTGGATGCAACCCCATGCAGCATCCTGCCTCTAAAATCCTGCTAAACTTATAAGCTTTTCTATATAAAAAATTCTATGCTTTGTGAATTCATTTGGTTGAAAAGCAGTATATGAATATTCATAATAATAATAAAATAAGTAGGCAAAACGTTCCTTTTAAAGTGGTGGCTCTCTTACACTTAGCACAGGGAGACAGCAACTGCCCCTATCCAGCCTAGTATAGTATCTCTCCCAGAGCTGTTGCTGGTGTCTCCCTTGTATTTGTTTCTAGAGTATGAGCCAATCTGGGACAGGGAACTGTTTTCTTATATCTTTTGCTGAGTAAACTGCTCTGAAAACCTTTTTGTTGAGAAAATTGTGTATATATATATATATATATATATATATATATATATATATATATATTGACAACAACAATAATAAATGTTACATTCCTTGATGCAATTGTACATAGTGAACAAAATTCAAATGATCCTTTGCTGAAGGATATATCTGCCGTTCTACACTTCTTGCATTTGTTTGTGATTTATGCAGTAATACCATGCAGATACCAGGAGCATTTCCAGACAACAGGTTAACTGTGGGTACATAGGAACATTGGAAGCTGCCATATACTGAGTCAGACCATAGGTCCATCTAGCTCAGTAATGTCTTCACAGACTGGCAGTGGCTTCTCCAAGGTTGCAGACAGGAATCTCTCTCAGCTCTGTCTTGAAGAAGCCAGAGAGGGAACTTGAAGCCTTCTGCTCTTCCCAGAATGGCTCCATCTCCTGAGGGGAATATCTTACAGTGCTCACACTTCTAGTCTTCCTTTCATATTCAACCAGGGCAGACCCTGCTTAGCTAAGGGGACAAGTCATGCTTACTACCACAAGACCAGCTCTCCTCTCCTTTAATATATACTTCAAGGCTTTACTGTGAGTTTGAATTTGCCCCCCAAAACCGATGCAAAAAGTGGATTTTTATTACCCTGGACATAAATCGGGCTATGCTCTAACGGGCAATGAAAAACCCATATCATATCTGGAGTGCTCCCCAATAGCTCGCAGGGACTTTGGGGTAAATCTAGCCAATATGTGAATGCACACCCTCCATTCCGGAGGAGAAGTGATCTAAAAGCCCTACCTGGAAATGCTCCAGGAGAGAATAATTCTACTCCATCCAATGCTGCAGTAAAAGTGCTGCCTCCTATAAAGGGTCACCCTAGGCTGTCATCGAGTGATGAGATACTATTCATGCATTGCTTATTTCATCGCAAATACTACATGTTGTACCTTTCTATTCAAGCAATGTGCATTTCTAATTTTTTACAGTTCTATTTGCACCAGCATGCAAATTAAAGACCCCCCAATGAGGTATGTAAGTGGAGGTGGGTGGAGGAAGAAGCTGCTTGCACAGCTCATGTTGGTGACTCTTGTTGACCCTCCGGCTATGAGAATAATTAAGATATTGGGCAAGAAGTCATGTAAATTTGTATGGAAAGCAGTAATACAGGTTGTTTAACATCGGCCATTAGCATTGCTGGAATTAAAGGTTTGTCAGCAATTCTACAAACATGCTGCCACTTGGGAGGATTTCACACAGTAATTTATGTTTGTTCCTTGTTGTATCTTCTCAGCCCTCTAGGAACAAAAGTGTTGCAAGAGTGGTGGGAATTGTGTGGCCTGTAGCTGATTTTATGCTAAAACCATAACATTGTGCAGAGCAGAACATATCTAGGGATGTTCACGAATCATGATTTGTTCACTAATTCACAGGGGCAGTTCAGGCTCTCCTCTCCTTGTTTTTCCACTGCTCGCCACAGCTTCCTGCTGTGGTGTTGTGCATCCACCCTGCACCACTCACACGATCCCCAGCACCCCTTGCACAGTGATGGCTGCCACGCATGTGAAGAACATAGGGACATAGGAAGCTGCCATATCCTGAGTCAGACCATTGGTCTATCTAGCTCAGTCTTGTCTTCACAGACTGGCAGCGGCTTCTCCAAGGTTGCAGGCAGGAATCTCTCTCAGCCCTATCTTGGAAAAGCCAGGGAGGGAACTTGAAACTTTCTACTCTTCCCAGAGCGGCTCCATCTCATGAGGGGAATATCTTTCAGTGCTCACATATGGTCTACCATTCAAATGCAACCAGGGTGGACCCTGCTTAGCTAAGGTGACAAGCCGTGCTTTCTACCACAAGACCAGCTCTCCTCTCCGAGACTTGCTCTCCTCTGGTTTGATGCAATCCCTGGTTAACCACATCCTCCCCTTAGCGACCTGCCAGGTAGGGCTTTGACCTTGGCCTCCCCAACACAGGCATTTGTGGTGGTGAGGGGCAAAGAGGGTAGTTGTCACCCCTTGATTCACGCCTGGATTCATGTGAAGCAGTCGATGCTTTTATTCGTGTGTGTGTGTGTATGCCACCTAATGGCGCAGTGGGGAACTGCTTGACTAACAAGCAGAAGGTTACCGGTTCGAATCCCTGCTGGTACTATATCGGGCAGCAGCAATACAGGAAGATGCTGAAAGGCATAATCTCATACTGCGTGGGAGGAGGCAATGGCAAATCCCTTCAGTATTCCACCAAAAGAAAACCACCGGGCTCTGTGGGCGCCAGGAGTCAAAATTCTGGTCTGTGTGCATTGCGACTGCAGGTTCACACTCAGCAGAGCTATCCTGGGTTGTGAGGAGTTTAATTTCTGCTCCTTCTGCTTCAAATCAGTCCCCGGGGTTGTTCTGCTGTGATGCTTTTAATGGGTTCTTTGTGAACAAGATCTCCTGTATTTGGGCCAACTTGGACTCCAATATTTCTGCAAGGTCTATGGAGGAGATGTCCAGGAATCCCTCTTGCAATATTAGATTGGATCAGTTTCAATCTGTGACTCCTGAGGATGTGGACAAGCTGCTTGGGGTGGTGCGGCCTACCACCTGTTCTCTGGATCCTTGCCCAATTTGGCTGCTTCTATCTAGCAGGGAGATTGTTGGAGGTGGCCTAGTTAATATCGTAAATGCATCGCTGAGGGAGGGTAGGGCGCCTCCTTGTCTGAAGGAGGCAATGGTTAGACCACTCCTTAAGAAGCCTTCCCTGGACCCCTTAGCGATGGATAGTTACAGGCCAATCTCCAATCTCCCTTGGTTTGGCAAGGTGATTGAGAGGGTGGTGGCCGACCAGCTCCAGGCAGTCTTGGAGGAAACTGATTGTCTAGATCCATTTCAAACTGGCTTTAGAGCTGGCTATGGGGTTGAGACAACCTTGCTCAGCCTGATGGATGACCTTTACCGGGGAACTGACAGAGGGAGTGTGACTCTGCTGGTTATTCTGGATCTCTTGGCAGCGTTCAATACCATCCACCATGGTATCCTTCTGGATGGCCTGGGGGAGTTTAGGATAGGGGGCATTGCTTTGCACTGGTTCCGCTCCTGTCTCTCAGGTAGATTCCAGATGGTGGAGCTTGGTGACAGTTGCTCCTTAAAATGGGAGCTGTTATATGGAGTCCCTCAGGGCTCCAGTCTGTCACCAATGCTTTTTGATATCTATATGAAACCACTGGGTGAGGTCATCAGGAGATTTGGTGCTGGGTGTTATCAGTATGCTGATGACACCCAAATCTACTTCTCCTTTTCATCTTCAGGAAATGGCACACATTCTCTAAATGCCTGACTACAGGCAGTAATGGGCTGGATGAGGGACAACACATTGACGCTGAATCCAAGCAAGACGGAGTTGTTCATTGTGGGGGCTCAGAATCAGAAGGGTGAGTTAAATCTTCCTGTGCTGGATGAAGTTACACTCCCCCAGAAGGAGCAGGTGTGCAGCTTGGGAGTGCTCTTGGACCCAGGCCTCACCCTGGTATCTCAGGTAGAGGCCATGGCCAGGAGTACTTTCTATCAGCTTTGGCTGATTCAAGAGCTGCGCCCATTCCTTGAAGAGGATAGCAATAGCACTAGCAATAGCACTTACATTTATATACCGCTCTATAGCTGGAAGCTCTCTAAGCGGTTTACAATGATTTTAGCATATTGCCCCCAACATTCTGGGTACTCATTTTACCGACCTCGGAAGGATGGAAGGCTGAGTCAACCTTGAGCCCCTGGTCAGGATCGAACTTGTAACCTTCTGGTTACAGGGCGGCAGTTTTACCACTGCGCCACCAAGGATGACCTCAAAACAATGGTGCATCAGCTGGTAACTTCCCGGCTTGACTATTGCAATGCACTCTATGTGGGGCTGCCTTTGTACGTAGTCCGGAAACGTCAGTTAGTTCAAAATGCAGCAGCCAGATTGGTCTCTGAGGCAACCCAGAGAGACCATATTATGCTTGTCTTGAAACTGGCTGCCAATATGTTTCCGGGCAAAATACAAAGTGCTGGTTATTACCTTTACAGCCTTGAATGGCATAGGTCCAATTTATCTTAGAGAGTGCCTTCATCTGCATGATCCCCACTGCACGTTTAGGTCATCTGAGGAGGTCCATATCCAGTTTCCACCGGTTCGTCTGGTGGCATCTCAGAGGTGGGCCTTCTCTGTAGCTGCTCCTCGGCTGTGGAATGCACTCCTGGCAGAAATCCGTAATTTGAGTTTGTTACTGTCTTTCAGGAGAGCCCTTAAAACCTATCTGTTTGGCCTGGCCTTCCAGGGTTTTTAAACTACTGTAAACTGTTTTAAATGGTTGCCCTGGTTTTCCAGGGTTTTTAGCAGTTTGAATGTTTAAATTGGTTTTATTCTGTTTGATAGTTCTAATTGTTAACTGGTTTTAATTATTTTTATCCTGTTGTAAACTATCCTGACCCATTTTGGAAGGGTGGTATATAAATTGAATAAATAAATTATCTCTATCTCTATCTCTATCTGCCCACCCAAACATTCTGTGCATTGCACCCCACTGGCCCTGTTTTAAATGGAAGATGCCTTACTGTAGCCAAGAAATAAAGGAAATGATTTCACTATTGACTCCTCATTTCTCACAGAGCCTACATGAGAACGTTACTAGTTAATCACCCAGAAAACTGGCAGGATGCAAAAATTGATTCTAAGAGAGATTTGATATCCATATGGAGGCATGGAATAATAACTCAAGGATCTAACAGCTAATGCTGCAGTGCCAGTGTTTGGGAGAGGGATATAAAACCCTATGCTTGGAGATTAAGCCGATCTCTTAAGTATCAGAGATTACGGCAAAAACAATTGTGTGGAGAGATGATCCCACATCTGTCTCCTGCAGAATTTCTAAGTCTTCCTTAGAGGCACTGAATGGTGGCCATAGTCAGATGGAGAATTGATAATCTGACCTGACACTTGATGACGGTGCTTTATATATAATTCTGCAAGGGTTCCCCCACCCCAGTAGACAGAATTGTAGAATTCTAAACCTGAAAGGGGTCCAGAGGTCATCTATTCTTGCCTATGCCCCCATCCAAAGACAAGACTGTCCATCCATTAGTGGCCCATAAATAAAATGGCACAATCACAGTGGGACTCAAGAACTGATGCTTGTGGGAAATTTGTGGACAGTGGGCAGTATCCAGACTAAGTTATTCATGACTAAGTACCATTGCAATCGATGAGACAAGTTAGTAATGAGCAACATGTCCCATACTTTCAATGGGACTTTATCAGGAGTGGCTGACATACCATGCAAGGGTACGACAGCCCAGTAACATTTTATGTACACAAGTTGCACAAGAGTAAGTGCATTGGAAATAATAGCCCCATTCATGTGTGACAGCATTTGTGCAATGTTTGCATTTCAGAACTTGCGTACACACAGAGGCCATTCACATGACTGGTTGGGGGCGGGTGGGTGGTGGTGGTGGGAAGGCTGTTCAAAGTCACCTTCCGCCTAGGCAAGCACAAACGTGTTGCTGGGAGTGTGGACTGTGCTCTCAGATGATCTGCAGTGCACCATGCAGTGTGGTGCTCTGGAGGCTGGGGCGATGCAATAAGTGGTGATGGCCCTACCTTGCACCCTAACAGATTTGATTACACACACAGAAAGAACATGGAGCTGAGCCTCTCCCAATGATCTAAGGTAGGCTCCTCCAACCTGTGGCCCTCCAGATGTTGCTAGGGATGATGGGAGTTGTAGTTCAGCAACATCTGGAGGGCTGCAGGTTGGGGAAGCCTGAATTCTAAGGGAACAGAGAGCTTCACATGGTTGTTGGTGCTCCTTGAGTTATGTTGTAATGCAGGAGTTCTCAGAGTTTGGTTCCCAGGTGTCATTGGACTACAGTTCCCATCATCCCCAACCACAATGGCCTCCTTGGGTAAGTTTCAAGAAACCTGTCTTTCCTGATCTGAGTCAGAATCAAAAGGGGGAAAGACCTCAAGGTGCCCCAAAGACCTTCTCGAACTCAGTGGAAGTATTGTGACTCTTTGTCAGGAGCAACTCTATTTCAATTCTCTTAAGGAAAGACCAGAACTGTCTTCTACACCATCTCAGCATCATAGATGTTGCACATGTTGATGTTGAAATGCCAGCAACATCAACTGCAATCCAAAGCAAATGTTTGGAAGTGGGTTGGGGCTGAATGGTCAAGGAAAAGTGGGACAGCATTAAGGCTATTTTGCAAGTGAGCACAATATGTGAGACTGCAGAATATGTTTACTCAGTAGCAACACCAAGGGGGGGGGGAAATGTTTGGGGCAGCATAGAAGAGGCAAAGTGTATTTATGGGTGGGTGAGCTAACATGTCCCACATATTCAATTTCTGAAACAGAACTGGGGGTCGGCATGGAGGGGGCAGACACTTTTCTGGGGAGGTGCTTGGGCAATGCAGTTACCTCTACTTAAGCCAGGGAGAAGGCCTAAGAGGGTAACCAAAGGCATCAAAAAAGTGGTAGGTTTCGAGTTTGGGGTTGGAAGGAAGAGAGAGTAGTGATACTGCAGAGCTCTTGTGAGAGGGGGTTCCATCCATAAGAGGAAGCATGCCTTAAGAAACTAGTTACTGACACAACCACAGTAACCAGAGCACCGCTCTCAGCCCAGCGTCCTTCAAGGTTGATGAAATACCCAGGTCAAAGGCCACCAGAGGTCAAAGGCCAATGGAAATGAAACGTATGCATAGAATCTCCTTGCTCTTCTGCTCTTCCCCTTGATGTCACAAAGACAAATGGCATTTTAAAAAAAATCTCCCCCTTTCAAATGAAGCAGCATTCATTTGGGGGGTGGGGGGTGGCACGATAGTTTCTTAATCAGCTGAAGGCCTCATTGCCTCTAGGCCTGATCGTTTTGAGGCAGGCGTGCACGCGTCACCACAAAAGGGTGAGAAAATAGATTGCCGACTAAAGAAGCAAAAGCGAGGAATGGGTGCCATTGGCTCTTTGTGTGAGCAGAGTCACCAGAGACTGCGGTTGGTCGAGAGTGGGATCCTAGGGGAACACTCCCTGAAAAGACAATTTGCTGTGACACAGCAATGAAAAAGGGGAAATTCAACATAGAGGATGATTAGGAAAAAACTGGACACATCACATTGTAACTTAGGGAGAACCTAGACCCACTTGAAGCTCTCCATTCTGTTAGGTCAGGAGTCCCCAGCCTTGGGGCCCCAGATGTTGCTGGACCACAATGCCCACCATCCCCAGCCACGATGGCCAGATTCGTGGAGGATAAGGCGATCCATGGCCACTAACCTTAGTAGCCATATACTTCCATCAGGATCAGAGGTGGCATGCCCCTGAACATCAGGTGCTAGGATGCACCAAGGGAGGTGCATCCTCCCCCTGCCCCTGCTTGTGGGCTTCCCAGGCGCACCTGGTTGGCCTCTGAGTGAAGCAGGTTGCTGGACTGGATGGCCCTTGACCACATCCAGCAGGGCTCTTCTTATATTCTTATGTCATTGGGAGAGAATCAGCTCCATGTTCTTTCTGTGCATGAAATAAAATTTGCTAGGGTACAAAACAGGGCCTTTTCCATAGTTGCACCTACATTCTGGAGCAGTCTCCCCGGTGAGTCCATCAGTCTTTGGCAGAAGTCAACACTTTGCTGGGTCAGCCAAAGCTTTCTAAAACTGATGATCAGCCCTCTGGCTTTCTTGACCTTGCTTTAGCTTCCTATTAAAAGCAACAAGGGGCTTGTTTGGATGTAATGCCAAGCCATGGCTGTGTACATGAACCCAGAGGGATAACAGGCTCATGCAGTGATATTCCTTTCCCCTGCTGCCCCCCACCCCTGCTACCAAGTTTGCAATTCTGTTTTGGAGGTAAGCAAAACCTCTTTGCTCTTGTGGATGGACAAGGCTGCCCTTTCTAGACTTCATCATTGAATTGTTTTTAGACCATGTGTTCTCTCGTCTTTTTATCAGTTGTTTTAATTGTGTGTGTTCTTTGGGACAATTGATCAGAAAACCAGACTATATCAGATATATTTCTGAAAGAGCTAAAAATGTTATGATTCTTAACTGCCCAGAAATGGAAGTTTTGGGGTGGTATACCAATTTGAAAAAAATAAATAAAATCAACTATGGATGCAAAACTGGAGAACCTGTTGGCAAGAGGGAGGTACCAGCAGACTCAGGGTAACACACGGATACAGCAGTTTCAAAAATCTGAAGAAAAGGGGCCAATGCCCCCAACTGCCCTAATGTGTCTCAATGGAGTGGAATGTTTGCTGACTCAGAGGGCACTTAAGAGACAACTGGGTGGGTGGAGCTAATGGAACGCAGTGGCAAGGAGGTGGGGAAGGAGGGCTTGAACAAAAAGAGCTGGACATCTCTCAGTTTGAAGAATATTCCCTCAAGACATTTACAACACCTTCTGCTTCTGAGAGGAAAACATGTCTAAAACTCTCTTGTTTTCTCACCAGCCATTTCACAGGTTTGTATTTCTGAGGGGGAAAGGGTTTGCCACATTTAAGTTCTTGGTGTGTAGGGTTAACTAACCCCCGCCATCATATTGAACAACTGTACACTAATCGGGTAATCTGCAGCTCATTGTTTGTGTAGAGCCAGTATGGTGCAGTAGTTAGAGTGCTGGACTAGGACTGGGGAGACCCGAGTTCAAATCCCCATCAGCCATGAGACTTGCTGGGTGACTCTGGGCCAGTCACTCCTCTCTCAGCCTAACCTACTTCACAGGGTTGTTGTGAGGAGAAACTCAAGTATGTAGTACACCACTCTGGGCTCCTTGGAGGAAGAGCGGGATATAAAATGGAAAAAAAAAATAATGATGTGTGCACGCACACGCACACAGTCACACAATAAATTCAGAACATTCACTCCCCGCCCCCACCAGGAATATACTGAAAATTTGGTTGTGGTTCCATACTTGTACAGTAAATTAATACACAGTATTATGTGAGCTGGAAAGTCCCCGGTTCCAATCTCCCCACAGCCATGAACCCACTAGGTTTACTGATCGGTCTATTACTGGGCCCCTGGCTGGGTGTACGACCTAGGAGGAGACCGTCAATGCTTCTCTGTAGCTTCGCATTTCAGGAAAGATGGGTTGTGGCAGGAAAGCTGTATTTCAGGGAAGCTTGTCTTCCAGTATTGATCTTCTTATGGATTGGATGAACCCTGAGAAGTGTTCAAACAATCCCATTGTTCCCCAGAACATAGCCTGAGAACCACTGGGAAAGAAGGGAGAATCTCAAATATTTGTTTGGAGGACAAGGAGGAAATACTGTTAAGTACTTTGGTTGTCAGGCCGGGAGATATTTACAGTGCGTGTTTAAATATTCATGTCTTGGTGAAGGTATCAGCAAATTCATGGATGCTAATAATAATGCTGGGGGCAGGGGCAGTGTGAATGAACTGCAAGGAGCAGATGAGTCAAAGGGATGGTGGACAGGCCCATCAATACCTCCTGCAGAAATGTCATTTGGCTAAAGATTAATGACTAGGGTGAGGCTGGTGAGTGTCTCATTAGAGCGCTCTTTCTCGGTTAGGGCTTTGCCCTTCTCTTGTTTTGAGGGGCTGGCTGAAAAATCATCTGCAAAAACTGTGTAGACTTCAGACTGACACGTAGAGGCATTTTTGCTCATGTCACCACTGAGTACATTGATATGGCACACCTTCTCAGAAGACCCTTCTCTGGTATGGTATCTGTAAGCGAACTCATAAGAACATCTGCTGGACTGGAGATCCAGTCTTGTGGAAGGGATCATGAATTGTCCTCATTACTAAGGAGGGTTCACCTTGGTTTGCATTTGGATGGGTGGACCACATGTGAACACTATCTGCTGGAAGATATTCCCCTAAGGGGACGAGGCCAGAGCTGAGTAAAGCATCTGCTTTGCATGCAGAAAATTCAGTCCCTGGTATCATCTCCTGGTAGGGCTGAGAAGGTCTCCTGCCTGAAACCCTGGAAAGCTGCTGCCAGTCAGTGTAGAAAATACTTATGTAAATGGCCTATTGATCTCACTTGGCATAAGGCAGCTTCCGATGCTTCTAACATAAGTACTGGCCCCTAAGTCTCAGTTTCCAACAGAAGCCAACATGGTGCTTTGGAGAAGCATTCTAGCCAGTTATCAAGGCAACAGTCCTTCCCCTCTTGTTTTCCCCCAGCATATGGGATTCAGTGGTATACTGCTACTGATCATGGAGTATCATATCCTCATATCTTCTTCCATTAATATGTGGAACCCTTTCCCACAGATATCTAATCCAGTGGCCATCACTGTGGTAGTGAAGTCTGTAAATTAATTATGTGTTGTCGGAAGGAATAATTCCTGAGGTCTGCCATGTATCTGCTGTACATAAGAAGTAACTGCATTCTAGTAGGATAAGAGAGAGAGAGAGAGAGAGAGAGAGAGAGAGAGAGAGAGAGAGAATTTCTCCTTGTCTACTCTGTCTACCATTCACAAAGAAGAAAGGACTGCTGAGCATACGCAGAGTGAGCTTTCCCTCACCACTGAGTCACCACCAGCCTTTATTCTGGACTTAAAAACATTTATCATGTCCTTCCATTGTCTCTTTCAGGAATTCTCAACCTTGGGTTCCCAGATGCGGTTGGATTACAACTCATAGGAACATAGGAAACTGCCATATACTGAGTTAGACCATTGGTTTATTTAGCTCAGTATTGTCTACACAGACTGGCAGCGGCTTCTCCAAAGTTGCGGGCAGGAATCTCTCTCAGCCCTATCTTGGAGATGCCAGGGAAGGAACTTGGAGCCTAGATGCTCTTCCCAGAGCGGCTCCATCCCCTAAGGGGAATATCTTACAGTGTTCACACTTCTAGTCTCCCATTCATATGCCAACAGGGTGGACCCTCCTTAGCTAAGGTGACAAGTCATGCTTGCTACCACAAGACCAGCTCTCCTCTCCCATCATCCTCAGCCACAATGGCCTCCTGCTTTCAGCCAGGTTGGAAACACCTTATTTATTTTCTAAACTAGAAAGCCCCAGGCTGCTTTAGCCATTCTGTGTGGGGAAAATATTCCATAGGGTCAAGGGGGTTGGCCCCAGAGTTTCTTTCAGATCCAAGATGAGGAAGAAGGTTATTGGCATGGGACTGGATATTATGAAGGATCAGGTTCGAGAAAGAGGCATTGCTTGACTCAAGAAGAATAAAGGCTAGCAGTGACAGTGATGAGGGAAAGGGGACTTTGCACATGCTCACAGGTCCGATCTTCTCTAGCCTGCCTGTAGGTGTGGGGAGAAGAAAATGCTCAACACTGGGAAGTAGTTTGGTGTACCTGCAAAGCGTGCCAAAGTGCTTATCCAGCAGTTAGCGGAAACAGATATATTATCCCCTGCCAACTGCGATTGTGTGTTGGAAAATGTGAAGCTCAATTAACTACATTTCTAACTCTCTGGAACTAAATGGCGTAGCAGCCGCTAATAGAGTTCTACTGCTTGCACACTTACCTTTTAGCCAGAAACCTATTAACGGGCCCTTGCAAAGACAAGTTTATTTGTAGGACAGACAATCACTAAGCCAACATAGCATGGTAAGTAACTCCCTGTGCAGGTTGTCCTGTGCCGAATACACATTCACCACTTCCTTCCACCAGTTCACACAGCCAGGTGGGCATGTGGGGGTAGTTGTGGGGAAATCTGTCAATTCCCAGAACGTGGTGGGCAATGGGGGATATGTAATGCCAGACAGGCCACTCACTCCCCACCGGCCTCCCTGTTGCTCAACTCCCGTAATTACTGAAAGGAAAGGAACTTTTGTTTGCTTATCATATCTATATACCGCCTGATATATACATCTCTAGGCGGTGTACGTAATACAAATTACAATTGGTTGATGGATGGATGGATGGATGGATGGACTGATTGATTGATTAAGTGCTGTCAAGTCAGTGTTGACTCTTAGCGACCACATAGATAGATTCTCTCCAGGATGATCTGCCTTCAACTTGGCCTTTCAGGTCTCTTAGTGGTGTATTCATTACTGTTGTAATCGAGTCCATCCACCTTACTGCTGGTCATCCTCTTTTTCTTTTTCCTTCCACTTTCCCCAGCCTCATGGACTTCTCAAAGGAGCTGGGTCTTTGCATAATGTGTCCAAAGTATGATAGTTTGAGCCTGGTCATTTGTGCCTGGAGTGAAAATTCTGGATTGATTTGTTCTATGATCCATTTGTTTGTTTTCCTGGCTGTCCATGGTATCCTCAAAAGTCTTCTCCAGCACCAAAGTTCAAAAGCATCAATGCTTTTTCTATCTTGCTTCTTCAAAGTCCAGCTTTTGCATCCATAGAGTATCATTGGGAAAATCATTGTCTGAACAATTCTAATCTTTGTAGATGTAGACACGTCACAGCATTTAATATCCTTTCTAAGGCCTTCATTGCAACCCTACCAAGTGCTAGTCTGCAGCGTATTTCTTGACTGCTGGATCTTTTACTGTTGACAGTCGATCCTAAAAGGCAGAAGCTATCCACCACTTCAATGTCTTCATTGTCAATTCTGAACAAATTACAATACAAATACAAAAACAAACAAAACACTTTCACAGAGTAAAAAACAATTAAAAATCGTTCAGAGAGTGAAACTGTTACAATAACTTCACAGGATAAACCCAATTAAACAGTTTAAACAGTATGGAAGACTATATTGGCTGATCTGAACAGATGGAAAAAAATTAATATTTCATGGCTGGGGAGAATTTCAATGTTTAAAATGAATGTTTTGCCTAGGATTAATTTTTTATTCCAAATGTTGCCAATATGAATGGAAGAGACGACATTAAATGAATGGCAAAGACAGGTGAACTCATTTATTTGGGTGAATAAAAAGCCTAGAGTGACATTTAAAATTATGCAAGACGCAAAAGCACACAGAGGATTAGACATTCCAAATTTGAAATTATACTATCATGCCAGTTGTTTAACATGGATTGCTGAGTGGATTAAAGCCCCATAAGGACTGGTTACAACTATGGAAGGATCAGACATGATTAATGGCTTGGATAGATACTTGTGGACAGAGGTAAAGAAAACAGATGTAGAAATTAAAAATCATTTCATCAGGTGCAGTTTATTAACGGTATTGGACAACTACAAACAAATGATAAGTCTAGCATTGTTGCCTATAGCTTCAATTTTGAACATACATTTCCATGGAGAAGAACATCAAAACAATTTGATCGATGGAGAGCTTTTATTGCAAAGTCTTATGGTAGGTAGATCAGAAATGAAATCCATTCAATGTCTAAGTCACGAGTGGAATGAAACTCCTTCTTGGCTATTGTACTCAGATTAATAGCATAATCCGGGAAGAAGTACGGAAACAAGGTGGAAAATTGAGAGACTTGACGGACTTTGAAATCCTAAAAACCAAGAACTCAGAGCACTTGTTAGGTCTTATTTATAAATTACTATTGAAATATGATTCTGAATCAGAACAGGTGAAAGATTGTATGATAAAATGGATGCAGAACTTTAATAGGACAATAGAAATGCAACAGTGGGAATTCCAATGGAAGGTGAATATAAAATTTACAATGTACTCTAAGGGAAAATTGGTATAAAATGTACCTGTGTTGGTATATTACTCCAGCAATGATTTCAGAGATGGACAATGAATACCCTGGAGACTGTTGGAAATGGATGGAGCAGAAAGGTACCTTTTATCATAAGTGGTGGACCTGTAAAAAAGCTCAAAAAATTTGGAAAACAACACATTTGAAGATGCAGTAAATCTTGCAAATAAATTTTCCTTTCCCCCCAGAAATTTTTATGATAAATTTTACTAAACCGTATATTCTTGCAAAACACACTGAACTTTCTTTATATATGATAACACAAGTTATGGGTGGTATAGAAATATTTTAAATAAATAAAATTAAATAAATAACAGCAGCAAGAATCCTTTATGCCTCCTGTTGGAAAACAAATCTGATTCCGACTTTAGATGATTAGCAACTCAAACTTAGGGAATACGCATCAATGGCTAAAATTACTGCGTATACTAAGAATAAATCTGAAGACTTTTTCTTTCAGACATGGGGACCATTTATTCAATATAATACATCGCAGGGTTTGGTACCTCATCTGAGATTTGGTTTTCCTTTGTAGAGAGATGTAAGGCAGACTGTTATGTATCGATAGTAGGAGCATCAACTTTATTGTTATTGTTATTAATTTTTTACTTTTGTAGTTATATATTTTTCAGAGTAGGGGAAGGAGGGGAGAGAGATGTTGGTTGAAGGAATTCAGGTTGATATATACAGACTGTAATGAGAATCATTGTATTTTTTATTTTATTTTTCTCCCTCCCTTTTCTTCTATTTTCTTATGTCTCTTGTTTGTGTTTCTGATAAAACAACAATAATAAAAATAGTTTAAAATTATTTTAAAATAAAAGTATGAGAAAACAGGTGTGTCTTAAGGGTCTGTTAAAAAGCAATCGGAGAAGCTCTTATTTTGACAGGGAGTGCATTTCAAAGTCCTGGGGCAGCCATAGAGAAATCCCGGCCCCGAGTCGCCCTGAGATGAGCGATGACAACTGTACCTGGACCTCCCCAGATAATCTTAATAGGGGGCAGGGTTCATGACAAAGAAGGCAATCTCTTAAATACCCTGGACTTAAGTCTTCACATATGCAGAGTGCTTCTCATTACTATCCTCAGTCAGAAAAGGAACAGTTCCCCATGGGTTCACTTCTGTCTGTGATCATGGCAGAACAGGGGTAGGAAAAACCCATTCTGTCCCCAGTACATGCCCCCTGGCCCGAGTTTACTTGAATGGAAACTCATCGTGTTGGAGGATGGGTGGTATTGGGTGGGGCAGCTGGTGGGCCAATGACTCCTCCTCCTTTGGCAAATGGAGGGCAGAATCGTCTTTTTCCTCACCCTTGGAGGGTGGGAGAAGGAGGACGTTACTGCATTCACTGAGGAGGAGATGCCATTGCTGAATCATTTGGTGGTGGCTCTTCCTCTCTTTTCTCCGGCTGAATAGACCTTCCTCCCAGAGCAACCTGTGTCACTGCAGGGGCCTGTATGTGTGTGTGTGTGTATTTAGAGGAGTACCATGCCGAGAGTCCATGGTCAACCCATGAGGCCCCCAAACTCCTATCAGAGTGCCAGCAGGATGTAGTAGGGCCATCAGTCTCTTACACCACCTCTCCCTTTCCCCACCTGCTTCCCTATCTACAAATGGGGATGTTCCTGGGCATGTTCTCCTTTGTGAATGGGAAAGTGAGCAGGAGAAGGCAGAGGAGGCCCTTGTGGGCCTGCTGACTCTTCCTGGTGCCCTGACAGGTGCTCCTGGCACCCTCATAAGAGTTGCATCAGCTTCCTCCGAGAGCTGACACAGGGAGAGGAGAGCTGGTCTTGTGGTAGCAAGCATGACTTGTCCCCTTAGCTAAGCAGGGTCTGCCCTGGTTGCATCTGAATGGGAGACTTGATGTGTGAGCACTGGAAGATATTCCCCTCAGGGGATGAAGCCGCTCTGGGGAGAGCAGAAGGTTTCAAGTTCCCTCTCTGGCTTCTCCAAGACAGGGCTGAGAGAGATTCCTGCCTGCAACCTTGGAGAAGCCACTGCCAGTCTGTGAAGACAATACTGAGCTAGATAGACCAATGGTCTGACTCAGTATATGGCAGTTTCCTATGTTCCTATGGAACTCTGGGAGGATAGTCTGTTCACCAAAGGGTAGGGAAAGATGCGCCACCACCAAAAGACTCAGCAGTGTGTGTGTGCATGCACACTCACACACCCTGCATATAGAAAACCAGTATATCAGGGTGAAGGGTTCTAGCCTTGACTTCTCCTTGATACACCAATTTCTTTCAAATGTGTAGGGATATTTCTTCATAGAGGATTATTCTTTCTTGCAGTCTGAAGCAACACCTTCAGGATAAAGGTGTAACTGCGGTTTGTGAGATCTAAACCTCCATGTGTTTGTGTGTGTGTTGCTAATCCCTGTGGTCAATGCTAAAGACCCATGCACCGAGGCTTGTCTTGTGTGTATTGCCTGCACTGATTCAGGAGACAGCTACTAGAACTCTAACCATCTGCCTCCCTGGTCACCTGGCTGAATGTTCCTTGAAATGCTATCCATGCCATGCTCAGGCCCAAACTATTTCATACAGAGGCAGGGGGAAGGAAGTCTTCCAGGAATCTATCTCCAAAAAATGGAAAATAGGGACACTCACTGTCATGAAGAAGAAACATGGGACGGGAGTGTGTGCTGTATGTTGTAAAGTTGGGGTAGGGAGCCCTCTGCTGGTTCTTTCCCGTTGTTGACGTGTAGAAGGTTTATCTTTAAAAGCGAATGAATTTCTCAGGGTTCAACATTTGGAGCAGCAGAGGGGATGAGAAGTATGAGAAGCAGATGGGTGAGCCCATACGAGAGAGAGAGAGAGAGAGAGAGAGAGAGAGAGAGAGAGAGAGAGAGATTTGGCCAATTAAACCACAGCACACTGGGCATCTGTGCATACCTTATGTACCCCAAAAACACTGTTTTGAAGCATCATGAAAAGATAAGAAAAGCAGTTGAAGCAATGCTGCCGTATTACAAGATTCAAGATGTGGCTCAAGTTGGGCAAGTGGTTTAATCATAGATTTCACTGTGGCTTAAATACAACTTTACCAGAGAGTTTACCAGGGAGTCCTGGGGGCAAATGATGTGACATAAGAGATGCAGAGGCACTCTTGCCCCTGGATTTCTGGGACAAAGTCCAGGGACTCCATAACCTCTGGGGCCCCCTAAATGATCTTTAGTCTGTTCCAAGTGGTGTGGTCACGTTAAAATGTGTTTAAAATACTGTGTGTGTCATGGGGTGCTTGTGTAGGAGCAGGATGCTTAACTTGCAAAGATCATTAGGTCCAGGCTTCAAAATCACCTAGGCACACCTCCAAAGGATGCATGGTTGGTGTTCTTGATACATTTTTCTGTGGTGAAAAGCAGCTGGGGGCAGCGGTTTGAATTCAGGTGAGAGCGCTCGAAATATAAACAAACAAACAAATAAATAAAGAGAGAGAGAGAGAGAGAGCACTAAATATTTATATTTAATATTTATTACTGTATTTACCTGAATCCAATATTAGACCCCCCCCCGGGGGGTTTGATATTCGAAATCAGGAGGTAGTCTTAAATTCAGAGTAATTTAATTTTCACATAAATGCAGGTATAACTTGTATTTAATCTCTGCTTTCTAAGGGGGTCATCTTAAACTCAGAGTCATCTTCTGTTCGGATAAATATGGGTATAAAATATAAAATATACAGCTTTGCCTGCTGTATGGTTTTTCTGGCTTAGTGTACTAACAATTGCCTGTTTCTCTGTATAGTTAATCACAGTTTTGGTGGGATGTGGGATATTAGTCAGGAAGACAGTATGAGGTGAAGGGTTAACCCCCCACCCCACCCCGTGTGTGTGTGATCCTGCTCCAGATCTCCCTGCTGCTGCTTTTAACCAAAGAAAAGGATATCAGAAGATCCGTTTGTAGATATTATTTATTGATTGATATTTAAATAGTTTATCATTTAACATATTTGTAAACCACCCACTACCAAATTCTCTAGGCATTTTACGCAATTAAAAAACCCAAGACGTTTATAACAGTTCAAACGTATAAAAAGTGCAAATTTAAATACCTATAAAACTACCAAATAGCTAAAAAGCTTGGCTGAAGAGATGTGTCTTTAGTTGTTTCCTAAAAACCAACAGGGATGGAGCAGCTCTAATCTCAGCAGGAAGTGCTTTCCTCAGCTTTGGGGTAGCTACAGAGAAGGTTCTCCTTTGAGTTGTCACCAGACGAGCCGGCAGCACCCTCAGACGAACCTCCCCTGAAGGGATATCACAGATCACATCTGGATTGACTGTTGGAATAAGCAATAATGGCAAAAATGGCCGCCAGAAGAAAATGGCCGCCGCGCATGCGCAAATGGTCCCTATGAGACCTTTGGCCATGCCAGGCCTCGCAGAGGCCATTTGAGCATGCACAGCAGCCTCCAAAATGGCCACCATGCCAGTATATGGAGGCCTGAACGGGTCACAAAGGATTACTAAAACGGGCCGTGGCAGTGATTTAAGAGACTGGTGGGGGGACGGGAAACCTTTGCAGGACACACACACACCCCGTGGCCTTTAGGAAGCCCCCCGAAGGGGCAACAAGTAAATAACAAAAAAACCCCATTTTGTTAAAAAAAGATTCGTTAACCCCTGCCGGACCGGACCGGACCAGGTGGTGGGTGGGTTCAGGGGGTGCCGGACCGAACTGGCCCAATCAGTTTCAGGTGCAGATCGCACCTGAACTGAACCAGGCCAGCCGGTTCCGTGCACACCCCTAGCTCAAAGTTGTGTAATCTCTTACACTCTTGGCCAGCTTGCACAAGCATCACACTTGTGCAGCTAGGTTTACAGGTAGTTTTGCATTATTCCCTGAACATAGATGGACTGAGGGAGAGGTTTCACAGCAGGAGGCAGGCCACAGGCTGGACACAACACACCCGGAGGCAACGTCACAAGCTCTCAACCTAACAGAAGCACTAGTGCAACATGTTTGCACTAGTGCAGCAGTAGTCTGGATGACAGCCAGCCACGGTGCACAATAGTGCTGATAAATTGTTTGGGGATGGGGAGAGGGAAGTAGCTAAGTTGATTCAGACTTCTTGTCAAATGAGTGACTGGATAATTTGTCTGGGGTGACTAGTGTGCATGGACTTTGCAGCCTGGGAGAAATGCACACACTGGATGGCATAGGAAGCTGCCTTCTACGGAGTCAGGTCCTTGGTCCATCTAGCTCAGTATTGTCTACACCAGGCCTGCTCAGCTTAGGCCCTCCTGCTGTTTTTGGACTACAACTCCCATAATCCCCAGCTACAGTGGCCAATAGTCAGGGATTATGGGAGTTGTAGGCCAATACTTGCAGGAGGGCCAAAGTTGAGCAGGTCTGGACTCTACACAGTCTGGCAGTGGCTTCTCCAAGGCTGCAGGCAGGAGTCTTTCTCAGCCCTCTCTTGGAGATGCTGCCAGGGAGGGAACTTGGAACCTTCTGCTCTTCCCAGAGCACCTCCATCCCCTAAGTCTTAGGGCCTAAAGGGAATATCTTACACTGCTATTCAAATGTAAGCCAGGACAGACCCTGCTTAGCAAAAGCGGCCATTCATGCTTGCTACCACAATATCAGCTCTCCTCCCATGGATGTGCAGTATATTGTTGATGGTATGAATGGTTCCAAGGCAGCCTCGATGCTGTTATGAGCGAGCACACACACTACTGCCATAGCCCCTCCCATCAGTCTCAATGGGAGTAACTGCAGTGTCGGGGCTGCCTTATGCATCCACAGCAGCCCTAGTATGGTTTGCCGTGTTAATGAGATGCTGCCCATAGTATTGCCCACTGTTTCCTTCTGTTGGACAAGGCAGAGATAGACAGTACTTTAAAATGTTTGGAAAGTTCTATCTGCTGCATTTGATTGATTGTGGCCACATCACATGTGCTCAAGGCGATAGGGATATGCATGCCGTTTGACTGGACTGGATTCAAACCAACCCAACTCGGTACGGCTCTTGGTTTGGCTGAACCGTGGTTCGAATCGAGCCGGCTCGCACATCCCTACAAGGCAGGGATTGAGCGATGTCCACTGAACACACACATGCAAATCCACTCCCAGGATTGCTACTTATTTATGCAATGTGGCAAGTGATGCAAAGTGAAAGACTGAATTATTGATCAGAAGGATAACAAAAGCTCGTTTTAAAACAGAGGTTGTCCTTAGGAAGCCACATGAGAATGATGATATATGGAGAGTAGAAAAGTGACTGGAAACCACGGAGAGAAGTGTCACATTCTGCTTCATTATTTAGAGGTCCCTTGTTGGATGCTTACTCTTATCTCAAGTAGCCTATCAAGGAGCATGAAAAGGCAATCCTTAAAAGATGTTCCTGCTGGGCTGCTGGCATCTGTGCATAGCTGAGGACAAGGAAAATCTGGGACATGGAGTCCCCACCCATAAATATGCAGGAGAAAAACCATTGTACTTTGCATAAATCCTTTTAAAGCAGGTGTGCCCGGCAGAAAGAGGAGGGCAACAGCCAACTCCCAGCAGACTCAGCATGCCTAAATAAAACAAATAACCCCTTGGAAGCGAAAATTGGTGAAGGCTCTGACACAGCAAGCCAGAACACTTTCCCCTATCCTTTGAGAAAGGAAGTGTAAGCAGCCTTTGCCAATAAACAGGGGTGTACTTGTGCATGCATCCCACCAGTGGCGTAGGGAAGCCATAGGTGGCCCATGTGCAAGTGATGGACCAACCTGGCGACACTCCCCCCTGTGGCGCCCCTCCCCCCCATGCAGCGGCCCCTGGATAGGCTGCCCTGCCCTTACCACTCAACTGGCCACCGCGCATGTGCAGGGAGAGAAGGGGTGCCAGGTGGGGGGCACTGCCAGGTGCCTGCAGTGGGGGTTCGGAAGAGAAGGGGTGAGTGCATTGGTCCCAGAAGGAACCGGAGTCAGCCCCAATGACAGATCTGCAGAGGTTCTTTGAACCCATGTGCACAATTACAGCTCTGCCCCTGCATCCCACAATCCAATTAGGTTTGTCACCACAGACTGGTTTGAACTAGACTTGGAAAGAATATGCCCCCAAACTATTCTCTGAAATTTCTCAGGGGGAGAATGTGAAGGGGGAAATTCTGAGGAATTTCTAGTGAACTTTAGGATATTCTCAGAAATTCTTATGAGGGTCTTTTTCTTCAACACGACATCTGACTTTCCAAAAATGACATTTTTTTTCCTCCAGCATGATCCTCATTCATGGCTGGCCCCCATTGAGGGGTCTATAAACAACTGAGACTTTTTAGATTGTTGCTTGATTTCTATAAAAGGGTAAGAGAATCACTCCACAACTGGTTGACTATTTATCTTTATAACAAAATTTATGAACAGCTATATGACTCTGCACATGCTCAGGAACTGTGGACATACTTAGATTCATACAAAGTGGATTGTGGTCTTACACTTAGCCAATGTTCTGAGTGAACAGTACACATAATTCAGCAACAGACCTCACTGAATGAAGTGAGAGATGCAAGACAGGGGCGGAGTGTGCACAGGACCAGGAAGCCTGGTTGGGCTGAAACAGAACCAGACTCAAACTGAACCAGGACCATTTGGGTTCCATGCATGTCGAGCTGGGCCCCAGTTCAGCTCGAGTCTGAACAGGTTTGGGCCTGGCCTCCAGGGAGTGCTGCTGCGGCTGCGGGGGCCATTTTGAAGGCTGCCATATATGCACACTGGCCATTTGGGATCTGTGCACGCAAATGACGAATGTGTATGTGCAGCAGCCTTCAAAATGGCCGTCGCAAGCAGGCAGAGGGCTGGAAAGTCCCGTAAATGGCGAGAGTGGCACTTCACCACCCTTAACTCTAGTTCTGTGGATCCAGCATTATATCCGAATGCTGGCACCGCAGTTTCGGCCCCATGGAGTCGGAGTTGAGGGAGGAAGCTCCTCCCTCACTCCAGCCCGATTGGCTGTATGGACAGTCCTTCTCTCAAGAAGGAAGCCCACACAGCCAGCAACTCCACCTCTCTGCAGTCTCGCTGACTGCAGAGAAACTGCTGTCCTGAACGTATGACTGCAGACGGGAGAGCGAGAGGATCGGCGGGTGGTGGTGGTGTGGAACTGTGGATCCATTAGACCCGTGGTTGCGTGTTATGTCTGAAGCGGGTGATGGTCTCACCCAGCCCAGTTCATGGCCAGGAAGGAAGCAAAGGGGTTTACCTGGCTCCTCAGAGGCTGGAGGAGTCTGCTGCTTACCTGGCTGCTCTGGCTTCTGCTGCTTGTTCTGGGATAGGGGAGTAAGTGAATGAGGCTCCTTTAAGCAATGGAGGCCTTTTAAAATAATCAGTTCAAATTATAGGACCACAATATACTGTGACTGTATTGTCGGACAATTTGCTGTAAAGTTCAGATGGGGGACATTATGCTGGCCAATTTCAAACCTGTAATTTCAGATAATGTGGCAAAGTTCTGTTTTGTGGCGTCGAAGCTCTGTAAAGACTGTATTAGTAATTTGAATAGTTTATGATTTTGTAAACTCTTGACATTTTTGAATTTTCTTATTAATGCTATTAATGGTTATTGTTTGTTAATCAGGTCTGTGACTGCAATAAACATACAACTCCTACTCAGATGGGGGAGCGGGAAATATTTCTGGGGGAGTAAAAGAAAATCGAGTCATCCCTGTATACAGCCCTTCGGCAGGGTTCTTAATATAGACCTGCCGCAAGGTTTATGCGGGTTCAGGAGAAGAGAAGAACTAGGGAGGCTGGACTGTATTTAAGAGGACTGCGCACAATTAATTCACTGTGCCTGCATATGACACAGCAGGAGCTGCAGATGCAGCCAGCAAAGAGCCATTACCAATGTCTGTAGACAGTACTGGGCAAGGTGAGCCATGGTTTTTGAATCAATATAAGGCAGCTTCATATGTTCAAAGATCAGAACTGGGAGGGGGCATTTAGGTAGGGCAACATCAGTATTCCAGGATTTGATGGCTGTGGTCAAGCATTACTGAGGTCTGGGCTACTTTGGTCAAATGATGGTCAGGGCTGGATTCACCATTATATCAACTACTCTGCAGAAGAGGGCAAAGTTATGATTTCTAGGGTTGCTTGCAGAGCTGCTGATGCCTGTCTGGGAGTTAGACTTGGCATGGACTTTTTGCCAGGTTTCTTTTTGCATGGTAAATGGTAATACTGTTCCTGGAATGTACAACTTCAGACTGAAGATGGGGAATCTGCATGTGTAAAAGCTCCACCTGGAGGCTTTACACACAGGGCTTCTGCCCCAAATCTCCTTCGGGAGAGAGTGTGTGTGTTCACACGCCAGCCAAACTTACCCCGAACTCCCGACGAGATCCTTGGACCCACTCCACACACAAGTAGGGCTTTGTGATGCGAATTCTAGCTTATATCAAAGTATTTCCGGATAAAATGCTGCTTTTAAGCTACTTTTTCTGAATACGGCGGAGCAAACAGGGAGAGGCACTGATGTAGAATCATTAGCATGATAAGAGGCATGGTCTCTTCAGAAATGCAGTTCTATATCTGCAGGGAACTCTCTCTCCCTCTCCCGTCCCATTGGCTAGGAAGGAAAACACTGACGCCTGCCATGTGTACTTGCAAAAATGAAAGCCGAGAGCAGAGGGGAGGGGCTGCTTCCCACAATGCCGCGAGTGTACTTCAAAGTGGCTTCGCTCAACATTTACCCCAAAGCCTGAAGCCAAGTGTGAATAACCTCCAGGGGAATAAACAATCCCTCTAACACTATTAGGTTAGGGAGAAGGCTAAGAATCCTTCTCCTGAAGAGCTGTCTATGTGCAGGTACTTCTAAAAATTGAGTATGAGAATTCAATCACGTACCCCTTCAGTGCCAAGTTGAGATATTTTTGCCTATGAGTGCAAAGGGCCTATGAAAAACAAGTGCACATACTCTGCTGCTGAGGGTGTTTGTCCAGGTAACTGTGAAATGTGGCACAACGGATGCTGGATTTAGCAGCCTATAGAAGGGCACCAATATGTGTGGGCACAGAGTGCAACTAGACAGTGGGCAGGATCATCACTGATTATTTTATTTTATTTATTACATTTATATCCCGCTCTTCCTCCAAGGAGCTCAGAGGAGTACATGGTTATTTTTATCCTCACAACAACCCTGTGAAGAAGGTTAGGCTGAGAGAGATGTGACTGGCCCAGTGAGTTTCATGGTGCAATGGGGATTCAAACTCGGGTCTTCCTGGTCCTAGTCCAACACTCTAGCCACTACGCATCGCTGGCTTCAGTCATCATTGAAGTTGCCGTCAAGCGTCCTTGCAGGCTTGCCCCATCTGGAAGTACATCACTGGGGCTCTGGAAAGAGAAGCCTGATGCTGTGTTTGTTTGAGGGTTAGGAATCCAGGAAAGACATGGGAGAAGGATGCCCAGGAGAAATACAGCTGAAAAGCAAGGGAGCAGGGATGTTGCTAGCGGGGTGGCCAGATGAACTGCCCAGAGCCCCACATCTCATCAGCCATGCCATCTCCTGACTCCATGACCTCTTCACGAAAGAAAGTGCAGGAATGGAGGCACCACCTGCACAGATCATGGGAGAAAGCACCTAGCCTCATCTAGGAGCTCTCTGCTGCTTCCACTTTCATAGTGCTTTCATTCATTCATTCATCTATCATATGTTTATATTGCCCAAAACCTACGTCTCTGGGCAGTTTACAACAGGACAGAATAAATGACAACAAAAAAAGTTAAAACATTACAACAATTGAAAATTTAAATTTTTTAATAGTATTGGAAACCTTAAAAGGATGTAATTATTCTTGGAGGGGGTATGATTGAGTTTAATTATTAAAAGTGAGGCTTTGGGCCCAGGGTCTGATTTTTTAAAAACTAAACCTGTGGTAGCAAGCATGACTTGTCTCCTTTGCTAAGCAGAGTCTGCCCTGGTTGCATATGAATGGGAGACATGTGAGCACTGCAAGATATTCCCCTTAGGGGGTTGGGCTGCTCCGGGAAAAGCACCTGCATGCTTGCATGCAGAAGGTTCCAAGTTCCCTCCCTGGCAGCATCTCCAAGATAGGACTGGGAGAGATTCCTGCCTGCAACCTTGGAGAAGCTGCTGCCAGTCTGTGTAGATAATACTGAGCTAGATGGACCAAGCGTCTGACTCGGCATAGGGTAGCTTCCTATGTGCCTATGTTCTTAAATTTTGATATTTGACTTGATATTAGGCCTGCACAAAATGAAGTCTAAGAACATAAGAAGAGCCCTTCTGGACCAAAGTCCATCAAGTCCAGCCTTCTGTGTGTACTGTCTGATGACTGCACATACCTCCTTCTGGGAAGCCCCTAGGCCGGAATGGAGGCGATAGCCCACCACTGCTCTTGTCCCTAAATAGCAGTTACTGCTATTTAGGAGTATAGTGCCTCTGAACATGGAGGTTCCACATAGCTAGTGATAGACCTCCCCTCCATGAATGTGTCGAATCCCCTTTTAAAAGCCAAACTAGGGACCATCATTATATCCCATGGTGGGGAGTTCCATACACTCTCGTTCTGATATGCAGGAGTGGGAGGGGGCTGTAGCTCAGTGGTAGAGTATCTGCTTTGCATGCAGAAGGTCCCAGCTTCGGTTCCTGGCATCTCCGTGTAGGGATGGGAAAGACTCCTATCTGAAACCTTGGAGAGATGATGCCAGTCAGTGTAGACAATTCTGAGCTAGATGTACCAATGGTCTGACTTGTGTTCAGCTTCCTGTGTTCCTGTGTTGCAGATGTCTTGGGAGAAGCTCAGAGAGAGACAGGAAGCAAAGAGAATACAAGTGCCTTAGCAAAGATTCTTACATTGTATGGGGTTGAGGGTGCTGCTGTTGTTCCAGCCCCTCTGAGGATTTCCTGGGGAAAGGTGGAGTTGTCTGGGGAGACGGAGGAGAGCGGGGGTGACAACATTCACCAAAAGCTGCTGGCCAGGGTAATGACACAAACAAGTTGTATCACGATACAGGGAGGAGCCCAACATCAAATTACTGACCTTGTTGATTTGCATTAGCTGACCTTGCTGACTATTGAATCTGGCACAGCAGTGAGCTGTGCACCATGCGAGGTCTACTTGCTAACATTTCTATTCTGGTTTCAGGAAGGCGGTTCAAAGGGAAAAAGTGAAGGATGGGAATTATTTGGTCTGGCCTTCTTATGATGCAGCAAAATGCAAAACTAGGAACGTTTCCAGTCTCCGAGAGGCTGATTTGAGAAGCACAATTTTTTTAAAAAAAGGAGAATCTGGAAAAGAAGTTCAGGCATGCAGACAGAATGAAAGCTTGAGGAGCAACTCCTGACGTAAATTGTTTGTGGGGAGAGGAGAGACACCTTCTTCTGTGGGCGAGATATGGGTTGTAGGTTTGATGGGAGTGGGAATTCAGTAATATGAGGGGGAGAACTCAAATGCTTGTGAGGGAGGAACATAACATGCCACAATTTTGTGACTTTCTAGGGCAGCAAGGATGGAGGGTGTGTTATCGCACATTTTCCTTGGTAGCTTCTGTACCACTTTGGGATTTGCAGGACACAGCTATTTGATCCAACCAGAGATGGACTTCCCCCCTGGTTCCAAGTACTTGCCTATGCCTCCTTGCCCAGCCTTGCTTCCACCAGAAGCCAGTGTTTCCAGAAAGGATGGGGACGCTGTCTGGCAGCAGGTGATGATTGCTGACTTCCTCTGTTCCAGTGTGTTCTTGAGCCCATACACAATGTGCTCAAGAGCATGCACAAATCTATTGATTGACTGACTGACTGATTGGTTGATTAAGTGCCCTCAAGTTGGTGTCAACTCTTAGCGACCACATAGATAGATTCTCTCCAGGATGACCTGTCCTTAAGGTCTCTCAGTGGTGCATTCATTGCTGTCGTGATCGAGTCCATCACCTTGCTGCTGGCTGCCCTCTTCTTCTCTTTCCTTCAACTTTCTCCAGCATTAAGGGAGCTGGATCTTCACATAATGTATCCAGAGTATGATAGTATGAGCCTGGTCATTTGTGCCTCAAATGAAAATTATGGCTGGATTTGTTCTATGATCCATTTGTTTGTTTTGCTGGCTGTCCATGGTATCCTCAAAAGTCTTCTTCAGCATCAAAGTTCAAAAGTGGCAATACATTTCCTATCTTGCTTCTTCAAAGTCCAGCTTTCACATCCATAGAGTGTCATGGGGAAAACTATTGTCCGAACGATTCTAATCTTTGTAGGTATAGAAACGTCATGGCATCTAATACCACGACACACATCTATAGTGTGACTATATTTCAAATACTGCTTGCCCCATCTCAGAAAGAATATTGCAAAGCAGGAAAAGATTCAGGAAAGGTCTACCACAATGATCAGGCACCTCCTTTACAAGGAAAGACTAACACATTTGGGGCTTGAAATTTGTAAAATGAGGCAAAGCATGGTATAAGTGGACAGAGAGAAGTTTTGCTTCCTTTCTCACAACATTAGAAGCAGGGGTTATCCAATGAAATGGACTGGCAGAAAATTTAGGACAAACAAAAGAAGTACTTTCCACTCAGTGCATAATTACTTTATGGAATTTGCTGCCACAACATGGTGTAGTGGCCACTAGCCTAGTTGGCTTTAAAGGAATTAGACAAATTCATGGAGGACAAGCCTATCAACGGCTTCTAGTCTTGATGACTGTATACTACCTCTAGGTTCAGAGACAGGATGCCTCTGAATATCAGTTGCAGGGGAACAATGGTAGGAGAGGGGACATGCCTTTGTCTGGTGGGCCACTGTGCAAAACAGGATGTTAGACTAGATAAACTTTGGTCTGTTGAACAGGATTCTTCATATGTTCATAAGTGTATAATGAGATGTTTTTCTTTCTTTCCCATAATACAAGTACGTGGGCCATCTAATTACAATGATGGGCAGTATATTTTGGGCAGACAAAAGCAAGGACTTCTTCACACAATGCACAATTAATTACAACATCAAAACACTTTTGGTTTAAGATGAGAGTTAAGGTCTTACCATCTTCACATATGCTCTACAAAGAGTGGAACTTGCAAGTTCCACCTTAACTTCTGCACCATGTAACAGCAAATACTTTATATAGTCATCTTCTGTGTTATGTGGGGTTTACAAATGAGACTTCATGCACCCACATTTTGCCTTGAGCTTACAGCTCAGCATTGGGTCAGGGTGGCATGCATCCAGGAGGAAATAGAACAGCTGCCTGCAAGTCTTTTGCTCTCAGAAGAGAGTCCTCCTTTTCTCACTTGCTATCTGTCATTGGGCTTGCCCTGTATATGTAACAGTTCATTTCCGATCCAGCTTTGGTTGGAGCAACATTGCTGCCATTCACAGAGCTATCCCAGGTGCTGAAGCCCTTGCTGCTGACTGTGCAAGATGACCCCCATCTTGCCAGAATTAATTAATTAATTAATTAATTAATTAAAAAGATTGTCAGCCCACCTTTCAGGATAAATTCTCCTGGCACAGTTAACAACACTCAATTAAATCCACAAACACTAAATTCACAAAATAAAACAGTTAAAAATTGCACGGAACAAAAGCTTTCTCTTGATGTTCACTGCCACTTTCGCAGGCAATGAAAATGGGGCAGGGGGTTGTATGGAGGGGATTCAGAAATGAATCAATTTGGGTAGGAAACTTCTCAGAACAGTGGTAGCAGTGGCATGTTTTATTTCTTTTACAACGAGCGCCAGTACACTGTCATTTGTGAACTGCCTAGAGCCTTTGGAGTCAGGTGGTGTGTGTGTGTGTGTGTGTGCATATAAATTTCTCAGCACATTCTGAGAAAAGAGAAGGAGCTCCACAGACTTGTCCTCTGTTGCTTCTGAAGGCAGAACAAGAGACAATGGGCTCAAATTACAAAGAAGCAGATTTAGAGGAGAGGAGAGCTGGTCTTGTGGTAGCAAGCATGACTTGTCCCCTTAGCTAAGCAGGGTCCACCCTGCTTGCATGTGAAAGGGAGACTAGAGGTGTGAGACTGTAAGATATTCCCCTTAGGGAATGATGGATCAGCTCTGGGAAGAGCATCTAGGTTCCAAGTTTCCTCCCTGGCATCTCCAAGATAGGGCTGAGAGAGATTCCTGCCTGCAACCTTGGAGAAGCCACTGCCAGTCTGGGTAGACAATACTGAGTGAGATGGACCTATGGTCTGACTCAGTATATGGCAGCTTCCTATGTTCCTAGACATCAGGAGGGATTTCCTACCCGCAAGAGCTGTTCCGCGGAGGAACAATCTGCTTCATAGTGGGCTGTCCTTCTCTAGAGGTTTTCAGACAGGCAGGACAGCCATAGGTAAGGGATGCTGTAGCAATTTCCTGCCTTGAGCAGAGAGCTGGATTAGAAGGCCCCCAAGGACCCTTCTAGTCCATGACATTACATAGAATTCTGTAATTCTGTAATTACATTTCTGTAATTCTGTAATTCATAGAATTCTGTAAATTCAGCCAGGAGAAGCCAGTTTCTAGGAAGACAATTGTTGTTGCTGCTGCCCCCCCCACCCCCCACCCCAAGGCATGGCGTTTGCTGTTAAAGAAAGAAAATGTGCTTCCATCACCACCAATCTGGTAGAAAATGTATTCAAATTTTCTGCCCCACCCCACACCAAATTTGCCACAATTTATCCCATCCTGAACTCCACCAGCACCCTGAAAGTGTCTGAAAGTATTTTTGTGGAATACCTTCAGGACAGCAGTCATAAAAAAATAACACATTTTTAAAAAGTAATACATTAGAATACCAGGTAAAATAATCATTTAAAAGCCCTTTCAAATAGGAGGGTGGTTAGCTTGCCACTTGCTTGCTGTGTCCATCTGGCTAAGCCTGATTTGCACCCTTTATCTGTAGCTTGCCACCATTCTGGTCCACTACTCAGCTTCTGCCTGATGCCCATAGGCTCCTGCCCCCAGCTGGTACATAATATAATCCACGGAGGCAAATGCCCAACCAGGAACTCTACAATTCAATTTAAATTGCAATTGCAGCAGAGAAGATTTAGCGCACACACACAGAAATTGAACAGGAGCAGCTTATGGGAAAGCCGTAGCCATAAAGAGAGGCGAGCTGAGTCACCAGTTCTAATCATATGCTGAGTTCATGCCCTGATTTTTAAGCTCCTTTTCCCTATTAATTAGTTAATTCCCATAAAGAGCTTTGAGGATAGAATGCAAAGGCCTCATAGCACTATCATTATCCACTGGGTTTAATTAGTCCGCTTGTACTGTAATTGGATTAAGAAGATGTGATCTTGCAGATAGTGGGGTGGACCAAATGCTAGTCTCTCCGAAGTGCAATGAAAAGAGCAGACTCTGTCTTGTGTACAGATAAAAGAGGAGTCAGTGCACTATTGTGTTTAGAATCTACCTGTGGCATTTCTGCCTGCAGTGGCTGACATCCATTCTAACATTGCACTAGCACATCAAACAAGGAGGTCAGTTACACAACCGGGCAGGTGCTTAAAGTTGCTCATTCTCTTGCACTCTTGGTCCAATGCTCTTGGGCAGGTATTGTGCTTGCACAACAAGGCTAGCAGACAGCTTTGCATCATTCCCTGCAACATACATGGACTGAGGGAGAGGTTTCACAGCAGGCGGGAAGCCACAGGTGGTGCAAATGCACCTTGTTGTACCAGTGCCACACGAGTCTGAAATGCCAGCTCCCAACTTAGCGGACGTAGCTAGCACAACATCTCTGCACTTGTGCAGCATGTTTTCACTAGTGCAGTGTCAGTCTTATTTATTTTATTTTATTGTGTTTTGTTTTGATTTGATTTATTTTATTTTACTATCTATCTATCTATCTATCTATCTATCTATCTATCTATCTATCTATCTATCTAAACTGCTTTGGGAACTTTTGTTGAAAAGCAGTATATAAGTATTTGTCATATTGTATCGTGTTAGTCTGGGTGGCAGCTGTTATCCGTGCATCCAGATAAGATATGGGATATGGGATGCCTTATTCTGAGAGAGATCATTAGTCCAATTAGTTCTGTGTCATCTACACTGATCAGCAGTGGCTTTCCATGGTCTCAGGCAGGAAGCTTTCCCAAGCCTGCTGGTTGGGAACCCTGACAAGGTTTAGGATTGCTATTGGAACCCTCTACATTTTTATTTGATTTTTATCTTATGGATTTTAAATGTGTTATTTTATGTTTTAATTCTGTATACCGCCTAGAGATTTTTATACTAGGCGGTATATAAATTCAATAAATAATAAGAATAAGAATAAGAATAAGAATAAGAATAAGAATGGCAACTTGAAGAAAGAAACAGGGTTTAATACTGGCTGCGCAAGAACAGGCACTAAGAACAAATGCAATAAGAGCAAAAGTCGAAAAGTCAACAACAAACAGCAAGTGCCGTCTTTGTAAAGAAGCAGATGAAACTGTGGATCACCTAATCAGCTTTTGTAAGAAGATTGCACAGACTGACTACAAACAAAGGCATGACAAGGTAGCAGGGATGATACACTGGAACATCTGCAAAAAATACAAGCTACCTTTAGCCAAAAATTGGTGGGACCATCAAATTGAAAAAGTTGAAGAAAATGAAGATGTAAAAATATTATGGGACTTCCGACTACAAACAGACAAACATCTGCCACAAAATACACCAGATATAACTGTAGTTGAGAAGAAAGAAAAACAAGTGAAAATAATCGACATAGCAATACCAGGGGATAGCAAAATAGAAGAAAAAGAAATAGAAGAAATCACCAAATACAAAGATCTACAAATTGAAATTGAAAGGCTGTGGCAGAAAAAGACCAAAGTAATCCCAGTAGTAATTGGCGCCCTGAGTGCAGTTCCAAAAGACCTTGAAGAGCACCTCAAGACCATAGGGGTCACAGAAATTAGCAACAGCCAATTACAAAAAGCAACTTTACTGGGAACAGCCTATATTCTGCGACGATATCTATAACAACAGCAACAACATTGACAATAAAATTCTGGCATCCCAGGTCCTTGGGAAGGACTCGATGTCTGGATAAAACAAACCAGTCAATAATACCTGTCTGACTGTGTAAACAAGAAATAATAAGTGCAAAGCATAATATGCTAAGGCAAAGAACAATGGTCACTCCTGGAAAGGATCTAGAGTTTCTGAGGGTTGCTTGCATCATTCTAGCACTGTACATAGGAACATAGGAAGCTGCCATATACTGAGTCAGACCATTGGTCTATCTAGCTCAGTATTGTCTTCACAGACTGGCAGCAGCTTCTCCAAGGTTGCAGGCAGGAATCTCTCGCAGCCCTATCTTGGAGAAGCCAGGGAGGGAACTTGAAACCTTCTGCTCTTCCCAGAGTGGAACTTGAAACCTCCTGCTCTTCCCAGAGCGGGTCCAGCCCCTAAAGGGAATATCTTACAGTACTCACATGTACAGGGTAGTCTCCCATTCAAATGCAAACCAGGGTGGACACTGCTTAGCAAACAGGGCAATTCATGCTTGCTACCACAAGTCCAGCTCACCTCTCTCTCTAGGACCTGAAGGCGTGCATCCATATGCTCGCTCTTCACAAGGTGTCAGAAATGCTGAAATCACCCACATTTATTAACTTGGAGCCTGGCAGTGACGGGAAGAAATTTCTGCAAATTGGAAATTATTTCTGAATAATATCATTTTCAGGGTTCTCCAAAAGAAAAAGAATAACCGAAGTTATTCCTGAATGTCTGGTGTGATGTTTGGGGTTAATCCCTTCCCTGATCCAGGCCAGCTTTTGAATGGAGCTTTAGTTACTTGTATTCCAGTCCTGGAGTAGAGGCGGAGCTAATAAACAGCCAGCAGCAAGAACGCTTACAAGCAGTCTGCACTTGCCTCTCTGTACAGAATATCTATTTCATTAAAATATTAATATTCCTGATTCCACCCCACTCTGTCTTGTCCTTGCATACCATAGCTCCTTGGATTCTACATCTGGGTCCTTCCAAGGAGAAAATCTGAGGGATTTTCTCAAATGGTTTCTTTACATCCTTTACACACTGAAGTTGGGCTTCGGACCTGACTGAGGACTTATGGGTCTTTCTGTGGATGACCTTGTGAAGCAGTTTTGATGCAGGCCTGAAATCCTGTGATCCAATTATTAGCAGGGTCAAAGTAGCATGATCATAACGCAGTAGCGGCCGGTGCGGGAGCAGCTGGGGGCGGTGCGGTGAGTAATTTAATGTGTAAATTACTAGGTGCTTACCTCTGCTACCACCACCCCTGAACACTGCTTTGAGCAGCACCGCCCAGCACCCCCTGTGGTGGGGGATCTCCTCCATCACTCACCTGGCCTCCGTGGAGCTGATCCCCCAGCCAGGTGAGTGGCAGAAGCAATTCTCTACCACAGAGGGTGCTGGGCAGGGCACTGCTTCTTGAAGCAGCATTCAGGTGCACCGGTCTGCACCTTTATATCTTTCCAAAGTAGTGTAAGATGTCCCATGCTTTAAGGCAGAGGCCCTTCTCCATGCCCCTTAACCTCTGGCAGTGCACTGGTTTTCCTAACAGAAACCGAGAAACACAGACGTCACAGCTCCAACTTCATCGATTCTCTCTTCTGCTGTAAGGAGAAGTCAGATGGTGTCAGAAAATCAATGGGATGGCAGGGGGCAGTGAGCAGTGTTAGGAACATAGGAAGCTGCCATATACTGAGTCAGACCCTTGGTCCATCTAGCTCAGTATTGTCTACACAGACTGGCAGCTACTTCTCCAAGGTTGCAGGCCGGAATCTCTCTCAGCCCTATCTTGGAGAAGCCAAGGAGGGAACTTGGAACCTTCTGCTCTTCCCACAGCGGCTCCATCCCTTAAGGGGTAGATCATACAGTGCTCACACTTCTAGTCTCCCATTCATTTGCAACCAGGGTGGACCCTACTTAGCTAAGGGGACAAGTCATGCTTGCTACCACAAGACAAGCTCTCTTCTCAAGACCAGCTCTCCTCTCATGTGTTGACAGAGGCCTGGGCAGGGGCTCCCCATGGGTACAGTTCTCACCCACGGCTGCTATAGCCTGAGTGACTTCTGATCACATGGAACCTGGGCTAAGATCTGAGGCTTCCAAAACAAAACAACAACAACACCTCAGAATGCAATGCCCACTGATGACATTTTGCTGCCTGAAGCAGAGCAAGCGATTGGGTCCACTCCCTCCCCTTTTGCTGTTTGGGTTGTTGTTGTTGTTTTGTTTTGTTTTAAAAATGAAAATAATACACTCCAACGGGGGCCAGATTAAGACATGCTGAGACCCTAAGCTATGTCAAGCTTAAGAAGCCCAATAGCATAACAGAATGGGATGGAAGTCCCTCCCTCCTGCCCTGAGCCCTCACTGCATTGCTCACAGTTACAACCACATTCATCCGAAAAGGCAAACACTGCCTGGAACAACGTATGTCCATAATGACATGTGGAACCTTGGGTGACCCTTCAGAGTGCCTTCACACAAGTGAAGAGAGCTGGTCTTGTGGTAGCAAGCATGACTTGTCCCCTTAGCTAAGCAGTGTCTGCCCTGGTTGCATATGAATGGGAGACTAAAAGTCTGAGCACTGTCAGATATTCCTCTTAGGGGATGGAGCTGCTCTGGGAAGAGCAGAAGGTTCCAAGTACCCTCTCTGGCAGCTCCAAGATAGGGCTGAGAGAAATTCCTGCCTGCAACCTTGGAGAAGCTGCTGCCAGTCTGGGTAGACCAGGGCTACTCAACTTTGGCCCTCCTGCAGATGTTGGCCTACAACTCCCATAATCCCTGCTATTGGCCACTGTGACTGGGGATTATGGGAGTTGTAGTCCAAAAACAATACTAGTCATCAACACTGACTTGATGGCACTTAATCAATCAGCCAATTGATTAGTCTGGGGTGTGTGTGTGGGTGGGCTAAGTTGAGTAGGCCTGGTCGAGACCGAGACTTGGCCTAATAACATTCTGATATAATTTACTGTTACTTATGCACAGGTTTATGAACTCAATATGATAAATAATTGGGTAGCCATATAAAGGTTTTGTTTTGGCTTATCTGAATAATAATGTCTGTTTTAGACGTTCCCCTTCTTTCTTCTTTATTTTTCAATCAATTGTGTGAAACCTTTTAGTATCCAGAGGCCCCTCCGGCTGTGAGGCCTTAAGCTGTAGCTTGCTTAGCTTGTGCCTGAATCCAGCACTGCACCCCAATTCCTTCTCGCTTTCAAATGTCTCCGCCTCCTTTCCTTTTCTACCCCAAAAGGAAGAGGGAAACCAGCACGGTGCCATTTCACCTCCCTCCCTCTTCAGGCCATCCACGGGGCTGTGTATGTTAGGAACATAGGAAGCTGCCCTATACTGAGTCAGACCATTGGTCTATCTAGCTCAGTGTTGTCTTCACAGACTGGCAGTGGCTTCTCCAGGGTAGCAGGCAGGAATCTCTTTCAGCCCTATCTTGGAGATGCTGCCAGGGAAGGAACTTGGAACCTAGATGCTCTTCCCAGAGTGGCTCCATCCCCTAAGAGGAATATCTGACAGTGCTCACACTTCTAGTCTCCCATTCATATGCAACCAGGGCAGACCCTGCTTAGCTAAGGGGACAAGTCATGCTTGCTACCACAAGACCAGTTCTCGTACCTTTTTTTGCCACACCAACCCTGAGAACTGGTCCACAATCAGCCGCCTGAAGCAATCTGCTTCATCCTGCTTCATGATAGGGTGAGTCTTGTTAGAATGATGAAGCATTCTTTCCCCATCAACCAGCATGGGTTATATATTCCATTTCCCGCTGACGATAGGGGCATGTTTCCATTTAATTTCTTAAACCCCCAAGGAACGACCCCTGGCCATCTCTGCGGATCACTCAAAGGTTGAAACCTCTGTGTTCTAAGCCTCATATCAGCAACTGCAATGTCAGCCTAGGAAATCAGACTTCTGGACAGGATCCACTTTTTATTTTCCATTGTGCTGCAGCAGCAAGAATCTGTGATCTGGAGGTCATGCCTCGTGTGCATTATTTATGATCGTCTGCTACAAACACAGCATATCTTGGTCCTCCCCTAGAGCTTATTATCCTTTTGCACTCAGTCATTTTCTTGAGTGAAACAAGTGCTTGTATGGTACTAGCTTCATTGTCATCTTCCCCAGTAACCAGGCATTGGCCATCATTCACATAACAGGACATAATGTGGCAGGAAGTGGTGGTGGTTCCCATTTTGTTCTATTCCTAGTGTAGGGACTTGACCCCATAGCTAAGCAGGGCCCACCCTGGTTGCATATGAAAGGGAGACTAGACGTGTGAGCACTGTAAGATATTCCCCTCAGGAGATGGAGCCGCTCTGGGAAGAGTAGAAGGTTCCAAGTTCCCTCCCTGGCTTCTCCAAGATATGGCTGAGAGAGATTCCTGCCTGCAACCTTGGAGAAGCTGCTGCCAGTCTGTGTAGACAATACTGAGCTAGATAGACCAATGGTCTGACTCACTATATGGCAGCTTCCTATATTCCTAATGAAACAGCATAGCATAAGCACCACAAACAAATAGATAAATACATGAATACTACTAAGCATTTGTGTAGCTCTTTTCTGAATGTGCAATGCACTTTGCATGCATTCTTTTTATGCAGTTTTTACAACTGCCTTGAATGGTGGGTATTATTATTTCCCTCCTGTTTGCAAGGAGCTGAGACTGAGAGGGACTGACCTGCCCAAGGCCCTCTGGTGAGTGCACGGAAGAGGCAAGAGTCAAACCAGGGAAGTCCTGATTCATAACACAGTCGCTATAATTGAGCAGATGGGTTCAAAAAGTCTGGGCCCCTGCCTATCTATCTATCTATCTATCTATCTATCTATCTATCTATCTATCTATCTAATATCCATCTCTCTCTCTCTCTCTCTCTCTCAAATTGTCTTAAGCGTACCCGTCACTAATCCCATGCGTGGCAGCTCTTGTGAGAGTTTGTGAGTGAGCGGGGGGGGGGGAGCGAATGGGCAGGCTAATGAACAGCTGGATGGCCAAAAGTAGTGCTGGGGAAAGTGGTAGCTGGTCTGGTGAGAAGCGGTGGCGGGAGGTGGGGAAGCGGTGGCAGGGCGAGGCGGGGAAGTGGCAGCAGGGGAAGGTGGGGAAGCAGTGGGGGGAAAGAGGCGGCAGGTGGGAGCCTAAGGAGCAAGAGGTTGCTAGTTTGAATCCTTGCTGGTATGTTTCCCAGACTATGGGAAACACCTACACTGGGCAGCAGCAATATAGGAAGATGCTGAAAGGCATCATCTCATACTGCGTGGGAGGAGGCAATGGTAACCCCCTCCTGTATTCTACCAAAGAAAACTACAGGGCTCTGTGGGCGCCAGGAGTCGACACCGATGCGACGGCACACTTTACCTTTAATCTTTTTAAGGACTCCTCTCCTCCACATTTCCTTCTTAAAACTCAGCAGGGAGCAGAGGAGGAGCAGCCATGGTAGTGGCTCTGGAGCACTGCCGGAAGTTAAGGGGCGGTGGTGGTTCCTTCTGGTGCTGTCTCAGTCGCCAGAAGAACTGGGCCAACCCTGTTCATGTTGCTGCAACTAAGCTGTCCCTCCGGACTTGATGGTCCACGCAAAAGAGGATTTCCCTGCTCATTTCCAAGGGCATCTTGACAATTTAAAGCCCTTAACTTGCAGCCTGAGCCTGTGAAAAACACCATGTTTAATCTATTTATGTCTCAGGCCTTTCAGAACCAATGAAGGGACGAGCGCTACATAATTTCCCCCAGAAGCCATATTGCCTCCCCCTTCCTCAAATCCCTGTAAGCCCATATTTTCTACTCCCAACAATGCCCTTGTTATTTCAGACAGCAAGCTCACTTTCCTCGGTCATTTCCCATCACTGTACCTCTCCATGAATCCTCAGATCTTCCACAGGGTGCTCATTTTAAATGCCATCAACATTTCCTTTATGATCCCTGCTACAGCTGAAAGCCCAGCGGCCAAAGCAGCGCCTGTGGTTTTCCTACAACCCCTCCTATGCACAGTAACCAGAGGAGCCTCACTTATTAGCTCAGCCACCAAGCTCTCTCTCTCTCTCTCTCTCTCTCTCTCTCTCTCTCTCTCTCTCTCTCTCTCTCTCATATTATAGATCCACCTGTAACACCTGTAAGCGGGTGCCAGGGCTTCTCTGTACTGTTCCGGAATCCCAGGTATCCATGGCTGATTTCCCCATGTAAATTACTTGTTTCTCAAAAGTGATGAAAACAGGGTTGATGGTGGCAGAGAAAACCATGGAATTAAGCAGCACCATTTGAGATATTATTAGCCTGATTATACGTTATGTTTACCGCACATACAATCTGTGTACAGTATACGCACATACAGGTCTGTACACATGTGCAGCTATTCGCATGTTAGAGTGAATGCAGGTGTGGCACTACATTTCCTATCCATATCCTGCATTTTGGGGGCGGGGGGCTGATCCTAGGTTCGCTTTGTAAAGGAACGCTCATTCACAGAAAAGCATGTCCATGTGAATGAGTGTACAGTGTAATGTCTGGAGAGGGCTGCTCTCTTGTTCACTTCACTGATGCTCCAGGACTGAGTCTGAATGGAAGCAGAGGACAAGGACACTGGAAGAAGAGCCCTGCTAGATCAGAGCAAATGTCCTACGGATCCATCTTCTGGTTCCCCACACGGAAGATGTTCCCAGGGAACTCATAAGCAGTGGTCAGGACCCACTCACGCAGAGGAGATCTTTTGGAAGGAAGAGTCCATCCCCATAGAGATCTCCTAACCCCGGAACAAAAGTCCCCGTTCCATTAGACCCTGAGCAGCCAGATCTTGTTGCCTGTCCTTCAGTAAGCCCCTTGAAGGAGCCCTGGCGAATCCAATGCCCCCCTGCCCAAGGCTCTAGCCCTAGAACCTCCTCCATCACCTCCAGGGTCCCAGAATCAGAGGTGATACTTTGCCAGGGTTGAGCTCTAGCTTGGACCAATGGTCTGACTTGGTATAAGACAGCTTCCTATGTGAATTAGTGTTGGAGGGGCCCCAACTCAGGATCTTGGCTGTGTTTTTTTAAACACTGAGCTTCTGTCAAAGCTATGTGGAGGGGGTCAGTCCAGGGAACAATGCCAAGAGTCAGAATAAGATGGAGCTCAAAAGACTATTATTACCCAGGCAAAATCCTGCCCAAAGCAGGATGTCTTCATAGTCCTTCCTGTTAAGGGGAGCTAATGGCCAGGGTGAGGCAATCCAGTACTTGGGAACCCTTTTGCTGCTCAAGAAAATACTCCAACCTTGTATCCCTGGTTGGTTTCACTTCTAGCTCCTGATAGCTACAACCAACTAGGTATGTGCACAAAACTGCTTTGCCTGGTTCGGTTCAAATCTGAACTGAATCCGAACCAGACTGGGCATGTTCATTTTTGGTGAAACGGTTCAAGCCCGATTTGAGTTTGAGCCAGCTCCATTCTGAGCCAGGTTGCACATTCCTACAACCAACTCTCCAAAGCCTATACTGCCTTCCTTTGCTGCCAGTTCACAGGGAATAAACCAAACTGCAGAGACACCCAATGCAGCACTTGGAGATTCTCAGGAGAGCATGTCTTGTCTGTGTCATTTCCCAGCCAGAGCTTCCTGTTTCCAGAGAGGCACTTAGCTTAGCTTGCACCTCGTGTCTGTATTACTTCCATGGATTTAACTCTCCAATCAATGATAAATTTGAATCCAAACGGAACCTCTGTCACTCTTGCCTGTGTGTGCATCTCTAATACCCTGAAAAGTGGATGATTGGAGGGACCCGTTGCCAAGGAATCGTCCCAGGAGACTGAACTGCAAACTGTCAATGGCTTTTGCAGAAGAGTCTGCCTTGAAGCTGCTTTTAAAGCTCTGCCCTTCAGGTGAACTTCTCCCCAAGTCATCTGGGTATTGCAGTTTGGGCTATGATGATAAACAAGGACATTAGCATTTTGGGTTGGCATTTATTGGAAAGTAGAGTTTGCTTGCAGAACCTCTCCAAGGAAATACAACTTGGCTTTGCTATTCACCAGCTAAAGAACACAGAGTGGAAATGTTTACTGGTATAGCAGGGGGACAGAGGTCCCTTGGTGGAATTATAATGCGGACTGGTTTATGCCAGCTATCATTCTAGGTAAGGCACTTAGAGCAAACTTTACAAAGATCATCCTTGCCTTACCATTTTCCTGTCTTTATCCTTCTGTGATGCAGCAACTTTGCTACAGCTAAGGAAGTCTTGGTCTGGTCAGTGCCTGGATGGGAGGCCACCTGGGAACTCCTGCATATGCTACTATCATGCACGGGGGTCAAAGTATTGGGGTGCCTGAGGTGAGGTATCAAATGTTGCCTTGCTCCATATCCCTGGCGGGAGGCAGCCCTCTTTCAAAACTGACCTATGCAAGCTTTGAAAGTGGTATCATGGGGTGTGTGGAGGAGGGAAGGTCACCAGCAACCTCCTCTTCTCTCTTTGTGCTGCTTGCAAGCTTTGCAAGGCATGTGAGGAAAGGCATGGCTTGCAAGGGGCAGATCGGTCCCAAAGAGCAGCTCTGATGAGGGCAGAGGGCATCCAGTACCCCAATAATTTGCCATCTGAGGTGACTGCCTCAGCTTGCCTCATGGAAGGGCCTGCCCTGTACAGTGATTTTCAGTCAGTGGTACTTGGGGGTACTTCACAGTAGAGATGTGCAATTCAATTCATGCTGAATCGGGGGCGATTTGCCGATCCGACTATGAAACTACTCACCCCTTAAATAAAGGGGCTGATTCGAGGTTGAATTGAATCAACCCCAATTTGACACAAATTGATTTGCATGATTCGCATCATGGGCACCATTTTGTCTCCCTGTTTTTCTCTTGCTGATTGGCTTTCTGGCATGGCTTCTGTTTGGCTTGATATCTCCTTGCCCCTTGATTAGCTTGTTATCATTCAGATTTCAATGGGACTGCACTGAGTAATTTACCTCATCATGCAGTCCACTAGATTCAGAAATTTGCAAAGCCAACCAGAACAAACAATACAGTAAGCTTATTCACATGACTGCCATTATGGTAGGAAGAACGCCGGTTCATGGTAGGCACACTCCCAATCAGCAGTTGTGTGAACTCCCACAGGAGGCAGGGAGCATGATTGTGTGCGAGGCGGGAGCTGTATCGTATGGGCATGCCCTACTCAGATTCTGTTCCCAGCATTTTACCAAAGGTGGAGGAAAAGCTGTCCGACCTGTCTCCTGCCTTTCACCCAATCATGCTCCTCACTCCCTATCTTGAATTTTGGAGTTCACATGACTGCCAATTGGGAGCACTCTCCTACCCTGGCTGGGTGTTCCTCCTACCCTAATGGTGCTCATGTGAACAAGCCTATTTTCTCCCTCCTCCTCCAGGGTCAGGTGATAGAATAAGTGTGTCAGGGGATCCTAGAGCTTGAACGCCAGGGCTCGGTCCACTGACCTACCTGGATCTGTGTGTATTTAAACCTCAGGACCCTCTTCAGAAAGGACAAGGGATGTGCAATGTTAGCTTTTCTGACTGGCAGACAGTATGAAGCTTCTGGATTGGCCAGCCTTGGTATAAATACTAGAATTTGCTTGCTGTGCCGTCTATCAGCTGAAGTACAGCAAATGACCCTGGAAATCCTAGACTGGAGATCTAGATTTGGGTATGGATGCTCCTGGGCTTGGCCTGACCCTGATGCCAACATCCCTGGCATATCTGGACAAGGTTTGGAACTGGGGCTGACCAGGTTTCGGGGGCCCTTCTCTTCTCCATGGACCCCCTCCCACTTGCACGTGGGCCCCAAGAGAGTTGCTCTCTCACCACCACAGGAAGACTATGGGCATAGAGGTGGTCTCAGAGATCAGCCAGTTATGCTGACTCCCGTGTCCAACTCCGCTTGGAAAGCATGTTATCATGGGAGCTGTAGTTGTCAGTATTGTAAGCAAGAGCCATGGATCACTTAATCTTCTTGAGGACATTATCTACTTAATCCTTGTTCCGCAGGAATTCCTGTGGGAGTCCAGCTTTGGGGGGAGGGGGGGGAGGCAAAAAGAGAGTGCTCCAATTTTCACTGGGACAAATGGATGTAAGCCAATCCAGCAACCCTCAGAAAAGAGGGAGAGAGACCTCTCCTGGATCCAGGCCTATACAAATCTTGTCAAACCCTTTAGGGTAAACAACAGCCTTTTCAAAGAATGCTGTAATTACCCATTTTGGCTGAGCATGCTCTCATGCCGTCAGGTATGCCTGTAGTAGGAAGATGCCAGTTTCCTGGAACTCCTGTCTAATTTGTATTTAAACACTAATTACACAAATCAGAGTGGCTTTTTTGTTAATTTGGGGGGAAAGAAAGAAAGATTAGTGTATTGATTTTTTTAGTCTGGCCAAAGGCGGCAAAGAAATGAGACAGGTGAATTTTGCTAAGGTTGTTCAGAAATACTCCTTCTCAGAGGCAGTTGCTAGTTTAGTACTTACACGCATCCAGACGTCCTTGGGGCCACGTTACCCTTAACATAAAGTGCACAAGCTACTGTTCATGCTGGTGGGACTTTTATTCCTGAGCACTGGATCTGCCACAGAGGGGCCCTTTATTGAGATCCAGGATGGTGTACTGGTTAATGTTGGACTGAAACTGGCGAAATGTGGGTTCAAATCCCTGCTCAGCTGAAAAGCGCACAGGGTGACCTTGAGCCACTCCATGCTGTAATATTCCCCTTCATGTGGGTCTATTGATGACTGCTCACCAGCCTTGTTCACATAATTGTTTGAATCTAGGTTTAATGTGGGTTACCAGCATTGAAGTGATTGTGTGAACCCATACCAAGGTGGGAATCTCAAGTCATAAACCAGCTTGGCATGGATTCACACAATCACTTCAAAGTTGGTAACCCATATTAAGCCCAGATTCAAACGATTGTGTGAACAAGGCCACCATGTGAGCTTCTCTCTTGGTGACTCTATCCTGAAGCCAGAAAGCAGGAGAGTCCAGAATCCCTCAGGAGGTTCCAGAGATTCCAAACAAACTTCTTTGTTCATGTAGAACTGGGGTTCCCAACCTGTTGTTGGACTACCATCATCCCCACTGTGCCTGATAGGCGTTGTGGTCCAATAACATCTGGGGACCCAATTTTGAGAACCCCTGAATGAGAGGAATTGACTTGTGGGAACTGGATAAATATGACAGAAGAAAAGAAAGGACCCCACAAAGCCTGCCTGAAACATGGGGGAGGCAGGGCAAAACTCCATGCTGGAGTCAGTAGAGGAGTGAAGGAACACGTGTTAGTAGAGGAGTGAAGGAATGGGGAAATCACAGAAGGAAAAACCCACACTTGCTCCTGGAGGGAGATACACCTGCATTGAGCCTACAAGGCCATAGCACACAATGCAAGGCAGTTCACACAACTGAAAACTGACTATGACAAGTGACCTTCCCAGATTTGGGAGCTGTGTGTGCTCCAAAGTTTTCCTTGTGTGTGAGCAAACAACTTAGGTTTCAGGAGGGGGGAGTGATCATGTGTGATGCAGGAGCTGGGTAGGACAGCGCTGCCCAACCCAGCTTTCATATCTAGCATTTGACCAAGGTAGGAGGAACTGTTGACCCACCCAGCTCCTACCTCTGCCTCATGCACAGTCACTCCTCTCTCCTACCCTAGTGGTTTGCTCACACGCGAATGAAAAGTGGGAGCGCACACAGCTTCCAAACTTGGGTTGGACAGTTGAGCCTTCCCCAGTTTTTGATTGTGTGAATGGCCTTTACATTTTTAATATGTACAGCTGGGACAGTTTAAATGTGCACCTCAATGTTGCTATTGTTAACCGCCCAGAGACGAAAGTTTGGGGCGGTGTACAAATTTGATAAATAAAAAATTAAAATAAATAATGCTAAAAGTGTGAATGCCACAGAGATGTGTTTGCAAGCATGTGTGCGCACACTACGGGTGTGCACAAACCGAGGTTAGAGCATTGGTTCAGCATCGAATTGGTTCAGACAAAGAAGCTGCATGGGGCGTCGAAGAGCAGGTAAGGACCTGCTCTCCTCTTTCTTAAAGCTCCCACTCCCTGCTTTCTTCCCTGCAGTGTTGAGCCAGTGCCCGAATCTCGTTTTGTGCAAACCATTAATGTACACTCCTCAATGAGCCATGGTTGGCTGCAGCATAGTCTATGCTCAGTAGCGACTGCCTAATGGGCATTCACAAGTGACACAATGGATGCTAACAGCAGGGGCAGCCCAAATTACTGTGGCACCTTAGGCAAGGTACCAAATCCTGGCTTGCCCCATGCCCCTGGCTGGGGCAGGGCCCTGTCCAAACTTACCTTTGCAGGCTTTGAAAGTGGGGCAGGGAGGCAGGAAGATTGCCAGCAGCCTCCTCTTCTCTCCTTGTGCTTCTTGCAAGCTTTGAAATGTCCCAGTTTCCAAATGGGAGAGGCACTCCTAGCAAAGTTTCCAAGGCTCAGATCTGTCCCAAAGAGCTACTCTGATGCTAGCAGTGGTGGGCATCTTACTGCCCTGTGGGTGCCCCATCAATCTGCTGCCTGAGGCAGTGGGCTCACCTCGACTCATGAAAGGGCCACCCCTGGCTGAAAGGCATTCATAACTTGGTGCCTTGAGACTGAGTCATCTCCTTCCTTGATCACCAGCATCAAGTGAGGTGATGCCTAGGCTGGCGATTTAGGAAGCAGAGCAAAGGCAATGACAACAGACCAAGAAACACGCATCCTCACCAAAAATCAATGTGTTCATTGATTGGTTCATATTATCACAAGCCATGAGAGTGAAGAGAGAGTTCAGCCTCAGGTAAATGCCATATTTTGAATAGCGCATGAGGAGAGAGAGAGAGAGAGACAGAGACAGAGAGAGCGAGCTATCTGGATAGTGCCAGAAGGAAGAAAACCTAGGGACAATTATACAGCAGTCTGCAGTCTCTTTCTGATCAGGCAGCCCACTCTCCCATACAGAGAGGAGTGCGAGACTCCATCTTGTTCTTATTGGATCACTTTTTTCTCATTCTGTCTGCTATTGGAAGTGCGTCAATGCTCAATCACTTCAGAACTGCAAGTATACAGCAAGGGAGGTTCTTCAGCCCTTTGGTGTGTCTTTGGGATTTGTGGAACTCAAGTGGAACATGAGAGCCACTTCAGACATTTTTTAGATGGGGGGATAGCCTTTGCCTGGTGAAGTGGGCACAATAAAAGTGGGTAAAATAAAAGAATCTGAGCACCTGATTAAGCAGAGCCCCTTTTAATTGGGCTCAAGTATCCTGATCCTAACAGTGCCAGTTGTTTGGGTGTATTGAGTTTACACCAGGGCTACACAACTTCGACCCTCCAGCTGTTGTTGGACTACAACTCCCATGATCCTCAGCCACACTGGGCAATAGTGGAGGAGGATGGGTGTTATAATCTAACATTTGCAGCGAGGCCAAAGTTGTGCAGCCCTGGTTTACACCAACGACTGTATTGTGCATTCAAATGTGACTTAGGGCTGGTAGGATGCTGGGTTTTAAAATCTGGCAGCAGATCTCTTAATTGTGCTCTTTTTATTTTAGGGACACACCAGATGTGCAAATGTGCCCTAGGCAGGCTTGCAACTCCAGATGACTCTTAGGAACATAGGAAGCTGCCTTATACTGAGTCCATCTAGTTCCGTATTGTCTCTACACTGACTGGCAGTGGATCTCCAAGGTTTCAGAGTCTTTCCTGGTCCTACCTAGAGACTCTGCCAGGGATTGAACCTGGGACCTTCTGCATGCAAAGCAGATGCTCTGCCAAGGAGCCAGGGCCCATCCTTCTTTCATCCAAAGTAGCTGTGAAGGGCTTGATCCTGGTGGGGACTATGGTATGCGGGGAAATAGAGGTTATCACTTTCTCCTTGGGCTGTTTTCCTCTGAAAAATGCCTCCCAAGCAACTATTTGCCTCCAATGTGGCTATTTGTAGGAAATGGGCATTCCAGGCCAATAGACCACTCTGAGGCCTCCAGGGAAGAACTGCTCTAACAGCCCCCCCCACTCCTCTATAGGCTGTTGTCCAGTGAACGCTGCCCCTCACTCTGGATTGGGCCATGGGGGTTGGATTCTCCTGGGCTTTCTTTCATACATGGAGAAGCCCCTTCCCCCCAGCAGTTACTCTAATTGAGGCCTAGTCTCCCTCAGGTGTGACTATCACTACAGGGAGTGCATGAAAGAGAACCCAAACTCTCTCTGGTTTCTCAGGTTGAGGCAGTGGCCAGGAGGGCTTTGGCTGTTATGTCAGCTATGCCCATTTCTGGAGGTAAATGGCCTTAAAACAAGGGAATATATGCTGGTAACCTCCAGGCTTGACTACTCTAGTCTCATGTACTCTATGTACTCTACGAAATGTAGCCTACAAAATACAAAGCACTTGTTATTACTTATAAAGCCCTTAATGGCTGGAGTCCAGGGTATTTAAGAGAGTGTCTTCTTTGACATGAACCCTGCCGCCTATTAAGGTCAACTGGGGAGGTCCGGTTACGGTTGTTGCTGGCTCGTCTGGTGGTGACTTGGGACCAGGCCTTCTCTGTGGCTGCCCCAGGGCTCTGGGATGCACTCTCCATCAAAACAAGAGCTTCTCCATCTGTGGTTGCTTTAAAGACCCTCAAGACACACCGGTTTTCTCAGGCTTTTAATTAAAATTAATTTTAAACTGATTAATTGTTTTCATCCTGTGATGTTGTTGTAACTGTTTTTATTCTGTGAAATTGTTTTTACTCTGTATTTTATTTGATGTATCTTGGACTATGTCCACTGCCTAGAGATACATATATCAAACGGTATATAAATATGATAAATAAATAAATACATTTCAGGGCAGAGGAATGTGAACATATGGGCCCACATGTTCCTTCAGTGGATATTGTCAACCTGTGACTGCTGGCCAGGGCCTCCTGCAACTCCTTTGAGGAAACCATTGTTTCCTATTAATAATTTTAATAATTTGTTTTATATTGTTTTTATTGTGCTTTATGTATTTTTACCTGTGACTTTAATGTTGGGATTTGTACACCGCCTAGTACACTGATACATATCAGGTGTTAATTGGACCAAGAGGGCACCTCTTTAAGTGGTAAAGGTAAAGTGTGCCATCATGTCGATTTCGATTCCTGGCGCCCACAGAGCCCTGTGGTTGTCCTTGGTAGAATACAGGAGGGGTTGACCATTGCCTCCTCCCACACAGTCTGAGATTATGCCTTTTCAGGATCTTCCTATATCGCTGCTGCCCGATACAGGTGTTTCCCACAGTCTGGGGAACATACCAGCAGGGATTCGAACCAGCAACCTTCTACTTGTTAGTCAAGCATTTCCCAGCTGCGCCACTTTGTGGTAGCTTTCCTGTTTTTATCAGGGGCGAACCCAGTTGAGAGTCCTTCCAGTGGATTCTGTTCACTGTTCCGACACATGCTTTGACATCATCTTTAAGGACCCTCCCTTGTGATTCTTTTCAGACTGTGAGCCTTTTGGGGATAGGGAACCATCGTTTCCTATTAATAATTTTAATAATTTGTTTTATATTGTTTTCATTGTGCTTTATGTATTTTAATCTGTGATTTTAATGTTGGGATTTGTACACCGCCTAGTACACCGATACATATCAGGTGTACATATTGTATACTTATACATATCAGGCGGTATAAAAATATGATAAATAAATAAACAAGCTTGATTTAGTTTTGATTTTGATTTAGTTTTGATTTTAATTGTTAATTGATTTTAATTGTTTTAAAATAATGTTTTTATTGTTTTTATTTTGATGTAAACCGCCCTGATCCATTTTTGGAAGGGCGGTATATAAATAAAAAACCTAAATAATAAAATAAATAAACTGCTTTGAGAACTTTTTTGTTGTTTAAAAGTGGTAGAGAAACAATAACCATTAGTTAAAATGAATTTATTTTTATTTATTTATTTATTTATTTATTTATTTATTTATTTATTCGATTTCTATAGCGCCCTTCCAAAAATGGCTCAGGGCGGTTTACATAGAGGAATAATACATAAATAAGATGGAACCCTGTCCCCAAAGGGCTCACAATCTAAAAAGAAACATGATAGGCACCAGCAACAGTCACTGGAGGTACTGTGCTGGGGGTGGATAGGGCCAGTTACTCTCCCCCTGCTAAATAAAGATAATCACCACGTTAAAAGGTGCCTCTTTGCCCAGTTAACAGAGGTTAACTTGCAATTCCCTTGCTTTCCTCCTAATTTGTCTTGCAGTGGCAACTGATGGTTCTCACTAGTGAATCACTGTAGTTACTGCCATTGAAGATACATGAAGACTCGCTGTCATTGAGGAAGATTGTTGTTGAAATGAATTGGACAATTTACTTGCAACAATAAATGCTACTTTTGAGCACAAGTTTGAATCTCAGCCTCTCCTCCTGGTTGTTTGTTTGTTTGCCTCTTGCCCAGTTTACAGATTCCAGTGCAGGACAGGTGATCACACAGAGCAAAGGAATGCATGGTGTGGCAGGAGGCTTCAGCAATGGGTAATGGCAGATGTGTCTGGGAGTGCTGAGGCAGCAATCCCTGTTGTGAGGAGCGGGATGCTATAAGGACCCAAGAGTCTATGTTATTTTTAGTTGAGAAATGTTGGAGGGGATACAGACACTTGATGAGATGGCAGTTAGAGCTCCTTTAAGTCTGAGTAAGCACTTTGGGCTCCCTCGGAGCAAGGTGAAAAATGGAAATATCAAGAGCCATAAAAAGAAAAAGTACAGCCATTGCTGGTAACCAAATAAAATGTTTATGCTCCCTTGTTAATATAACATGAAAATGGAATAAAATATGTTGGTTTTGCATATTCTCAAAAATAAACAGTGCACAGTCTGTGAACAGGCTAGCGTTGTCCTGCCTCCTCTGAAAGAGAAAAGTGGCTGATAGTTTGTTTCGTTGACATAGATTGGCTCGGGGTCTAAAATGCTGGACCCCAATAGGGGTTTGAGAGGCACTTCTTCATAGATGTTTGTACATTTGTTTTGCTTTGTCATCCCTCCCTTGTGTATGACCCACCAGACCAACCAAAGCTCACCAGGCAGGTGTTATAGCCTGGCAGCTTCCCAAAACCTGCCCTAAAAGTTCTATGAAGCAGCAACACCTGGAGGTCTACAGAGCTCCTGGTGGATTACCATCCATGGCTGGAGGGCTGCCTTTGCTTAGCTTGTTGGGTCACAAGTAGTGGAGGCCTGCCCCTTAACCAACTACTGCCACCCTCAAATGGCCCTTCACCTTTCACCACTCCATTTGCAGGTGGGAGCAGCCATTTTAGTGCATTTTCAGAGGTAGCAGGCAAACTTACTGCCAGTGGAATGTGATTCTTTTGGTGGCTGCCAGAGGTTGGCCTTCATCCCCCTTCAAATATCATTCCATCATTCTGAGGGCATTCTGGGTAAAAATGGCAGCCTGCACTGGTGACCACTGAGAAGAATATTGCCACTCAGTATTGCCCAGCACAGGCAGCAAAGAGAGGCAAAGTGGGGTGAGTGGTTTGCTTGCTTTCCCCCTGGAACCCCTGGTTCTGTCTTGTCCATGAGTAGGGATGCATGGGGTATGACATCTTGTCCATGAGTAGGGATGCATGGGGTATGGTGTGACATCTAGATGGCAGGGGTTGGAGTTTCAGGACCTTGGAGAGTTCCGAGGGAGCAACGTCCTCCAACAAGGTCCAGCGCTTGGCTGAGGCCTTAAATGTCCCTAGGCCCAGGCTATTCCCCACAGGCTCCACCCCCTGCTTGGCAAGTGGAGAATCTTAAAGAGGGGTTCTCTAGTGAGTCCTTGTGCTCCTTCTGTCCTCCATCAATTACCTTCCAGCCTGCTGTTCATCTTGGCATGAGGGCATGGGCGACTGCAAAGTTCTGGGATGGATCAGACGGATCGGGATCAGTAAGTGCATATGATGTGGGCTTCCAGTCCAGTCTCTCTAGGCTGGCAGGCCCACTCGCCAGTCTAGTATTGCGGTGGGGCAGGGAGATTGGGATCCAGTGCTGATTCTTCTGATCCAATGATCCATCTTGTCAGGATCAAAAACTGAATTGTTGCTCAGGGCAGGAGACTCACGACACCTTTCAAACTTGACTTAAAGTTTCCCATCCTTGCCTCATTTTCAAAAGTGGATTGCCATGTGACATGGAGGACTACTGTGCCAAAACCACAAGCCTGAAGTCCCCTTGAAAGGAAGAGGAAGAAACCTGGACCCTCATCTTGGAGAGTTCCAATAGACAATGTATTTAATTTGATTGAATTAATTCAATTAAAGATCAAAACGTCTTCAAATCACAAGGCATTGGAATTGTCCCACCTTTCCCTAGTGTAGTGGTGAATTCTGAAAAGCAACCCACTAGGAAGGTCTTCTAAGGTTTCAAAAAAAAAAGGGGGGGGGAAGAAGTGCTCCTCTTCTTCAGAAGAACCTTTGGTTCTTTCAGCTGACAAAGTCGCTCTCTCTCTCCTCCCTTTTTCACTGGACGATTCTGAGAGGAGTGGTCCACAGCCTTCTAGTTGCTGTACCCCACCCCCTTCCTGTTCTAGTCCAACCTGGCTGAATCATGGGGGCTGATATGATGCACACCTATAGGTTGTCATAAGAAGTCCGCAAGGAGCCTCTAGTGTTCTTGCGGTGAGACTAAGCTCCTATGACGTGTCCACGTGTGATGACAAATGAGCATAGTGGTCAGGGGCAGCGCCAGCTGGTGCATTCCCAACCCCTCTGTACGCATGGTCTCTGTAATATGTGAAAAGTCCTGTAGTGCCCCATATAGAGGTATGCTTCGGAAATCGTGTCCATCACTATACGAGAAGGCAGCATACAGACACCAGGGCTAGGTGAGAGCCAGCATGGTGCAGTGGTTAGCATGTCAGATGAGGAGTGGAGAGACCTGGGTTCAAATCCCCAGGCTGGTAAGCATGTCACAGGGCAAGTCAGGCTTAGGAGGCTCTTCCATTCTAGAGTTCATGTGCACAGACTGATGCCTGGAGTGATTTTGTCTCTAGTCCAGTATTCTCTCTAGGGCATGCACACACACGTTTTTTTTAATGTCTACATACACACAAGTTTTTTTATGTCTGCATATACACATGTTTTTTTAATGTCTGCTCAGTTAATTTTAGATCCCACTCAGATTGAATCAGGAATGTCCCACTCTGGATATATGTACGGACACACTGCCTTGACACTGCTACCCAGAACAAAACTCATACTGCACACAGATGAAGAAACTTAGAGAGAACACTGCTCTAGTCTACTGAGTAGCGTTGGAAACAAAATTTCCCTAAAGTGAAATTTGGAAAAGATCTCATGGTCCTTCCAAGAAGAAATGTTCAGGGTGCCTTGCACAGCAATATTCCCTAGATGCTGTCTTCACATCCCTGCAGGGTGTAGTACAGTATTTGAGAAGAAGGTAGATGTTTAGGCCTCACTTTGTTTCATAGCTGACCAGAATCACAGGCCACCCTGCTTGGTGAGGTGAGGAGAAGAGAGGAGAGGAGGTCTTGTGGTAGCAAGCATGACTTGTCGCCTTAGCTAAGCAAGGTCTGCCCTGGTGGCATATGAATGGGAGATTAAAAGTGTGAGCACTGTAAGAGATTCCCCTCAGGGGATGGAGCCACTCTGGGAAGGGCATAAGGTTCCATGTTCCCTCCCTGGCATCTCCAAGATAGGGCTGAGAGAGACTCCTGCCTGCAACCTTGGAGAAGCCGCTGCCAGTCTGTTAAGACAATACTGAGCTAGATAGACCAATGGTCTGACTCAGTATATGGCAGCTTCCTATGTTCCTCTACCTGCATGCTTGCATGCAGAAGGTGCCAAGGTCCCTCCCTGGCATCTCCAAGACAGGGCTGAGAGAAGCTCTTGCCTGCAGCCATGGAGAAGCTGCTGCCAGTCTGTGCAGACAATAATGAGCTAGATGGACCAATGGTCTGGCTCAATATATGGCAGCTTCCTATATTCCACAAATTCCAGCCCCTTGTGCCACAGGTTGGCCAACAGTAGTCTAGGATAGGTGGGGGGTCTGCTTATTCTGTCCTATGCAAAAATCAGGAATGACAGCTCAAATGAGTAAAAACCTTACTGATGATCGCCCGATTTTTTAAAACCTCTTTTTAAAAGATAAAAGGCAAATATGTAGTAAACTGTGATAGCTATTAAGCTGTTAGCAGGCACATCAACAGGGCCAGGAAGGAAGGGATTTACTGGCAAGGAAATGTTTACGACACTTTTTTTACTGGCAGTCAGTAAATTTGCTGGCAGTTGGCAACCCTGTATTTGATGGTGTCGTGAAAGTGCAGAAGCAATCAGAGCCAAAACTAGCAATGCTTTTCAAATCTGCAAGTCAAATGGTTCCATGGGACAAAATACTGAAATATGATTTCCCCCCACCTTCCTCAAACTTTTGATTGCTTCTGTTAAGTTCATTTTCATCTTCGTTTGCAACTGATAAAGTGTGACTTTGCAAATCTCAATTGGGCATGTTGGGAACAAAGTAGATAATAACAAGAACATGTATAATTTATAACTTTCAGGAGATACAGATATTTAAATAAAAACAATAATCAGATTACCAAACCGTGAGCTACAGAGTTCCAAACCAAGCAGAACGAACTCATAACTGAGAATGAAATTATGCTCTTTAGCAGTATTAGGAAAGTGTAGCAAAATGGTGAGATTATCAGTGGAAATTCAAGCTCAGTTTGTTGACATACTACAGTTAAGCATCTGTGTCCTGCAGAAGTGGTATTTATTATCCTGTCCTAGGCTGTGCTGGGGACTCCAGCAAGGCAGATATCCAGGAGTGACATAGGGCTTAGACAGCTCTTAGGTGGGTATTGCAACAAACGCAGGAACAGAGGAAGCTGCCTGGTATGGAGTAAGGCCACTGGTCCATCTAGCTCAATCTTTTCAACACTGACTGGCAGCAGCTTTCCAAGGTTTCAGGCAGGAGTCTTTCCCAGACCTACCTGGAGATGCTGCCAGGGATTGAATCTGGGGCCTTCTGCATGCAAAGCAGATGCCCTACCACTCAGCCCCCAAAGGGGTGTTGCCTCACCCTCGGCAAGTTAAGCATCATTTCTTAACACGTAGGTTCTTGAGGGCACAAACCACACCACTTGGGACAAACGGAAGAGGATTTGGAGGGCCCCACGGGGTGTGGAGGCCCAGGACTTTGGCCTCGAAGTTCAGGGGTAAGAAAGCCTCAGCCCTAGGAAGGCTGTTTCTTAAAGGGCCCTTGCCCGATTTCTTAAGTGTTGCCTACAGTGGCATGGGAGGGCCTCCACTAGGACCAGCAGGTCTTCAGGGTCCTCTGAGTCCAAGAATGAAGGCAGGGCTGTGTCCTTACATCATGATGGAGGTGCTGACTTGGGTTACCCTAGTTCTCCTGATGTGGGGGGTCCTAGTAGAAGAGGGTCACCTAGAATCGGTTATAGGACTTCCCCACCCTGACTCATTCCCTGAAGTCCACCTCATGCCCCAGTGCTGGTGGTGGACCCCTCTGGGCCCCCTCCCTATGTTATCTGAGCAGTGATAACATGGTAGAAGTTGGATGGCTTCTAGATAAACTTTCTGACTTTAAAGATACAACAACGTATTTTAATTTTTAAAAATGCTTTTCAGTACAGTCTGATCGGTTTTTAGTTGCGTCTGTTTTAACAGATTTATTAATCATGTACTGCATTTCATCTGTTTTACTGTTTTGTTTCTAATTTTCTACTGTTTTTAGTATTGTTGTGAGCTGCCCCGAACAGTATTGTACCGGAGGGGCAGGATATTCACCCTCATCTGGATTTTGGTGTGGATTTCCACTCCCAGCTGCCTAAAGAACCGCAGGTTTGGGGCGGTATATAAATATGTTAATTTTTTTAAAAAATGAAGGTGCTTAAACAAACAAATCACTGCATTCCCAGCTATGCTCTTGTTGTCAAACTCTTACCTGCCCTCTGGCACACAATATATCTACAGGTATGGCCTCTCACCAGTTACGATATTTATGTTGTTAATAAAAACATGACATAGGGTAGAAAACTATCCCGAATTCTGAGGCGGAGTGGTTTCTATCTCATTCCCATTATAAATCAATTGGGAGAAAAACCACTACAGAAATGAATGGGCGTTCTATGGTGGGGTGGTCTCTATCCCATGCCCATGCTAAGCCATTTGGGATAGGGGAGAACACCCTGTTTCTCTTTGGAAACTTCAGTTTTGTTTCCCTTGATGATGATAGTGGCCATCTTCACACATTACGGGAAACCATGAGTCCAATGGACCCGCGGTTTGCCCCCATTCCCAGCCGCTATGCTCCCAGACGATCTGATCTGGAGTACGGGAGATGGGGTGTGTGGGAGACTGGCTGCACAGGCTTCCTCCTTCTCGTGAAGGACAGCTGTGGCAGACAAACAGAGATGGAGAAAGGGAGGAGCTTCCTACCTGCAACTCCAGTTAGAAACAGCAGCAACCCTTGGACAACATAACATCACTTTCTAACCAGAGTTACCAGCCGCAAAACCAAAAAGCGACTGAGGGTGCACATTCAGGTTTGTGGCAGGAATCCTTGGGTCGCTTTTTGAATGGAACTGAAGGTTCCTGCATTCAGACGACCACAAACCCCAACCTCTGCCACGGCTGCCTGCTGACATCATGCATGGTGATGCCCAAAGGTGGCCAGTGTCTCAAAACCAGCCTGAGGTACTGCATAGTTCTGTGCTCTTGAGTTAGGGCAGATGAAACCAATCCCTCCCATAATGTTAGACCTAGAGGCAGTTCCCACAATCAGTGGGAGCCGCCTGGGGAGGGTTTGCGGGGAGAGCTAGCGGGCTTTGCCCGCTCTCCCTGCAGATGAGCAGACAGTCTGTTCTGGGTGGCCACAGCAGCTGCCCACACGACTGCCGGCTCTGTCATGGAGCCAGCCGGGGTTGGGGAGTTTGGGGGCTGCCTGGCCCCCGGAAGCTCCAGCATGCCCTGCGCGAGCGCACAGGGCATGCAGGAGAGACCCCTGAGCTACTGCCGGGCTACATAAGTGGGTGACCTGCTTAAGAACCACCGGGCTCGCAGCAGAGGCCCGGTGGTTCTCATGATGGGAGGAAATCGGGCTAGCCTCCGCTAGCCCGATTTCCTCCTATCGTGTGAATAGCCTCCTAGTGTTTGCACCAAGTAAAGCATTTGGAAGCATCTGACCTCACAGAAGCAGGGGTTTTAGCCTGCAGAACAATGCCAAAAGGATCACTATGGCAGCAACCACCGCAACATGTCAGCTTCAGCAAGCTTGGCATCAGTGGATCAAACATCCACAATACTTATCTGGTCTTTCACCATTTCTTCTAGTGGGGAAGGGGTTGGAGTTTGGTTCCAGATGGAGAGGACGAACGACATGGGTTATGTGGCACTGAGCAGTCTGCTGAACCTCATTCACCTGTCAGTCAAGATGCCAAGATAATGGGTTACATGCCAAGCAGAAATGGCAAAAGGTGGTCTACAACCAGCCCATCACTGGCCTAATGCATACATCATTCATTACGTAACCCACCCCTGTGCTTGACCAGCTCCCGGAGCTATGAAGATTGCCTTTAGGTCAGTCACAGAGTGTCCTTGCAGCTGAAATGCTGAGAACGGAGCTGCTGATGTATGGATCTTTATTAGTGTGGAGTCTGAAGTGTGCATTTTCTTAGCTGAGAACTCACATTCTCGGCAAGACTTACTGAAGTCACACAGGGCACCATGATTGGGATGTGGGGGTCAGCACTGCACTCCCCTGGGGTGAAAGGTTAAGTTATTGTGAGTTCTGTAGCCTGAAAAAGTTGGGGAGCATCCAGTATATCCAATGGGACTACTTGGGAGTAGGAAGTCCTAATTGATTGATTGATTGATTAAGTGCCATCAAGTTGGTGTCGACTCTTAGCAACCACATAAACAGATTCTCTCCAGGATGATCTGTCTTCAGCTTGGCCTTTAAGGTCTCTCAGTGTTGCATTCACTGCTGTCCTAATCAAGTCCACCCACCTTGCTGCTGGTCCTCCTCGTCTTCTTCTCTTTCCTTCCACTTTCCCCAGCATTCTGCACTTCTCAAGGGAGCTGGATCTTCGCATAATGTGTCTGAAGTATGATAGTTTGAGCCTGGTCATTTGTGCCTCGAGTGAAAATTCTGGATTGATTTGTTCCATGCTCCATTTGTTTGTTTTCCTGGCTGTCCATGGACAGTATCCTCAAAAGTCTTCTCCAGCACCAAAGTTCAAAAGCCCTACTCATGTGTAAAAAAATCATGACTCCAGATGAGGTTTAATAACATAACATAATATAGTAATATTAATACTATCATATGAATATTATTATTTTAATAAGAAAATATTACTAAATAACAAAAATAACCAAATGCATAAAGCATCTTAAAAAACAGGCGCTGGACAAAGAATCAGTGAAACCGCGTCCTGCGACCTCGTATTGCGATCCCTGTACAACGCGACGTGCCTTATCATTGTACAGCTATCAAGGAGCAGCAAAGCAGCTCCCGGGGTAAGAAAAGAAGAACGCGCCGCCCAGCCAGCGACGCATTCTACCCGCTGCGCCCAGGAGGTGGCGCGTGTGAGCCGCGCTGAGCCGCCGCCTAGCTCCCTCCCTTTGGGCTCGCACGTGGCTCGCCGCCTCCCGGGTGAAAAGCCGCCAGCCGCCAGCGCTCGGCTCACTCGGCTGTGCCACGCGGACAGCGCCTGCTGCGGGCGCCGGCGTCCCAATGCACACCCGCTGTCGTTCGCGGGCGCAGCAGCAGCTGCAACTGCGCTCTCAGCCGCTGGAAGGCGGCTTTTGCACCGGCTGAAGGGGCGAGGCGAGGCGCGAGGGCAGCGGGACGGAGGATGGCGGCTGCGAGGGACGAGCCCAGCTGAGCGGGGGAGGCAGGCAGCGTTGTTCCTGGCTGGGCTGCTGAGGAGGAGGCGGGGAGGGGACGCCTCGCCGGCGGATTATTCTGCTCCAGCCCGGGATCTGCCTTCAGGAGCTGTGCAAAGAGAACGTGGAAAGTGCTCGACTTGGTTGCTGCCGAGGAGGGCACTTCTCCCCACTCGCGGGCCTGCCCCGCTTCTTCAAGTCCGGAGTGGCTGGGCAAGGGCGCGTTGGCCAGGCTGGGGTGCCCGTGTGTGAGCGAGCCCCCTCCGCTCCCACGCACAAAGGACCCGCCTGTTGGACCCCCCAGCACTTCCAAGTCCCGGCTGGCGGAGTGAGAAGGATCCACGCCCGATTGCGCGCCACCGCTTGCCCCTGCTGCGTGGCGGTTTGCCTTTGCGGGCTTGCGACGATTTCCCGCCCGTGTGCATGCTGCCTGGAATCCCCCCCGCCCGGCTCCCCATCGCCGGGTCTCTAAAGAGAGCGCGTTGTGAGCTGGGCACCGTTTCCTTCGCTTCGCTGTGTGCTCCCAAGTCCAAAGAAAAGGGGCACCTTTCTGTGCTGATTCGGAGCAACTCCCAAGTCTTCCTGAGCTGAGGAACTGAAAGTCATTTCACTCCTGCACCAGGACAAGGGCGCTTGGGCAAGACGCGAGTGCGGTCGTCCGAACGCGTGTGCCCACACTTAAGCGAGTTTTTGGACTGCTTGGGGGCAATTCCACTAGTTGGGAGGGGGGCGTTTTGCAGAGCGCTGAAAGAGCCCAGGAAAGTGGATCCGTCACCAGCGGCTTGGAAGGGGGCGCGCGTCCACGCGTGGGTACTTGGTTGGATGCGTGTGGGCTCCATCCCACCATGACTGTGCTGCAGCCTTCCAGAGAAGACAAGTTGCTGGGGTCCTCCTTGGACTTTGGGGGTGAGATCTCCTGAGCTCGGGGCAACCAGTCCCAAAAGGAACCTTCTGGGGTTGAGAAGATTTTTGCAGACCGGCTTGGAAAGCCATGCTTTGATGATCCCCCTCCTCCCGGAGGGCCTCCCCCACCGCCAAGTAACGCACCACCCGCCCATCCATAGCTTGGAAGAGAGGAGAGGGCACCGTGGGGGGGGGGGGCTGGCGTCCCTCTCCCCGTCACCCATAATCCCCGTCACCCTCTCCCCGTCACCCATAAGTCTTTTACTCCTCAAAGGAAGTTTCCCCCCCCCTTCTGCCTCAGGCTAAGCAGCGAGGTGGAGGCTCCCCTTCCCTCTCCCCGTTTGCGGATCTCTGCTGACTGTACTCCGGAGTCACTCCGGTTCCGAACCTCAGCAGTGGCGGCGGTACTCACTGAGGCATTCCTTGCGAGGAGATTCAGCATGGTGGAGTAGAGGTTGCGAATCGCAGCCCATTGGCTGATCCCAGAAGCCCGGGGGGGGGGGGCAACACTCCCCCCTCCTCATCCCCAACTCCCCCCCTTCTCTCTGGCCTTTCCCCGGGGAGCTTGGGGGGCAACTTGGGCCGCCAAGATGTCCAAAGTGGCGGCGGCTGGTGGAAGCGGCGGCGGCGCTGGAGCCGGGGCGGCGGCGGCGGGCTCGGAAAGTTGCGGGGCGGCGGCAGCCGAAGACCTCTCCAAGGTGTCCGACGAGGAGCTGCTGAAGTGGAGCAAAGAGGAGCTGATCCGCAGCCTGCGCAAGGCCGAGGCGGAGAAGATGAGCGCCATGCTGGACCACAGCAACCTCATCCGCGAGGTCAACCGCCGTCTCCAGCTTCACCTGGGCGAGATCCGGGGGCTCAAGGTAACGTGCGAGCCGGGACGGAGGAGAGGGGGACGGGGTTGTGCAGTTCTTCTAGGAACAAAGGAAGCTGCCTTGTACCGAGTCGGACCATTGGTAAGTCTAGCTGCTTACTATTGACAGCCCAGACTGGCAGCAGCTCCCCAAGGTTCAAGTGAGGAGGCTCTCCGAGTCCCAGCCCTTTCTTGGAGATGGAGGCTTGCGACCTTCTGCATGCAAGCAGGCAGGTCCTCTTCCACTGAGCTCTGCCCTCATCCCTTACGGAGAATGTGCACTCTCCCTTCAAAATGCAAACCAAGGAGGACCCTGCTTAGCAAAGGGGACAATTCATGCTTGCTGCTGCTGCAAGACCAGCTTCACACTTGCAAGAAGTGCCTTTGGGGAGGCTGGCTTCCTCAGTGGCAGCACTGGACAGAAAGGGCTGAGGAGGGCACAGAAGGGACAAAGTGCATTTCTGGGTGAGCGAGCTGTATCCCACATCTTGGATTTCTGAAACAGGGTTTTTTGGGGGGGTGCAATTACTTTTCGGAGGTGGCGCCTGCCTCCCTCCCCGTCCGGAGCCACATCCAACCTGTGCTGAAGTTCTACGCTGGAGAAATTGTGTTGGCACCTGAGGCCAACCTTGGGCTGGGGAGGCAGGTGCCGGTGGTAGAAGTGGAGGTATCACCGGTGGCTTGAGAAGTCATAGACTCAGAGAGTTGGTAGGGACCTTTGAAGTCTTCTATTCCAGCCCTCTGTTCAGTGCAGAAGAGTGCTGCAGTCCCTGGGGGCCGGTCTCCGTCTTGGACCTCTGTGGGGTTCTTACACTTGCGTCCCTGGTGTTGTTGGACAACCTTTCCACCCCCCTCCCGCTGCAGTGGGCATTGGACAGTGAGGGGTGGAGAGCTGGTCTTGTGGTAGCAAGCATGACTTGTCCCCTTAGCTAAGCAGGTTCTGCCCTGGTTGCATATGAATGGGAAACTAGAAGTGTGAGCGCTGTAAGATATTCCCCTTAGGAAATGATGGAGCCGCTCTGGGAAGAGCATCTAGGTTCCAGGTTCCCTCCCTGGCAGCTTCTCCAAGATAGGGCTGAGAGAGATTCCTGCCTGCAACCTTGGAGAAGCCACTGCCAGCCTGTGAAAACAATACTGAGCTAGGTAGACCAAGGGCCTGACTCAGTATATGGCAGCTTCCTATGTTTCTATGTTGTTTGACTACAACTCCCATCACTGCTGCCACACCATTGTGGTAAAGGATGATGGGAGTTGTAGTCCAATCCATCCGACAAGTTTGAGTGGGACCCCTGCTGTATGGCACGTTCCCCTCCTTTGCTGTCTTAGACGGGAAGCCCAGATTGCGTTTTTTCTCTTCTGGTAGGAAATTCTGGATATGCTCCAGGGAGATGGAGTCCTCTGCTGTACTTCCCATTGATTTCAGTGGGCCTGGTGCAGGAGAACTTCCTGCACCAGCTCAGGATAGTGGCCCATTGGCGAGATTCGTCTGTCTTCCACTCTGCCATCCTTGGATGGCAGAATCTGCCTGTTGAGGCAGGCAACTCTGCTTGCTTTACCACTTTGGAGACGGGCCATACCTCAATGGTAGAGCGTTTGCTTTGCATTTTATGTATGTATGTATGTATGTATTTGATTTTTTTTTAATTAATGAAAAAATCAGAAGGTCCCAGGTTCAATCCCTGGCAGCAGCTCCAGGTGGGGCTGGGAGAGACCCCTGCCTGAAACCTTGGAGAGTCCCTGCCAGTCAGACAAGACTGAGCTAGACAGACCAATGGCTTTGACTTTCTGTAAGGCAGCTTCCTTGTGGGGACCGGAGCCTGGGAATCTTTAAAAATATATATATATATATATTTTAATATCTCACTCTTCCTCTAAGGAGCCCAGAGCGGTGTACTACATACTTAGGTTTCTCCTCACAACAACCCTGTGAAGTAGGTTAGGCTGGGAGAGAAGTGACTGGCCCAGAGTCACCCAGCAAGTCTCATGGCTGAATGGGGATTTGAACTCGGGTCTCCCCGGTCCTCGTCCAGCACTCTAACCACTACGTGACTCTTACCTGGAGCGATTGGCTTTCATCCTAGAACACACGTGACACTCCCCTGTGGTCATGCATTGCGGAGAAGGTGAATAGTCATGGATAAACTGACTTGGTCTAATGCAGCTTCCTATATTCTGTTCCTTTGTCATGAAAGCAGTGCTTCCTCGGACTCCAGACCCTTTGTCGTCATTCTCTGGACTGCTAGGGCTCAGGCCAAGAACACGTGAAGTCACGATGAAACAGATTGCCACTGAGTGTGTGCAGAGTGCATCTCAGTCATCAGGGAGCTGTTGCCACATGTTTTGCACTTTTCCTACAAGGAAAGGATATATGGAAAGGGGTCTTAGCTGAGTGGTAGAGCACCTGCTTTGCAAGCCCTGGGGTCAATCCTGGTATCTCCAGGCAGCATAAGACTTAAGAGAGAGTAGCTACTAGTCAGTGCAGACAGTGCTGAGCTAGATGGACCAAGGGTCTGACTTGGTCAAAGGGAGCTCCATAAGAAAGCAGTTCCTTGGAGGGACTGAAGAATCGCCATCATTGTATGGGGTGACTGCAAATGCATTTATTTCATTGCATGTGTGTGATGGGGATGTTGTGGACTTGCTGGAGAGTTGCAGCCAGTTGTCAGTTTCCATTTGCCCCAGGGTGATACTTTTCTCAGTTTGGAACGATATCCTTCTGAAAATTCTAGAGCGCTGCTACTAGTGAGAGCAGATGGTGCTGGGCTTGCTGGATCATTCCCTGGTTCCCTACAGGGCAGTTGCATTAACGGCATCAACACCACATCATTTAACTGGACCTAGGAGCACAGCCTGACACCCAGACTAAGTTACTTAAGTTACTTAAGGAGAGGAGAGCTGGTCTTGTGGTAGCAAGCATGACTTGTCCCCATAGCTAAGCAGGGCCCGCCCTGGTTGCATATGAAAGGGAGACTAGACGTGTGAGCACTGTAAGATATTCCCCTGAGGGGATGGAGCCGCTCTGGGAAGAGCAGAAGGTTTCAAGTTCCCTCCCTGGCCTCTCCAAGATAGGACAAGATGATTTTTTTTTAATAGGACAAGATTTTTTTATTGAACCAACAAACTACCAAAGCATACAGAGATAGGGCTGAGAGAGATTCCTGCCTGCACCTTGGAGAAGCCACTGCCAGTCTGTGAAGACAATATTGAGCTAGATAGACCAATGGTCTGACTCAGTATATGGCAGTTTCCTATGTTCCTATGTACTCACGAGTAGGTGCTGAAAGGTTACTCATGAGCCCTGTTGAAATTAATTTCCTTGGATTTCAGTATGATTACTACTATTACAACCAATATTTATATACTGCTTTTTAACAAAAGTTTCCAAAGTGGTTTACATAGAGAAATAATACATTAAAAAATAAAGATGGTTCCCTGTCAATTATTAATAAACCGCCTTGGGGTTTCTTTTTAACGAAAGGCGGTATAGAAATGTAAAAATAAATAAATAAATAAAATTAAAAAATAATAATAAACAAACAAATTAAAAAACAAATAAATAAAGATGGCTCCCAAGGGCTCGCAGTCTAAAAAAGAAACATAAGACAGCCACTGGAGGGATGCTGTGCTGGGGCTGGATAGGCACAGTTGCTCTCCCCCTGCTTTAACTTTAGTTTTCTCCCTAGTAGAAGGAATACTCATGGAGCAATCCATGAAACAGTATTTGTTGGGATGCTCGGTCTGCACAGATTCTGCAGGAGAGGTCACCTGAGCAAAGGGAAGCTGGGTGTCTTCTCTGCTTGTGGAGCTTTCTTGCAAAATCCCGGTGGATTTTCTATAGCTCCATAATCTTTTAAAAGTGCACAGTTACTCCTTTGTGGAGAGAGAAAGCTCTTTCAGACAGGGGTGCTCCCTAAGCAAGGAGTTGCTCCCTTTATTTTATTGACCTCCGTCTTCCAAATCAAATAACCCTTATCTCACCTTCACAAGTGTCTTTGTTCCCTGCAATCAGTCAATCAATCAAGCAGTTGATCCTCAAGCTTTCTGTCTGCACCTCTGGCCTGCCTGGCAAACTTGGAAGAAAATGAGGGGGACTCAACAGCACTTTGCAAGAGAGATTGTGGGTTCATCCCCAAATCAGAGCCAAATCAAGGCATACCTGATATTTGGGAATATGGCAGCTAAAGCATAGCGCAATCGCTCATTACACTTAATCCTTTATTTTTCTCCAAGAAGCTCCTGGCTAAACTAGAAACATTGTGGTAGTTGCCCTCAGTTTAGACTGAGGCTGCATAACCCTCAATTTAGATTGAGGCTGCTGCATGGGAAGAAAGTTTAGCCCTTGAACTTTGTGCAATTCTCTGTCTTAAACAGCCTTCTGGAAGCTGCAATTAGCCATGGTGGGGGACATTTAAGGACGTGCTCTTTGCGCCTATACGTTTTCCCACAGCTCTTTGGAAGCTGCCTTCTACCAAGTCAGACCATTGGTCTATTTAGCTCAGCATTGTCTACACCAGGAATTCTCAACATTGGGTCCCCAGATGTTATTGGACTTCAACTACCATAATCCCCAGCCAAAGGCCACTGGGCCTGGGGATTATGGGAGGAGTTGTTGTTGTTGTTGTTGTTTACACAGTCAGACAGGTGTTATTGACTGGTTTGTTTTATCCAGACATGGAGTCCTTCCCAAGGACCTGGGATGGCTGAATTTTATTATCAATGTTCTTGCTGTTGTTATTATAGATATCGTGGCAGGATATAGGTTGTTCCCAGTAAAGTTGCTGTTTGTAATTGGCTGGTTGTGATTAGGGGTGTACGTGGAACCGTCTGGCCCGGTTTGGTTCAAGGCCGGACCGGCCTCAAACAGAACTGGGCCAGTTCGGTTCGCCCCCCCTCGAACCCCCCCCGGTCTGGTCCTGGACCAGTCCACGAATTTTTTTTTTAAAAAATTATAAGTACCTTTAGCCCCTTTGGGGGGCTTGCTGAAGCCGTGGGGGTGTGTGTGTGTGGTTCCGCATGGATTCCCTCTCCCCTCGCTGGCCTACCTCATCACTGCTGCGGCCGGGTAACTGTAGCCTTTTCGGCCCTTTTGGGCCTCCGTACGAGCGTGTGGCCGGCATTTTGGCGGCTGCCACGCATGCGCAAATGCTCTCTGTGAGGGCCTCACAGAGGGCATTTGCGCATGCGCGGCTGCCGCCAAAATGCCACCCGCGCACTTGTACGGAGTCTCGAAAGGGCCGAAAAGGCTACAGTTACCAGGCTGTGGTGGTGATGAGGAAGGCCGGCAGGGGGAGAGGAAGGGAACCCGTGTGGACCTTCCCCCCGGTGGCTTCAGCAAGTCCCCCGAAGGGGCTAAAGGTACTTATAATCTAATTAAATTTTTTTTAAAAATTTGCAGACTGGCTGGACCAGACCCGGCGGTCCGGGACTGGGGGTGGTGGTTCGGTTTGACCCTGGACCGCTTCGCACATCCCTAGTTGTGATTTCTGTGGCCCCTATGGTGTTGAGGTGCTCTTCAAGGTTTTTTGGAATCGCACCTAGGGTGCCAATTACCACTGGGGTTATTTTGGTCTTCTTCTGCCACAGCCTTTCAATTTCAGTTTGTAGATCTTTGTGTATTGTTATCTTTTTTTTCTGTTTCTTTTTCTTCTCTTCTGCTCTCACTATCTTCGTGTGTCACATCAAAGTGTTTCAGTGTTCTTTGAAGAACACTTGACCTTTGGTAAGGTTTGTATGAACTGTTTGCCTTGAACTGGGCTGATTCGGCGATTCTGTCACAAATCAAACCAGGGATGGTTTGATCCATGATCGAATCGGACCAAGCCCAGTTTAGGTGAACTGATTTGGTGGCAAAAGGGCGGTTGGGTGGGTGGGGGGCAGCGAGAGAGGTAGAAAGGTCCTTGCCCAGCTGGTGTGGCTGCTGGTGCTGCCGCTGCCCTCCCTGGTGTGGCTTCAAGTGCACACAGCTTTGTTTCTGAAGCTGCCCGTGTTGCGGCGGCACGGTTCTGGCCTCCACGGATGTGCAAAGGCCACTCAAATGGTCTCTGTGCATATACGGCCACCAGTCAAATAGCATCTGTGCATCTGCGGAGGTCAGAACAACATCACCGCCACATGGGCGGCTTCAGAAACAAAGCTTTGCGCACGCTTGGGCTGCACCAGGGGTGGGGAGTGGTGGTGCCAGCAGCTGAACTTTGCCTACTAAGAACCTTTCTACCTCTCTTGCCACCCCTTTACATGTCCTGGACCCCCACCCACCCAGCCCTTTACCTCACTGGATTCCCCTTTCCAATTATTTGCCACCCAAACCGGTTTGGTCAAATGGACTTGACCAGCTGGTCAGTTTGACCGAACCGGTTTGGCAGCATGAGGTTCAGCTAGAATGTGATTTGAATTCGAGCTGAACTGTGTTTTCTTATTTGTGCACACCCCTAGCTTTCGGGCGGGCTATGGTGTGGAGACTGCCTTGATCAGTCTGATGGATGATCTCCGATTAGGAATTGACAGAGGGAGTGTGACTCTCTTGGGCCTTTTGGATCTTGTGGTGGCTTTCGATACTATTGACTATAGTATCCTTCTGGAGCATCTGAGGGAGTTGGAGGTGGGAGGTAGTGCTTTGCAGTGGTTCTGCTCCGAGGTCTTGGGCAGATTCCAGATGGTGTCATTTGGAGACTGTTCTTCAAAATGTGAACTTTTATATGATGTTCCCCAGGACCCCATACTATCTCCAGTGCTTTTTAACACCTACATGAAACTGTTGGGGGAGAGCATTAGGAGATTTGGTGAAAGGTATTATTAGTATGCTGGTGACACCCAAATCAATTTTTCCATGTCAGCATCATCAGGAGAAGGCATAATCTCTCTAAATGCCTGCCTGGAGGCATTGATGGACTCGTTGAGGGATAACAAACTGAGACTTAATCCAGATAAGAGGGAGATTGTGTGGGGTCGGAACTCGGGAGGTGATTTTGATTTGCTGGTTCTGGATGGGGCCACACTTTCCCAGAAGGAACAGGTATGTTATGCAGTCTGGGAGTGCTTCTGGATCCAAACCTCTCCCTGGTGTCCCAGGTTGAGGCAGTGACCAGAGGTGCTTTTCATCAGTGGTACATATGCTGATAATCTCCAGCCTTGACTACTTTGATGTGGTCTATGTGGGGCTGCCTTTGTACATAGACTGGAAACTGCAGTTCTTACATAATGCGGCAACCTGTAGTCCAACATCTGCAGGACGGCCAAAGGTGTGCGGCCCTATAGAGTGCCTGCTTTGTGTGATTATGACATGATGCATTTAATGGTTTAGTTGTTCTATTTTCAGTGCCACATCTTCCACAGGGCAATCTGTTTGCAAAAATCATATTGCTTTGTGTTTCTCATATAGTTGTTTCCTGCATCCCCCAACTTCTATTCATGCCAGTGCTGGTGGGTTGCGTGTGTGGCAAAAATGTTTTTTCTGATTGCTTTTCATAGGAAACATAGGAAACGGCCATATACTGAGTCAGACCATTGGTCTATCTAGCTCAGTATTATCTTCACAGACTAGCAGCGGCTTCTCCAAGGTTGCAGGCAGGAATCTCTCTCAGCCCTATCTTGGAGAAGCCAGGGAGGGAACTTGAAACCTTCTGCTCTTCCCAGAGCGGCTCCATCCCTTAAGGGGAGAATATCTTGCAGGGCTCACACATCAAGTCTCCCATTCATATGCAACCAGGGCAGACCCTGCTTAGCTATGGGGACAAGTCATGCTTGCTACCACAAGACCAGCTCTCCTCTCCACTCCTCTCTCAAATTGTTGTGTTAAAGATCTTGGAGGGGGGATTTCTTTTTCAACCCCAGCTGTAGCGGAAGTGCAGAGGTAAAGGGAGCAGTGCTAATGTATATTGTCTGGAGACATGGAGTTAAAGTACTAAATAAAATAGTTTATTTAGGAAATCTGTCAGGGAGATAGATGAGGCCTACATGTCTAGCTGCTTGCTACATACAAGAAGAGGGGAAGGGAGAAGAAGGAAGTCTTTCTCTCCAGGTGAGAGAATGAGACCTGAGACTATCCCTCTAACAAAGGGGAAGTAGAGTTGAGAAAGCATAGAGAGGGGATTCCCTTTCTCACTATCTCTACCCCTACTGCCCCTAGTGGCTAATAGGGCCCCTGCTAACTGAGCAAAGAGGCACCTTTTCAAAGTGGTGGTTCTCTTTATTTAGCAGGGGGAGAGCAACTGGCCCTCTCCATCCCCAGCACAGCATCCTTCTAGTAGCTGTTGCTGGTGTCTATCTTATGCTTCTTTTTTAGATTGTGAGCCTTTTAGGGACATGGAGCCATTTTATTTATTTATATCTATGTAAACCACTTCGGGGAATTTTTGTAGAAACATGGTATATAAATATTCGTCATCGTTGGGTTGCTGGTGCCTAGAGTCAGTGCCATCCGGAGCTGTGTCTCCAACAGATTGCTGAGTTAATTGAGCTGCGAATTTCAGCTGTGTATGGTATGGGTTTGTGTTCCTTTGTGCTGGGCCCTAATGCTATATCTGCTTGGAAAGAGAGACAGGAGCGTAAAGGTTAAGTGTGCCGTTGAGTTGGTGTCAACTCCTGGTGACCACAGAGCCCTGTGGTTGTCTTTGGTAGAACACAGGAGGGGTTTACCACTGCCTAGAAGCAGTTAGAAGTTCTCCACCCAACCCTTTCTGGGTGATTATATTTAGCGACAGTCCTGGCCAGCTATTGATCGAACTGGCAGAGGAGGAACATAAAACTCTGAAATGATGCACTCAGTTGACCCAGTGACAGGAATGGAGGCAGCCAGAGATCAAACGATACGTTTCCCAGCTTGCTGTCTCGTCCACATTCTGTTTTTAACTCACAGTCCTGGGCAGGAGGAAGGGTATGTAGGAAGAACCTGCTTAAATCTTTCCCCTCACTTGCCAGGGGAAAAAGCAGATAACTTAAGAAGACTTCCATGGATGAGAAAGCAGCTGGAAGAGTGAAATTTTCGGATGGAGAAATGACTGAAGGGGAAAGATGGATAGGACTCTGTTTAGCATGTGATTTGAGCCACAGTCTTGGGAACACTCCTGTACAGAAGACAGATTTTGGTAAGAAAGTTTGGACAGATCTTCCTGGTTTTCTTCTACACTGGAGGGTTGACAGGCAGTAGCAACTCCTACTTGTAAGCTGGAGGAGTGAGAAATGAGCCACCATGGTACCGGCAGCCTCTCTCTTGTACCTTTCTGGCTGCGCCTTGACTGTAATTGAGCCCATCAGGCTGGTCATTCATTCGGTAGGTGAGGGGAAATCTCCAGCCAAGGGCATGACCAGGGTTGGGGATTCCCCTCCCCTACTGGGTGAATGATCAGTCTGCATGGCTCAGATAGAGCCAGGGCAGGGCCAGAAGGGAGCAGGAGAAGCAGCTGTGGCTTGTGCTCTGCCCCTCCAGTTGGTTCGTTTTGGCTGCTGCTGTTGGCAGGGTTTGGCCTTGTTGTGGAAGAAGGCAACTGGGTAGCCCCAAATCCTCCTCCTCATCTGCCTGTGCCCTGAGAGAGTTAGGCAGTTAGCACAAGATTTATTTAGCCCCCAGATAATATTTAACTCCCAGATCTGGAAGTTTGACTGACTCTGCCCCTGTATCCATTTTATAAGGGAGAGGAGAAAAGATTCCACTTGTTGATGGAGCCCCCCCGCCACTGCCAGCCCCTCAGGCTGTTGAGTTGACCTTGTGTTGGTTGCCCGTTGATTTTTGTTGTGTGTTTGGTTATTTACTATTATGATTGTTTGCATACCGTGTTTCCGAAAAAGAGTTCACAAAGTGGTTTATGTGGAAAATAAACAAAATGATGATTCCCGGTCCCCAAAGAGCTCACAGTCTAGAAGATGAAACACAAAGTAGACACCAGCAACAGCCACTGGAAAAATGCTGTGCTGTGACGGAATGGGGACGGATGGTCTTGCCCTGCCAAGTATAAGAGTCACCCCTTTTTTTGCTCAGCTAAACTGGGGTGATTGTACAGCATCTGCCCTGGCTGGACTTTGTCCAAAATAAAAGCCACCCTGTTGCAACTGCAAGGAGCCATTAATAAATCGTAGCCTTCGGGTTCCTTTAGTGCAACAGAGTGCCTTCTAGCAAGTAAGTGTGCATGCATGCAGCTTGCTATTCTCAGTGGCAAGGCAGATGAGGAAAATGCTCTTTGCGGTGACCATCCAGGCATTGTGAAGAATATTGCAGGAAACTTAAGTACTTTGATGAGGTACTCCCTTTATCAGGACCCAGCTTAGGGATATCTTGAATGTGGGCTGCAGCATGGCTATTCAGATTCTAGGAAATACGAATCATGGGTCCGATTCCAGGGAACAGAGAGCTGTTGAAGGCATGGTTTTCCCGTGGCCTGATCCACACATGCAGGAGAATGAGGTAGCAGCATGTGAAGGGAGACAGAGGGATTGACCCTTTTCAGACTACTGTGGGGGGGGGATTTTAGTTTTCAATATTTTGTTCACAAAAGTATTAGAAAACTGGCACAGCAGGGAGAAAGACTATATCCTAGCCCAGGGGTGGGCAAACCTGGCCCTCCAGCTGTTGTTGGACTACTGTAAATTGTGGCTGGGGGTGATGGGAGTTGTAGTTCCACAACCAGAGGGCCATGTTTGCCCATTTCTGTCCTAGCTCTTTGCTGGCTGCTCTGGTTTTCTATTTGCAAAGCATTTTAAAGTGCAAGTGTCCTGCAGCCCAAAGTGGTACCATCCAGGCTGGCTTCAGCATTCCACCCCTTCATAAGAACAGGCCTGCTGGATCAGGCCCAAGACCCATCTAGTCCAGCATCCTGTTTCACACAGTGGCCCATCAGATGCCTCTGGGAAGCCCACAGGCAAGAGGTGGGCTCTCTCCTACAGCTAGTCCCCTGGGACTGGTATTTAGAGGCATCTTGTTTCTAAGGCTGGGGGTGGTGGTGTCCTGTATCCACCAGACTAGTAGCCATGGATAGACCTGTCCTCCGTGAATTTGTCTAACCCCTTTTTAAAGCCATCCAAGCTGGTGGCCATCACCACATCCCATGACAAAGAGTTAATTGGGCACTGTGTGAAAAAGTACTTCCTTGGTCAGTCCTGAATTTCCTGGCCTTCAGTTGCATGGGATGACCCCTTCATTCTGCAGCAGGTGTAGAGCAGGCTTGTGATTTGGATTCTGAGTTAAAAGGTCAGGCAGGAAGGTCAGTGCAAGCACTGTGGCTCTCTTCTGTCGGTGGAAGGTGCCTTTCTCCTTTTAGTCCTCATAGCCGTTCACTTAGAGGGGTTAAAGAAGAAGGATATGCTTGGGGACATCACTCAGGTGAGATGAAACTTTGGTGACGGTCTCAACTGTGTCCTGGATTCTAGTCCATTTACAATTCTATTTACACTTCATGTCTGACACACATACAATGTATGCCTGTTCAAATCTGTATGTATGCATGGTTATCCACATGTTACATTCAATGCACACACAGCAATACACTTCCTTGGAGGGGGCCCTCACCCCCTTCACATTTTAAATGGATGCATGGACAGTCGTCCTATACCTTCTACATGTGTCTAGACAGTTCTACATATGTTCAACCAGGAGTGGCCTGCAAGGGAGGGCATTGAATAAGCTAGAGAATGAGCTTGTTCAAACTATCTTCTCCCTTCCTCTTCCTCATTTCACCAGCCCCTGTTTTAACCCCCAGGCATGTGGGCTGGTTATTTGCTGGGTTGGGGAGCTGGGTGAATAACCAGCCTGCATGCCTGGGGTCAGTGGAGCAGTGGGTGAAATGAGGAAGAGCGGGGCAGCCAGGGTGGGGAGAGGAGAGTGGGGATGAGCTGCACCTGTGGCTTGTTTTCTGACCCCCAAGGCCAGCCTGTACAGGCAGAATGTACTGTCTGAATAGAACTTCCCATACAGCTGAATTGGAGCCACTGGGGACCAACCCCCCCCCCTTAAAGCTGCCTGGGCCTCACTGACTGATGTAAAACTCCCAGACCAAATCACAAAAGATAGAAATATGCCATTTTTGCATTTAGGTTCTAGACCTCACCCAGATCTCCGCCCCCCCCATTAAATAAATAAAAATAAAATAAAAATCCCACACCCTGGGAAAATTAATTACTTTCTCAGAAATTTATCCCATTTCAGCATGGGGAATGAGACTTCATAGAGCTAGAAAAAGACTAGAGTCACAGCAATGACATTCATGTGCTTGCAAACTAGAACTGACTCACTGACTCACTCACTGCCTGCCAGCCATGAAACTTTCACACCAAACCACAGTAGAAACATCCTGTTTTCATAGGCAGGTTCTAGACCTCTGCTACACTAGCACAAACATCCACAACCTCAGAAAAATTCATTAATGTCGCAGACAATGAAGAAAATCTCTCTGTGGCAAACATGAGGAATGAGACCTCACAGAGCAAGGAAAAGTATAGTCGCAGAGTTAAGATGTTAATATGCTTACAAATGTCAGTCTGTCTGCTATATAATCTGTAAACCTAAATATTCCTTTGTTTATTGACTTTAAATGTGTCCATCCTAATTTGCTTGTAAATAACTCAAAAGTAGCCAATGATGGCATAATCAAAACAACCAAACCTCAAACAGCATGATAAAAATGGTGGTAAACATATATTTGGCAGTTTGTGCAAATGTTTCTACTTTGCATCATTTTGGTTGCAATTTCTTTACCACAGAATTTGGAAAGCGGTGTGTGCACAGAATGCCACTGTAGAGCGATCTGTGTGCATATCCGTAAACCCTGTGCTGTGGCTTAATCTTGTGTAGGGAAGAATCCTTGTTCATTCAGTCATCTATGGCTTGTCTGTGCGGGCGCTTCCCATCTGTTGGGCAGATTGGATCTCTGTCTACCAGATTGGATCTCTGCTTTGTGGCCAGATGTTAGATATGACTGTCCTCCTCCAGGCTGGGAATGATGAGGAGAGGTGGTTTGGGAGGGCAGACACAAGGTCTTGGGCGAAGGGTAGATTTGGAGGGGGAATGGAATGGAAAGTGGGTGGGAATTTGAACTCTGTCGAGGGTACCCAACAATCTAGGATTGGCTGGGTTTAGATGCTGCCTTGCCAGCCTTCAATTGGGTTGGCCATGCATGTAAAAGGGAATGGTTAGCCTGCAGCTCTGCAAGGCTGCTTTGCTTGCTGTGGTCATGTGTTGCCTGTGGACACGAATGCTGATGATTCAGGGCCGTCCCTTGCTTGCTAATAGACTTGTTTTCTCTGTCTGTCTCTTTTGAAGGACATCAATCAGAAACTGCAGGAAGACAACCAGGAACTGCGAGACCTTTGCTGCTTCTTGGACGATGACAGGCAGAAAGGGAAAAAAGTTTCCCGAGAGTGGCAAAGGCTTGGCAGGTACAGTGCTGGCGTCATGCACAAAGAGGTGGCCTTATATTTGCAGAAGCTGAAGGAGCTGGAGGTGAGGCAGGAGGAGGTGGTGAAAGAGAACTTGGAACTGAAAGAGCTTTGCGTCCTGCTGGATGAAGAGAAGGGCGGCGTTGCGGGCAGCCGGAACTCGATAGACAGCCAGGCCAGCCTCTGCCAGTTAAGTGCCGCAAGCACCTTCATCAGGGATGTCGGGGACGGGAGCAGCACATCTAGCACGGGAAGCACAGATAGCCCTGATCATCATAAGCACCACCCGAGTTCAAGTCCGGAGCACCTCCAAAAGACGAGGAGCGAGGGGAGCCCCGAACATCAGAAGCTCAGGAGCGCTAGTCCAGAGCTCCTGCATAAACCAAGGAGCTCTGGAAGTCCTGATCACCAGAAGCATCTGAAAGGGCCGAGCCCAGAGCACCATAAAAATATGGGCAAGGGGAACCCGGAGCAGCAGAAGCACAGCTGCAGCAGTCCGGAGACCCTGCCAAAGCACATGCTGAGCGGTAGCCCGGAACACTTCCAAAAGCACCGTCCAGGCAGCAGTCCTGAACACCAGAAGCACAGTAGCAGCGGGAGCCCCGAGCACCTCCAAAAACACACGCTGAGTGGAAGCACAGAGCACCTCCCGAAAGTGAGGGGCACGAGCCCTGAGCACCTCAAGCAGCACTACGGGGGAAGCCCGGAGCATCTCAAGCACTTGGGCGGAGGCAGCAGAGAAGGCACCTTAAGGCGACAAGTGGTGGATGACCTGTCGCCCCATCACAGGGGCCTCTACAACGGCATGAATGGTGGGCCCTCATTTCGTTGCTTTTGGAATGCTGACCTTGAAAACTGCCTGTGTAGACTGTGGAAATGATGAGTGTCCGTGTTTGCATGGGGTGTGTTGATGATGAAATGCTTCCGTGACAAAGGGAAGCAGGAATGGCTCTTCTGTCCGCAGTTGCTCCCTTTGACGATTGGGTAGATAAGTCTGGATGAAGTTGAAGGATGAGTTGCTCTAACAGGCTGCACACGGTTGTGTCTCATGGGTTTTGTGAGAGAGTGCTTTGTCCGTACAAAGAGGCCTTGAAATATGGCATTCTTCCTGGCTGAAGCTAATGCACTATGTACATATATGGAGGACCGATATTAAGGGATAAGTAGACAGAAATCTCTCTTTAACAACTCAAGGACAGAGCTGGGGGTGGCGTTCTTGTGGCAGTTAGGTTCAGTGCCACTGTTGCCCTCTGGTTTATGATTGCTTTTCAGGGTGCTCCTATGTACTTAATGTTTACATTGTGCAATGAACCTCCATGGAGGAAGAAGTCACATCTATCGGACTTCTCCCTGCTACACAACTGAGTTATCTTGGAACTGAAATCTTGGGGCTCACAGTTGGCAGTTTCACAAGAATTTGCATTACCTTTTCTGCTGTGAAGTGAGTTAGTTGTTGGTCTTTTGATTACTGTCCAAACTCTTTGAGAGCAAGAGGGATGGTGCAGATAACTAGTAGCACAGACCCAAACCTGGCTGCCAGTCATCGGTGGTTGTGCTGCAGTTGGGAAATCCATAAGAAAGAACATTTGTGTGGTCTCTGAGTGCTCATGAGCCATTTGTTCTGCATGTATGTTGCATACTTGGGGCGTGTTTAATTTGGAAGCTTAATTCCTTTTTCCTGGCATTCTTCGATTTCTTGACACCTTGTGCATGATGGTAGGCAGACATTTTCACCAATTAATTCACACTTATTCTCAACTGATAGAGCAAAGGATATGCCACATTGGTGCACAGTTGCAAGGATTTTCAGCCTGGATCACTTTCCAAGGTGATAGTTGGGCTAGATGAATGTCTCATGGATTGCTTACTGTAATGGTGATTCAGCAATCTGAAGATCCTGGGGCATGTCTGAGAAAGGATCTTGGAACTGAGTTTAGGATTCCACTGTGCTAGTAGCTCAGGGGTCTGCTTTTGTAGGATTGGTAGCTGGGAAAGTGCTAAATCTTACTTTTTGAGAAAAAAGGCAGCCTGGTATACAAATGTGATGGAACAAGGTGGTGGATTACTGAGGTAACAGATGGGGCTGCATCACTTCGGACTGTGGGTGGGAAGAAAGCCATTTTTGAATGCTCCCTTGCTTTTTTTCTTTTAAACAAAGCTCCATGCAAGTAAAAAAGATAGCACATCTGGATAAAAGTTCTAATTGAGGGGTGGCAAACTTGGCCCTCCAGCTGTTGCTGAACTACAACTCCCATCATCCCAGCCATAATTTATTGTGGCTGGGGATGATGGGAGCTGTAGTTCAGCAACAGCTGTAAGGCCAGGTTTGCCCACCCCTCTTCTTATTGATGAATAAGCTAGTTTTCTACTTTCAGGTTTGTTTTTTTAAAAGAATGCATTGGAGCATTTAGAAATGGCATTCCTTATCTGCAGTCAAGACAAGAATGAAGTGCAGGGGTGTTGTAGTTTAGTATGCTTGATCTTTGGAGTCTTTTCCGATTTCACGTTCCATTCCATTGAGCTGGAGAGTCAAATTGCTAATGGGTTGTGTTAGTTCCTTCTGACTTACCTTGGGTTTGAGCCCAGTATCCAGAAGATAAATTGTGCTCCCAGGAGCAGTGTGTGCTCCTCTGTCTAGGTGGAGAGAGGGAAGAAGTTGAATTACACAGTAGATTGACTGGCGTGCAAGTCCCAGAGAGCATGGGTCAACAGCTTGATAGCCCGACTCAGGAGGAATTGAGATAGCTTCTGAAGAACTCTGTACTGGCTTTGGATCAGGATGATTCCAAAAGTTTGGAATGTGCATACAGGGAAGCCTCCCTATTTGCAGACTCACCATCCATGCTTTCACTTATCCATGGCCGGGGTAATGGACACCTGACCTTGGTATATGTGGGGGGAAATGGCAAAATAGGGTCAAACTTGCTTATCTGCAGGTTGGGGGTTGCTGGAAAAGACCTCGGAGGTCATTTCTGGCTGCCTTTCTGAGTGTGGGAGCCATTTTATAGCTCATTAAAACAAAACAAACCCGTGGTTTTCTGCTAAATCCCATCAACCTTTTGCCTTGTAGGGGGCATTCTTGGACTCCTGAAGGCCTGTGGAACATGGTAGAGCACTTTATTTGGCCTGTTTTCTCGTTTATGAGGTGATTTTTGGCAATTTGGAGGGTGATTTTTTGCTATTTGTTTTGAGTTTGAGAACCGAACCCCCCATTTCCATTAACTTTAATGCCCAGGTACCCGCAGTTTTGCTATATGTGCCCCTCCGCTCCTGGAACTGAACCTCCGCGCATAAAGGGGTTCTCCTGTATATGCCTTTGTACTGACCTGTATCTCACTATTTTGCAATTCAGAATTGTAGGTTTTTTTCCTAAAGGGACCAGCAGAAATTAGCCCTGTTCAGGCTTGCTTTAAGCGGTGGGTGTTGTACATGGGTGCCCAGGTACAGCATCTATGAGAGGGCGCCTGAATGCCCTGTTCCGGTACTGGTGTGCCGGGGTGACCGACTGCCCTACTCATCACACTTACCTGAAGAAACAAATGCTATACTTGGGGGGGTAAATAAATAAATTTTAAATTTGTTTTTAATTGAGGCTTGTTTTTAGTTTTTCAGTTTACTTTATATTGTTTTATAGTGTCTGTTTTACTGATTTTTGTGAACCACCCTGAGCAGTAGTGTACTTAATGGGCAGGGTATAAATATTTTAAATAAATAAAATAAATAAATTTGCAACCATGGGAAGACACTCTCCTGGAGTACAGCCTATTTCTCTGCAGAGAAGCATTGTCGTTGGATGCAGTGTGAGGGTGGGGTTTTTAGGGAACATGGAATATGGCTTTCAGGCACTCTTGTGGACAATATTTGTCTCCTTTTTATACTTTATACCATTTTGCTGTGACCAAGGCACCCAAAGCAGTTCACAATATTAAAAACAAACAAGCTGGTTACATAAGATTTAGAACACGATGCGCCCGTTCACATGACACGAGCTGCTTGGGTAGGAGAGAGTTTACCTAGAAGGCCTCCCGACCCAGTTGCTGCAGACCTGGGTAGCCCAGATCCGCTGCCTGGGCAAAACGTGAGGTAGGAGGGAAAAGGAGTCCGTCCTGCCTCACTTTCTGGTCGTCTGCAGTACCAGGGCTCTGAAAATGGCTGCCAGGAGTGGCAGCCATAGAGTCCCGAGTGCAGTGCGGCCAGGGAGAGGAGCCCTGTTTGTCGTGGGCTGCCTCTCTGCTTCCCCCGCAGGGCATTATTGGATGCGGGAGGACTTTCTCCTCCCGATCTCACTTCAGATGTCCGCCGTGCTGGTCATATGGGCACATGAGCGTCGGAGCCCCAAAGAGGCACCGATCATCTGGGGGAAGATAGGTAGGATCCTGCCTTCCCTCAAGCTCCCCACCTTGTTTGTTCATGTGAATGACCTCCACGTTGTCTCGGGCTGTGTCAGGAGGGCCTTCTCATGAGCTGAAGTCAAGAGCTGTCTGGCCTGGACACTTCCCTTCTTGATTCCCTCTCAGGGCACACAGGACTTTTAGTACTTCTGTTCCGGAGGGAAGAAAAATAACTGCAGTCCATGATATGGAGCATACCTGAACAGGATTATAATCCTTGGCCAACATGACAGGCAGCCCTACATTGACATTAGGAACATGCCAGAGCTGCCACACAACTTCAATTCAGTGCTTTTTGCCTAGTTAGGAAGGGATTTACAGACACCCCACCCCTTCCAATTGCTTTGGAAGAATGTGCATATGCAAAAATGGTTAATGTCTGGTTTGGAGACCTTTCCCCTTCTTTTCCGCTTGGAAGCAGTTTAGGGCTAATTCACACATTCCTGTGTGCAGTGTGTCCCTGAGAGCACCACCAAAGGCAGAACTAGGACTGAGCCCATTTTGCTCACCCGTCCCTGCCCCTCATTCCTCCACGGTATTTGTAGGGTGTGCAGTTGGAGAGGCCAGTTCAGGGATTTGGGGGCCCACAAAACTGGGTGAGCTTATTGCTAGTTTGCACCTGAGTCTCCCAGCAGCTGGTGGCTACCAGTGTTCCCTGTAACGGGGAATTCCAGATATTGCTTACAACTCCCATAGTCCCCAGCCCAAGGCCATTGCAGCTGGGATGCTGGGAGTTGTAGTCTACATCTGAGAATTCCTGTCACAAGAAATATTGGTGGCCACCATCTTGTATTTTCTCCTACAGTTCTCCTCTAAAATAAGGGCAGGGGGCATTTCCCTCACTAACTGGCTTAGTGATCATGTAGCTTTCTGAAACCAGTAAGAGTAAGGGCCATGCCTCCTGCCCTCATTCCAGGGGGAATCACTGGAAAGAAAAGTGACGTCTGCTAGGTGACTGGAGAGCATCCTTGATCGGCTCTTAAAACTATTGGCATGGAGTAACAGTGAGCTAGAATGGAATTTGGGAACCTTTTCCCTCCCCTCAGTTACCTTCCCATTTCTAGCTGAAAGATAGAACATAACATAAGGACAGCCCTGCTAGATTAGGCCCAAGGCCCATCCAGTCCAGCATCCTGTTTCACACAGTGGCCCACCAGATGCCTCCGGGAAGCCCACAGGTAGGGGGTGAAAGCATGCCTTCTCTCCTGCTGTTGCTTCCCTGCAACTGGTATTTAGTGGCATCTTGCCTCAGAGACTGGAGTTCTCTCTTAAGAGAACTTTTTGCTCAACTAGAAACTTGAATCCTGTTGAAGCGCTCAGAAACTGGACATACACTGGGAGAGTTGCATACACTTGAGGAGAGCAGGGGCGTGGCTGTGGAGTGCATTAGTGCAGGCCTCGATAAATGTTCTGTGGCTCTAGGAGCCAGCCCCAAAATTTAGGCATCGGACTGCCCTATGCTCTATGACGGGAGGGGCCAGACTCACTGCTTACCCCCAGCAATACCCTATGCTTCATGTGGGGTGAGGATTCCTTGCCTTGCTTGCCCACCCCACCTTCCTTGTCCATTCTTCCTCCTGGTGCCATCCATCTGACTCAGACAGGTGATGGAGCAGCAGGAGGAGGAGCGAGGAAGCAAATTGGCAGGTTGCCTTCTCCTCCTCTTGGTTCTGCCTGGCTCAGGCAGGTGATGGACGACCACAGCCAGCAGGAGGAAGCAACCCATCCCGCTTTGTGTGATCACTCTTCCTCCTAGCTGCCTCTGTTCATTGCCTGGATCATATGCCACCCTTGAATTTCCAGCCACCTTGGTGACCTGGCCCTTGGTCCATCTTAGCTCATTATTGTCTACACTGACTGACAGCGGCAAGGTTTCAGGCAGGAGTCTCTCTGCAGCCCTATCTTGAGACGCTGCCCGGGAGTGAACCTGGGACCTTCTGCATGCAAGCAGATGCTCTTACCACTGAGCTACGACATCCTCTAAGGGCAATACCTTACAGCGGGCAGTGCTCACAGGTAGTCACCCATCCAAATGCAAACCGAGGTGGGCCCTGCATAGCAGAAGTGGCAATTCATGCTCACTACCACAAGACCAGCTCTCCACCCCAGTGCCTGAGCAAAGTGTAGACGTTTCCTCAAACGGTGGTGGAAAATGCTCGTTCTGAGAGGAGTCCCTTCTTGGCTCTCCTGTGAATATAGCAATGCAAATGCATAAAGTGACTTGCCACCTTGTGTGTTGCCCAGCTGTACTCCCATCACTCACTGCAACCAGGGCTTGTCATGGAGAAGCACAGGACACAATGATGTCACTTATTTCCATATTACAGGAGGGAACAAGGAAAACTAAACACGGTGCTGACATCTTTGGCAGAAGCCCTGCAGTTTGGGCAGCGCCTCCTTCCGCCCCAAGCTTCCCAAAGGATAATTATGTGGGTCACAGCACTCGGGGAGGCTTCACAAGAACCAAGTGCGCTATATTGGAACTAATTAATATGTAGAAATGAATTGGCTTTGTGAACACGTTCTTCAGTGGTTTCATTGAAATTCTCTTTATTTTATAAACCTTTTGTTTTCTGGGAACTCTTTTCTTTGTCTTCCCTTTCCTTTCCTACATCTAAAGAAAATATCAAAGGCTTGTCGGCACCGCTTTTCGCTCCCTGTTGAGGTTATTAATGAATGAAAGTAAAACTGCTGACTAACACTCTCTGGCATGTACCACTGGAGGTGTGATAGATCCAGAAAGGAACAAGTCTTTCACAGAACCAGCATTCATTCTGAGTGGGGAGAAATGGAGGTGTGTGTGTGTGTGTGTGTATGTATGTGTATGTGTGTGTGTGTGTGTGTGTGTGTGTGTGTGTGTGTGTATATATATATATATATATATATATATATATATATATATATATATATAAATGAAATCACAGCTGTAGCTGCAAACAATGGCTGCTGAAAGTACATTCTCCTGCAGAGCAGAAATCTGTGTGAGAATACATGCCGGGAAATGGAGAAACCAGCAGGATCATTAATGGAGCACAGAATAGAGGCTCCTGTGTTTCACCCCACTGAAGGCCAGACCTCCTACCAGCCTTGTCTATGGCTGGCTGCACTTTTCCCTGCCTAGAACTGGCTGTGCCAAGATAGGACAAGATTTCTTAATTGAACCAATGAACTACCAAAGCATACAGTATGTTGCCAAAGCATAATTATATACAAAGTGGTGGTTTGTACATCATATATCTACAAAGATTTACAAACAAGGATTTGGTAACCCACAGGGTTGTAAAGTATATGCAGGCAGTACTGTAACGCGGCGGGGGGGATTACAAGGTACATCAGGTAATGGGGGGGGGGTTACGTCCGATGTCCATTTCCACAATTTGTCCCATTGCTGTTTAGAAGAGATACTCTTGTCTTTTTGCACATAACCATACAAACTTTTCCAGAAGAGATTTACTGTCTCATCTGTGTGAACCTCTTGGTCGCGTCTTCCCTCTCTATTCCTATGCAGGAGCATTGCATAAATGACATACAGGTTTACTAACCTGATTACGAGAAGGGGAATGTTCCAATTCCCTAGTATGAGGGCACCCGCTCCGTCCTGTTTCCTTGAAGGTTTCTTTCTGGGACCTTGAAAGGAGGTTCTGTCGCTCAAACCTGAGGTTAGTTCTTCCCAAGTCTGTTTTTCCAAATCAGGCCACTCTTAACAACTTGCTTACTCCCTGCCACACTCTTTTGGCTACCACACACTCTTTTAAGAAATGTGAATGGGTTTCCCTGAATGTTTTACCTAGCTCACAAGCTTTCTGTTTACAGGTGATTTTAGGACACTCTTTCTGGTCCTCTGGGAGCCATGGCTTAGCCGCGTTAAGCGGTAGTACTTGGTGGTATAAACGCCACTTCATTTCCCATAAATGGAAAGGGACCTTTTTCTCCTTAAAGAGAGCGATAGGGTGATCGGGTTGCAACAAGTACTGTGAAGTGCGGTGTTTGTAGTGTTTACGTTCTAAATCAGGTTTTAAAAAACCCACTTCTAGAATCCCTCCATAAATTGTTTTCCTTAGCTGCTTAACTGAAGAGGATCCTTTAAATAGATCCGGTTCAACCTTCCATTTTTTAGTGTCAATAACAAATCTCTCAAGTATTCCGGGTGGTCTCTTTTCAATACTTGTGTGATACTACAATTGAAAGAACCTTTCCCCCACCACGCTATGCCCCATGCTGACTTTCACCAACGCAGACCGAAAAGCGAAACCCAGGTTTTTTGCAGGAGGTTGGACATGTTATGGACATTCATGAAAATCCAGTTTCCAAAATTCAGTTACAGAATAGGGTTGCAGGGCAGGTAGAGCTAGGCCTCCCCGCTCAACCTCCTTAAATGCTACCGCATGGGCCACAGGGAAGGACACAGTGTGCCGAGAGAGATTCCTGCCAGCCGCTGCCAGTCTGTGAAGACAATACTGAGCTAGAAAGACCAATTGTCTGACTCAGTATATGGCAGCTTCTTATGTTCCTATTGTTCTGAGGATTGCACCTAGAGTCATGCATCTCCAAAATCTAGTGCTGCCTGTGCATTCTGGCATTGCTGCAAGTTAAGAGGACAGCCCCGTTGCAGGAGCAGCAGGGTGGCTAGTCTGAGAGCGATTCAGCTGGTGCCTCTGGCAGGCAAAAAGGGTAAAGTGTGCCGTCAAGTCGATTTTGACTCCTGGCACCCAGAGAGCCCTGTGATTTTCTTTGGAAGAATACAGGAGGGGTTCACCATTGCCTCCTCCCGTGCAGTATGAGATGATGCCTTTCAGCATCTTCCTATATCGCTGTTGCCCGATGTAGTACCAGCGGGGATTCGAACGGGCAATCTTCTTCTTGTTAGGCAAGCATTTCCCCGCTGTGCCGCTTAAGGTGACTTCAGGAGGACGAGGTGAAATTTCGTCTGGCGAGATGCAAGATCTTCATGAATGAGTAAGCAAGTCAGCACTGTGTGAGAAAAAACTGCTAGGCTGAAGAAACTGAATGGAAATGCCTGCAAGGACTGAAGCCCTTTCCCTTGGGAACGATGCACAACGGCTGGCCTTTGATGGTGAAATAATGCTTGTGTCCAGTTTCTTGAGGCAACAAAATCACTTTGGGACAGTTCGGGGAGTTGCTGATCTTGGCCGGCTCTGCCAAGAGGCAGAACAATGACCTCTTCCAGTATTTAGAGCAGGGGTGGGCACCCCCGACACACATTGTGACTGGGGATGATGGGAGTTGTTGTTCAACAACAGCTGGAGGGCTACCCCTGATTAAGAGCTATCTTTTGCAACATTTGTGAGGGGGAACTTATCAGATTGGGCCAGAACATGGCCGACTCCTGTTGCTTGCAAAGTGGGGATGGACTTTGGGTCAGGCATTTACAAATCAACTAGCCAGCTTACCAGTGGGAAGTGCCCCCTGCCCCCAGTCCTCTTGTGAGCAGGACACCCAGATCACAATACAGATCTCATTTCTATTGCCATTTCTGAGAAGATAAGAAGCAGCAGGAATCCTTGCTGAGCAGCAGGAGAGGGCGCTTCCTGTTGCTTACCATCTCCATATCCCAGGGCAAATGACAGACGATCTTCCTCTCTCCTAAGCCCTCGGCCTTTGTGCCAGAAAAGGATCTGGGGGAAGAGAGGGGATTGGTGGCAACCACAAATAACAGCTGGCTAGCGAGCTAAGCCTAAATTTGTGGTTCCTTGCTTTGACTACAGATGTTTTGCCCATCGTCATGGACTCACAGCTCTTCAGTGGTGGTCTCTCAGTTCCAGAAGCTGTTGTGATGCGGTGACTCTTTACACCAGTTGTGTGGGGGGCATACTCCTGTTGGGCATTGAAAGATGAGGTGGTCAGGAGTGAGGGGAGGATAAAGTTACCATGGGGAGTCCCAGCAGAACATGGGCAGAAAAGACTGGGTGTCAACTTTGGGAGCCTAGCTGGAAGGACTCTCCCTCAAAAGAGGAGGGTGAGTCTACCATCAAGCAGGAAAGATCCCAGGACTCAGCATCGCCTGAGGAGACTCCTCCTTCCCCAAGAGCCCTCCAGTTTTTATCCCAGCACCTGAAGGATTGAAGTTAAAAGCTGAGGAAGCTTCAGGTCAAAGTCTGTCTTCTAAGTGGATTGGCTGACATCTTCCATAGCCTCAGAAGGGCAGAGCAACAGCTTTGTCCTTGTGAGGAGCCAGTAATTGAGCTGCGTGTGAGGCTTGCCTTGCTGCTCAGTGTGAGGGGAGGGCTTGGGTTGAGATGCACTTTTTGCTTTTTTCTCCTCTCTGCAAAAGCCCTTTTATTTGCTAGGAATATGTCCCTGAAGCATGCAAGATTCTCGGGGACATATTCCTGACATCGAAAAGGGCTCTTGGGAGGGGAGAGAAGGCAAGCAAAAATCATACCCCCACCCCACCTCCTCCCTGTGTGCTGTGCTGTGAGGCAAGCCTTGTGTTCAGCTCATATATCAACTTCTTGTGAGGGTGGGGCTTTTGCCCTGCTTTTGTAAGGCTGCATGAGATGTCAGCTCCTGTGTATTAAAACTAGGTTGTTGTCCTATTTACCCAGTAACAAGGGGGAAACCTGCAGCCATTTAATGTATTTACTTGAATAGAAGACAACTCTGAGTTTAAGACAACCCCTTTTTAAAAATATGGGTTAAATACCGGTTATACTATTTATCCAAAAGGAAGAGGATGCTGAATTTATGATAACCCCCCCGCCCTTCTAACATCAAAGAACATGTAAATACAGTCTTAGGAATAACAGAGGGCATTATGTGAAATCTCTCCTCTCTGGAAACATTCATTCCTGCATTCTCAGGCCAAGAGCAGAGGTAGGTATAAGTAGCGAGTTAGAATTCCGTAGGCCTCTCTTACAGAGTTAATATCAGCTAGTAATGGAGCATAGCATTCCTGCCACGGTATTTCATCCAGTCCCAGATTTGATCTTTAGTTAAACGTTTTATGATCAGGTCCGTAGTTGTGCCAACAAACACGGCCAACTGACTTTAATGGAGCAGAGCCATTTAATAAACAGTTAGCCATCTTCCCTTTCAAAAACATGTGGCCGTATTCTGGCAAGATGGCTCACCAGATATTGAAAGCCCTGAGAACATGAATAAAATATTTTCCATTGTGGTTAGCAATATGTCATGCAGTGCTTAGAATTTGACTGAAAAGCAGGTTTTGCAAGACTGCCAAAGACTGCGTGATGTTCCTTTTAATAAAGGGCATTGCCAGCACTTGACCACATGATGCACACAGACTCACACTTGTTTTTGCAAGTTAGGAGTGAAAATTGGCCACCTGCAAAGAGAAAAGAAGCGACCCCTTTAGCCTGTTCTCAGCTCTCTAGGAGTGTGTCGCGTTCATTTTTCACTCTCGTCAGCCGAGTGCCAGATTCAGCTTGATAGTCTAATTGGAAGGGCTGCTTAACATGCCTTAGGCCGGGGGTTTGGGGCATGCGCAGTGCTTGGTGCTGCATGCATCAGTGTGCCTTAGAGCACACCTATGCAAGCTGTGCCATTGTGGCTGAGGATGATGGGAGTTGTAGTCCAAAAACATCTGGGGAGCCAAGTTTGAGAATCCCCAAGTTAAGGGGATTGTTTGACCATGCATCATCCCACACTTTGTTTTTGAAAGTCCAGTTCCCAAGCTTTTCTGTTAGCAATGGATATACTTCAGGCTTGCAAGGTAGACTTTGTGTTTTCCTAGAACCCCAAGTCCACTAGCTGGAACCAGGTGCAAAACAGTGGCTCTGCAGGGGTGGGCATACGCCTGGGATTAAGAAACAGGGTGCCCCTGAGCACATGATTTGCCCAGGAATTCATTTTGAGTTGATGGTCCTTACATGCAAAAACCCACTCCTGCTTTACCCCCAAGCTTTCTTTATTTTGGGTGGGGGGAATCTCTCCCCACCCCAGATGTTGTACTACAACTCCTATCATCCCCAGTCACAGTGGCCTTTGGGAATGGTGGGAAATGTAATCCAAAAATACCTGGGACTCAAGGTTGAGAACTCCTGCTCTGTGTGATTTGCAGTAGATCCTGAGCTGCTTTTTTTTGCTCCCACTTTATATGAGAGAGAGAGAGACAGAGACAGATATGTCGAGGACTAGAACCAGAGACACCCAAGCTCAAATCCACATCCGGCCATGGAACTCACTGGATGTCTCCCGGCCAGCCACTTCCCTCTCAGCCTAAATTACCTCACACGGTTGTTGTGAGGATAAACATAACCATGTACAGTAGCTCTGAGCTCCTTGGAAGGAAGATATAAGTATCCTGTGGGTTCCTGAAATGGGCCTCTACAAATTCTCGGCTTGGAAACCCACTCTTTTTAACCCCTTGAGGCTGCCTACATGCTTTCCTATTTCTCCTTTTAGGAACATACAGGAATACGGGAAGCTGTCTTAGACGGAGTCAGACCACCGGTCCATCTAGCTCAGTTTGATCTGCTGCGCTGGCTGATAGCAGCTCTCCAAGGTTTTGGGCAGGAGTCTTTCCCAGCCCTACCTGGAGATGCTTTCAGGGAGTCAACCTGGGACCTTCTGCATGCCTATGCTCTTCCACTGACTATCACCCCATCCCCTAAGGGGAATATCTTTCAGCATCCACATGTAGTCTCCCTTCCAGTGCTTAACAGAGGGGACATTCATGCTTGCTGCTGCAAGAGCAGATCTCCTCCCCTTTCCAGCTTAGTCTGTCCTTTTCTCTTTTGCTTTTGCTTCGGAATACCCTCTCCTTCGGATTCCTGAACAGCTGGATTTTACAGCCGCTTCTACAGCCCGAAAGTGTTGCTTCTGCCTTATGGCCCTGCTGCCGCCATCTGTTTGCTGGCATCCAAACCTACTGGTTAACCTTGTTGTATCCAGTTCAGGAAGCACCAAATCAATCCTGAAAGTATTGCCAGCAAGTGGGGAGCGTGGCTTCTTAATGCAGAGGGTAACAACAGTCAAACGGGGAATGTGCCTTGTGCATCATCCCATAATATGGTAATGAAGGGTTGGATTTCCCAGAGGTTCTTGGCTGTTACCAGCTCCGCTTCACTTAAAAGAACAGAGCAAAAAATGACCATTGGAACATAGGTCGTTGCAGCTGTGAATGCCTCTTTAGTCCCTACCCTCCTAGTGTTAAAGACTAAAGCAGTGGGACTTCTCCGCTGCTGCTCCGAGGCTTTGGAATGCGCTCCCTAGTGAAATAAGAGCCTCCCCATCTCTGACAGCTTTTAAAAAGTCTTTCAAGATGCATCTGCTCACCCAGGCTTTTAGTTTTGTTTTAATGCAGTTTTAATGCGGTTTTAAAATATTGTTTTAAAATTTTTAAATTGTTGTAATGTTTTAAACTTTTTGTTTTTGTTTTAACTAATGTTTTACTTTCTGTTTTTATTTTGTTATAAACCGTCCAGAGACTTCAGTTTGGGGCGGTATAAAAAGAGGTTAAAAAAATAAAAATAAATAAACTATCCAGAAGTTGCTACACTGGCACGCTAGTGTAAAGGAATGGACACAAGAGTTGATATTTCAGTCTTTTCCCAAGGTGAAGCTTAAAGCAGTATTTTAACTGCACAACCACTCTTCTAGGGTCCTTCCAAATAGCAAAGAACCACACCACTTGTAGAGGTTGTACACAAGTAGGAAGCAAGAGCTTACTTTGCCTGCACAAGCTTGTGCCATCTTTCTCAGTGGGATCTCATGGGCCATTCATATACAGTCGACCCTCGCCAACTGTGAGGTTTCCATTCCATTCCTGGAAACCCTCGCAGTTGGCGAATTCACAGTTGGAGTGCCATTGGTTTCAATGGTAAACGGGGTTAGGGGAATCACGGTTATGAATCAAAAGTAAAAGTAAAAAGTTTAAAAAAATACCCCCCGGCCTCCGAAAATTGCCCCTGACCCCTGGAAATGACCCTCTGACCCTGGAAATGATCCCCTGACTGCCAAAATTACCCAACCCCCCATGAATTTTTTAAAAATCACCAAATGCAGGTCACAGTTGGCGGGGGCGATCACAATTTCCCAGTCACGGATACTCAAATCCGCGATTGGGGAAATCATGATAGGCGAGGGACGACTGTAGTCAGCAGGGATGCCACACAATTCCCACAGCTCCACCTGCTGGCCAGCTCTTGCTTTCCATGAACAACTCACCCCTTTTTGTTAGTACTTTTCTGGTACCAAGTGGGTGGACTATTAATGGAAAGCACGAGCGGGTAAGCAGGAGGAATCTTGGAAATTGCATGATGTTCCTGCTGGCCATTTGACCAGCACAGGAGATTTCATGAGAGATGACGCAAGCCATTGGGCATATCTGGGGGCTGAGTAGGCACCCACCTCCAACTTACATGTGAGCTCTTCATGTCATGCCACTTTTTGCCATCTGGAAGTATCCCTAGACAGATTAGGCTGAGACTGCTAAAGATGCCAGCAAGGTTTTCCTGAGATATGCTTAGAAAAATAAATAAATCTGGAGCCTTATAAAAATCCACCTGGAAGGAGAAGCAAGTTTTACAAGCCATGGATTATTCTTAGAATCTGTGCCACAGAGGAATTCCTGCCTTCTGTTTCCCCATCCTCACCAGGCCTCCCTGTCCCCGCAAATGCCTTGTCCATCAGCCCCTGCCTCCAAATACGCTTGCCCTCCCCTTTACTTCCCCCGCCCCCAAGTGGCAGCAGCAGCTGTAGCAGTGGTGTGGGGAGAGGAGGAGGGAGATCTGTCCCCTCTCCCTGTTTCCATTGCTCCCCGGAGCATTCTGGGAAAGCAAATAGCAGGGTGGCAGCTGCTGTGAAGACGGGCCATACTTTCAGCCCTGCCGTTGTGGTCAGCAGAAGCACAGGCGTTTTCAGACTAAAGGACAGAAAGCAAAGAGATCCGCTGTCCTCCCAATGCCAGTTAAGCCTCCTCACCCCTTAAAACTATTCTTCAGTTTCTGTGGATGCCCACATGCAAGTGCCATGGGGCTATCATGCAGAGTGCCTGCACTTCTGAATTTGCAACTACCGTACTGCGTGTGCGTCTCTGGAAGGTCACCCTTTTCTTGAAGGCATCATATCGTCCAGACTGGGCCCACTTTCTTGCTTCTGGAGCATTAGCCTTAGTCATGAAATAGCAAACTGGAGAAAGGCGGAGGTGATGCTATGGCAGGTTTCTGGAATAGATCTTCAAGTGGGCTTTTAATTAAGTTTCTTCACCAGCAGGTTCTCCAAATCAGAGGCACCCTCTTTTCCCTTAGACATACTTTGCACTTGCAGCCTCTTTGCACACCTCCTTCCTGATCTTAAAGACTAGTTGTTGTCCTGGTGCTTGACCTCTGCTGAACAGATCTGATGAGTGCCAGCTTGTTTGATGCCTTAGAGATGTGGGCGCCTCCTTAATGCACTTCACCTGCAAATTAGAAACTCTGCTAGGTCTGAAAAGAGATTCTCTGGAGGTGGAAATATGAAGGAGGTCACCCCTCTTTTAGTATCAAAGCGTCTCACTCTTCTCACTTCCCCAAGTAGGAGGAAAATCAAATGACATGCTACAGGAAGTGTGTGCTTAGAGCTGTTGTGCTTGAGCTTTTCTTTTTGCACTAGGCAAAAGCTCGATCGCAGATCAGGAGGACCCATCACCATGGTCTTGATCTAGATCACCCTTGTGGTCAGGACAACAATGAATGCTTGGTTTCCTTGTGCAAGAGGTCTGTTCTAGATAGGGACTGTGGTAGGGATAGGGTTGAAGCCTTGTACCAGAATTCGATCCATCTGATTCATGTGCTCTTTATTGTAAATATGTTTTTTAAAATGCCAGGTGGAGGTGCTAAGCATATGCTTCCTGCCATATGTAGCTTGACCCCAAACCCTAGGGGGTAGCCTCTTAAAGACTCAGCTTCCTTTTGAGGAGAGAGTGCTGGAGATGCAAGACATTTTTATGATGTCCAGTACGTGGGCTACATATACAGGTTGAGCAAGGAGGAACATTGCAACTGGCTTGTTGCCATTTGCCACTTGAGGCGACTGCACCCTTTCAATGGGTCTGAGGTCAGCCTCTGGGCAGGAGCCATCACTAATGCTGCCCCACCCTCTCACTGGCCCCACCCCTTGGCTGCCCCACTTCCTTCAGCAGTTTAGGGGGCATCCTCTTCCCGCTTGCACTAGTCTCAGCTGCTGGAGTGCTCTGTGGCTGCTGACTGCTTACATGTTGTGAGGCAGCATGGAGAGCACCTCTGAGAGTGCAAGCTCCTCAACTAGGGATGTGCAAACAGGTTCGACGTCGAACCTGTTCGGTTCGACCATTTGGGGTTGAACCAAACCATCCCCTGTTCGGTCTAACCCCGGACCGTATATATATATCTAACCCCGGACCGTATATATATTTTATATATCCCCATCCCCTGTTCGGTCTAACCCCGGACCGTATATATATATATATATATATATATATATATATATATATACACACATGGTCCGGGGTTAGACCGAACAGGGGATGGGGATATATAAAAATTAAAAAACAGGGGATATATAAAAATTAAAAAAAAACTTATTCCCTTCGGGGTTGTTGTTGGAGGCGGAAGGGGGTGGTCCACAGAGGTTCCTCTTCCCTCCACCAGTCTCCCTTTATGCCTCCACCAGCCGACTCTTTGGCCCGTTCGGGCCTTCCCGCTCTGGTGCGGCGGCCATTTTGGAGGCCACCGCACCTGCACAATTGGCCTCTGCATGGCCCCGGCAGTTCCGTGCACATCCCTATCCTCAACTAAGCCAATACCAACTCTCTTTCTTCCTCTTGCCTCCAGTGCCAAACAACTTGTCCACAGACAAAGAGAACAAATGTGATGCTTGGAGGGGAGAGACACAAAGGAAGCTGCCATCCCCAACCTGACATTTGGTCCATTCAGGTCAGTATCGACTAAATGGACTGGCAGTGACCTCTCCAAGGTTTCAGGCAGGAATCTCTCCCAGCCTGATCTGGAGATTCCAGGGAATGAACTTGGGACTTTCTGCATGCAGAGAAGATGCTCCGCCTCTGAGCTAGAGCTCAATCCTTGGATCTGCCATCTGTAGAGAGAAACAAGCATGTCAGCATTAACATGCTACTATATGACATGTAATTTGGCCCAAACGCCCTGCGTTTGCCTTGTCCTATTCTGTGGAGAAGAACGAGACCCACCAGCCCTTCTTCTTCACCTCCACTAGACCTACCAGCCCATCTTCAACACTGCCTGACCACAGAAACTCCCAGAGTAAGCTAGGGATGTGCACTGATTTGAAGGGCAGTTCGTACACCGTTTTGAAGGGCAGTTGGGGCACTTTGAGGACAAGGAGAGCAGGTCCCTTCCTACTCCTTTGCTGCTTGCTGCAGCTTCCTGCTGTGGTGTTGCTTCCCAGAACCCCTCGTGCGCTCCCCAGAACCCCTTGCACAGCTGTGGCACAGAGGCAGCATGCACATGGCCTCTGGACATGCACAGTGGTCATTTACCTGGCCAACAACCATGGTGGCCAGGAGGCAAATGGCCTCCAAGGCCATGTTCCTGCTGCGGCATTGCACTCCAAAGCACTCTTCTCGTGGTAGCCACATGCACATGGTCTCTGTACACTCGCAGTGGCCATTCATGGGGCCAGCAACCATGCTGGCCACACAAATGGCTGCCAAGGCCATGTGCATGTATGCCACCGCCATGTGAGGATTGCTGGGGAGTGCGATGCTGCCAAAGAAAGCTGCGGTGAGTGGCGGAGGAGCAGGTACAGGCCTGCTTACTTTGCTCTTAAAGGTGCCCTGATGGAGAAGTTCCAGGAATTCTGGGTTTGTTTAATGAGCAGAGGCCATCATTGTCCATCACGTTCAAGCTTTTATTGATCATGACATGCTGGGTGTCACTCTTTCAAGAAGTGAGCACCCTCTCAGGCTTTTAGCAAGAGTCTTTTATACTGTTTTCATATAGGCTATAGGATTGAGTACAGAGCCTATCAAAGGCCAAAGTTTCATGGGATACATCAATCATACTAGTACAAGCAGAATAAAGCTTAGTCATTGGTAGAAAAGGTGAACCAATTATGAGACAGAAACCAGCAATAATGCACCAAGGAGCTTTACTTGTGTTTATCTCAAGTCAGGCAGGGGAAGGTATGGTCTTGTCCTTATTTCTAGTCAGGTGGGGAATAGTATTATTTCCAGGAAAAGGGGCCCTGTATCAGCAGGGTACAGAAACTTGTGACCTTTAGGGCTTATGTAGGTAACACAACTAGGATAGTGGAGTTTTCCTTCATCCAGCCCCAACTACTCTTCGAATTGGTGCACAAATCATGATTTGTGCACATCCCTAGAGTAAATGTCTCCATAAAGATAAGCTTTATGGAGACATTCACCATAAAGATGCAATCTTACACAAATTTGCTTATGGGTGGGTTCTGCTGAGTTCAGTGGAACTTAGCAGGCAAAAACCAGCAGGTGAATTCTTTACCCACTGCATAGATTTAGTGATAGAAAAAGCTTCACCTGTTGATTTCTGCCTGACACTTGATTGTTAAAGGCATAGCACTTCCTTCTGTGAAGTAGGCAGTGATCCTAAAATCAAAAGGTGACTATTTTGCTTTCCAGAATTATGGCACCCCTCCTAGCAATTTTGTTCAGCTGGGTCTTGTGCAACTAAACCGTTTAAAAATAGCCTCCTTGGTTCCTGCTTGGTACAGTTAATGAAGTATAAAGCATGAGGTTGGCTGGGTTTTCTTGGAAATATAGCAGCAATTAAATAGCCTGACTGAGCAACGCTGATTTTAATGTATAACTACATTAGTATAATTCTTTGTAACTGCTGCTTGCTTAACCTCTTCATTCCTTTAGGATTTATAAGATCCATTAATCAAAGGGCTTCCTTCCTTCATATGGTGTGAGTTATTTTCTAAATGGTCTTGCTGAAATAGAAATATTCTAAAACAAGGGTTTCCCAAAAATGACGGGTGGAAAGCAGGGGGAGGGGGGAGGTAGTTGACTATGCTCTCAGTTCCCAACTTGAAATTTAGCAGACATTTTTAGACAGAAATGTTACCTGCTTAGATGGAGACAGTTGTAAGCAGGGGTTGTAACATTTGCTTCATTCTGGCACGTCTACAGTTAAATCTGTGAAATTTCGCAACACCATTGATCTCTTGGAGGTTCCCAACCTTTTTAAACAAGTGTACCCCTTCTGTCACAAACCCTCAGCTTAGAAACCGATATTTCCCCCCAACAGAGATTTTGTGAGGTTGTGCACACGACCTCGCTGGGGAGGGTGAGTGGGCTGTGGGGAAGGCGGGAGCTGTTGTGGTTTGTGATTATTTAGCAAAGCACCATGGAAGCTATCACTCCAGTTACAGAGTGCAGAGTTTAGTTGTTGCAGCTATTTAGTAACATGCATGGAGATCACTGTAGAGTCTAAACTAAACTGATTTATTGGTGAAGTACATTTGACATAGGAGAGACCTATCCTATCTATCAGCTACATAATGAATAGGTAGGGAGAGAGAGAGAGAGATGTCTCCATCTTCTCTCTAGGAGGAAAGGAAGAGGACTGACTCACTACAGGAAGTACCTGAGGGGTCGTAGAGCAGAGGCAAGCAGGGACAGGTAAGGAGCCCCTCACTAACTACCTCTGCTCCCAGTGCCCCCAGTGGTCATTAGGATAGTTGGTGCAAAGGGTTTATGCACCAGAACTCCATCTCCAGCACCCCTTCTCATCGCCTGTTGCACTGGCTCATGACTCCCATCTTCTCACAAAGCATCTGGAATCTGTCTCTGGGCAGTGGCTTAGTCAATCTATCTGCCGCCATCTCTTCTGTTGCATAGTACTCCAGTTGGTACCCCTTTTTTCTTGCATGTCTTGAATGTAGTGATACTTTATGGGAGTATGCTTAGTTTGTGACTTCATCTTCTCCATCTGGGAGAATACAACTTTGGTTATCCTCAAACATGGTTGTGGGCTTTGGTTCCTCAACCCCAAAGTCCAATAGTAGCTGGTGTATCCACAACGCTTCCTTGCATGCTTCAGCTGTGGAAATATATTCTGCTTCTGTGGATGATTGCACAACAAGTGACTTGTGGCTAGCCCAACTTATGGCTCTATCTCCATATGGGTGTCCACTGGTGGACTTGTACTCTGTTCTGTCTTCGTCCCAGTCTTAATCCATGTGTCCCACTAGTCTGGGATTGCTGCTTGCTGGAATCTCCAATGCAAAATGTGCAGTACCCTTTAGTACCCCCTTCCCCCCCTTTATTGGATTCCCAGTCTTTTGACTGCAATCCAATCATTATAGGTTGGTGCACTTACTTTTCTGCTCAGGATTCCCATTGCTGAAGCAATATTTAGCCTTGTCACCGTGGCTATATATACAGAAGCTTTTCAATTGCTTTTCTGTATCGATTGTTGGCTGGTAAAGGCTTGCTGTCTCCATCTTGCTTCCAGAAATTTGCATCCATTGGTGTACTGACTTCAGTGGCATCTGTCAGTCCCAGGCATTCTAGAAGATCCTTTATCTTCTGCTTCTGGTTGAGAAGGAATGTCCCATCCCCCTTCTCTTTCTATTTGGATGCCAAGGAGATGCTTCCAAATTCCTTTACTTCTATTTCCTTGTTCAGGTGCTGTACAATCTCTTTGCTGTTTTGTTTTTCTTCATATGCCATAATCAAGTCATCAGGATGTAAGTCCATCAATTGTCTCTGGATCTTGAATATAGGCAGGCGTCAGCTTTTCTTTGTGTGAACCTCTCCTTAAGTAGCAGTTGATTCAGTTTCTCATTCCATGCCCTGGCTGCTTGCTTTAAGCCGAAGATGCTCTTTTGTAGTTTGCACACAAGCCCCTTCTTTCCAGGTGCCTCAAGGCCTGGTGGCTGTTGCATGTAGATGTCTTCCTCGATTTCCCCATGAAGGAAGGCAGTCTTTACATCCAAGTGGTCAACTTGCATCTTTCTGGCTGCTACCATGTTGAGCAGTGTTCTAACTGAAGTGTGTTTCACAACTGGTGCAAAAATCTCATCCTAGTCCTGACCACAGATTTGGGAGTATCCTTTGGCTACTAGTCTGGCCCTGTAGCACTGTATATCCCCCTTCTGCATCCTGCTTGACTTTGAAGATCCACTTGCATCCCAGTCTTTCTTTCTGTAGTTCCACAAGGCTCTAAGTCTCATTTTTGTGCAGGGCATCAATTTCTTCTAATACTGCTTTTCTCCATTTCTCAGCTTCGTCAGCTGGCATCTTTTCTACATCTTGCCATGTGGTGAGTTCTTGTATCTCTCCTCCTTCCGTCATGAGTGAGAGTCTGGGTGGAACCCCTTTGTTGGGCCTCTGTGAGTGCCTCCGTTCTGGCTCAGGCTGTGCAGCCCCTTCTGAATCCTGCATAGATTCTTTGAGTTCACTGTCTGGCTCTAGCTTCATAAGGGTCCACTCACATGGTTCCTCTTTCACCTGGATCTCTGGAACAAATTCTGGTACATCACCTCTAGTTGGCCTGTGTCTCTCATCAAAACACACCACATTGTGAATTCTGACCTCTTCACTTTCAGGATCAAGGATGGCAAAAGGACTTCAAGTCTGTTGGTCGTGGCTCTCACACCACGACCAACAGATAGGGCAGCTGCCCAAAAGGAGTGGGATTCACAGAACGACAGAGCATATGGACAGAGAAAAAGCTCATGAGGTTGTATGGCAAAAGGTCGATGCACTGGAACTCCATCTCCAACAAGGAGCCCTCCTGTCTTCCCTGACAGTCAAGCAGCTGCTGTCCTCCCCTCCACTGGACAATGCACATGTTGGGAATTCTCTCTGGTAAGAGATACCTTTCTATTACAGCAGAGTGCACAGAGGCAAAACACAGCGGAGTCTGCCTAGACATGCCTGTCTGCTAAGAGCCAAAAGAAACTTGGAGCCAGTTCATAGTTTCAAATCAATATAAAGAGTCTTTATTGGAGAACTCCATTCTAGATAGGAAAGTGGAGAGATAGGATCTCTAATCTATCTATCTAGCTGGATGCAGAGGGATGGTTTCTGCATCTCTGCACACATGGTGCAGGGAGAGAGGAGCGTGTGTGTTGCAAGGGAGAAGAAAGGGAAGAAGAAGAAGAGGCAGGTAGGCAGGCAGGAAGTCCCTGAGACTAGCAATCTGCATATCAAAGGGATAGTGTCAGAGCAGTAGAGAAGGGATGACCAATGTCTTGACCCCTGTAGCCCTCTGATTCACTAATCTGTCCCCTTCTGTCACTGAGGCATGAGTCAGTGCAGAGTCCTTCACTTCCAACAGCACCTACCTGAGTAGGGAGAGAGATGAGAGAGCGGGAGGATTTCCCCCTTTCTACATCCCAGGTTGCCCAAGGGCACAGGTGCGGCTGCTCCTTCCCCTCAGCTCGATGCCAAAAATGGCGGCAGGCCAGGTGGGAGAGCCAGCTGAGGTTAAGTGAACTATAGGCTTGTTTAACCTCGGCTGAATGCTGGGTTACAAACTTGGGCATGGTACAGGGGTAGCGCTGGGATTGAGCTCAATCCCTGGGCAGCTGTAGCCTGGGTTAGGTTGCTCGTGTGCATACTCTTTGTGTGTGAGTGTGAGTGTGGGTGTAGCGAGACCCCTGGGGGCCAGGTGACAAAATCTTGGCAGGGGGCCCCCCGTTGCATGTCTGCCCCAGTGCTCCAAGCCCCACCCCCTGTGCCTGACGCCAGATGCAAGGGGCGGGGCAACCAACCAACTCCTTGCCACCGCTCCTGTCTCCTGTTGGCTGCCCCTGCTGCTGCTGCCTTGCTGCCGCTCCTTATCTTGGCCCCCGTGGTGGTGGCTTCGGGTGCTGTGGCTTCCGGGCCTCTCCAGCCAAACTGCACAAGACCCCCGGGGGGCAGGGGGCAAAATCTTGGCTCACCCCCAAGCCTTGCCCCCTGCATCTGATGTCAGATGCAAGGGGCAGGGCAACCAGCATCTCCCCACCACTGCTCCTATCTCCTGTTGTCCATCTCCACCGCTGCTGCTCCCCTGCTGCTGCTTCTTATCTTGGCCCCCGTTGTGGTGGCAGGCACTGTGGCTGTTGGGCCTCTCCAGCCAGCCTGTGCACCTCTCCGGCCGAACTGTTTGCCTTCCATAGTCGAACTGTGCAGGCCGTCTGGAAAAGTCTGACCAGCCCACATTGCCACGGAGGGTGGCCTGCTCTGCTTGGCTCACCCCACACCCCCGGAGGCCAAGATAAGTGGTAGCAGGGCGGTCTGCTCAGGGCCCAGGAACATTTGTCCCTGCTTGTCCAATGGATGCTACGCCCATGAGAGAGAGAGAGAGAGAGAGAGAGAGAGAGAGAGAGAGAGTGTGTGTGTGTGTGCACACAAACAAATTTAAATGTTATGAGACAGGCTACTTCAGTAATTGGCTTATATCTGGACTAAGTTACTCATGAATAATCTTCATGAAATTAATGAGAGAAGTTTATTGAGTTCAGTGGAAATCTCAGTGCTAGTTTTCTGAAACCTGTCAGGCCAAGGGGAGGGGTATGCTGAGCCAATCAGGACTCAGCCATTGTAGCCAGCCATTTTCAATGAGACACCATGAACCCACTCTCATTTGCTATCATAGAATCTACACTCAGAACATCTAAGAAACAACAGAACCCTGTAACCCATGGTTTAGAAACCCATGGGGGTGGTTGGCACCCTATGTGCACTACACCACCACTCGCTATGGGCCACCCCAGCACCCCCCCAAGTGCACTTATGGGGCTGCTGAAATCTCAATTATAACTTATGAGGAAAAACCTTAAAGACGCGTAAACTTCAACAAATCACCAAAAATCAGCCCTCTGTCCAAATCCTTTGAAAAAAATCTGGTAGCTTCCTTGCCCCTACCCTGCACTACCACCAACCCCACACAGCTCTGGGCCACCCCTTTCCCCCCAACGTGAAGTGATACACCCTCCATTATACCTAATGGGGGAAAACCTTAAAGATGTGTAAACTTCAAAAATTCACCAAAAATCAGCCCTTTGCCCAATCCCTCTGCAATTTGGGTGGTAGCTTCCACCCATTAGGCGCTACCACCCCACCCCACTCTTTTGGCCCCAGGACCTGTTTTTTTTAAAAAAATCTGAATCGATTCGGATTCGGATTAATTCGGATCCAAATCGAATCAGGGGTGATTCGGATGGGCCATATTCGGATACAAAACAGACGGGGTTTTTTTTGGTTCGGATCTGAATCGAAACACCGAAAATCTGAATTGCACACCCCTACACAGCACTAATCTGAAACTTAGTTGAGCTGGCTAATGCAACATTCTTGTGCTAATGCAACATGATTGCACTAGCGTAGCATTCATCTGAATGTTAGCCACTGCTTTTCAGCTTTGAAAAAAGGTGTTGGGAACTTCAGTCACAGATCTCCCACATCCTGAGCCCATGGTCTCACGGCCATAGATTCCTGGGTTGGATGAGGTTAACTCAGGAATCCGTGGTCATCTGGTGAGCTGAGAGCCTCCAAACCCAGCTGCTCCGAACCAGGCTAGCCTAGATCTGCTAGGGCGATCTGTATGTGCTCCCAATTTTCGGTTGTGTGGAACAAGATAGGAGGAAAACCTGGCTAGAAGTGATTGTGTGGAACCCAAATGTTCCTCCTACCTTGCTTCCATACAGCCGGCAATTGGGAGCACACACAGCTCCTAAACCTGGGTAGGACACAATTTTTGATTGTGTGAATGACCTCAATGTTTGATGTTTGAAGGCGCATGATATGGCAAGCTTGCTGAAGCTAAGCAGGTCTGGATCGTGTCAGTCTCTGGAACAGAGACTGCCTTGGAATCCTCTGTATGCTATCTTGAGTTCCATGGTGGAACAAAGATGGGACCTAAATGTCGCAAACAAATAAAAATTTGCGAAACTGTGCTGGGACCGTGTGTGCGGGGTGGGTTTGTGATATCATGTCTCTAACCAATGGGTACTCTTCACAGGCAGGTCTTTTGATTCAAGCCAATTGTATTGAAATAGACACAAATAGCTTTAAAAAAAGTTAAGCTTGGTAAAGAAGCTGCAAAATTGCCCAGAAATGCTCACAGCAAGACATTTATATGCACATACAGTGAGGCTCTACACATGATCAGTGTGTAGAGCCTAACTGGGTTCTGCTGGGAGAGTGGGTCAAGCCCGCTCTCCCCACAGACGATCATCAGGTTAGCCCTGGGAGCTAGTAGTCATGGTGCCGGGAGGGATGGCGGGGATTGGGGGCTGCCTGGCCCCTGGAAATCCAAGGATACCCCATGCGAGTGTTGCTGTTGCCTTCTGGTTGGGGGTCTACTTGCGAGTTGCTGCAGCATGGAGCCACACCATGGCAATTCACGAACAACTAAAAGGGGTTAGTGGAGCGCTCGCTCTGCTAACCTCATTTAAGGGGGGGGGCTATTAAGTGGGCTAACCACCAGGAGCTGCCCAGCTCCTGGCGGTTCACACGTGCGGGGAAAACTGGGCTGGGCTTCCTTAGCCCGGTTTGCTTCACGCGTGTGAATAGCCTCAGTGACTGTTCACACGACCCTAAACAGGGTCAGAGGACCATCCAGGCCAGGTAGGAGAGTTGTGCGTGCTCCTGATGGGCTGTGTGTGTTTGGAAAGATCAAGGTGGGAGGAGGGGAGAGTGATCGTGTGGGAGCCAGGAGCTGGGTAGGAGGGGCATGGCCAACACCTACATCCTGCCCGTAGCATTTGATCGAGGGTGCATGAATAGCTGGCCTTCCCGGCTGCCACATGATCACTCTCCCCTCTTCCTGCCTTGATCTTTGTGAAGACACAACTGCCGATCAGAAGCACACCCAGCTGGATGGTCCTCTGACCCTGTTTAGGGTCGTGTGAACAGTCACTGAGGCGGGTCTCTCGATCCGTGAGACCCGCTTTTTGCAAAACTGCGGGTAGAGTGGGCTAAGCTTTGACAGAGCTGGCAGGGACTGGGGGGAGCGGGGCCCGCGCGGCCCCCGGAAGCCCTAGTATGCCCTGCGCGAGACCCCCGGAGCCGGGAGGCGGCTTTTCGCCTCCCGGTTGGGGGTCTACTCGCGAGTAGCCGCAGCACAGAGCCGCGCCGCGGCTACTCATGAGCAGATAGCCCGGGTTTGTGGAGCGCTCTCCTAGCCCGATTTTTGTTAATCATGAGAATAGCCCCACTGTATGTGCATATAGACACACAACGAAGCTATTCACGTGAGTGTGCAAAACCAAGCTAAGGAAGTTCAGCCCACTTTAGCGCTGGGATTGGGCCTGATCCCGGTGGCACTGAAGTAGCAAACCTGCCCATGAACCCACCTGGCTAAACGAGGTTAGGAGAGCGAGCGATGGTGGGGATCCTGGCCAGCTCTGGGGAGGGGAGAGGGGATCCTCATAATGCACTGTTTATTCACGTGGTGCATTGTGGGGCAACGTGGGGCGATGTGCCACTCGTGGGGCGATGTGACACTCGGAGCTACCAGCAGCAGCCGGTAATAGTCTGAGCAGGCGATGCGCCCAGCCAAAGGAAGGAACCTGCTCGTCTGTGGGGAGGTAAGCTTTGTAAGGAGTCCTCCCTGGTAACCCTCTTGCCCTTTCTCACTGATTGTGAGAAAGGGCTCAGTGTTTCTTGTGAAAATAGGTTCACAGGAAAGGGTGAAGCAAGATTCTCCACTTTGGTCCACTGACAATTGCTTGGAGGTTGGGAAGCTGTCAAGGACGACTGCCAGCTTGCATGGATACCTGGAACCAAATGGGGTATCTGTGCAGACTGAGGAACTGTGGCCAACGGAATGTGTAAGCCAGGGAAATGCTGGCCATACTTTCTCCCAGTCCAACTTAAGGACAGGCTGCACAGATGGTTGTTTGCTCTTACACTGTGCACAGGGATTCCAAATCATAGATCTCTTTAGTGATTGGTAATAAAGCTATGCATGCCTGGCTTTGATTGCCGGGTTGATTTTGCTTATTGGTTTTAGAGCTAGAAAGCTTTGCTTTAATTACTGAGTAAGCTGAATTTAGTTCCTCGCGTGCCACATCCAAATATGATCTTCTTTTTATTATGACAATGGAGAGGCATTATGTTCAATTAGTGGACTCGAAATAAACATTGACCAGGTGGTGGTGATTGAATTGTTACTCTGAATTCTGTATAGACAGAACATCAGACTGATACTCTGGGCTTGATCTAGGGACAGAACAAGATCTACGGCCAGATTTTCCACCGTGTTTCCAGCCCTTCACAAATTCACAAAATGGGTAGCTTGAAGCCGAGGGGCTGGTGAGCATTCCCCTCACCAGGTGAAATTGTTTAAGCCTAATTGTGTTGTGGATTACTTCCCCTGTAGGCTGTGGTTTGGCTCTTTTCTAGAGCCATCTAGAGCCGTCTGTGCTGCTGGAACCTTAATATGTTACATTGTGTTAACTTTCCCCTCTTATATGTGCCATGATCTGGATTATTAGGAGTCTGTAGGAGTCTGGTGTGTGGATGTTCTTGCATTGTGGGTAGGAGGATCCAATTGAACTGTTTGACTGAACCATAACTTTGGGAGGATTGAGAACATAGTAACTGTTACAGAATGCTTTGTATGTGAAAACTAAAATATAGTGATCACCTTGCATGTTTCTTTTAGGAGATATTTTTGGGAGCCATTTTAGGCTATGTGAATTGCGTGGATGTTATTTTTATACTGGGGTTGGCTTTCCATCTGTTAAAAAACTAAAACTTGGTCAGTTGATTGGTCAAATATTGTCAAAAAATTGTCCAGTGTTTAAAGCATCAGGATTTTAGAATAATGTGACAAAGAACACTGATCATTACACAAATAAAAATATGACTAGCATTGCCATGCCCCCCGGTATTCCGGGTATCACCTGGATTTTAAGCATCTTATATTTATTTATTATTTATTCGATTTCTATACCACCCTTCCAAATATGGCTCAGGGCAGTTTACACAGAGAAATAATAAATAAGATGGATCCCTGTTCCCAAAGGGCTCACAATCTAAAAAGAAACGTAAGACAGACACCAGCAACAGTCACTGGAGGTACTGTGCTGGGGGTGGATAGGGCCAGTTATTCTCCCTCTGCTAAATAAAGAGAATCACTACGTTAAAAGGTGCCTCTTTGTCAAGTTAGGAGGGGTTAGTGTTAGGGTTGCCTGGATTGTTTGCCTGGATTGCTTAGCCCACCTGGATTCACTTGGATTTCAGCTTTCATTTTTTTAAGAAAAAGCTAAGCTCTAGCCCTCGTAGAAGTGAAGTTATGGAGCAAAACATGCAGTCTTCTTCTCAACCGCTGGACTTGGATTAAGAGAAGAAGAGCACAGGAGGCTAGATGGAATGGTTTCACTTTCACAAGTACAGTAATCCCCTGAGTAATGTTGCCTTGTTTGTTATCAGCAGGGGACCGGGCAGTTGAGAGGATAGCTTCTTTTTGCATTTTAAAATTTTATTAGTTTTACAATATCTTAACAATCCAATTACATTTAATTAAGTAAATATTGACTTCCCGCTTACCAGTCTGCACAGTTCATATTAGCTATACAAATCTACCATTGCTATAATAATTCAAAACATATAGACTCCACATTGCAGACTGGATTTTACCCTGCCCAACCTGCTGCTGTTACTAAATTTCAAACCCTGCTGAAAGGTCCATATTGGAAAAATAGTTTTTTAGGAAAAGTAAAGAATGGTTCCCAATCTTCTTTGAAACATTCCTAGTTTTCATCCCTTATGAGTGCTGTAAGTTTTGCCATCTCCGCGTATTCCAAAATTTTTATCAACCAATCTTCTTTTGAGGGCATTTTATTATCTTTCCATTGAGAGGATAGCTTCTTTTGATGTGAATCACTACCTGCCTATCAGGCTGTGTATTGTAATGTTTAAGGACTTTCTTGGCTTTATATTCAGTGCATGCCTACTTAGAAGTAAGCACTGTTGGTTTCAACCAGATCTTCTCTCAAGTGTGTATAGAATTGCAGCCTTAATTACAAAGCTGTGTATCTTTTTGTTGTTGTTGTTGTTCTACTGCTGCTGCTAATAGGTCATGGAAAATGGTCAGGCAAAGATATCTTGCCCAACTATTGTTGGGAGATATCCAGAGCAAATACAAATCAACTGGAAAGCGCAGCTGCGAATTTGCATGTTCAAATTATAATATGCATAATATACGTGATATGCAAATTAGGCAACCGGATTTGGAGAGCCAGAATATGGCAACCCTAAATATGACTGGCTTCTAGAGGAATCCAATCCTTCCCAAATGCTTTATGAAGCACCATGTCAGACAACATGGGGACTTATTTCTTTCAATGTCAAATGCGGAGGACTTGGTGGTAGTCTTAATGCTTGTGCCACTGCAGTCTGTGTCGTTCTAATAACCTTGTGTGTGTTTGCTTCCTGTTTCCTCCTGAATCCTGCCTGTTCAATAATACCCGCAGTTGCAGCATGTGGCCACTAGGAGTAACTAGGCCATTTGGCTTAACTGGGAAGGGAGACTTTGGAGAGTTTCAGCAGCCTGTTGCTGCATCATCATCTTCTGGCTTCTAGAATGGGGCAGGAAATGACCCTGCATTACATTAGGGTCACTTCCTGCATCATTCAAGACTTTACAAAGAGGACAACCATTAGCAGCCATCTTTTAAAAATCTAGAATGAGGTAGGAAATGACCCTCTGATAATTCAGGGCCATTTCCTGCCCCATCTTAGAGGCAATAAGATGGTAGAGATAATGTGTTGTGTTGTATCTGCTTATTAAGTTCTGGTCACAGACACTAATAAAGACTGACTTGACTTGGTTAGAAATAGCAGCATTATTTTTTTTTTTAAAGAAGTGAAAATAAAGACGATTTCCTGTACTGTGAAATATTTTTTGGGGGGATGCATTGCTTTGGGAGGGGCTGCTGACCAGGCTGCTTTAAGCCATATGCAACGTCAAAGCATATCATTCCAATTCAGTCTTTTTTCCTAACCAGATCGCCTGCCACCAAGATCAAAGGCTCTGCAGTCTTAACTATGCGGAGGAAGATAACTGAATCGGTGCCTCCATCAGGTACAGGTTCTTAGCGTCTTTTACTCTGTTCCTTAGTGGTGGAGCATCAGCAAGAGAGGAGCCACAAGTCATGCAACTGAAAAGGATGGCAGCCTTTTTCGAGAAATGTGCACTCAAAAGTGGCTCAGAGGACTAGGTGGACAAGAGAATGTTGGATGCGACCTGACAAACTCTTAAGTTTGGATGCCTGCCCTCACTTCTCTGTTGCCAAGAGATGCTTTTCATTTTGGAAACAAACTGGGAGAAAAATAGCTAATTTTAGGCCTATTTGTAGTGCTAGAGAGCCAGACCTTGGAAAAGAGAGAGTGCAGTGTTTTGAAACTTGTTGCTGTTTTGGAATCATTGTGACATTGGCTGTTATACGACTGTTATTGTTAATTTATGAGCTTTGGTTACTTTATCGTCTGCAGTGCTGGATCCAAGTGACATAACAAGGACACTCTTAGCACTTAGGAACATAGGAAGCTGCTGTATACTGAGTCAAACCATAGGTCCATCTTGCTCAGTATTGTCCACACAGACTGGCAGCGGCTTCTCCCAGGCTGCAGGCAGGAATCTCTCTCAGCCCTTTCTGGAGACACCAGGGAGGGAACCTAGATGCTCTTCCCAGAGTGGCTCCATCCCCTAAGGGGAATATCTTACAGTGCTCGCACATGTAGTCTCCCGTTCATTTGTTTGCTTGTTGTAAACCGCCCAGAGACGTGAGTTTTGGGTGGTTTAAAAATATGTTTTAAAATAATAATAATAATAATAATAATAATAATAATAATAATAATAATAATAATAATAGAATATGCAACCAGGGCAGACCCTGCTTAGCAAAGGAGACAAATCACGCTTGCTACCACAAGATCAGGTCTCCTCCAGCTCTCCTCTCCTCTTCAGTAGGACATTCTGCACAGAAGGATGGATTTGCTCATATTTGTGAGTCAGTGAGGCTGTTCACACGAGCAGTGGTTTCACCTGCTCTCCCCGCAGACGATCGTTCACTCGTACCTGGGCGGCCGAATAGGCCACTCAGACAATTACGGGCTCCATCACTTCCAGATAATTTGTTAAATATTAGGGGGTGGGGGTTGTCTTAGATTCATCTTTCTTTTAAGTAAACACAGGTATAACCTGTATATATATATTTATTTAAATACAGGTGAGCCTTTTATCTTTTAAGGCATTGAGGCACTTCACACAAGCAGTGTGAAGCGTCAAAACGGGTTTTGTGGGGAGACTGGGCTTGACCCACTCTCCCCACAGCCGATCACCTAGCCTTCCCTGGTCAGCCAGATTGGCCGCCCAGACGATTACCGGCTCAGTCATGGAGCTGGTTGGGGTGGTGGAGTTCGGGGGCCTCTTGGCCCCTGGAAGTACCAGAATGACCTGCGCAAGTGTGTGGAGCATTCTGAGAAGCTTTCCAATGCTGGAAGGCTTGTTGTAGCCACCTAGTCAGGAGGCTACACATGAGTCGCTGTGGTGTGGAGCCACGCTGACACATGATCTGAAAAATGGGAATATTAACCTTGTTTGGGGTGTGTGGGGGATTTAAGCTGGCTTGCTTCCGGGGGCCACATGGCACCCATTGCTTCCTACAATTGGGAGAAATCAGGCTAGCCATGCCTAGCCTGATTTTTGCCAATCGTGGGAATAGCGTCATCGTCTTATGTTCAGGGTCACCTTTTATTGGGGTAAATACAGTATCATGCAAAACCTGGATGGATTTTGTGGCAAGCTGGGGCTGGGGGTTTGGTGCATCATTGCGCATTTCCTTGGTCCTTCTGGTCAAAGACGTTGGGCCACTTTTTGAAAGCCTGAGATACTGAGATGGCTGTGCACACTCCAGATAAGAGCCTGCCTCTCTGCAAAAGC